>NC_082661.1:11405000-12030000 GCF_025265405.1 Mesoplodon densirostris | reverse complement strand
TGGAGAAACCCCCTCTCTAGCTTTGTGGCCAGTAATACACAAATTAAATATATGTCATGAACATCTGCTTTTATTTATTTATTAATTTATTTAACTTTGGCCGCACGGCAGGGCATGTGGGACCTTAGTTCCCCCACTAGGGATCGAACCCCTGCCCCCTGCATGGGAAGCACAGACTTTTAACCACTAGACCACCAGGGAACATCCCGGACATCTGCTTTTAAATTGTGATCATTTCAGATTTACTTTATATGAAATTGCAGCTGAATACCAGTTCAGCAGTGGCTAAGAACACTTAAGCTTTTGGTTTCTACCTCTGTATTCAGTGATTTGTAAGCAAACAATTGCTCAGATTTTACTTAAAGAGACACTGTGATTCTACTGAAATGTAATTACTTTATAATGTGAATAATTTCACCCTCTCATTTTCCTGTGGCAAGATGTTTTGACACTGCTAATAAGTAGTTATGAAAATGTAAAAGGCCAAGGGCAGGTCCATGAGAGTACTTCTCTATGGCAAGTTTTCTCTTCCCACCACTGGTAATCACACTTCTGCCCCCACCCCAAGTCCATATTTTTAAGGAGGACGTTACGTAACCCTGTCTACAAGTAATTACCGAAGGCATTGGAAATACTGGGGTGAAAAAAGGGAGATACCATCCCTGCCTTCATGGTATGTACGGTTCAGTGAGAGACTTATTAATAAATAACTATTCATTTACAACCATGATAGGTGCCAGGCAAGAAAAAGTGAAGTTCTATAAGAGGAATGAACAGCACTATCTATTCTAGTGAGGGAGTCTTGTGGGGAAAGGATCCTTCAGGGATTTCTTGAACATGTGACATTTACACTAGGACTTGAAAGATAAATAAGAGTTAGCTAGGTGAAAAGTATGAGGGAAAAGTGTTCCAAGCCTTAAAGGGAGGAAAACAAAAACTTGAATAGAAAATTAAAAGAATCACAATTTATTGCATGACATGGCTATCAATAGTGTTTAAATAGCATAATAATGTTACAATTTGAATATTAATCTAACCAACATTATAATTTTTAAAAATATTTTTTAATTTATTTATTTGGTTGCACCGGGTCTTAGTTGTGGCAGGCAGGCTTCTTAGTTGTGGCATGCAAACTCTTAGTTGTGGCACGCATGTGGGATCTAGTTCCCTGACCAGGGATCGAACCTGGGCCCCCTGCATTGGGAGTGCAGAGTCTTCTTATCCACTGCACCACCAGGGCAGTCCGTATAATTTAACTTTAGGAGGCTAGAGGGATGAGGATATATAGGATTCATATATGTGATAAGGACAAAGAAGACCAAAAAGAGCAAAATCCTCATCTTTCATCTGAGAAGTCAACACATAATGCAAAGGAGAAAAAAAGCAACAGAAGTGACATGTAATCATGTTAATTTAAAAATATAGAAATACAGAAAGAATCAGCAGAAAGAATTGAATGTAGTTGCCTCAGGATGGGGTAAAAGTTTCTTTTAAACATTTGCTTGTTTTCTATATACTTATCACAAATTCAGCCTCAGCTGCACTAAAATTTCCACCAGATCCTTAAAGCAATGATTTTGGTATTTGTATGCTGCCTTGTTCCCCGGCACCTAGAACAGTGTCTGACATCATAGATGCTCAATAAATATTTGCTGAATAGATAATGCACACTTTCCATCAATTGCCCAAATCTCCTCTCTAGATATTTAGAGACATCAGCTATTTTATATACTTTATTTTCTTGGACATCTTTCCCAAAGCCCTTTTTCCTATTCCAATCTGGCCTTTGTTGCCTTCTACTTCTTAGGATCTTCTACCACCATTATCCTAACTCTTCTTTAGGATTCATCTGTTCATTGAGACTTTGAAAAACTCTGTTCTCTCCTTCCAGGGCTATATAAAAATTTCCCAGGGAAGAACTGCACTTCCTAGCTACAGAAGTGTAGCTGAGGTTGGTTGCCTGGCTAGGGACTACATTTCCCAGCCTTCTTTGATGCTAGGTAGGGCTGTGTGATTAGGTTTACCAAAGAAACATGAGGGAATGTGACATCTGGAACTTCCACTTCAATTTCTTAAACATTTGGCCCTGGATATGTTCTTTGCTCCTTCCTGATGGATAAGATGGTGATGACTAGAATGACCTAAAGTTAGCCTGGATTTTTACAGGAACATTGCATTCCGAGATCTCTTTCTTAACAGCTGCTAGCATTATTCTAAATAATACAAAAAGTATTATCAGAAGTGGTGTGCTGTCGTAACAAATAGAAAATAATGTGGCTCTAGTTTAGTGGTTGGATAGTGGATGACAACAGGTGAAAGACAAACTGCCTCAGGCAATGAAGGAGATGATTTTATTCAGCCTGTTGCAATAGGGAGAACACGCATTCAGGACATTTTTAAAGAAGAGGGGTAAAATTTGAGGTTTTATAAAACAAGAGAGTCATTGAGGATGGGTAGGGGTGAGTCTTATTTTGGAATGTGCAAGAGCAAGGTGGTCCTTTACAGTTAGCCATTTCTTAGGATACAAAAGGGAGCAGGGTTTTTTTTTTTTTTTTTGCCTTGCCCCCATGACTTGCAGGATCTTAGTTCCCAGACCAGGGATTGAGCATGGGCCCCTGCAGTGAAAGCGCCGAGTCCTAACCACCGAACTGCCAGGGAATTCCCAAGGAGGAATTTCTTAACCATTCCTGTTTTCTGGGGAGTGAAGGAAACAAATAGGAAAGTTGGCACTCATCAACCAAGTCCTGACCTTTGTGAACCAATTGCTCTACTGTCAGAGGATACAGGTTCTATTGTTAAATATGGTCTGACCATTGTTTGTGTATTCAGTCTCTCAGATATACCTTGCAAGTCACGTATGTAATTTAAAAGTTAAATTTAAAAAAAAAACAACAGGGCTTCCCTGGTGGCTCAGTGGTTGAGAGTCTGCCTGCCGATGCAGGGGACGCGGGTTCGTGCCCCGGTCTGGGAAGATCCTACATGCCGCGGAGTGGCTGGACCCGTGAGCCATGGCCGCTGAGCCTGCACGTCCGGAGCCTGTACTCCGCAACAGGAGAGGCCACGGCAGTGAGAGGCTCGCGTACTGCAAAACAAACAAACAAACAAAAAGTAAAAAACAGGTAACTCTAATTTTAATAAAATATTTAACCCAACATATAAAAATATTATAATTTGAACAAATAATCGATATGAAGACTATTGATCTTTTTTTCAAATTAATTATTCAAAATCCGGAGTGTATTTTACACTTACAGCACATCTCAATTCAGACAGCCACATTTCTAATGATTAATAGCCACAGGTGGCCACTGCTACCAGATTAGGCAGCATAGGAGAAACTGAGGCCTTCCAGGATTGGAAAAACCAATCAATTCGGTGTTCAAACCCTAGGAGGATTCACTCAAAGGTATTTTCAAGGGTCCTTTAAGACTTCTCGGGTAAACTAGAGAATTTAGCCCTGTGGCAAAGATCAGATCAAGGTTGTAGCCTGGTTTCAGATGACCTCAAGTTAACCAACATTAGGCTGAGAGAAAAAAGAGCTCAGGTCAGACATGGAAGTTATTGGAAATAAAAAACCAGGAGAGGGGCTTCCCTGGTGGCACAGTGGTTGAGAGTCCACCTGCCGATGCAGGGGACATGGGTTCGTGCCCCGGTCCAGGAAGATCCCACATGCCGCGGAGCGGCTGGGCCCGTGAGCCATGGCCGCTGAGCCTGCGTGTCTGGAAGGCTGTGCTCCGCAACAGGAGAGGCCACAACAGTGAGAGGCCCGTGAACCGAAAAACAAAAACAAAAACAAAAACAAAAACAAAAAACAGGAGCCTGGCCTGAAAAAGTCTGCAACTGTTCAAGCCTGAAAGCAAGTCTCAGGCGCTAAACTCATACCAGCAGGAAGTAAATTGCCAAAGCTGTACAGCCCCCAAAGAGGACATGCTTCCCAGTGCTACTTCACATATGGCCTTGGATGACCATGGTCAAGGAGAAACCCCCAGAGGGCAAAGCCAGGGCCAGGAAGAACTGCGGATTGGTGAGTTATTTACAGAGGACCAAACCAAAGACAGTCAGGACTAACCACAAACATTCTCCACTGTCAGGGCAAGGAGTATTTTCAATTTATGCTTAGCAGGATTCAATCATTTCTATGGAACCATGATTACTGTGTTTTCCATGGGAGTCTCCATTGCAGCTACCCTGTTTTTGCTCCACAACTGTCTATTGGGTGTCTTATAGTTGTAGCTCCTGAGGAACCATGTCCAGACTCCTTGGAAAGGGCTGCGCTGCCTAGAGATCCTGGACTTTTAAGCTGGATGCAGCTGGTTACCACCCTTGGGGCATGAGTATGTTCTATTTGGGAATAAGGGTGGGTACATGATGGCCAGAGGGACAGATTGCCATGGCAATTGCCATTTGCCCACCAAAATCTTCTTCCTCGATAGTTACAGAATTGTAGTTATAATGTGGGTACCCAGGTGGGGAGTGTATTTTCCAGCTCTTCTTGCACCCAGAAGGAGTGCATTTCGTCGAAGTTCCCAATAGTGGAATGTGAACAAAAGTGATGTCTGCAACTTCTGTCTCACGTGTGAAGATGGGACATTTGTTCCTGAACTGCCCTGACCCCTTCGGACTTCGTTGGGTGGCAACGACTTGAGCAGCCTCAGAAGCCCCATGTTTAAGACAAAAGCTGGTCACCAACATGTACTTCTGTGTGAGTGAGACATGAACATTTGTTTGAGTCCTTGCATTTTCGGGTCTGTTTGTTTGGGAATTTGCTTGAATTCCCCTGTACACCTGTGTTGGATATCATGTTACCTGCATCCCCCATAGGAAGACTTTCTTAGCCTTATTCTTTTACTTTTGGTGGAGCAAGTCCTTCATATTTTCTTAGAAAGTGTGCTTGAGAGGTAAATATTTTGGGAGCTGAATTTCTTTGCATTTGACCTGTTTTTATCCTCCTGGAACCTTCAGGGATCTTTGTCTCCAATGCTCCAGTATGTATGTTTTCAACTATTGTGCTGGGTACCAATTAGAAAGTTGTATACTTCATTTCTGGGAATTAAAAAAAATTTTTTTCCTTGATAATTCCCTCCCCTGTACTTTCTGTCTCTCTTAGCAGAGCTCTTAAAATTCAGATATTGGATTTTCTTGCATGGCAATCTAGTTTTCTTAGGTTTCTCTCCTAGCTTCCATCTGTTTGTCTTTTTGCTTTACTTTTTGAGAAATTTCCTCATACTTATTTTCCTTCTACTGACTTTCTTTTTCGTTCCCTAAATATTTCTTTTCTTTTCTTTCTTAAACATCACCCTGATCTTGTTTCTTGGTTGCAGATCCCTCTGAAGATATTATTATTATTATTATTATTTTTGCGGTACGCGGGCCTCTCACTGTTGTGGCCTCTCCCGGTGCGGAGCACAGGCTCCGGACGCGCAGGCTCAGCGGCCATGGCTCACGGGTCCAGCCACTCCGCGGCATGTGGGATCTTCCCGGACCGGGGCACGAACCCGTGTCCCCTGCATCGGCAGGTGGACTCTCAACCACTGCACCACCAGGGAAGCCCTGAAGATATTATTGATAGATTTTTGAAAGTTCTTGCCTTCCTGTGTCGGTAATTTCTTCTGAATTGCCATTTCCTGTTCCTTTTGTGGGTTTTGTTTGAATCACTATCTTCCAGGTTAAAGAATCTTCTTGAGTATGTGGTAATCGTATTTGAAGTGTGGGGACTACCTCCCACCTGTGCTTTTTCTGATCACACCTGTCAACCTGACTTGGTGCCCAGCACATCACCTTGTACAGAAAGCAACACAAACCTTCCTCCAAAATAATGGCCATTTCTGACAGTGACAGAACACGAGGCTCTTTTCCCACAATTTCTGAATCACCTACATGTGAGCTGATGCCTCCTACATCTCATGTTAAACCTGGACTTCTTTCTTCAGTTTCAGAGCCATATATCTAACGGCCAGGCATCTCCATTTTTAGGTTCCAGTTTGTCCTCCTGTTCCACTGTGTTCCCTGAATCAGAAATTAGCACACTTTCCCTTCAGTCACCCGTGTCTCATCCTCCCCGTTCACCTGCCTTGCCAGGTGGAGGTGAGTATGGAAGACAAGAGAGGGTGGCTGTCCCCTAGAGTGTGAACTGTCACGGCTAGGCCCGTTTGTCCACTCTTGTGTCCCCCGTGTCTGGCATAGGAGCAGGTTCACATCATAATATTTGCTGAATGAATATCTGAACAAAACAAAAAGTGTGGGGACTAAAAAGGTGATTGGGAGCTCAGAGCATATACATGGGTGTTGTTGGTTTTTTGTCTGGATGAGTTTATCTTCATACAAGTATTTCATGGAAATAGGAATGTAGCAAGCCGGTCAGGGTAGTAGGAAACAAATTTTAAGTGCAGGTTCACGCATGTTGCTCTATTTACGCCTGGGAGCAGGCTTTCGCAACCTCGGGCGCAGCAGCTGCCCCCGTCCGAGGCCCCTTTGCAGACGCAGCCCTGGGCCCACTTGGCACAGCTCACGGGGCAGCAGGGGCAGCAGCTCTTGCAGGAGGTGCATTTGTAGGAGCTACAATAGGCGCAGGAACC
The DNA here is from genome assembly GCF_025265405.1 of Mesoplodon densirostris. Lineage (NCBI taxonomy): Eukaryota > Metazoa > Chordata > Mammalia > Artiodactyla > Ziphiidae > Mesoplodon > Mesoplodon densirostris. The sequence continues at coordinate 12,023,425 of NC_082661.1, read as the reverse complement.
ACCAGTGGCTCAGGAGCACTTAGGGTCCATTGTGAGCCGAGCTGAGGCCAGAGGTCCAAATCAGTGACAAAGAAGAGGTTCCTGGGTTAGTGGAGGGTGTGTTCCTGGGGCTTGTTGATTGTGAGCTTAATTATGGGGTGATTCTGCTCTGGGCTGTCTCATTGGGAAACCTGGATTTAATTCTCTGCAGATCGTTTGTTCCCTGACCCCAACAAGATGCTTCTAATCTCCTGCCTAGAGGTTGAAGACCCAGCAGCTAGTGTTTTTGGAGCTGAGTGAAGAAATTGGGCCGGGTTTGTGGAACAGGGTGTTTTATTACTCAGTATGTACGTATTTGCTTAATCTTCCTTCTGTTTTACCCTCTCCAGAAGGGGAAAACTCAGCCTTTTTCTTTTTTCTTCTTCTTCTTTTTTTTTTTTGCGGCACGCGCGCCTCTCACTGTTGTGGCCTCTCCCGTTGCGGAGCACAGGCTCCGGATGCGCAGGCTCAGCGGCCATGGCTCACGGGCCCAGCCGCTCCACGGCACATGGGATCTTCCTGGACCGGGGCACGAACCCGTGCCCCCTGCATCGGCAGGCGGACTCTCAACCACTGCGCCACCAGGGAAGCCCCAGACTTTTTCCTTTAAGGGGGATGGTCAGTAGTCCAGTTACTGAGAGTGGGGGAGGGGATCTGTTTCTTAAACAGTTTTAACCAATCCTCCTAATTATAGGACCTCTCTCTTCCACTGGACTGCCACTTCCAGAGGTGCCTGAGGTTATCAGGTCCTAAATCTTTTGGTGATCCTGTGGTGGAAATAATGTTGCCTTTGAGCTTTCCCCATTACTGGTTTGCTAAATCATCTACTACTTGCCTATTTTTTTGGTGCCTTCCAAAATCTTGTTGCTGCCAAATCTTCTCCCATTTTCCTCATCCTTATGGGTTTATGCCTAAAAAAACCAAGCAAATCCGTCTGTGTTTTCAACAGAGCTTCAGGAAGAAGAAAATGAAGATACAGCTGTTTAATCTGACACCTTTCCCCAGAAATTACTCCTATTTCTGTTCATTCCTACTCCAATCGCTCTAATTTGAGCCACCGTCATTATTCAGCTGGTCCACTGCAGCAGTCTGCCAACTGTTCTTTCTGCTCCCGAGGCTTGCTCTTTCCTTATCTATTTTATTACACTGAAGACAGAGTGAACTTTCTACAGAGCAAATGTTATTTCTCCACCTTCCTTTAAACCCTTCTTTCAGTCCCTTTTGCTCTTAACTTGTAAGGACCCTGTATCATCTGGCCTTGGTCTACTTTTCATTCTTATCTCCCAGCTTTCTCCTAGTTGCTCACTAGGCTCCAGCCATGCTGTAACCCATGTTTCTTTTAACATTTAAATATGGCATCTTAAGGTAACCCTACATACTGTAACTTTATCTGTAATTGTCTCTCACCACTTCTTCCCGTCCCTCTCCTCCAAGCTTTTTCGGTTACTTCTACTCATTGCCTTTCAGGTGTCAACTTTAATATCTCTTCTTCAGGAAAGCCTTTCATGTCACTCCAGACAAAGTAGGTCCTTTGTTGATGGTCTGATTGTTCTAAATACTTGCTATCCCTCCCCTAAAAGGGTTACACCTCCCTCTCCTGATGGTGTCAATATTCCACACAACACACTTTGAGAAATTCTACATTATTTTCATCACACTTTACTTTATTGTTATTATGTGTTTAGTTGTCTGTCTTCCTGACCAGACTGTAAGCTCCAAGAAGGAAAGGTCCTGTGTCTATCTTGTATACCATGGTACCCCCAGTGTTTAGTATACTACTTCGACCACCCATAGTAATGACAAAGACCCCCTTGACCAAACTCTAGAATGCCTACCAACAGCTTAAGGCCATGTCCCCAGGATGAACCCTGTCCCCTTTAAAATGCCTGCCTGAGAAAGCTCGACACTGCCAGGAGAATTTATTTTTTCTTCCAACCCAAACCAGGTGATAGGCATATAGGCCCTGAACCTCCCTTAAAGCAGTTACTTTAGAAAGCTTGCGATTATAAATCCTTTCTCCACCCCTTTGGGATATAAATCTTTTGTCACCCAGAACTGCCTTCTCAAGGACCTGAGAGCTGTCTCCTCCCAGCCTGGTAGGTACCTTGCTCTAGCTTGTACCACTGCATGTCATAAAGATATGAGAAGTTAATTTCTGCTCCATATAAGTGCCAAGTAACAAACCCAGTCACATGGACCAACACCCCTTGGCACCCTTCAATGCCTTTGCCTTAGCACACGCCAGTCTAAAGTCTCCAGCCTTTTGTTTTGGGGAAGTTCAGTTCAGTTCACGATGAACCCACTTCCTTAACGCAATAAAAATCTATCCTTATTGCTTTAAACTAGTATCTGGCTTTGCTTTTGTTTTGTTTTGACAGTAAGCATACTAGTTGTTGAATTAATAAACAGATACTATATAGGTGTGAACAGCTGGGGGAGAGGGTAGTTTCATTATTTGAAAGCTTCTTTTGGGTTTCTTCTATCCCTCTCCCACCCTCCAAGAAGTTGATTATCTGTTTTTTCTTTCATAATCTCTAACTATGTGAAAGATGACAATTATATCCAAATTATCCATAGTGCATTTTAGGATTAAACTAGTCAGATTATTTTAGACAGGTGTAGAAAACTATTTAAAAAGTCACACACCTATTTTAAATGTCAATTCCCTGCTTTCTCTTTTAAACTTTTTTTTCTTCCCTTTGGCTTAACAACTTCAAAAGTTCTACCATTTCTATTTCTGGGCGAATGACAAGAGTTCAATTCAGTCCAAAACGACGTGGGCGGGTTAGATGCGGGTGTTTGGTTACAATTGGTGAGTTTGCCTAGACTTTAGCTGCAAATGGCCCACACACCTTTTCCTCCCGCCGTCTGCAGCTAGCACTCTGCTACCTGCGCCTGCGGGCTTTCGCTGTTCCTCCAAAATTTTATCTAGTTAGACGCTTTTGTGGGTACTTTTAGGAAGCCTAGAGAGCCCCCCGCAACCCGAGATTTTCACTGCCGATTTGTACTTTGATTCACAACCACCAGCGTTCCCTCTCCCACGCTCCAGCGCCAGCCGCGGCCTCCACCTCTGCCTTCCTTCCGGCCCCGGCAGTGACCGAGGGTGTCACGTGCTAGGACCCGGGAGTGAAGCCTGCGCCGCCATGTTGATTCCTGGCGGCCTCGTAGGAGAAGGCAGAGGGAGGCTGACCAGCCGTCCGGAGTTCCGGCCCTTGTGCGCAAGTGCGGAAGTGTGTTGGCCCCGACCGTGACGGGTTTCCGGCTGGTGGTTCCGCACCGGCCCCCGGTAGACGTGTAAGGGAAGGTGGGCCGCAGCCATGGCTGAGAGGAAACCTAACGGCGCCGGAGGCGCCGCTTCCACCTCCTCGTCGGGCACTAACTTACTTTTCTCCTCCTCGGCCACGGAGTTCAGCTTCAACGTGCCCTTTATCCCAGTCACCCAGGCTGCCGCTGCCTCGGCCTCCCTGCTCTTGCCCGGAGGTAGTAAGGAGATGAGGATCCGGTGGGGCAAGTGTGTGCGGGGAGGTGGGCGGGCGGCAGGCGGTGGCGAGGGTCGGACGGGAGGTTTTCCTTGTGCCTGGACCCGACCCTCTGGTACCTTGCCAGGGCCATCAGTGGCCAGGTTTGAGTGGCCTGAGGACTTTGGGATGTTGGGGGCAGGGGGCAGTGGCCAAGCTCTTCGTGGAAGGAACTGTTCCCAGTGCTGGACACTCCTGAACTGGCATTCCACAGATTTTTGTTGAACACCTCCTGGTGTGCCAGGTGCTTGCAGGGAATGCAAAAAAATTAGACAGTGCCTTCTCTCCTAGGATACTGTAGGATATCTCTTAGGATAGACACGTAATATTTGCAAAGTAGAGGTACAGAACGCAGTCATCTTTCAAGGCGGTGCATCATTTTCTCTAAGGAGCCCTTGCTTGTTCTCAAGTCCCTACTCCTGTGAGCACCTTAGCACTTTGTACGTATCTTTATTATTGTCTAGGGAGATTGCTTTTTAACGATTACGTGGCATAACCCAGAGCTGGTGTTTAGGAGCACAGACTGTATTCCAGCCCTAGCCCTGCCAATAACTTGCTGTGTGACCTCAGGCATGTTACTTTATCTCTCTGTTCTTCATTTTCCATATGGGCTGTGATGAGAAGTGAACTGATTTTTGTAAAGCACTGAATATAGTGGCTGGCACATAGTGTTATATAAATGTTTGTGAAATAAACATGTCTGCCTCTCTATTTGGACTGTGGGCTTCTTGAAGTTTGCAGCTATAACTTATTTACCTTTTTATTTCTAGGATCTTGTTTAGTGCCTAGCACATAGGTCCTCAGTAAATGTTGAATATTTTCCTGTTGAATAATTTATTCTTGTTTGGAAGACCGAGGAAAGTTTCATGGAGAAGTGAAGAGGGGCAGATCGGACAATACATGATGGTTCCTCTTCCCTTGTGTAATGTTTCTTCTTCGTACTTATCACCACCTGATGTGTACAAATATTTGTTTATCTTTAAAAATTTTTTAAATTTATTTTACTTTTTATTTTTGGCTGCATTGGGTCTTCGTTGCTGCGCGCGGGCTTTCTCTAGTTATGGTGAGTGGGGGCTACTCTTGGTTGTGGTGCACGGGCTTCTCATTGTTGTGGCTTCTCCTGTCGTGGAGCATGGGCTCTAGGCGCACAGGCTTCAGTAGTTGTGGCACACGGGCTTAGTTGCTCCGTGGCATGTGAGATCTTCCCAGACCAGGGATCGAACCCTTGTCCCCTGCATTGGCAAGTGGATTCTTAACCACTGCGCCACCAGGGAAGTCCCATATTTGTTTATCTCATCCCACTAGCATGTAAGCTCCATGAGAGCAGGAACTTATGCCTAGAACAGTGTCTGGTACGCTGTAGACCTATTTTTCAATAGAAACTCGTTGAATGAATGAAAGGGTGGCAGTCAGGAATATGTATGTCTTGTTTTGATGGTGTGGCTGAAAGGTTCAGCATTGCCATTTTTGGTGGAGGACTAGCATGGCTGGAGCAGAATGCTTTGGGCGGTTGCAGGAATAAATAGGGCTGTACGTGGGGTTTTCGTGTCATCCTCTGCTTCACAGATGTTTGGTTCATGCCCATCTTCCTTGCTATGTAATTTGCTTGTGTCTGTTACTGTCAGTAAATGCTAAACATCTTCACTGCCAAGTACAGGATAACTTACCTGTCTTGAAAACCATTGTTTCTTGGAGACAGTTTATTTTTTTAATAAGAAAATTAAAACTTTTTAGAACTAAAATCCTGTAACACATATTTTTCTACCTTTAAAAAAGATTTGATCATTAGAAACCCATTCAGATCATTTCCAGGGACAAAAGGAGAACCTGTCACATTGGAAGCAACAGTTAAATCAAGTCAGTGAAAGAGACACATAGGAAGCAATTTCATTCCACAAACCTGGATTGAGCAGCTTCCGTTTGCCAGGCCCTGTTCCCGAGGTCCGGGAGACACAGAGGAGCAGATAGAGCATTGCCCTCAACGACTGCACAGTATATACAGACGCAGTGTACCCAGCTGTGTAAGTAATTGTGATACGGGTTTATGACGGCTGGAAAGAGGGATTGATAGGCTGCTGTGAGAGCTGTGGCTGTCAGGCTGGCTGACCAGGGAGAGGACATCCCTCGGGCCTTCAGGACCTCACAGAGGAGGCAGTTCTTGAGCTGAATATTGAAGGATACATAGAAATTAGGGAGTCTGGGGAGACAGACATGTGAGAGTCTGGAGGTTTGAGAGGAACCTGCTGATTTGGTGGTAGGTGCTCACATCCTCTCTCCCTCCCCCGCTTTTTCCCTCTCGCCCCGTCCCTCCACCACCTGCACCCCTCCACGTGACTAGAGTGAATGCCGGCGGGTGCCTCAAGTGGTCAGCGGGACCCAGATCACGAAGGGCCTCAGACACCACACTGAGGAGTTTGTAGTTTACCCTGTGAGGTGCGGGGGGTGCCCTTGAAGGGTTCTGAACAAGACGGTGGGATTAGAGGTGTGTTTCAGAAAGACTGGAGTTTCCTGAGATTGCACCGGAGTGAAGCTGACCGTAGCAAGAGCGGCCGATCTGGAAGCCACTGCGAGTCAGGCAGGAGCCGGTGGCACTCTAGCCCTGGTCAGCCACACTGGGTGTGAAGAGCAGGGAACAGATATGAGAGATTTCTACACTGTCAAATTGTTGGGACTTAGTGACTCACGGGGGTCCAGGCTGTGCCGCGCAGAGTCCCCTTCTCTTTGTTCAGTTTCAGCCCCAAGACATAGCACCACCGGGCATATAACGGATACTGTGTACATATTTCTTTAATGAGGATCTGAATGATTAAATGAAGGGTGTGAGGGGGAGGGAGCAGTCTGAGAGAGGAGGTTTCTGGTCTGAGTGTCTGGATGGATGTTGGCAGACATCTGTTGAGGTTAGTGAGATGTGTAAAAGGGGGGACATGAAGGGGGACAGTTAAGATGACAAATTGAATTCAGGCTTACTAAGTCTGAGGTATATGTGGCTGAACCTGCCAAAAACGTATTGAGGAGGCAGTTGGAAAATAGGTTCTGGGACACAGAAGATCAGTCTCAGTTTGAGACAGAGTTGGGAGTGTCGCAAGTAGGTGCTCATTAAAGTTACGGGTCTTCATGCCAGATGTGTCTACATGGAATTAGAAAGTGCCCTTGAGGTGAGGCGGGCCGCTTGTTGAGGTCAGTATTTTGTTTGTAATGAATGCTCATCAGAAAAAAGTCTCTTGGATCAGGTTGATCCCAAGTTGTCTTAAAGGATGAAAGATACCACAGGGGTTTTTGCCTCTGCTTTTAGATGGTAAGCCATCAACTAAGAAGTCTGAGTCCAAGTGAGGTTCATGTGACTGAAAAGAGAGGGTAGGAATCGGAAATGTATCAGAAAAGTAGACCGATATAAGCAGACAGGGGGTCTTGTGCAGGAAGATATTTTTAGTTACAAAGAAACAACTCAGAGGAGTATTTCGAATAGTGGAGTATCTCGGTTAGATTGATGTGTGTGAAATATAATGAGAGCAGCCTAAGAGCTGAAGGCCTCATTCAGCAAAGGTCAAGAAGGAGCTCAGAGCTTGAAAGGCCACCCTTTGGCAGGTCTCAAGGGCAGGGACCAGTGTGCCTGTGTGCTGGGAGAGGGTCCACCCTTCTGATCTGCTCTATGCCTCCAGCAGTGGGAGATAAGAGGGAATTGGAGATGAGAGGGAATGAGATGGGAGGAGGAAAAGATTAGGAAGAGGAAGATGATGTTAGAAGCTAAGGCCTCCTAAAAGTTTCCTGAGGAAAGGTAGACTGGGCTTTTTTATTTCTGTTTATTTATGTATGTATGTATGTATGTATGTACGTATGTATGGCTGAGTCAGGTCTTTGTTGCTGCACGCGGGCTTTCTCTAGTTGTGGTGAGTGCGGGCTACTTGTTGCTGTGCACGGGCTTCTCATTGCGGTGGCTTCTCTTGTTGCGGAGCACGGACTCTAGGCGCGCAGGCTTCAGTAGTTGGGGCTTGTGGGCTCTAGAGCGCAGGCTCAGTAGTTGTGGAGCACGGGCTTAGTTGCTCTGTGGCCTGTGGGATCTTCCCGGACCAGGGCTCGAACCCATGTCCCCTGCATTGGCAGACGGATTCTTAACCACTGCACCACTAGGGAAGCCCAGACTGGACTTTTGAGGCCATGTCGAAGGAAAATGTTTTTATCACTATTTTACGACTTGGTAGCAGAAGAGAGGATAAATAGTTTGGTGCTAATAGTACCCACAGTGAAGATCAAGTTGGGCAAAGGGAAGTGAGGAGAACTTCCCTTAGTTAGAAAATGACTTTTCCAGTGATTTGGCATTCCCTAGTGACTATCTGGTTGTGATACTGTGTGGTTTTAGGGATGGCAATTAATGGTTGACCTACTTTGCCTCAGGAATACAAATACCACATGTTCACTTATATAATGAGTGCTTTGTAGGTAAGAGCCTGACACACCCCTTGTTGTCAACAGAGTTAATATCTGTACTTTAGTTTCTTGTCCTTACTGTAGAAATAAAGTTTTGTGTGTTTGGGTAGCAGAACAGTATTTGAATTGTTTCTTACCAGGAAAAACCAGTATTCAAAATAACATGTAAAACTAGGAGTATAGATTTTGTTTCCATTTTTTAAACCTTCTCCTATATACATATATGTCTACATAATTTATACATGTCTACAAAATAAATAGTATATAACTATTTATATTTATTTTAAAAGTGTGGAAAGGTATGTATCAAAATATTAACCGTGTTAACAGTGATTGTCTCTGGGAGGTGAGCTTATGAATGAGTTAGTATTTTTCCCTCTTGTTTCTTATTCATGTTTTCTAGTTATTTATTTCAAAGAAAAAGAAGTTTTTCATTATTGTCTTTACTGCAGAAATGTAAGTTTGAACAACAAAATAAGAGGTATAATTGCTAGATCTGGGGTATAGAGTCTTATCTACAGAGTGATGGCGTACCTTTAAACCATGTACCCTTCTGTTTCCTTTCAGAGGATTCCACAGATGTGGGTGAGGAGGACAGCTTCCTTGGTCAGACTTCTGCTCACACGTCTACCCCACAGACATTTAGTTACTTCTCTCAGGTATCAAGCAGTAGTGATCCTTTTGGGAATATTGGACAGTCACCGTTAACAACTGCAGCAACATCGGCTGGACAATCAGCATTCTCCAAGCCCCCAACTGCTCTCCCTTTTACAACCGGATCCCAAGATATGTCGAATGCATTTTCACCATCCATTTCGAAGGCTCAGTATGGTGCTCCACCTGCTTCACAAATGGGAATAAATACTTATCTGCCTTCTCAGCCTAGTAGTCTCCCTCCTTCAGATTTTGGGAGCCCACCCCAAGGAACGCCCCAACAAGGGTACAATCCATATCGCCACACAGCTGTAAGCAGCAGGGCTAATCCTTATATTGCACCACCACAGCTGCAGCAGTGCCAAACACCGGCCCATCCTACCCATCCCCCGCCCTCTGGACCCCCTGTTCAGATGTACCAGATGCCTCCAGGATCTTTGCCATCGGTATGGAAACGTGTTTTTATATCCTAATTGTTCACTGTAATTTTTAATCTCTCTCATCTTAACCTATGTTTTTGAAAACACTGTGCTTTTAATAATATGATGACATTATTTTCAGAGGGTATGTTTTTGTAAGCTACATGCTTTCAAGTAAACAATCTTTTAAAGATAGCTCATTGAATGGTTCATATTTTAGTTTATATTATCTATTTATGGAAGTAGTAATTGATTTTAATGAGTTAACCATATGCCAATATTTCCAGATTTAATGTAAGATACCAATAACAAATGTCATCTAGGGACATGTGAGAGTCGGAGCAATTATTAACAGACTGCCAGCTTCTCATTTTTTAATTATACTACTCAATCAAAACACTCAATTAGTGGGACTAAAATTGATTACTCCAATAATTTATTTTATTTACATTTATGGAGTTTGGATCTAGACAGTCAAACTCTGTCTCAGGGGTAAATTTTGCATTGGGTAAATTTTATGAAATTCCTTTATGCCTTTTTTCCCCACTAATTATTCAACTGACTTCCAAAGGGCAGCGAACTGAATAAAAAAAAAAAGGGAAATGACTGAAAGGAAGAATTAAGAACCCAGCCCAGTGTGGCAGAGATAATAGTATTGCAATCAGAGTGTAACCTGACTTCTCTCTTGGGGATAGAGAATGGGTTCCATTTTACCATCTAATTTAAATCTTACCAATACACAAACTCTTGGTAATGTTGGATTTCAGCATATTGGAAAGTAACCAGATTTGTAGCATGTAATGTAAGTTAGTATACTTTGTTTGCTGATGAAATTTTGTAAAGATTCCTAATTAAGAATTTTTAAAATGACAATTTTAAATATAAAAAAAGGTTGCAAAAATAAAAATAGGACAGAGAACACCCCAATACCCTAAGCCAGATTTACCTGTCATGAACATTTGTTCTGTCATTTGTGAACGTGCACACTGACGTGTTGGAGTATCCTTTCTCCCCTCCCTCCCTTCCTTCCTCACTCTGTATATATGCAATTTTGGGGGGAAACATTTGAAGATCAGTTAAATACATTATGATTCTTTACTCCTAGATACTTCAGTGTGTATTTCCTGAGAATAAGGATATTCTTTTACATAACCACAGTACAGTTATCAACCTCAGTAAATTTGCATTGATAGAATATTCTAAAATGATTTTTTTTTTTTGCTGTATGCGGGCCTCTCACTGTTGGGGCCTCTCCCGTTGCGGAGCACAGGCTCCGGACACGCAGGCTCAGCGGCCATGGCTCATGGGCCCAGCCGCTCCGCGGCATGTGGGATCTTCCCCAACCAGGGCACGAACCTGCGTCCCCTGCATCGGCAGGCGGACTCTCAACCACTGCACCACCAGGGAAGCCCTAAAATGATTTTTAATAAAAATGAAAAAAAAATAATTGTATTCTGATTTAAAAAGTATTTTCAGTGCAGAAAATTTGAAAAACGCCGTATAGCCAAATGAATAAAAATTGCCACTAGAAAACCCTGTTTTTATTTTGTTTTATGCCTTTCTTATCCTTTTTTCTAGATAAAAGCATAGTGTTTTGGTTTTTTTTTTTCTTTTTTAATTAATTAATTAATTTTTGGCTGCATTGGGTCTTTGTTGCTGTGCGTGAGCTTTCTCTAGTTGCGCCTGAGCAGGGGCTACTCTTCGTTGTGGTGCACGCGCTTCTCATTGCGGTGGCTTCTCTTGTTTCAGAGCACGGGCTCTAGGTGCGCAGGCTTCAGTAGTTGTGGTGCACGAGCTTAGTTGCTCCACGGCATGTGGGATCTTCCCGGACCAGGGCTCGAACCCGTATCCCCTGCACTGGCAGGCGGATGCCTAACCACTGCGCCCCCAGGGAAGTCCCAACACAAGCATTATGTATGTTTTTTGTGAACAAGCAAGCAAGCATTATGTATGTTTTTTGTGAACATATTTTAGGTGTTATTAAGATTTTTTCTAAAACGTTTTTAATGGTTCTAGAGAATTCTAGCATATGAGTAAAAGATGATTTATTTAATCAGGTTTCTATTAGACATTTAGATTGTATCCACTGATTGTCTATTTTAAATAACTTTTTGATATTATGGGTACATTTTTACAATTATATCTTTAGGATATCTTAGAAATGGAATGTCTAGGTCAAGGAATATGCACATTTTATTTTTATTTATATTTATTTATTTATTTTTGGCCATGGGGCTTGTGGGATCTTAGTTCCCTGATCAGGGATTGAACCTGGGCCACAGCAGCGAAAGCGCCAAGTCCTAACCACTGGACCTACCGAGAATTCCCAAGGAATATGCATATTTTAAAGATTAAATAAGTCACAAGAGACATACTGCTAGGTTGATTTCTGTAAAGGTATTCGTTTACTTTGCCATCAGTGTGAGAAAGTCCTGTTCACTTTGCAACTGATTTGGGGGTTTGTTAGATTTTTAAAAATTTTACTTGCTTTGGAGCCTGGTTATTAAATAGTTGTCTAGAGAAATATTTAGGATAATCATTCCTATGTTAGTTTGGGTCTGAAACATATACAGGATTGTTCCTTTGGACAGACGTGATGGTCCTAACGTTTGTCCCCCCAGATTCCTCCTTCAGTGCAGCCAGGGCTGTCCCCTCCAACCCAGCAGCAGGCACCTGCTAGACCTGCGGGTCCCTCTGTGCAAGCGTCATCTCTTTTTCTACTTCAAAACCAATATGAACCTGTCCAACCCCACTGGTTTTACTGCAAGGAGATAGAATACAGACAACTATGGATGCCTTTCAGTGTGTTTGACTCTTTGAATCTTGAAGAAATCTATAACTCAGGTAAGCACAGATCCTGCATCATTTGTATCTGATTTTAGGAAGAGAGGAATGAAGAGTATTTATCCATGGCCTACTTTTTATGAATGTCAAACTCTTTAATCCTTGTAGAGCCTGCCAGCCTCTGTACCTTAAGATGATAATATTAATATAAGTTCTGAGTTATTTGAGCAAGGTATTTGAAGAAATGTTTTAGTAATTTTCTTTTTTTGTTTAAATCCAAGAAATAGAGTCGTTCATATAACCCAGGTGTCAGTTTTCTTATTTCCCTTATTTGTTTGTAGCTATAGGGCATTTATAAAGCATTTTCTATGGAATTCGTGTTCCTGAAGATGCTGTGAAAAAAGTGTTCCATGGTCAGATGAGTTTTGGAAGTGCTGTAACTACATCCATCTCTTGAGATAGTGCACAAGAGTGTGTTAAGACTCTGAGAAGTCTTCACTATAGAAATAAGTTTTCTTTGTTTATCCTGATGATATTTCATCTTGGGACTTAAAAATCACCTATTCTTTAGAAGTATGCTTCATGGAGCATTGCTGCTTTGATTAAAAAAAAAAAAAAAACAACCTACCAATTATTTGAATTATTTCTTGATCATGCTTTTATATTTTACCCTCGTTATTTCTTCTCCACTTAAAAGAATCATCATTTTGAGCAGCACAGATTAATCTTAAACTTCTGTTTTTTTAAAAAAATAAGCTTAGTTCTTTGTCTTTAAGGATAGACGAGTCACCATATTCATTATTTATTACTTTTAAATGTACCTTGTAACTGTTGAGTTAAAATGTGGTCTTTGTGCTCCAGTCCAGCCAGACCCTGAGAGTGTGGTTCTAGGCACGGATGGAGGGCGCTACGACGTTTACCTCTATGACCGGATGAGGAAAGCCGTGTACTGGGAGGAGGAGCCAGCTGAAGTGAGACGCTGTACTTGGTTTTACAAAGGGGACACAGACAGCAGATTTATTCCCTATACAGAGGAGTTCAGTGAAAAACTGGAGGTACGTGGGCTTTATTCCTTTATGCTTTTCTTTAAAACACATAGACTCTGTATACGTTGGAGCCTCATGTAACACCACTCACAGTGGAACAGACTTTATTTACCAGACAGCCTATCTTGATCCTGTGCGCAAAGAAGATTGCCTTTTAATTGGTGTCATCTTTTATGAGGTGCTAATTGTGGCCTCATGTCTAAAGATAGAATGTTTTTCAGGGGAACATCACAGATCTAATATAATAAGGTACTTATATCAAATCTTCAGAAGAGCTTAGGCTGCTATGATACACTGCTGACAACACATGCCAAGCAGATGGATGCTTTTCAAATTAATATTCAGTAAAAGGCTTGAAATTCACCTCTGGTTTATGAAAACAAATACAAGAATAGGAACAAATATTGTGAGACTTTTTAGCCATCTTAAAATTGGTGGTTAATGTTGTTTTACATAATTGTGTTAATTTCTTGTTATAATTCTGCTTAATAATTGAGTAATTAAATATTTGAAATAAGTTAAAATGAATTCATCTGCATACATGGGAAATGGAGTATGGAACATTTTAGTTACTATTTTTTAATGTATTAACTAAAACTTATGTAACCAACACTAATGTTAAACATTAAAACAATACTAATATTGACATTAAAAGGGACCTCCAAAATGTTAATCTTCCCTAGATTCATATTTTGAAAGCTTCAAGCAAGGACTGGGCTTTATGTTCTGTTTAGGAGCTGACAGTCAAGTTTAGCAACTGACTATTAATTACTAAATTTTTTTGTCCTTGAAGAACATAATAGTATAATTAATAGAAATAAGAAAAAAATTAAATCCCAATCTTGTCATCCTTTTAAATAAAATGTTACATTTAAAAAATATTTTTTTAAACTGTTCTTTATTCATATACGTGTTTTTCTTTTTTTTTTTCGTGTTTTTCTTATAGCTATAATAGTACAGATTTTTTGTGGAGTATTTTGCTTTTTCAAAAGAAAATTTGTAAATGTAATCCTTAGTCATAGTCATTATCAATTGTGCCTGCCCTAGAAATATTAATCTCGATAATAGTGACTATGAAATACTGTTCTATAACCAAATCAGTACAAAAAGGTGAATATTGGCCTGAAGTTAAGACAGATGTTAGTTGGAGTTAAGTAAATTGGAAAAAAAGCTTATTGAGAACAGAGGCTTCAAATGTTTTTCATTTCAACACATAGTAAGAATACATTTTAGATTGAGATTTAGTACACACATTTTATACACACACACACACACACACACACATATGAGTTTGTGTGTTTGTTTATCAGAGGCAGTGGTGTTTGGTAAACTGGCTCTCCAGGGAAAAAAGCCCCTGATTTATAGTGTTTGCTGATTTCCATGGTGTAAATACTCCCACCATGGCCAATAGTAAGCTAGCAACATGATGTAACTAGACACAGAGTTGGGAAGCGGTATGTGTGATCAGCTCTTGTGAGCTGGTATGAGTGAGCTCTAACGCACCATTAGAAACAAAGGTTCATGGAACAACACTTACCTCACTAGGTGTCATTCAGTTAGATATTTTCTATGTCATTGAAAATACTAATTTTACAGTTTGTTACTGGTCATGACCCACAGTTTGAAAAACACTGATTTAGAGCCGAGTCAGAACCCAGGTAGGAAGGGCAAAAACTGAAAAGAAGGCATAAAATTAATTTTGTTCCTGGAAATACCAAATATCAGGAGGCACCAGTCTCCTAAAACAATTTTAATCATTTGAATAAGGAATAAAATATGTAAAGGAATGCTGATACCTTTGGCTTAATTTTAGACCTAAATAAATACACAAACAAACGTGTACTGTAATTTTTGGTACCCTTGACAAGACCCTACTGAAGGTATAAAATCCCAAGGTTGAATGTTTAGTCCTATTCTTTTGAAGCTAAAGTATATATTTTCAAGTCTAAGCAGTATTTGAAAGTGTATACTATATTTGATTATAAATGGGTGACACAGGCTTCGAGGATGGAATTCATGTATTGACCGTCTCAATAGCACATAGCTGTTCTTAACTTCAGGAGACCTTAGTTCCTGTTCAGCCTCTACCCAGGAAACTCAAGCCAGATCAGGGAAGAGGCAGAGGAGGTTAGGAAATGAAAAAGCCAGTGAGAAAAGGAGAATCAAGTGATCCATATTGCTAGTGTTGTAGATGAGCCTATCCTATCAGAGCACTAAAACAAATCAATAGAAGAGTTGGAAACAAAAAACACCTTAATTTGATAATTACACCAACGTCTGCATAGAAAACCCGGAGAACCTCTAGAAATTCCGTGAGTACCAGTGTAAGAGTTCAGCAAGTCTGTGGATATAAAATCAGCATATAAAAATTAATAACAGGGCTTCCCTGGTGGCACAGTGGTTGAGAGTCCGCCTGCTGATGCAGGGGACACGGGTTCGTGCCCCGGTCCGGGAAGATCCCACATGCCGCGGAGCGGCTAGGCCCGTGAGCCATGGCGGCTGAGCCTGCGCGTCCGGAGCCTGTGCTCCGCAAGGGGAGAGACCACAACAGTGAGAGGCCCACGTACTGCAAAAAAAAAAAAAAAAAAAAAAATTAATAACATTCCTACACAATAGAAATAACCAATTAGAAACCATAATAATAAAAGAAGACTATAACACTAACAAAACTACAGGCTAAGTAGAAAAATCGTCCAACAAAAGGTATATATGAACTTCATGGAGAATAAACTATGAAGCAGAATTGAAGGATGTAAAAGTTGACGTCCAAGAAATAGACCAAAATATTACATTCATGGATGCACAGTCTCAACATAATAAAGATGTCAGTTCTTCCGAAATTATTTTATAAATTGTATGTAATCCCAATCAAAGTCACATCAGGGTTTTTTAAGTAAAATTTGCAGACTGCTCCTAAATTTTATACGGAAGATCAAAGTACCAAGAATAATCAAGACCATTTTGAAGAATGATAAGTGGAAACATACTCTACCAGACAAGATTTATTATAAAGCTGTGGATTGAAAGGGAATACAAAGAAATGAAAATAATTCTTAAGGTGGTGAATCTTTAAACATTTTTCTTTGTGATCTTTTAAAAAAATGTAAACAAATATATTAAAAAAATTTTTTAAAGTAGTGAGGAAGAGGGTCAGCTGGATAGAAGCTGATGGAGAGGAATTGTTACTGAATGACTGCCCAGGAGACAAAAAGAAACACTTCTATTTTGACATGATTGTCAAATAATCACTGTTACTCATTTAAAAAAATATTTATTTATTTGGTTGCACCGGCTCCTTAGTTGTGGCATGCGAACTCTTAGTTGTGGCATGCATGTGGGATCTAGTTCCCTGACCGGGGACTGAACCCGGGCCCCCCGCATTGGGAACGCAGAGTCTTCACCACTGCGCCACCAAGGAAGTCCCACTGTTACTCATTTAAAAAAAGACTTTGGATAGTGGGTGTACCAGAGGTTTCCCCTTACCTGGTCTTGAATCTCTCTCCAAGAGACCCCCAGACTTTTGTTTTATAGAGAGCAGAATAGTGTCTCTGGAGGGAGAGTAAGAAAGTGGTGGGACAGTCAAGTCTTTGGAGTCAGAAGGTCGTGGGTGGGAGTGAACCACAGTTCTGCTCTTGCTCCTTACCTTTGTGATCACTGTGTGGTCTTGTGCAACTGTGAACTAAAGATGCCTGCTAGCATTAGAATTGTGTCTGCCTCCCCCACCCACCAAAAAAAAAAAAAAAGATAGGTTGAGGTCTTAACTTCTAGTACTTCAGAATGTGACTTTATTTGGAAATAGGGTTGTTGCAGATATAATTAGTTAAGATGAGATCATACTGGAGTAGGGTGGGCCCCTAATTCAATAGGATTGGTGTCCTTGTAAGAAGACAGTCATGTTAAGACAAACAGAGAGGAAGAAGGCCATGTGAAAGTAGAGGATTGGAGTGATGCATCTGTAAGCCAGGGAATACTACAGATTGCTGACAGACCACCAGGAGCTAGGAAGAGGCGAGGAAGGAGTTCCCTATGAGCTTGAGAGGGAATGTGGCCCTGCTGACGTGACGCCTTGATTTCAGACTTCTAGCCTCTAGAACTGTGAGGCGATAAGTTTCTGTTTTTATAAGCCACTCAGTTTGTGGTACTTTGTTATGGCAGCCCTAGGAAATTAATAGACTGTTTAAACCTTGGTCTTCACCTCTGTGTAATGGGGATGCTATTATTTAGGGCTGATTGAGAGCAGTTAAGTGAGGTACTGTATGTAAAATGATAATAAGTATGGTAGGCAGTTAGTATAGGAGAGCTGCTATTACTATTACTTTGATTACTATCATAGTTATAATTTTCTTCCACACTTTTTCTTAATAGATTGGTCTTACTGGATTGTATGTTGTTTCCCTTGTAGGCTGAATATAAAAAAGCTGTAACCACGAATCAGTGGCACCGCAGATTAGAGTTTCCGAGTGGGGAGACGATTGTTATGCACAATCCAAAGGTAGTGATGTTGTTTAAGATATTAAAGTGTTTGGGTTTTTAAAAATAATTATTTTACTGAATGTTTGATAAATGTTCATTTTTATTCTGCAGTAGGGATATATTTATAACAAGTGCATTGCTTTTAAGTTTACAGTTCATATCGATGATAGAAACTAAAATGAAATTTAAATTTGTCTCCTGAAGTTTCTGTTTATGGTAACACATTAGCTGAAGCTTAGTATGCATCACTGAAGTTAAGCTTGATAAATTTCTGTACTTGATCCAGGCTCAGCACACTTTACTGTGAAGGGCCAGAGAGTAAATATTGAAGGCTTTGTAGGCCATGTAGTCTCTGAAAGCAGCCACAGGCAGTATGTAAGCCAATGGGCCTGGCTATTTTCAATAAAATGTTGTTTATAAAAACAAGTGGTGGGCCAGGTTTGACCTGCAGGCAATAGTTTGCCTACCTTGCCCTTGATGATGGTTTGTTTCAACCTTTAAAGTAAAAATAAGTTCTTCCTCTTTATTTGTATCATCTCTGGAAACCTTTCTTGTTTTTTTAAAGATATTGGGTGTGGTGTTTAGAGTCTTCCGTTTACCATTCTTAATCTCTCTAAGCTCCAGGTTCCTCACGTGCAATAAATAAGATTTACCTCCCAAGGTCATATTTTTGATGAAGTGAGGTAATTTATGCAAAAGCATCTAGCATAATGCTAGTAATATGGTAGTTTCTAGAACATAGGCTATTTATTACAGAAAAGTGTAAAAGAAAAACAAAAACAACCTATATTCTAACCACCTCTATAGTCCTTACTGATGTTAAAATAAGTAAAAATAAAAACATTCATATGCCATCAAAGTTAAAACAGTATAAAAGGGTATCATGAAAAACAAAAGCCTCTTACCTCTGCATTCCCTTAGTTTCGCCTCTTAATGGTAACCACACTTATCCTTTGGTTTTTAATTGTTTTTTTTAACTTTTGTTTTTTATATAAGCACACAAAATTTTACATACCATCTTGCATGCATTTGTTTTTTTGGGGGGGGTGGAAGGTTAATGTTAAACTATTAATTTATTTCATTTTTTAAATTGAAGTATAGTTGATTTACAATATTATATTTGTTTCAGGTGTGCAGCATTGTGATTCAGTAGTTTTACAGATTATACTCCATTAAAAGTTATTACAAAATAATGGCTATAGTTCCCTGTGCTGTACAATATATCATTGTTGCTAACCTATTTTATATGTAGTAGTTTGTGTCTCTTAATTCCATACCCCTACCTTGCCCTACCCCTTTCCCTGTCCCTATTGGAACCACTACTTTTTTTTTTTTTTTTTTTTAATCTGTGAGTCTGTTTCTGTTTTGCTATCTATTGATACATTCGTTTTATTTTTTAGATTCCACAAATAAAGTGAAATACAGTATTTGCCTTTCTCTGACTTATTTCACTACACACTTTTTCTGGGTCCATCCAGATTGCTGCAGATTGCAGAATTTCATTCTTTTTTATGGCTGAGTAATATTCCATCGTGTGTGTGTATGAATGTATGTATGTGTACCACATCTTCTTTATCCGTTTGTCTGTTGATGGACACTTGGGTTGCTTCCATCTCTTGGCTGCTGTAAACTGTGGTGCTATGAACATTGGGGTTTATTCGCAGGTATTTTATTCTTTTTTTTTTTTTTTTTGGCCGTGTTGCACAGCTTGTGGGATCTTAGTTCCCCAGCCAGGGATCGAACCTGGGCCCCCAGCAGTGCAAGCCCAGAATCCTAACCACTGGACCACCAGGGAATTCCCCCTAGGTATTTTATTCTTCATGATGAGATTTTAAGCAGGATTGTCTTTTTTTGCTTTCTCTTTCTGATAGTTCATTATTAGTGTATAGAAAAGCAACAGATTTCTGTATATTAATCTTGTACCCTGCAACTTTACTGAATTCATTTATCAGTTCTAACAGTTTTTTGGTGGAGACTTTAAGGTTTTCTATATATAGTGTCATGTCATCTGCAAATAGTGACAGTTTTACTTCTTTCCTTCCAGTTTGGATACCTTTTATTTCTTTTTCTCTGACTGCTGTGGCTAGGACTTCCAATACTATGTTAAATAGAGGTGGCAGGAGTGGGCATCCTTGTCTTGTTTCTGAATTTGGAGGAAATATGATCAGCTTTCCATCACTGAGTGTGCTGTTAGCTGTGGGTTTTTTCATAAATGGCCTTTACTATGTTGAGATATGTTCCCTCTGTACCAACTTTGATGAGAGTTTTTTTTTTTTTCCATAAATAGATGTTGAATTTTGTCAAATGCTTTTCTGAATCTGTTGAGATAATCGTGATTTTTAATCCTTCCTTTTGTTAATGTGTGTATCACATTAATTGATTTGCAAATGTTGAACCATCCTTGCATCTTTGGAATAAATCCCACTTGATCATGGTGTATGGTCCTTTTTATATATTGTTGGATTCGGCTTGCTAATATTTTGTTGACAGTTTTTGCATATATATTCATTAAAGATATTGGCCTGTAATTTTCTTTTTTTGTAGTGTATTTGGTTTTGGTATCAGGGTAATGATGGCCTCATAGAATGAATTTTGGAAGTGTTCCCTCCTCTTCAATTTTTGGAATAGTTTGAGAAGGATAGGTATCAGCTTCTCAGCTCTTCTTTACATGTTTGATAGAATTCCCATGTGAAGCTGTCTGGTCCTGGATTTTAGTTTGCTGGGAGTTCTTTTTATTAGAAATACAATTTCACTACTAGTGATTGGTCTGTTCAAATTGTCTGTTTCTTCTTGATTCAGTCTTGGCAGGTTGTACGGTTCTAGAAATTTGTTTCTTCTAATATGTCCAATTTGTTGGCATATAACTGTTCATAGTATTCTCTTATGATTTTTTTTGTATCTCTGTGGTATCAGTTGCTATTTCTCCTCTTTCATTTCTTATTTTGTTTATTTGGGTCCTCTCTTTTCTCCTTGGTAAGCCTGGCCAAAGGTTTATCAATATTGTTAATTTTTATCAAAAAACCAGCTCTTGGTTTCATTGATCTTTCCTGTTGTTTTTTTTTTTTTTTTTGGTCTCAATTTTATTTATTTGCTCTCTGATCTTTATTAATTCCTTCCTTGTGCTGACTTTGGGCTTTGTTTGCTCTTCTTTTTCTGATTCCTTTAGATGGTAGGTTAGGTTGTTTATTTGAGATTTTTCCATATAACACTGGGCTAAATTTAATACAGTTGATTTAACAGAATAGTATATGTCTTCCTGAAAAGTGGTAGGTAAATCCGTTTTGGACATTGAATTTGCACATTGTTATTTAGAGGATTTTGCCTTATATGTATATATAAAACAAGGATTCCTCTACTTCTTTTATTTCTTATGTGTAAACCTGAATGTTTGTGTTTTTTTTTGTTTTTTTTTTTGCGGTACGCGGGCCTCTCACTGTTGTGGTCTCTCCCATTGCGGAGCACAGGCTCCGGACGCGCAGGCTCAGCGGCCATGGCTCACGGGCCTAGCCGCTCCGCGGCATGTGGGATCTTCCCGGACCGGGGCACGAGCCCGTGTCCCCTGCATCGGCAGGCAGATTCTCAACCACTGCGCCACCAGGGAAGCCCTGTTTGTTATATTTTTAAATCAAGGCATACTACCTCTGATTTAGTTGTATTATTTTCCAACATAAGCATTGGAAATAACGGTATTGATTTACTTAGTTTTAATGGTTACTGAACACTAGCAGTACTGTTACAAAATTGACTTTGGAGGAACAGTACAAGTATCTGATTTATAAACTATACTATGAAGTAGTTTATTATGTATTGAGATAAATTATTTAGCTAATAGTGGGAATGAATTTGGTAGTGAGCTCTGTCATAATCCTTCTCTTGTATCTTGAAGGTTATTGTTCAGTTCCAGCCCTCATCAGTACCAGATGAATGGGGGACCACACAAGATGGACAGACAAGGCCCAGGGTTGTAAAGCGTGGAGTTGATGATAACCTTGATGAAATTCCTGATGGTTCGTACAGTTTGTTTAGGACTAAGGTCATTTTTAGACTTCTCTATTTTAGAAAGATGAAAAAAGGAAACAGTTATTAGGATTACCTGCCATAACATGCAGAAATCAGCCAGGTTGGCACAGATCTTTCCTTTTTATTACTTTTATATCTGTTTGTTCTTTAATTTAGAATTCTGGTGAAGGTGCACAAACCATGTAATATAGATTCTAAAATATATATTGTGAAGAAGCACTTTGCTTGTTGAAACTAGGCTTTTGACAATATTTTTGGGCTTGTTTTGTCATGCCTCAACTAGTTTGTATCACTTTAGTGCAGGAGTGGTGAATTTTTTCTGCACAGGGCAAAGTAGTAAATAGTTTAGGCTTTGCAAGCCATGCAGACTCTGCTGTATCTCTGCTCAACTCTGCCATTGTAGTGTGGAAGCGTTTGTGTGCAAACAAATGGGCCTAGCTGTGTTGCAATAAAACTTTATTTATAAAAACAGGCAGTGAGCAGGATTTGGAAATAAATGTACTCATATTATTAATCTGTATGAAATAACCAGAGTAAAATAGTAGATTTAACTTGGAAATGTTCATGTATGGTATGTATGAATCTAACAAAGAGAAGGGTTTTGGGAAAAGATTTTGAAGTTTTATTGAATTTGAATCTCCATGTGGGGCTTAGTGCCCTGGGGAGTTCTGAAGAAATTACAAGGTTATGGAGCCTCTACAGGTACAAAACTGATGATCGTCATTGGCTCATAGCTTCTGGGATCAGAAATGGCCTGCTTCCTCCACTCCTTGGTCTAGTTCACTGTTATTTGCCAAGGTGGACTTTGAACTGCCTTCATCTGATTTTGGCGAGTTTATGATGACAAAAGGGGGATTGAATATTGCTATTCAATTAAGAAAACCTAAACAGTCCCCAGCTTGTGTGTGTCTATGTATGTATGTATATATGCATGGATGAATGTCTTTCTTTCTTTCTTTTGCAGGGGAAATGCCTCCAGTTGACCATTTGGTGTTCATAGTGCATGGCATTGGACCTGTGTGTGACTTGCGCTTTAGAAGCATTATTGAATGTGGTAAGCGTTAATCACTTTATTTCATGAAATGATTGGAGAACTACTAGAAGTTTTAAACCTTCATTTTTAAGATGGTTTCCAGCTGTATACTGTTGGCTGAGGGACTGTGAGAGGAGATTTAAATGATCATTGGGAAATATTACTTTGTACTTGATTTGCTCTTATGACATTTATAACTCATAAAATCCTAGATTGTGAAGAATTAGAAGGGATCTTGGAAATAATTTAGCCTTTTTGACAGCCTCTGCCTGAGCACTTCTACCCACTAGTAACACCTGTGCGTTGAACTGATTTATGGTGAATTCGTTGTGAGAAGTTGTTTAAAGGAACTGTGACTCTGCCTGGTTTACTTAAATTTTGGAAGTTTTATTTTTATGTTTGTAGTAATAGTTCACATTTATTGAATACTTGGTATGTACCAAGTATCTTGCATGAGTTGTATCATTTAACCCTCACAATAACCCTTTGGGGTATAGGTGCTGTTACTGTTAATCTTTACTATTAGGTGAGGAACTGAGGCCCAGAGGATGAGTTAACCTCTCCTGTGTCACAGTCTGTAGGTTCTGGAGCAGGTAATTTGATTCCAGAGTCTACCCACAGTGTATCTCTGCCTCCCAGTAGTGGTAGTTGAGCTAATGTTTTTCAGTCATTTATATATTCCTGTAAAATAATGAAACATGAACAAGAACTTCTGAAAGGTTGGGTTTTTTTCTTTTTTGGACTAATTTTGTCAAATTTTTTTTTTCTTGAAAAGTTTGTATTATAAAAAATACTGGCATAAATGAGGTAATTGCTAACTACTTAATCAAGCTAGTAAAATTTAATCAAGCTAATTTGTCTTCCCTGATTTTTTTTTTTTTAAAGTGGATGATTTTAGGGTGGTTTCTCTCAAATTGCTGCAGACACATTTCAAGAAATCTTTAGATGATCGGAAAGTAAGCAGAGTGGAATTCCTTCCGGTTCATTGGCATAGTTCCTTGGGTGGGGATGCCACAGGTGTTGACAGGTTTGTGGATTTTGATAGCTTGGTTTTCAGATTAGTCAAACTTAGATTGAAATTTTAAACTATAATATAAAGTAGTTTATTATGACTTCAACAAATACACTTAAAGGCTTTATATACTTGCTCTGACATATGATTAAACACTGTTAAGTTTATGTGCTACTTTGTGTGTGCACATGCACATATATATGTACATATGTATGTGTGTATTCCTATTGTAAATATTTAAGAGAATCTAAGAAACTTAAGCTGGTTTTAAAATACTAATCTATAGTGGTTCACACATGGGGCTGTCCTGTACACTATAGGATGTTTAGCAGCATCCTTGGCTTCTACCCTCTAGATACGAATGGCGCGACCTTACCCTTAATTTAACAACCAAAAACGTATCTAGTCATTGCCAGATGTCCCCTGGGGATAAAATCGCCCCTGGTTGAGAACCACTGATGTAGATTATTGTTTCTCAGTGGAGACTCTTCTGGCAGGACAATTCTGTGTCATGTAAGACTATTGTGTGTATTGTAGGCCATTTAATATCCTTAGTCTAAATGCCAGCAGCACTTACCAGGCACTGTGACAACTAAAAATGCCTCCACTCAGTTTGGAATGCTTCCAGTTGGGAAGCACAGACTTAGAAAATATTTATCCTGGGGACACAGGGCTAATGACATACTTGGATTTTAGTGAACGTCATGATGTTTCAGGGCACATGCTTTAATAAAACTAACCCTACAAACATTCTATTCCCTCCATGTGAGGCCCTGTTATGGGGGTGTTTTCTCTGTCTGTGGGTATTCCTGAAGTATGGCCATTCTCAAATCAGGATTTTCATTCCATTAAGCTCCTTTTTTACTTATTGCTACATTCTCTATTGTCCTGGCCACCCACAATTTTTGTCAGGTATCCTGATTTCCAGTAAACTGGAAGAAAAATGGAAGAGTAGGCGTTCCTCTTTAAAAATGAATTAAAAATCTTCACTTTGGCCTTATTTTATATGATAACTTCAGAGAATCCCCAAGTTCATAGTATAGTTATAGGCACAAATGAGAACTTTTTTGGTTTATCTTGATTTGTTTACAGTAACTGTCTATAAAATCAACTCATAATTAGTCTGTGGGATCTTTTTTTACTTAGTGTATTTTCAGGATTCAAAATTGAAACTTTTAAAAACCGATAAATTTAAGGTGCTTACTGACTAAACATACTTCTTTTTCTTTCTAAACAGGAATATTAAGAAAATCACTTTACCAAGTATTGGTCGGTTTCGTCACTTTACTAACGAAACCTTGCTAGACATTTTATTTTACAATAGCCCCATCTACTGTCAGAGGATTGTGGAGAAAGTGGGGTTGGAGATAAACCGTCTGTATGCACTCTTCATGAGTCGGAATCCAGACTTCAAAGGAGGGGTCTCTGTTGCTGGTCACAGTTTAGGTAAAACTTCCAAATATCCACATTTTAAATACAATTTTTGTTGAGTCATCACTGCTTTCAGTGTGGGTGACATTGTTAGTTCAAGATTTAGAATTATAGATTTTAAGTTTTATAAAGGGTAGAAATAAATGCTTTGAGTTTACATTCTGCCTTATTTGCCTTTCATGTTACCTAGGAATGCTTTATATTTTAATTTATTCTACTACTTGGTAAAACAAGAATATTGATTATCAGATCTTGATTAACATCTAACTTTATTGACTTCTGCTTGGGACTTTGAACAAAAAAAAGGAGGAGAATTTATTTAGTGTTATAAAAGCACCTAGTACATTATTATAAAGCAAAATCCTTCTTTTTTTTTCTTAAGGTTCTTTGATATTGTTTGACATCCTGTCTAATCAAAAAGATTTGAATTTATCAAAGTCTCCTGAGCCTTTAGCTGTTGCTAATGGAGTTGTGAAGCAGCCACATTTTCAGGAAAAGCAGGTATGGCCCAATTGACCTCTAGATTAAGAGTGGGAGCTGAAGAGTTTTCCACAATCTGAACTGATTCTATGTAACAAAATACCCTGAGCTTTAGGAGTGCAATGGTATCATAGAGCTCATTATTTGAGTTTCTCACTCGTCTTCCTTATGTATTATAAATTTAAATGTGAGAGACAGTTTATGGTTTCTTTAAAAAATGTGAAGTAGGGCCTCCCTGGTGGCGCAGTGGTTGAGAGTCCGCCTGCCGATGCAGGGGATGCGGGTTCGTGCCCCGGTCTGGGAGGATCCCATATGCCGCGGAGCGGCTGGGCCCGTGAGCCATGGCCGCTGGGCCTGCGCATCCGGAGCCTGTGCTCCGCAACGGGAGAGGCCACAACAGTGAGAGGCCCACATACCGCAAAAAGAAAAAAAAAAAAAAAAAAAAAAATGTGAAGTAAAGTAAATTATTGTAGGAAATGGGAGCATGCGTGATTTACTAAGTTTATATACTTTTTCAGAATATTCAAACTTTGGATAGCAAACTGCCAAAAATTATGATTTGTGTATAGGACAGAATTAAGATTTTTCCATAGATCAGAAGACATTTTATGGGAACTTTGTAATGTTCTCCCAACTTTTTTTTAAAAGATACCTGAAGAGCCAAAGCTGATGTTGGATGAGTCTTGTGACCTTGATGTTGAAAATGAAGAAGTCTTGACTTTGCAAGAAACTCTGGAAGCACTTAGCCTCTCTGAATACATTAGCACTTTTGAAAAGGAAAAGATTGATATGGAATCTCTGGTACTGATGATAGTTTGATTCATTTTTGTCTAAAATTGTTTTTCCTGTGTATGAGATTGAAAATTAATAAGATTTAAACACTTTTACATCACAATGCATTCAGATAAGGCAGAGACTTAAAACATTTTTAAAAAGTTGAAAAAAAACAGGAGAACTTTTTTTAATAATCTGGGAAGGCTTTTCTAAGTATGACATAAAACCCAGAAGCCATAAAGGAAAAAGAATTGCATAGCAGGGGATGGCATAAACAATATCTAAAGGCCAAAAATAGGTTAAGACTGTTTGCAAGGCACATTATAAACAAAGGGCTTATTTTCTTATTATTCAAAGTTTCTATAAGTTAGTTACACAAAGACCATCAACACAATAGGAAAATAGGCAAAGAATATGAACAGATGATTTTCAGAAAAGAAAATAACAAATGACTTCTTATCATATGAAAACTCTTAAGAGAAATATAAATTAAAAGTGCAGTGAGGGACTTCCCTGGTGGCGCAGTGGTTAAGAATCAGCCTGCCAATGCAGGGAACACGGGTTTGAGCCCTAGTCTGGGAGGATCCTGCATGCCGTGTAGTGGCTGGGCCCATGCACCGCAACTGCTGAGCCTGCTCTCTGGAGCCCGCGAGCCACAACTGCTGGGCCCGTGCACCGCGGCTGCTGAGGCCCTCGTTCCTAGAGCCCGTGCTCCGCAGCGAAAGGAGCCACCGCAATGAAAAGCCCGCACACCACAACGAAGAGCAGCCCCCGCTCGCCGCAACTAGAGAAAGCCCGCGCGCAGAAACAAAGACCCAATGCAGCCAAAAATAAATAAATAATTAATTAAAACAAAAAAGTGCAGTGAGGTTTTTTTAACCTATTAGTTTGGCAAGAATATTAAGGGTTTGATATTAACATATTATGTGGTCAGGATGAGGGGAAATAGGTACTGATGATAGTTTGATTCATTTTTATCTAAAATTGTTTTTCCTGTGTATGAGGAAAGAATTCTGTACAACATGCATGTATTTTCTGTTAAAAATTAAAAGAATGGGGCTTCCCTGGTGGCGCAGTGGTTGAGAGTCCGCCTGCTGATGCAGGGGACACGGGTTTGTGCCCCGGTCCAGGAAGATCCCACATGCCGCGGAGCGGCTGGGCCCATGAGCCATGGTCTCTGAGCCTGTGCGTCTGGAGCCTGTGCTCCGCAACGGGAGAGGCCACAACAGTGAGAGGCCCATGTACCGCAAAAAAAAAAAAAAAAAAAAAAAAGAAATTAAACAAATTGGATATTCAGTTGCCTTAGATGATACGGTTTCTTTTCATAATTTCCTTTTTTTAAATTTCAGTTCATGTATCATTATATTGACTAATTAATGTGCTTGTTTGTTTTCTTTTAAAGCTTATGTGTACAGTGGATGACCTGAAGGAAATGGGGATACCCCTTGGACCCAGGAAGAAGATAGCTAACTTCGTAAAACATAAAGCAGTCAAACTGGTAAAGTTCATCTCTGCACCTAAAAGAAAAAACTCATCTGTGACTAGCTTGTTTATATTTTGGAAGTTTTTGTTAACACCATCATGGTTAGGTCAGCTACTGTGCTCCCTGCCCAAGGGCACAGTAATGGAGTTGATGGAAGGCCTGACTTGGGAGTCAGCCAGAACTGGATTCAAATTCCAATTAAATGCCAATTCCTGGTTTTCCTGGGACTGAGCAAATTCCGGGATGAAGGACTTTGAGCCTTAGAATTGGTATTTGGGAATTTCCCAGTGCAACAACTGGGTAAGTCCTGGACAAAAAGATGACTTGGTCACCCTGATTCCCAGTTCAACCACTTATTAATTACATATTCATGAGCAATTTGCTTAACTTTTCTGGCCCATGGTTTCCTTCATTTATAAAATGGGAGTGATAATGCCTTCCTTATAGGATTGCAGTGAGGATGAAGTAATGCATGTGTAGCTTATCATCCAATAAATGTTAGCTCATTTTCTGTCTTCCCGGTCCTTCTCACCATCTAGAGATAAGAAGGAACACGGATACATTTCATTAATTAATAACCAAAAAGCAAAAGTCAACAATCCAAATCAGAGCAATAATAGCGGCAACTAGAAAACATTTCAAAAGAATAAAACTATTGGGAATAACTCGTTTAATTTTCATTAAGTTAACTTTACAGAGATTTTCTGTATACTTAGAAAGATTAGGTAGCCCTTAGGGTGGCTGTTTTATTTTTATTGTATTAACATGGTCTTCGTTGATCCTTCCATCTTTTGAACTTCGGTGGTTCTTTAATTTGTGTTACTTCTTTGGAACTTAACATATGCCACTTCTTTATATGTAATATGACTGTAAAGTCATAGGACTGATTTGTTATGGTTAGCTTAAGCAGTTGAGTTCTGCATTTTATGAGTATATCTTTTGGATCAGGCATGTGCTGAGTTCTTGGGATTTGGAGATGAACTGAGGGTATTGCTGTCTAGTTAGGGGGAGCTTGTGCTGTCAGAGCCAGGTGAGGCCTGCCCGGGAGAGAAGGGGCTGGGGTTGGTGAGAGAAGACTTCTCCAAGGTGTTGGTACTTGAGCTTGAAGGAAGGGTAGGGCCAGGGGAAATGGGCTTCCGGGAGTGGGCAAGTGTTTTTCTGCAGCGGAAACAGCAGTCGAGCTGAGAATAAGGTAGAGCACAGGGTCCCGAGGGCCCGAATGGCAGATGTGGCAGATGTCAGTTATGAGGGAGTGGTCCTCAAACACGTTTTTATGGCTGTGAAAGTCATGGTGCTTTTAAACTAACATCATGAAATGCTTACTTACTTACTAATTTTTATCACAAATTATGATTTAGCACCAAATCATCTGTTTAGTCTAAAGTTTAATTTTTACTTCAGAAATGTTAAAATTTAAAACTATGTGCTGTAAGCCACATTACAAAATTTCAACCATGAGCAAATGTGCTTATAATGATTTTTTTAGACATATTGATTCCTTCCTGGTTTTTCCATTAATATTTGCTGTCTTTTGCTGTTGGCTAGGGCCTACTGGCTGATAACGGAGTACTAAAGGAAAAAACAATTGGAGCAAATCTTAAAGTTGAGACAATTCTATTATCAACTTGAATTTTATGTTAATTTTGTGTGTGTGTGTGTGAACTGGGCCACATTTTTAGCAGCAGTGTAAGCCACTGGTTCAGTTCTAAGGGGACATGGTGTGAGAACCACTGCTGTAGGTCAGTGGAGCAATGAGGGCAGTTCCATGACGGGGCTGGTGTTTTAGGGAGTTCACTTGGTTACAGTGCGGGGATGGAGTTGGAAGGGGATGAAGCTAGAGGCTGTTAGGAATCTCCGGGCCTAGTCACTGAAATTATGCAGTGACTGATTGAGAGATGATAGGGTTGTAATAGGAAATGGAAAAGAAAGGTGCAACTCAAAACACATTTTAGACACAGAATAGTGTCTTTGATGGTTGATTGAAGGCAACAATGAAGATTGAGTTGAGAAGCAATATCTCTGGTGAGCACAGTGGTCACACCAAAACCAGGACACAAGCGTGCTAGTGTTGTTCTTTTCCACCAGGCTGTGTTCTCCAAGTGTGAACATGTTCATCTCCATGCGCACATCAGTGAAGCACAGGCCTGTAAAAACACAAAAAGAACAAATGAGAAGCTATGTTTCCAGGTCCTACATCTGTCCCTGATTTTATTTTGTAAATAAAAGGAAAAAAAGTAGAAAAGTATTCTATAGTTCTTGAAAAATCTCTAGAAGGAGCCTGGTTTGGCTCCTGTAGTAGCTTGGATATATAAGTAATGGCATTTTAAGAATGTTTTGAAAGGAGTAAAACTATAAAGTCATCTTATTTTTTAAACTCAAAAATAATTGCCTCTGGATGGACCATGAAACTTTCTCAGCCGTGTTGCCATTGATTGCTCTGTTATTCCTAGTTAACAAGGTGCTGCCAGATCAATAATAAGATAAAATGGTGCCTCCTATTGATTTAGTGTAACCGAAATAATGGAACCAAAGTTAGTTAGCCTGTTATTTTAATAAAGAGGTCAAATATTTGTGACCTGAGCTTTTCTTTCCCCTTTGAAAACCATCTTACTCATTTTCCTTGGAAAAGGAATAATTTTTAGTGCTGGGAATATTGATACTCGAGTATGTGTATTTTGGCTCACTTTGTTTTAAAGTTATTGCATGTGTCTAGGAGGGGAAACAGAACAGCAGTTCGCAGTAGGACAGTTTAGGATCTGTTGAGACAGCTCTCTTAGCAATTTAGATTGTTAAGTTCTATGAGTATAATAGGAGGTACTTCCAAGTGAGAAAGCAAATTTAAACTGAAGAACCTTGAACATGTTCTTCATTTTGGGTTTTAGGTTTAATCTTGTGGTTCCTCCAAAGGGCAGAGATAACGAAGCCTTCCAAGACTTCAGCGGTGGAATCAGTTCCCAGCTGGCTGGTGGAGAGTTTTCTTTATTCTGTATTGCCTTTGAATTAACCAATTGGACTTGTTTCCAGGTTTCCTGGTGTTTGGAATTTATTGATAGACAAGACCAGTTTGGCCAGCTGTTTTGTTTAGGCACTGTCAGTAGCTGTTCTTTTTTTAAAAAATTAATTATTTAATTTTTGGCTGCACCATGAGGCTTGTGGGATCTTAGTTCCCAAACCAGGGACTGAACTCAGGAGCACAGCAGTGAAAGCGCTGAGGCCTAACCACTGGACCACCAGGGAATTTCCTGTCAATAGCTATTTAAACAGAGACTTAACACAGTCATTCACAGCTTGGGGAATGAGGGCCAGTGAAACCCGTGAATCCACCATGATGGTTGTTCACATTCCCCTCACATTGTTGCTGCTGTATCAGGGTGTGATCACAAACCCACCCGAGCAGATTTTATCTCATTACTACAGAGGTACGCCTGTTCTGTAGATGCTCCCAAAGATTTTCTTTACTTATTTATGAAATGCATAGATCTTGAGTATTCACTACAGTAAGTTTTGACAATTTTTGCGCCTGTGTAATCACCAGCTAAAACAAGAACTAGAACATTTCTGTCACTCAGATAGTTCTCTCATGCTTCTTTCTGGTCCACTCCCCCTCCCATACAACTACTATTCTGAATTTGATCACTATAGGATAGTTTTGCCTGTTCTAGAAGTTTATATAAATGGAACCAACACTGTACACTTCTTTGTATCTAGCTTCTTTTATTCAAAATAGTGTTTTTGAAATTCATATAATTGTTGTTTTATTTGCAGTTTACTCCTTTTTATTTCTAAGTAGTTATTCCATTGTATGAATGTACCACAATGTGTTTATCTGTTCTTCCCAGAATGCTTTTGAGGAAAATTTGTCAGTGGCTCCGTGTAGACATAATGGTGTAAAGATGTTGAATGAATAAATTTCTCTTAAGTTACACATCT
The DNA here is from genome assembly GCF_025265405.1 of Mesoplodon densirostris. Classification (NCBI taxonomy): domain Eukaryota; kingdom Metazoa; phylum Chordata; class Mammalia; order Artiodactyla; family Ziphiidae; genus Mesoplodon; species Mesoplodon densirostris. Next base: position 11,991,925 of record NC_082661.1, on the reverse strand, counting down.
TTATAGGAAGTATATATTTTACCCTTATATAAAGTACTTCTAAATTATTTGGCTAAAGTTGATCACAAAGGAAGAAGTTGGCATTTTTAAAAACTTTAGTAAACTTTTAAATTACATAGAAAAGTGGAGAGCAAAGAATATACTAATAGCAAATATTTAGATTTAACTGTAGCTGTTTTGCCACATTTTGCTTTTGTTCTTATTTTTCTTTTTCTTAAGAATTTTAAAGTAGATTATAGGCATCATGGTATTTTTTTCCTTAAATATTTAGTATGTATGTCTAAAAGGACATTTCCCTCATAATCACAATACCATTATTATGCTTAAGAAATTACTAATCATTCCTTAATATTGATATAGATATTTCATAGTGATAGCTGATAACTTTTTTCCCCTCAGTTCTATTATGAAAATTTGGTATTTCACAGGAACAGAAGAAAGCATCAGAAAAGAAGGCAGTGATGGCTGCTTCGACAAAAGGACAAGAGGAAAGTGCTCAGAAAGCTAAAGAAATGGCTTCTCCTCCCTCAGAATCTAATGAGTCCAAGAGGAAACTCCCACTCGGAGTTTGCGTTTCTTCTGTGCACGTTGATTATGAGTCTTTTGAAGTTGGCACTGGACAGGTAAGTTAACATATTGACTTGGGCCATGTATTTTATGTTGGGATCACATATCTGTATTTTTGGGGTTAGCTTTAGATTCTTTAAATACTTATTCAACAGTCTTTTTTGGTGGGGGGGGGAGAAAACTGAATTTCTCTTAATAAAAATTGTATGCTTCTTTCATAATGTTCGAAATGAGGGACTGAATGTGTACTGAACATATCACCTAGCTTTTGAAATTGTCCTTATTCAATATTTTTCACCCCTTATAATTTTATAGCATTTGTGTCTTAGCCACTAGCAATGGAAGTGGTGATAGTTAGAAAATGATTTTCAGGATATAATTAAACTTCTGTGAGAGATGCTTGCTGCATTCCCTCAACTTACGTTTTTTATTACTCATAATTCTTCCCTGGGGGAAATATTCCTGTAAAAACCTACCAAGTAGTTGATAATGCTGCATTTAATGATATATTGTTTCTCAATGGCTAAAAGTATTAAAATCTTTTTAGGCAATATTACTTTCAGTATATTTATAGTTGTTTTTATGGTTCCATTCTCTTAAGTGAGTTCATGACTGATTTAAAGAAGGCAGGAAATGTTATTGGATGTTTGCTATAGCCTGTTAAAGCTTTTAAGCCTAACTCATTCATAAAATTTGCATTTTATTTATTTATCTATCTATCTATCTATCTATTTATTTATTTAGGCTGCGTTGGGTCTTCGTTGCTGTGCATGGGTTTTCTCTAGTTGTGGCGAGCGGGAGTTACTCTTCGTTGCGGTGTGCAGGTCTCTCATTGTGGTGGCTTCTGTTGTTGCGGAGCACGGGCTGTAGGCACACGGGCCCTTGAGCACAGACTCAGTAGTTGTGGCGCACAGGCTTAGTCGCTCCACAGCACGTGGGATCTTCCCGGACCAAGGCTCGAACCCGTGTCCCCTGCATTGGCAGGCGGATTCTTAACCACTGCACCACGAGGGAAGCCCAAAATTTGCATTTTAAAAATGTCTCTTTTTAAACATGAGCAAACCTGAACAGGTTCTAGCAAATTAAAGGCAGGTATTTCTTCACCTACCTGTGAAGGTTGGAGTGTCAGAGTTGTGGAACCAGGGGCTCCGCGCCATGAGGACACTCTCACCGCCTGCCTCTCCCTGGGAGTTGGCCTTCTCTTCCAGTGAACCTGGAATGGTGGGTGTCAGTGGCTCTGGGCTCATCTCCTTATAGCTTTATTACCCTAAGAGGTAAAGGAATGTACCCTGATAGGTCCAGTTAGGAAACTTTTAGGGAGGGATTTTATTTGACCTCGTTTGAGTCTCAGGTCCATTCTGGACCGATTCTTGTTGCCTGGGGAATGGGGCATGGTTTGATTGACCCAGCCCAGGTCACATGCCATCTCCTTTGTTACCCAAAGTGTTGTTGTGGTAATCCACAGTGTGCATCATTCATTGCCAGCAAGCCAAGAAATACTGATTTAAGCAAAAGAAGAGGGGAAAAAAAATTCTCTTAACCAGGACTAATCACCATTAGCAGTTTGAACAAGGCCTTCTAGACTTTTATTTGAGCATATATTTACATATATATTTTAACAAAAATGGAAAATACTAGAACATCATACATATCTTCCTTGACTTACGATGGGGTTATGTCCTGATAAACCTGTTGTAAATTGAAAATATCCAAAGTGAAAAATGCATTTAATATACCTAACCTACCCAACATCATAGCTTAACCTCACCTACCTTAAACGTGCTCAGAACACTTAACATTAGGCTATAGTTGGGCAAAATCATCTAATACAAAGCCTATTTTATAATAGGCTGCCATAACAAAGTATCACAAACTGGGTGGTCTTAAGCGCCAGAAACTTACTGTCTCACCGTTCCGCGGCTGAGGTGTCAGCAGGGCCTTCTTCCTCTGAAACCTATAGAGGCATCCTTCCTTGCCTCTTTCTAGCTTCTGTTGGTTTGCCGGCAGTTGTTAGCGTCCTTTGGCTTCTGTGTGTATCACTCCAATCCTCCATCTTCACATGGCAGACTCCCGTTGCCTTCACATCATCTTTCCTGTGCATGCCTGTCTCTGTGTCCAAATTTCTACTTTTTATAATAACATCAGTCGTATTGGATTTAGGGCCCACTGTAATGCTGTAAAGACCCTATTTCCAAGTAAGGTCTGAGGTACTGATACATTTCTCTTTGGGAGGGAACACATTCAACCCATAATGTTGGACATGTAGGCAGTTTTTCATTCTTTTAAGCAATCCAGTGAAAAACAGTTTTAAACCAATTTTCTGTGTACATTTTTTATTCTTTCTTTCAGTTAAATAACTGGAAGTATTTATAGCTGGGCCAAAGGACGTGCACATGAGAATGTTATTGCTGCTTGCCCCTGGAAAGGTTGTGCCAGTTTGCACTCCAGCTGGCAGTTTATAAGATTGCCTCTCTCTCCTCTCCCTCACTAGTACTGATATTACCATTCTCCTTTAAAAATATGTAGTATTCTTACTTGTGTAACTTCTTCTAAAGAAATAATTATTTACATGAAAATAGATTTTAATTTTTTTTTAGTATTTCATTTATATCTTTTTTTTTTTTTTTTTTTTTTTTTTGCGGTACACGGGCCTCTCAGTGTTGTGGCCTCTCCCCTTGCGGAGCACAGGCTCTGGACGCGCAGGCTCAGCGGCCATGGCTCACTCATTTATATCTTTGATAACTGTATCTCACTGTATTTCTTTGAGCACTAGAGAGGTTAGATGTTTTTATCACCTATTTTTTAGGCTTTTTTGTGTGTGTGTGAGGTGCTGGTTTACCTATTTTTGTATTGGGTTGCTTTTCTCCTACTGATAGTTAAGAATTTATATATTAAGGATATTGGCCCCTTGGTGTAAATATTTTTTCCAGTTTATAATTTTTTTTAACTTTGTTTTTTCTTCTTCTCTTTTTTTTTTTCTGGAACTGGGGGAAGATACATAATCTTGAGAGTATTTTGTGGCCCTCATCAGTAGCAGAAACTATTGAATTTGCAAATATAAGGGCAAACAAAGGGATGTGAAGTCTAGACTTTGTTAGAAGGACAGCCTAGTTAGTAGAAAGAGCATTGGTTTTGGAGTTAGAAATCCTCATTCTGCCGCTCACGTGTGCTCCTGGGTAAGTGACATCACCTATTTGGGCTTCACTGTCTTCGTCTGATAAGTGGGCACGAGGGTTCCTGCCATGCCCTTCGCTCTCAGTGGACCTCTGTCATGCACTTGGATTATGCCATTGTTCTTCATTCTCAGGATAGTAAAATGATGAAGACTTATATTCTGTCACTGAGCAACAAACAAAAGAGCTTTGTAAATTATAGAGTGCTGTCCGAATGTGGGTGCTTTCTCTCACTCTAGGCAGTTCTCAGTGAACTGAGAGGTTTCCCCCAAACAAGAGCTCTTTTGGGATAAATCACATTTCTTTCTTTTTTTTTTTTTTAACATCTTTATTGGAGTATAATTGCTTTACAATGCTGTGTTAGTTTCTGCTTTATAACAAAGTGAATCAGTTATATATACACATATGTTCCCATATCTCTTCCCTCTTGCGTCTCCCTCCCTTCCACCCTCCCTATCCCACCCCTCTAGGTGGTCACAAAGCACCGAGCTGATCTCCCTGTGCTATGTGGCTGCTTCCCACTAGCTATCTATTTTACGTTTGGTAGGGTATACGTGTCCATGCCACTCTCTCACTTTGTCACAGCTTACCCTCACATTTCTAATGGAAAGAAACATGCCTAATGAATGAGGGTGATAGTTATAATAGAAGTAACAGTCATTGGATGCTTAAAATATGCTAAGCACTTTATGTGGATTAGGTTATTTATTTTTCAACCACATTATGAGTTTGGTGTTGTTATGATCCCCATTTTATAGATGAGGAAACTGAGGTGGAGGCAAGAGAGGTTAAGAAACTTGGCCAGGGTCAGTCACACAGTGAGGAGTGGAGTCAGGATTCAAACCCAGGCAGTTTGATTCTAGAGTCTGTAGTTTTGACCACATTTATAACTAAAATAAATATAATACTTCCCATACACTATATATTTTATGCTTTTTACTTACTTCTTACTTCTTTATACAGTAAGTAAAAGTATAGTCAGAGGATGTATTAGTATGTAAAGATTTCAAAAGGAAATTTTTTGGTCCTTTGCAGCTAGCAGCAGCTGTCCGTGACCGGTTATCAGCCCTGTAAGCCACACCTTGAGGGGCATCATCTATTTTGGGACGCTTTTAATTAAGTGCAGTTCCAGTTTGAACTTTTGAATTTTGTATTACATGACATTGGAATGACCATCTTTCATTGTTTTCTGATCCTTTCTAGGTTTCTGTTGTTTACAGCTCCTTAGACTTTGAACCAGAGATTTTCTTTGCCTTGGGATCTCCAATTGGTATGTTTCTCACTATTCGAGGAGTGGATAGTATAGATGAGAACTACAGGCTTCCTACCTGCAAAGGGTTCTTCAATATTTATCATCCAGTGAGTGAACTGCGTTTACTTATATTTTGAAGAAGACAAAGCACCCGTCCTCTTTATCCTAGTAGATTCCCAGATTCTTATTTCTTAGGAATTAATACTGATTTTGATTTTGTACAACTCAGCTCTCTGACCTAAAAAATACAGTCTGATACTTTCCAATAAACTTTTCTACCAAAAAGCCTTTGTTCAAGGAAATAATTTTCTTGCTTTGCTTGCCAAGTAATTTTACCCGCAGACTTGAAAGTCTTCTTATAATTACCAGTATTTGAATAAGGTGTGAAAAGAAAATCAAAATCTCTGGTTTGCCAGATACCTGTTTTCTCACTCAACTAAGATATGTAACTCAAAACAGCTTTTCATAGATTTCTAATTCTTCTATTTATAGCTTGATCCGGTGGCATATAGATTAGAACCTATGATTGTACCAGATTTGGACCTAAAAGCAGTTCTCATTCCACATCACAAAGGCAGAAAAAGACTTCATTTAGGTAAAAAGCAAATACTATAAAAACTTGTTTCCTTCCTGTCATTTTGTAATCTGTCATTTGTAATGAATTGTGTCCTTCCTGTCATTGGTAATGAGTTATGAAAATTTTAACACTAAGTTCTTATTTATTTAAATGCCTCCATTGTTCAGAACATGTTTACTAATTATTTGCAGGAGCTGTAAAGTTATGAATGAGTTCCTTCTCCTTAATGATTTCTCCTTGATAACATTCTAATTGTTGACATAATAAGGAATGGAGAAAGTTGGTAATAAAGTGATGAGGTGCATAGATTTTGATAGAATTTGGTTATAGTTTTTGGAATTGGGAAGCAAAGTAACTTTTGAACTAATGACCAAACCATCAAGAAATAAAAATTTGATGATAAGTCAAGCAAGCTGTTTTTTCCTTGCTAACTAAACAAACTTTTCCTATTAAAAAAATTCATTAAACAAAATGGATTGATAATAATTCCAAGTAGGGTTTAGGTTTCTTTATGCCTATTAATGGTGTATAGTACTTCTTATCCATAGGTTTAAAAGAAGGAACAGTGATCATGCCCTCTTATTTTAAATACCTTTCTTTTTTTTCTAACGTTGCACCATGCTTTATAAACACAATTAACTCTTTTGAAGTTAAATGAGAAATTTCATACGCTAAGGCTATGAATTCATATATTTTTTATTAGACAAAAACAGAAAAGCTGAAGGGGCAGGAGTTTCTTCATTTTTAAATTAGAAGTTTAAATTGTGGTTATATCAGAATCTCAAATTCTCAAAACCATTACACCGATACGTATTAGAAAAACAATCATCTTTTTAACCTTGTGGGCCCATTTTTTAACTTACAGTAAAAAAAAAAAGCACATAAATGTACTTATAACATTTTTATGGTATTTGAACTCCTTTTTTTTTGGAGAGAGGAAATGTATAGGTTTAGGCTGGATCAAGTTTAGTTGTTAAAAAAAATGACAGAATAAGACTCCTCAAAACATTTTAATACGTTGGAAGTTCTTGGCTGAGAAACTCCATATATTTGACATTTAAGAGAAGAGTAAGAGGTCTTATCCTGTCTGAGAATAGTATAACTTTTGTTTTAAGTTTTGTGGTGCAGAATTTAACCCAGTAACTAATAACTTGATATGTCATCTTAATCTCTTTAGAGTTGAAAGAAAGTCTGTCTCGTATGGGATCTGATTTGAAGCAGGGTTTCATTAGCTCTCTGAAAAGTGCTTGGCAGACATTAAATGAGTTTGCCCGTGCTCATACCTCTTCAACTCAGCTGCAAGAAGAATTGGAGAAGGTAGCCAATCAAATCAAAGAAGAAGAAGAAAAGCAAGTAGTTGAAGGTAAATTTGACATTTGAGGCATTTTCCAGTACAAATATTTGTGAACATAGCACACATAAATTATTTGATGATGGTTTTCCATTGTAGTCTTTTTTGCTGAAATGTAGAGGCTCTTCCTTTAAAGGAAAATCAGTTAGGATAAACTGTACTTCAAAATGCATGTCATCCTTTTTTTTTTTTTTTTTTTTTTTACTAGGTTTTGGGCTCATAGTTGCTGAACTTTTTACTCTGCAGGCTTAAAATTTTGTTGAGATTCATAAGGCCAGAGTGGAATGTCAGAGTTGAGAACTAAGTTAGTATTCAGGCATCTGAATGACCCCCTGTGAGAAATGTTCTCCCGGTACTATGTCTGACTGTACTGTGTCGTTGTAGACTGTACACGTAATGTCAGGTCGTTGTGCCATGATGTTTTTGATTCTTTCAGATTCTAATTCTATTTCCTTTCTTTCTACAACGCTCTCTCACCCCTTTTCTTCAAAACTTCTGTCGGCTCGTTGGCTCTTTCTCCTCTCTCTCGGGGAACCAGCCCCTCTTCCCCTGGCTCTTTGGAGGAATGGGAAGTGAGCCTGGTAGTTCCCCAGGTTGCTACGTGTGTCAAGCAATATTCTCTTGAGCCCAGAAGGTCAGCTAAAGTCAAAGGATAATGATTAAGTGATTGACTTTGATATTGAAATGGTTTAAATTCTAGCAGAAAAGACTGTTGAAAGTCCAGATTTTTCCAAGGATGAGGACTACTTAGGAAAGGTTGGAATGTTAAACGGAGGCCGCCGAATTGACTATGTTCTTCAAGAAAAGCCAATAGAGAGTTTTAATGAATATCTTTTCGCTCTTCAGAGTCACTTATGCTATTGGTAAGTATTTTCATCTTGGATAACATTCATGTGGGCTTCACGTTGCAGCACATACAGCAGTTTTAGTGAGGTTCTTGCTGATTTACCATTTGCAATTTGAATGCCCATATATTCAAAATCAGTATTTTCCCCCTTTGGTTTAGTTATCCACAAGATGGCAGCATGTCATCTGCCTTTGACCAAAGGCCTTTGGTACTTGCACACCGTTTTGGCAGGGATGCCTTTCGCAGAATGGGAATGGTAGGGACTTTGAAAGCCATCCTTTTGTGTATCCTCCATCACCAAGGAGAACTGCGGCACAGCTATTTTGGAGCTGATTGGTATTCATCCAGTTTTTAAGGACAGCTCTGAGATTACACTACTTTATTTTCATTTGCCCTTCTTAGGTAGAATTGAATAGAAACAAAGCTGCATTCTCCATCTTTATGCAGAGAGGTTAAATTCTTTCTTTTTTAAAAAATTAATTAATTAATTTTTGGCTGCATCTTCATTGCTGCGTGTGGGCTTTCTCTAGTTGCGGAGAGTGGGGGCTACTCTTCGTTGGGGTGCGTGGGCTTCTCATTGTGGTGGCTTCTCTTGTTGCGGAACACAGGCTCTAGGCACGCGGGCTTCAATAATTGTGGCACGCGGGCCCAGTAGTTGTGGCTCGCGGGCTCTAGAGCACAGGCTCAGTCGTTGTGGTGCACAGGCTGAGTTGCTCCACAGCATGTGGGATCTTCCCGGACCAGGGCTCGAACCCGTGTCCCCTGAATTGGCAGGCGGATTCTTAACCACTGCGCCACCAGGGAAGTCCTAGAGGTTAATTTCTAATTATCTCTTAAGTAAATGTGCTTTTCTTTGTAATAGGGAATCTGAAGATACTGCCCTGTTATTACTTAAAGAAATTTATCGAACAATGAGCATTAGTCCAGAACAGCCCCAGCATTGATTGGACTTCAGCTTCACTGTGTGAGTTTATCTTTATTGTGTGTATAAATTCTGAATGTTTCATTCTGAAGCCCCTTTATGGAGTTGATGTTGACTATAATTTTTTCTTTTTTCTGTTTCCTCTGAGTGTTTTTCTTTCTTTCTTTCTTTTTTTTTTTAAATTCAGAATAGAGACATTAAGGAACCAAACTCACAATACCTTAAAAAAACAGAGGTTTATTTTTCAGACATAACAGGAAGGGTTCATCTATTGAATGATGTCACTAGATCGTTTGCATCTTTTCACCTGCCTGTTGGCTCTTGTTGCCTTGTGGTTATTAGGTAGCTCCCGTAGTTCTAGATATCACATCTGCGTTCGGGGCATGAAGAAGGTGAGAGAGGGTGGTATTGGTTATATATATCTATCTTAATTAGGAAAACAGAAGCATCTCCAAAAATTTACTCACGCCTGTTGACTAAGCCTGTGTCACATGTCCCATGTCCCCCCTCAACCCCAAACTGCTTGAAAGATTGTAAAGGTTTTATTTTAAGCATTCCCAGTCATTATCGAGGGAAGGAATAGAGAAGGGGGTTAAACCTATAATGCATAAACCAACCTGCAAGTTGGCCACACTCTGTAACCTGACTGTTCTGAGACAACTGATGCCAGTTTTTCCCCACTAGATTATACATCACTTCAAAAAATAGATAATGTGTTTTTTAAAAAGTTAGAACTTTTATAGCCTTTGATAGAGTGAAATGCAAAGTGGTGAGCTCTAGATTGCTGAAATCAAAAGTAGTTCCTGGCACTTTTTGGTTTTTTAATCATAAATGATAAATGCAGTCTTCACCTTCTATTTTGGAGAGGTAACCACTTTTAGTAGGATTTTCTTAGAGAAGTTTTCCTGTGCGTGTGTCCAATCAAATATGTGTTCATGTCAAAACAGAAGGATCTCATTGACTGTATTGTTCTGCAGCTTGATGTTGTCGATCAGCCGTACAGCTTGCATAGTAACTTGTGTAGATCTTTTTCATTCTCTTTAATGGCTACATAGGAATCCATTGTATGGCTATGCCCCATCATATTTAGCCAGCTTCCTGTTCCTGGACATTTAGGTCATTTCCTAATGTGTATTAGAAAACCTTAACAGAGTAGGTAAGAGGTATAAAAGGCCATTTTGTAATCAGACTTTTGATACAGTTTTATCAGTTCTCAGCATTTCTGATATTATAATATTAAAATAAACTAAATGTAATGTCAAGAGTTACCTCAGTCCAGATTTTCAATTATGAAATAGTCATTCAGTTGGTTGACAGATATTTATTCAGCACCGACTGTGTGCCAGACGCCAGTTTTCATCCTGGGGATAAGTGGTAAATGAGGTTGCATTCTCACCTTTAAGGAAATTGCCTTCTGCTGGGAGGAGATTACAGTAAGCCTGTACTCTAATTCACAAGTAAATGTCAGCTTTTGATAGGTTCTGTGGAAAAGACAAAATAGGAAGAGGTTGAGAGTGACTGGGGGTGCTTCCAGGGAATGCCTTGCCAAGCTGATGATATGTGAGTTGAAATTTGAACGGTGAGAAGGAGGTGGACACCTGGAGATAGGGGGAGAAGAGTCCAGGCAAAGAGAAGGGCAAATGCCAGGGCCATGAGATGGGAGCCGATGTGTTGTGTTTGAGGGACAGAGAGCAGACCCGCGTAGCCAGAGGGGAGAAGAGGACAGAGGTAGGTGGGCCTGACTGCGAGGGATCTGGCAGGACGTTTGCGTTTTGTTCTAAGCATAATGGAAACACTGGGCGTTTTTAAGAAGAGGAGTGACATCATTTGGTTTATACTTTAGAAAGATTGCTTTGGGTGCTGGGTGGAGGGTGGACTGTTGGGCAAGGATGGAGGGACAGCAGGTCAGAGGCTGGTGGTGACTCCGACTAGGGGTGTAGTGATAGGGATGGTGAAAGGTGATTGAACTCAGGGCTAGTGCGGGGGTAGCGATGTCCAGGACTTACGGATGAGTTCAGTGTGGGCAGTGCGGGGAAGAAGAGTTAAGGACGGCCCTTAGGATTTTGATGTGAGCAGCTGAGTGGTTGCTGGTACCTTTTCCTGGGAAGGCTTGTTGGGGGAGCAGGGTTTTGGGGGTTGTGGGGATGGAGAGTCGTTAGTGGATGATGTTAGTCTGAAGATAATAATGACCTTAGAATCATCAGCACATACTTGCCATCTGAAGCCAGAAACTGGATGAGGTCACTTAGGAGTGTGTCAGTGGACAAGAGAGAAGTCTGGGAAGTGAAAGAAAAGCCAGGGGCTTGTGGTCTCAGGGAAGCTGAGAGATTGTTTCAAGGAGAGAGCAGTCGGCCACGTGAAATGCCACTGAGAGGTCGAGTAAGAGGAGGACCAAGAATTGGCCACTGGCTTGAAGAGGACACAGGACGTCATTGGTGACCGTGAGCAAAGCTGTTTTCATATCACGGCAGAGGTTCAGTGGGCCGAGGGGAGGCGAGGGATCAGAGGAACGAGTTGCGCTGTCAAGGGTAACAGAGGTAAGACGGAGACATTTTATGATATCAAGGTGCGTTTGTTTGCTAACGACCGTGATCCAGTATTGAGGGAGAAGTTGATAATGCAAGAGCTAAAGGGGATATTATTGGAGGAAAGACTTGAGAAGTCAGTGGGGGGTAGGGCCAGGGCACATCGAAGGGTTTTGTCTCAGAAAAAGAGCAGGGCTGCCTCTTGCATGGGACCGGAGGAAGGCCGAGAGTGAGGGCACAATATGGGTAGTGGGTAACGGCGGTGGTGGGTAGACGGGGGCTCTCTGGCCTCCTGTCCTAAGTGTGTGACAGTCAGGTCACGGTCAAGGGCTGTGGGAGACGTGAGGAGAGAGGGGAGCAGAAGTACACTCCCCTCAGAGTGTGGGGAAAGGGATTTACCAGCAAAGTGTGGTAGGAGTGTATTGCAGGCTTGAGTGCCCATTCGATATTTTGGTCATAAATTTGAAGTGAGTACAGTTGGCACGACCGCCTGACTTCTCTCCGGCCGTGTGCTGCTACGTGGTTGAGGTGCACAGTAAGAGATAATTGGGTTTACTAGGATTAGGGTTTTGCCAGGTGACTTAAGACAGGAGGAGAAAGACAAGGGAGCTAAGGGAGGTGATAGAGACTGAAAAGAGCGAGAGGTCAGTGCAGGATGAGGTCGGAGAATCACAGGAGTGAGGAGATTCCCAGTGGGTGGTGACCCAGAGGTTGGGATGGGAGACGCAATGAGGATCACTGAGGCGGCGCTGGGAGGGAGTCACTGTGCCCTGGGATCTGGGTGCTGCGACCCTCTGCTAAACAAGTGCTCTGTGTGCTTCAAAAACCATTAAAAAATTATAAAACGATGGTGCCTCATACAGAAACTTTAGAAAAATGTAGAAAAGAAGCAGCAGAAATCACCTATAATCTTGCTAACTAAAAGTGTTAGAAGTTAATCCTTCTAAGCATTTTCTAAGTCTTGGTGTATTTCTTATATTTTTTTTAACATCTTTATTGGAGTATAATTGCTTTACAATGTTGTGTTAGTTTCTGCTTTATAACAAAGTGAATCAGTTATACATATACATGTGTTCCCACATCTCTTCCCTCTTGCGTCTCCCTCCCTCCCACCCTCCCGATCCCACCCCTCTAGGTGGTCACAAAGCACCGAGCTGACCTCCCTGTGCTATGCGGCTGCTTCCTACTAGCTATCTATTTTACATTTGGTAGTGTATATATGTCCATGCCACTCTCTCACTTTGTCCCAGCTTACCCTTCCCCATCCCCATATCGTCAAGTCCATTCTCTATTCCTGTCCTGCCCCTAGGTTCTTCAGAACCATTTTTCTTTTTTTAGATTCCATATATATGTGTTAGCATACGGTATTTGTTTTTCTCTTTCTGACTTAACTTCACTCTGTATGACAGTCTCTAGGTCCATCCACCTCATCAGTGTATTTCATATTATTTGCTATTTTGTAGCCTGTTTTTTTCCACTTGGGAGTATATTGTATAGTTTTTCCACCTTAGCCTACAACATTGGGTGTGTGTGTATTTACCATTTTTGTTTTTCTGAGTGGGTTATGCATACAGTTGGTTCAGCTTTTATTTATTTATTTTTTAGGAAGAGACTCTTCCTTTTTTAAAAAAATATTTATTTATTTATTTATTTATTTATTTAGGCTGTGCTGAGTCTTAGTTGCAGCATGCGGACTCTTAGCTGCAGCATGCAGGCAGGATCTAGTTCCCCCACCAGGGATCAAACCTGTGCCCCCTGCACTGGGAGCGTGGAGTCTTACCCATTGGAACTCCAGTCTTATCCACTGGAACACCAGGTCCCTGTTTCACCTTTTAGAAGTGACAGAAGAGAGGGCTCTTCCTCTTACACTTCTTCCCCAGTGTCCCTGCCTGGAGGCAACCAGCGTTCCAAGTTTTGTGTAGCCTTCCAGACATCTGCTAGCACATACATGATTTTTTTCCTTTTTAAAAGACAAATACTAGCAAAATAAGACACGCTTCTTATGTTTGTATCTTTGAGATTTTCCCATATCCATCCACTCATCCATCCATCCACCCATCATCCATGCATCATTTGCTGAGCACCTTACTTACTAAGTGCCAGGTACTAGTGTCTAGGCCCCGGGGTTCACAGCAGTGGACCAAACAGTCTCTGCCCTCAAGGATCTTCTTTCCTCTGGGGGAGGGCAGACTGTAAATAAACAATGGAAGTGTGCCGGATGGTTAAAAATAGAGCAGCAGGAAAAGGGCGAGAGGGAGTGCATTTGGGTTGGGAACAAGTTGCTGTTGTGTATAAAATGGCAAGGGACATCCTCACTGATAGAATGTCATTTGAGCAAGTGAGCCAGGTGGATATCTGGGGGAGGAAGATCATCTCAGGCAGAAAGGATATATATCAGAACAAAAGAGCCGCCTTATTCTTTTCAGTGATTGTATAGTACTCCATTGACTGTTACACCATAATTTGTTTAACCGTCCCTTACTGATGGGCCTATAGGTTATCTAATCTTTTACTAGTATGAACAGTGCTTCAGAGATACATGGATATTTAATAGTTGCATTATATTTCATTTTATAGTTCTATTTATTAAAATCCTTAATTTATCTACCACTGTTGCACACTTAGGTGATTTTCCAACTTTTCACTGTTATAAATAATTCTGACATGTAGTTGTACATACTTTCTGCACATCTCTGACTGCTTGGCATAAATTCCTAGATGTAGCATTGTTAGATCTAAGGATAGTCACATTTTAAAAAAGCTTTTGATCTGTATTTGTTGTAAAGTTGCATTTCAGGAAGGTTGCTGAAGTTTCATAGCGGCCATCCATATATATGCCATCCATATAAGTGCTGCACCCTTTTGCCCACACTAGGTATTACTGTTTTTTTTAAAAGTTTTGCTAATTTGATAGCTAGAAATTATTATATCATTGTTTTATTTTGCATTTCTATTACTAGTGAAATTGAGCATGTTTAATGTAATTTAATTGGCCATTTCTACTTTTATCAGTTGCCAGTTTTTGACCTTTGTGCATTTTTCTGGCGGTGTGGGGTGGGGTATTTCTGTTTCTGGTTGATTTATAATTATGACAGTTAAGGGTATTAACCTTTGGTCATTGCAAATTTTTTTTCCAGTTTGACATTTGCCTTTTATTTTTATGCTTTGGATTTTTGAGGGGTGGGGTGGGGAGCATGTTTTAAAAATACGTAGGTCAGTCTTTTAAGATTAATTATTATTTAGATAATTATATATTCTCTTTTAGTTCTTATATGGTTTTGCTTTTTCATCTAACTTTATAGGTTAGAAGGATATGGTATAGAGAGGGATTGAACTTTTTTCTTAAATAGTTAATCTTTTTTGCCTGTGCCATATATTGAACAGTGTACCCTTTTGTCGTTGGCTTGATGTTTTTATCATGTGCTATTGTTTGACCTTTTTTTAATCATATGCCCAATATTTGTTTTCTTGGCTTTCTGACATCTCTTCTATTGAGTTATTTATCTGCCTACCAGAGAAATAACTGATTTATCTGATTTCATATTATGTATTTTCCACATTTTAGCATCTTTAAATATGGAGTGCATCTTAAAAATCAGCTGTTGCCTTAATGGAAATTGAGTTCTCCCTGAGAGGGTTTGAGTTTTCTTCTGCTAGTCACTTGGGGGCACTACCGGTCTGAGTCTGTTGAAGCTAATATCTCTGCTTGAGATTTTCTTGGCCTTTGCTGGTATTGTGAACTCAGAGCACAGAATTTGTAGGTAGGTTGGGGTGGAGGTACCAGTGCAAATATCAAGGAATTATTTCCCCCTCTTCCTGTTGTCAGGGAAGTGGTATGCAGGCTTCCTTGCCTTCTCTTCTGGAGGAAGCGTTGTTATTATTATTTTTTTTAACCCCTCACTGAGGCTGTTGCCATTTGGTATCCCCACTTTTTGTGAGGGTCTCTGTCTCCTTTTAGATTCCATACCCTGGACATCTTTTCTTTGCATGGTACATAAAACAATATTGCATCTTACAATTGATGCTGTCTTAGAATCAGTGAAAGTTTTTAATATCTGGCAGTGCAAGTTCTTGGTATACTATGTTCTTGACTATTATTCCAAATGAACTTTGAAATGATTTAAGTTCCCCTGACATTCTCTCTGCACAAAACAAAGCAAAACAAAGTCCAAACAGTAGTAGTCCTGGGATTGTGATACATCTGATATGAAAAATTAAGAACCTTTTATTTCACACATGATTTGTTCACTGTAATTGTTTTACTTCTTATACGTGGTTATAAAATTTAGGCAAGAAGTTAGTGCCCAATGTTACGCTGGTACTATAAAATAATTAATTTAAAACATTAACAATCCTTCTATACTTGGTTCATTGAAGCATAGACAATTTTGCTGAATAATTTTTTTCTGCCCTTTAACCCTTTTTAAGTTTGTTCTTTAAAAAGCCTCAGATTAACCCAACAGATAATTCACTTTATATTTTGTCTTTTATTTTCCATACTCATTTTGTTATGAAGGTTATCAGGCTTGTTCATCTCACCAAACACTCCCTGATGCCCTTTCATCCCTCCAGAAGGCCTGTCTGAGGACTTGTGCTCGCAGGCTGTTCTTCAGAGGCAGTTTGCAATGTTTGTTTGGCACTTGACAGTGTGTTTGTTCTTTTACTTCAGAAAGGAACGACAGTGCGTTGTTGTGTTATTACTATAAGTTTGTAAAGCTGACCGAGGATTCTTTTTCTTCTTTTAAAGACATTCTTGTCTTTACAGAAAGTTGCAGAGTATAAATTACATTGCTGAGAAAGTCCTCAGAGGACATCCCCGGCCTGCTCCTGTGATGGATGACAGGAATGTGGTTCACCGACGGTTACTCTGCTGTAACTCTCCGATGCAGGGCTTCATTGAAAAGAAAACATACAGAACAAAAAGACAGTGAAATAAATCAGGACCACATTTGGACTGTGTAGATGAGAAGAAGAAAGTATTAAAATGATGCAGTTAAAAACTCCTCAGATCAGTTTAGTTGTACAGTTGTCCAAGTAATATGTGATATCAATGAAGAAATATTCGTAGCATGCAGACGGTTGTTTCTTTCTTAAAAAACTATTGTCAGTGGGCTATTCAACTTGCATTTTTTAAAAATTAATGTAGTATGTTCTATGGACTTCTTGAGAAACTATAATAATACAGTTTTAAAAAAATGTATGTTCTACTTTAAATGTGAATTATAGTTCTGAGCTGCTTTAATGCGGGGTCATTTGTATCTGTTAGCGGAAGTAACCAAGATCACTTCTGTTCCAAGCTGAACTGCTGTCTTTAAGAAGCCTTCCAGGCTGTTGCTGCGAGCAGAGCTGTGGAAGGAAGTGAGATGCTCCGCACTTGACAGAAGACTTGTGAGGTGCTCCCCCAGCATCATTGCCACCAGCAGTGGGGAGCAAACGAGATGTTTTTTCGTTTGTCACCTAAGGTAGCTGTGCAGTCGCCTCATTGCTAAAGTTCCAATCAGTGTGAGAACCACAGGAGAATTTTTTTGGATTTTGGTTTTTTTGCTTTGTATTAATTTCACTTCTACCAAAGTATTTGAAAGTATGAACTGTATTGGCTTTTAGACTATAACTCTATTTCATGAAAAGACTGTTCTGTGATATTTTGTTTTACTGTAACTTCAAATTATCTAAATATTTTCCTAATACTACGTGGAAATGCTGATTCTCTTTTGTTATGCAGTAGGAACATTTTACACTGTTTACATAGTTCTCATGGAACATAGAATTTTTTGAAAGCCACATATGATACACATTTTTTGTGTATATATTCTAGTTAGTGTGAATAAAACAGTAACATCAATGCATTTTTTTAAAGCAGAAAACTTCTGTATTCTTCTTGTCTTCCTTAAAAGTATTCCTATGAGTTCAGTGGTCATTTACTTTTCATTGTGAACACCTGCTCTGTAGTTAATACATAACTGTAGCATTTGCTCCTAATAATTAGGACAGGATTAGGACAGTAGAGTTTTTGAGCTGCAGGTGACCCCAGACAGCATATATCCCAACCACCTCATTATGCAGCCGAGGACACTAAATGCCTTTCTCAGGCTGCTGGCTGGCAGATCTGGGCTGGAATACAGTTTCACTGACTCCCTTTTGGCCTTCATTTCTCTACACCAGTGCTATCAATTTCCTCTTAACTTCCCCAAACTGATGAAATAAAGAAAAATAAGGGTTATTTATGTATATTTTAATAAAATCCAGTTTGATTTTTCAACTTACAACTGGTTTTGTCTGTATTATTCAGCCTGTATCTTCTGAATATTGGGCAGAGGGGAAGAAACACTTGAACCAGTGTCCAGAGTAGAAACGTGTACCAGCTCAGTTTTAGGAATCTTGTGATTTTAACACCTGGGAAAATATAAAATAGAATTTTAGAGGGTAACTCTGCTGTGGACAGAGTTTATATCACTCTTCAATTTCTTAAAAAAAAACAAACAAAACCAAAGCCAAAACAGTAATAGGTCTGAGGGCAGAGTCTGTATTTATTAGCGTACTGTTCACTGTTGTAACCACCGTGCCTACCATAGACTTGTCACAAAGTAAGGCACTTTCCAAATATTTGTTGAATAAAACAATTTTTAAAATCAGAAATAGAATTAAATACTTACAGACCTTAGAATGGCCATTCAGGTCAGTGGTTTGCAAACGTTTAAAAAGTAGCTGAACCCTTTTCAAATTTCAGTATATAAACTAGATGAGAGCATAGCCGCTGAGTAAAGCTTGACCTCCTCCTTTTTCCCAGTAGCTCGTCCCCTCCTGGGACCCTCCTGCCCAGCCCTAACCTGCATTAATATCCTCATCTTCCTCAGATGAGGAAAGTCAAGTCGCTGGTTATTCTGAAATTGTTTCCTGTGCAGAGTTGGGGACTAAAGTTAAAAAGCGTCAGTGTCTGAAACTGAAGGTCAGAGAGTCGTCGTAAAACCAACGAGGTCAGCCTAGGCCTGGTTTGTTAACGTGGCCATAACGAGAGGAAACTCCTTTCCAAGTCTGATGGGCCTGTGTGGTTCATAAATCCACCAGATAAGGATTTTTCTCAAAACCAGAGCGTGATTATAGTAGAAGGATGTAACATGATATTGATTTTTGACGTAAGTATGTTATTGGAAAGGTGTGCTCTACATAGACCCTTGAAAACGAGGACATTAGAGCATAGGTACCACTACTCTGGCAGGGAGGATCGTATATGCAAAATAGCAAGTCACAATATTATAAATAGGGTGCTGGAGATCAGGACTGCCCCGGAAATTCCAGAGTGGTTGATCTTGGTATATTACCGTTGCTTCAGATGTTTATGACTCGAGGTGTCATACCTTAGTGCTGAGCCTTAGTGTTTACCGAGCAACGTTCTGGTGGTGACTTATTTCCCATGTAGATTTTGCCATCTGGGAACAGGGTGAATTGAGCTGCAGACACTGAATGTTCTGGTTTTCCTCCAAGTTAATGGTTCTCATTGTAGCAATAATTACCAGTCAGTATGAGTTAGTTCCCCAGGGCGGGTCCTGTAAGGTGAGTTGATAGAATTCATTTCTTTACAGCTGAGGCGCTGATACGGCATTCCTGCTGTTGTCTGTCTCCCTGTAAAGCTCTGGATGGACGGTCAGTTGACTTGTCTCCTTGATATTTGTATAAGACTTGCAGCAGGTTGTCGGTCTTGTCCTGTTATTTCACCCCGAAAGTGAGCTTACCAAAAGCGTGACAGCACGTGGAAGAGCTCTGGTGCCCACCTGCCTTTGTGTCCAAGCACTCTACCTCTTAGCTGTGGGTCCCATGCAAGATCGTTTTCCTCTGACCTCTCGGCAAAGTGTTTCTGATTTTTGGTCAGTTTCCCTTTTCGTGAAATTCCTCAACCTCATAGAGTTATTGTGAGGCTGAAATGAAAATAGGAGTAAGGATCATAGAGCGATGCTGGGTACATAGCAAGCACTCAGAACATTAGCTAAGTGTCACTACTGCTACTCTTTTTATCACGAACACTCAGGTTCAGGGAAGACCCACGTCTTTTTTTGCTGGGTCACTGCCACTTCCAGTCCTCCCTGGGTTGCAGTTGGCCGGGTCTCTTGTCCCTGAGAGCTGCCAGAGAGGGCTGAGCATCCTTCACAGAGGCCCAGGTGTCTGCAGGTGACCGGAAGGGAGGACAGGAGCTGTGGAGCCAGGCGGGGCGGGCGTGGGGGATGGTAGTGCTCATGTGGCTGTCTTCACACAGATCAGTGGGTCTCTTGGAGAGCAACTTTGAGTAACTTCTACATGCCTTGATTCTCTAAGTTCCTTTTGGGGTAAGGATCCAGAAAACATGTTTGTCTTCCTAAATTCTGCCTTCGTTTCTCCCTGATATTTATTTTCCTGCTTTAAACGTCAATGCTATTGCAGATTTCCCCAAACCTGTCAGCCCTACAGAGCTCTGAGAATGACTTTATGTTGTTGTTGACACTAGTGGGCGCTCGTGAGATAGTGCAGCCTCTACATCTAGTGCTTCCTTTTTTCAGTCTCAGAGCACGTGAAACACGTTTGGGCAGTATTCACACTTAATATGACAGTAAACTATCACAATATGTGTCCAATATAGGAAACTCAGAGCGACCTGTAAAATAGACCAGGGATTAGCAAGGACGCATCCGTGAGAAAGTAGGCAGTGCTCCGTGTTTGCTAGGGGGTGAGCTGCGGTTCAGGTTCGTGGACAGGTGGAATTGGTGTACCTGGGATGACCCACCATGTTTTTCTTTCATTTCTTACATTAAAGAGCGACTTTGAAAGGTTTTATTGTGGAAATTTTCAAATACTCAGAAGTGTGGAGAATGGGTAGTGAATCCGCCTGTCCGTACCCCTCCCCTAGCCTCAGTAGGGGTGCCAGGGTTGGCCTCTCTGTAACTTAAAAGACAGATAAGCAGGGGCAACCAGGGACAAGGTGGGAAAGAAAGTGCATTCAAGAGGTGGAAAGACCTGAGGTGGGAAACAGCATCACCTGTTGGGGCAACTGGTCGAGATTAAGTTGTTCGTGAAACACAAAAAGAGCTGTTTGAATGTGTTGAGAATGGTTTTCATTAAAGTTGTTTTAAAGACAACATTTCTTGTGGTGCCTTTTCTTTCTGTAAGTCACTTAATAGCATTCTCTCTTGTTGAAAGGAGCATGGTTTGGAATATTGGGAAGCGCTTACTACCAATTAAGAGGCGTTCCTTTCCTGTGCCCCTCAAAGCCTGTGCTCAGCTGTATCTCTGAGACTCGTTTGCTTCTCTTTCCCAGGAGGTGAAGAGGTGTTTTGAACAGCACTTCTGACTCCTGAAGAAACTTCAGGTGAACAAGGCTGTGGTAGTTCTCTGAATGTTACTCCCTGGAATAGAACTGGAGAGGGGAACTCGTGTTTTTGGGGTGTCAGCTGTGTTTCAGGCACTGTGCACGCTCTTTCATGTAATCTTTACAGAAGCCCCATGGAAGTAGGTTTATTCTCCCCATTTTACAGATGAGAGAACTGAAGCTCATAGAAGCTAGCCATCTTGCCAGGGCCACTCAGTTAATGGCAGGGGAGAATAAAGTGCGCTTAAGCCTCAAAACTAAAGGGAAACCTCTACTGTAGAAAGATGCTTGCAAATTGACTGTCTGCCTCTTGCTGGAAACACCTAGGCAGTCACAACACTGCTTCCCACCCCCCTGCTTGTTTTTTCACAAGCAAAAGCATTTTCAAAGGATAACCTTTGAAAGAAAAAGGTAAGTTTTAGGAGATGTAGATTTTAATTTGCTCTGTTGTTTTTGCCTGAAGTGCTTTTTTTTTTTTTTTTTAATGTGGGGTGTAAAACCTCGTGTTAATGAAGATTCCCAAATATTGGTCTAAACAGGACCTAGATGTTTGCTACCCTTTGAACTGAAAAGGAAGGGATAAATGCAAAAATGGTCTTTTGTCCTTACAAAAGAGTGTTTGTAGAAGTGTCCTAGCTTGTGTGCCCTCCCAAGTGTCTCAGTGACCACCCCCAGGTTTTATTGTTTCTCTGGGGTTGATTCTCCATTCTCACTGCCATCACCCCGGCTTTCCTTAAGCCTAGGCGGCCGAGACACCGTCCTAACTCTGTGGTCCATCCTGAATCCTCTGCCCTCCCAGCGTGTCCTCAGAAGCCATCTCCAGCTCCCCTCTACCTCTGGGTGGCTTTCCCTGGTTCACAATTTCCTGTCCTCCCTGCCCTGCTTCCCCAGCCTCTCTCCGGCCTTGCCTGCTGCTCCCTCTGTATGAACCAAGCTGGCCATTCATCCTCCCAAATCTGCTCTTCCATTATCATCCTTTCCAGATGCTGCAGCAGACCAGAACCTCGTGCTCCCACCTTTTCCGCAAAGCCTCCACCCTCCAGAAACCCTGAGTGGGCCTGCTTCCCCTGTACCAGTGCTGCTCAGTGATGTTTAATTGACATTTGTTTTACCCTGGTTTGGTCTCAGGTGTCTTAACTCAAAAAGCACCGTTCAACAGGGGAAAATGACTAACACGGGATTCCATTCTCTGCCCTCAAAGGGAGGCAAACCCCGAGGGCACAGAAACACGAATAAGAACCCCATTTCCATCGTCTTCCCTGACACCTACAGCCTCTGCCACGGTGTCCCCAATCTGCACCCCTCCCCAAACACAGTGGGGACGCGAGAGAGTTTCTCATAGTTACACCTGGACCCTCGTGGACGTCCATTAGGTAAGAGGAAGGCACCTGCATGAGTAGATTTCAGCAAGTGGCTGGCGACGGAGGGAGATGCCCATTTCTAAACGTACAGTTACCTGGCGAGGTGTCCTTTTTAGGCTGGAAGTTCACTTTCACCTTAAGGATCTGTATTTAATGTTTTTTGTTCCTCTGAAAATAAAAAAAGCTTTCCCTGTGGAAAGATACATATAAAATCCACCCCCCACCCCCTTATCTTGTGTCAAAATACTTAGTTTCTTCAAATAATACCCATGATAGCTTTTACTAGACAGGCTTCCAGAAATTCTTAATTTGCCAGTTTTGAAGTAGCTTTTCTGTCATTAGAAGTTCTCATTAGAACTTCTTTAGGTCATGTTTGGGTCATGTGTGGGAAAGGGAGAGATTTTGTTATTCAGCATTTGGGTAGGCAAACTCTTCAGTCTTATATTGGAAACATACAGTTGTAATAGGAAGTTACTTTTTTTTTTTGAGACTATACCTCATATCTTTTAGCTCAAATACTTTTCATTTAACTTCTTTCAAAATTCATTTTCTGATGCCATTTTTCATTTTCCAACAAATTTCAGAATCAAACCCTCGCCGTCTCCACATTTTTTCCTCTTTCCCAAATCAGTTTTGTCAACCCCTGAATCTCTAGTAGGGCCGAGGTCTTCGGATGACTGTATATGATTCTCTCCCTCTTTCATGACTTCTTATTGCCTGGGGCCTGTGGAGTTTTATTCTCTATAAAATGACAATATTTTGCCAACGGAAACTTATCGTTTACCTCGACTGTTGTCAAATCTGATGAGTTTTGAGTTGATGAATTTGAGCCTCAGTCTCCTCCAGAAGAAATGCATAAAGGTGAAGGTTTCTGAATCCTTGGTGTCTCCAGTCCTACACGTGCTGCTGGCCTGCAGAGAAGTAAATCCACTCCGCTGGCTGGACTATAGAGCCTTGTCTGTCACCACTTTCTTTGGAACTGAAAGAGGAACATCAAGGGACTTCCCTGGTGGTGCAGTGGTTACGAATCCGACTGCCAATGCAGCAGACACGGGTTTGAGCCCTGGTCTGGAGAGATCCCACATGCCATGGAGCAACGAAGCCCATGCGCCTCAACTGCTGAGCCTGCGCTCTAGAGCCCGTGAGCCACAGCTACTGAGCCCGTGTGCCACAACTACTGAGCCCATGCACTACAACTAGTGAAGCCTGTGCACCTAGAGCCCGTCCTCCGCAACAAGAGAAGCCACTGCAATGGATAAGTAAATAAATAAGTAAATAAATAAAATTTAAATGAAAAAATGTGAAAGCTGTTTTTTTTTTTTTTTTTTTTTAAAAAGAGGAACATCACGTCTACTCTTGGCATATCTTAAAATTCCGGAAAGAACTTTCTTGAATTGCAAGAGTGATCGTGTGCAGTAAACTGGAACTAAATTCCCATTTGCCAGGCCCCAAAGGGAAATGAATATTTAAAGAAGTTTTCATTTTATGGATGTGGTTTAGTTTTGTATAGTTCAGGTCCCAGCCAACTTTAAAGTGGTTAGTTTTTTTCTTATTTTACTTTGCTTTTGAATTTTATTTTATATTGTTTCATTTTGACTAGAAGTGTCACATCTAAAGAAAAGTCACAGTTTTTCATAAGGTGGATTTAGAATGGCAAAGTAGAGAAAAAGATCAATTTTTCTTAAAATTGCTTTAAGGTAAAAAACATTTTACAAAAATGGAAGTGTGTATGCTTTAATTTCTGTAACCAATGTGTGTGTTAACAGGATATTTAGCTAAAGTTTTCATTTCACATTAATCAATTTCACATTTTTATTTTTGTGTTTAGAGTTAAGTCTCCCACCCTGTTTAGCTATGGAAGGAATTGCTTCACAGATTTTCTTTGATGAACTTAAAAAATATGAAAAGGACACAAACAGATAATTTACTGAAACAGAACAAAACAAGCCAGTACACTTGAAATAAAATGTTCATCCTTGTGACTTATCTGAAAAATACAAATTAAAATGTAAAGGGGGGGACTTTTTTTTTTAACTGCTCATACTGGCAAATGAACAAAACAAAACAAAAGGATGGGCCCACAGCTTCATACATTGCTAGCAGGAATATCAATTGCTTGTTCTCTTCCAGAAGACAATTTGTTGTAGTATGTATCAAGAGCCTTAAAATGGTCTGTACCTTTTCACCCAGTAATTTCACTTTGAGAAATAGTCTTAAAAAAATAGACAAAGATTTATATACACTGGATTGTTCATCATGGGAGAGTTAAAGAGTGAAAATCTGGAAACAAATGTTCAGTGTTGTTAAAATTAGACGGTCAGTTTGGGAAGAAGTTGGAGGAGAAAAGGGAGGAAGACTTGGAATTTCACAGATTTCTAGTCTTGGCCACAAGGAGTCTTATCGGACACTAAGGGCCCGTGGACAGGTCGATGTAAATCTACGTATTTCTGTAACTATAAAAACAGCCCAGTTGCATCGCTGTCAGTGGCAGGCTGGCAGCACTATCTGTACAAGTTCAACTTGTCAGACAGAGGTGGTGTCCTAGCACAGATGCCACTGCAGGGGGAGGGTGGCCACTTGTATATAAACAGCCCAGTCTGGGAGAACAGCAGATGTGCGTAGCTTGAACTGTGGCTGGGTTGGGAGCTCAGGAATCCTTCTAACTCTTCCCAACAATCTGAGGATTAAAGAGAAAGGGCCTTGGGGCTTCCCTGGTGGCGCAGTGGTTGAGAGTCCGCCTGCCAATGCAGGGGACGAGGGTTTGTGCCCCGGTCCGGGAGGATCCCGCATGCCGCGGAGCGGCTGGGCCCGTGAGCCATGGCCGCTGGGCCTGCGCGTCCGGAGCCTGTGCTCCGCGATGGGGGAGGCCACAGCAGTGAGAGGCCCGCGTACCAAAAAAAAAAAAAAAAAAAAGAGAAAGGGCCTTGGTCACCGTTGCAGATAATGACAAAGCCAGCGTTGGAGTCCTGGTCTCCTGTGCCCAAGTTCATTTGTGTCCACCTTGAATCCCAAGTGGAATAACAGCTTCATAGGTCACTCTGACATTTGTGGCATAGGAATGGCACAGGACCATTTTATAGATAAGGAAACAGAGGTCAGAAACATGGAGTGAGTTGTCCAGGATCACTTAATAAGTAACTGGTGGAATTGTGGTCAGAGTACAGAAAGCAAAATTTTAAAAATAAGATGAAAATTCAAGCTTTTACTTTTCCTCCAATGTTTGGACAAACTCAGCCTGTTGATCAAGATTCTTTCTTTTTTTTTTTTGGGCCACACTGCACAGCATGCAGAACTTCCCTGACCAGGGATCAAACCCGTGCCCCTGCAGTGGAAGCGTGGAGTTTTAACCACTGGACCACCAGGGAAGTCCCAAGATTATTGTTATTTTTTTTAGTGGATTTGGAAGGCAGAGGAGTGTGTTATCATCTAAAAAAATTACCCTATTCTTCATACGTGGATGTCCCTCCCACTACATCCTTACCTTGTCTTCTTCTGCTTCATGTAACTGTTGACAAGGTACCACCAGGGACCTGGGACAGCTGTTTCTTCACTCCAGTGGTTTGTGGAAACATCTTGTTTTTTCTCTCTATGGGCTGATACTACCTACCTGTCCAACACTCCTGCTTTGGTGCTTTGTCAGGGTCCCACGTTTGTCCCACCTGAGGGAACAGGTGTGTGGCAATGATGGATATTTTTTCTGAGACAAAATACAGAGCCTTTAACTTTATAAGCTTGATCCACAAGAACTTTAAGAGCATCTTTAGTAGTTACTGGTTATTCCTTTTTTTTTTTGCGGTACGCGGGCCTCTCACTGTTGTGGCCTCTCCCGTTGCGGAGCACAGGCTCCTGACGTGCAGGCTCAGCAGTCACGGCTCACGGGCCCAGCCGCTCCGCGGCATGTGGAATCTTCCTGGACCGGGGCACGAACCTGTGTCCCCTGCATCTGCAGGCGGACTCTCAACAACTGTGCCACCAGGGAAGCCCTGATTATTCCTTTTATTGAACCTCACTTTCCTCTTGGCAGAAGGCTTTCATGAACTTTTTGTGTATGACCTTCGCACTAATTAAGGGAGGAAGGCGGGACAGGGATAAGCATCTCCATCTTTTTTTAAAAAAATAAATTTATTTATTTATTTATTTTTGGCTGCGTTGGACCTTCGTTGCTGCACGCAGG
This sequence comes from Mesoplodon densirostris, assembly GCF_025265405.1. Lineage (NCBI taxonomy): Eukaryota > Metazoa > Chordata > Mammalia > Artiodactyla > Ziphiidae > Mesoplodon > Mesoplodon densirostris. The sequence goes on along the minus strand of NC_082661.1, from coordinate 11,965,842 downwards.
CTCCCTCTAGTTGCAGTAAGCGGGGGGCCACTCCTCGTTGTGGTGTGCGGGCCTCTCATTGCAGCGGCCTCTCTTGTTGAGGAGCATGGGCTCTAGGCACATGGGCTTCAGTAGTTGTGGCACATGGGTTCAGTAGTTGTGGCTCACGGGCTTAGTTGCTGCGCGGCATGTGGGATCTTCCCAGACTAGGGCTCAAACCCGTGTCCCTTGCATTGGCAGGCAGATTCTTAACCACTGCGTCACCGGGGAAGTCCCTCCATCTTTATAGATGAGAGAACTGAGATTCCCAGAGGTGTTATGACTTGTCCAAAGTGAGTCAGAGGAGTGAGCAGTGAAGCTGGGACTTGAACTCAACTCTTCTCCAAGTGCAGTCCTCTTTCTGTGGGACCATTTTTTTCTGTGTGGAAGTACATTATTTATCAATATGGGTAACTCTGACAGGCCTTAAAAAGTATAAATATGAAATAGCTCTTGGCATTATGTTGGATTTGAAAATTTGGAAAATGCAAAGAAGCATAAATGAGAAAATAACAATCACACGTATTCCACCCTCACCATTTTGCACTTTTCCTTTATAAAAATGGGATCACATTATAATATTTGGAACTTGCTTTTTTCATTTACTATTTCTTGAGTTTTTTCTATGTTATGAAAACAATCTTCTATAAAATCAAATCAGTTTTTACTTAGGCACCTATCTTTTTATTGTTTCCAATTTTCCAAATATGTATGTATATATAAGTGTGTGTGTGTATGGATAGAAAGATACATCAGATAGATCAACCTTTTGATGAACCTCCTTTCAGAGAAAGCTTTGTGAACATTTGAATTAGGTTTTAAATTCAATCACTGAACAGATATAAGATTTCTCTGAGTTCAAATGAAATAGGAAGTTGCTAAGAAAATCAGACTTTCTTCACTTGATTTTTTTTTTTACTTCACTTGATTTTATTTGAGTCTTTGTACAACCTCTTTGCAGGCTCAAAATCACCCTCAAGATTATGTTCCCTAAATGGTAGTGTTGGTATCCCCCCCAAACTTACACTTCAAGTAGATTTAACTCTCAGTCACTGAGCTATCTAGTAAAGTGGTTTTTCTATTTTTCAGCCAAAAATTAATCCTGCTAAAAAGCTGAATTAAAAAAAAATGAAACAGTTATAGGAAATGTGAATTCTAGAAGGCATTCCTCTGTTAGAACACATTGGCTTTTTTTTTTAACCAAAAGGTGGTATTTTGTGTCTAAACCACAAACTGGTTTGATCAGTGGATGCCATGTAAACCTAATGATCATTTCTGAACCTTTCTGAATCTTCTGGAAAGGCTCCCTAGTTCAGGAAGTTTTGAGTTATCTTGTTTATGCTGTGTATATGATTTGTATTGCATTCATTTGTTTTCATTCAGGGTATATGTCTTACTTTAGAACTTGGTCTGACTTATGTAGCCAGTGTTAGCATTAGCAATATTTTAAATTCCTTTTGTAGTACCTGTGGCATTACACTTATTTAAAAATGAAATTTGCCTTTGGACATAAAACTTTAATTTCAGGAAATGTAATAATTGGCTTTAGATATTGTTTCCTCACAAACCTGTTCAGACTCTATTTACCTTCCAAAATCTTTTAAATCCAAATTATGTGCATGAGAGGGGAAGAGGGGGAGCAGAGTTGCCCATCCAATGTTGCCTCTTGACAAGAAATCTTACCTTCCAGAATATTCTTGTTACTTTTTGGCTTTTTTCCCCACCCAGTTTTTTAGTACCCAACTCATCACATTTTTCAGTTGCAATGCCATGAGGGAGATTTCTACTTTCAGTAATGGTGGACTAGTTTATTGTACACCAGCCCTTCCACCAAAAACAACTAGAAAATATAATAGATGGGAAAAATGTTTGAAGGTAGCAGAAGCAAGGACTTGAGAGATCAAGATCCCAGAGAGAAGGCAAGGCTGACATTTGGTGCCACTTCTCCCCTCGAGGTAATTGCCAATGCAGAAAGTGCCAACTGAGATGCTACTAAGCTGAGCTCTTCTGGCATTCTTATGACTGAGGAGACAACAATTAAAGCTTAAGGCACACCAAGGATGAGGGATTCTTATAAATACCCCCAGGATTTCAGCTGGGACTTCTAACAGTCTATTCCATCAGATAGGGATGAACCAGAAGTAGAGCAGCCCTCACAAAGACTAAAGCCCAGGTTTTAATCAGCTTCATCCTTGGTTGTAAGGTGATCTACCTCTCTCCAAACTACCTGCAAGAAGAAAAATACATTTTGGGGGAGAGGAAGATAACATCACCCAGAGCTTCAAATTTTCTGTATAATTTTTCATACCTAATGACCAATCTATATGACTGAAAACCAAAACCAAACAGACAAAAAAAAATGGTAAAGACAGATGTATAGTAGATCCAGACATTGGAGTTATTGGACACAGACTTAAAATAATGGTGATTAATATTGTGAAGAAATTAGATGACAATTTGGAGACTTATTTTGCAGAACTGGAGATATACAAGAAACGGAATGGAAATTCTAGAACTGAAAAATACAGCAATGGAAGATAATAAGAATTCAGCAGTGGGTTTCACACCAGATAAGACATAGTTGAAGAGAGGAATAGTGAATTGGAAGGTAGGTCAGAAAGAGATAGACTTATGCTCACAGAAGCAAAGGATAGAAAACACAGGAAAGAGTGTAAGAGATATATGGAATATGATGGAAGGTATAAATATGTGTAATTGGAGTCCTTGAAGGCAAGGAGGACAGAGAATAGGGCAGAAGCAATACTTTAAGAGATAATGAGGATTTTCCAAAAGTGATGAATAGTTTCAATAAGCACTATAAGCCCTTGGCTGGATAAATACAAAGAAAACCACACACTAAGGCACATTGTGGTAAAATGCTGGGTGGCTTAAAATCACTGCTTAAGTCACTACTTGACAGGAATGTCTTCACCTCAATGGGCAGCACCATGGCTATGAGTTTCCACAATTGCTTACATAGCTTTGCCTTTAATTTCTTACCAGACACATCTCTCTTTGGGGGAACATTTTCCAAGGACCAGCTTTTGCCCTTAGTAAGGTCTCTGTGCACCCAGAGCTGGAGTTCTCCTCTCGCTGCACTTTTGTCTATAATCCTAGGGGAAAAACACTCAGTGCCTAGTGTGCCCTGGCAGGTCTCCCACTGAGGGGCTGGATGGGGTATAAGGTAATGGCTAAGAGCACAGGCTCTGGAAAGAGAGTGCCTTTGTTTGTTCCACCACTTACTCATCATGTAATCTCACTTCTTGAAGCTTTACAGCCCTAAAATGTACAATAAGGATTATAATAGTTACTTGCACTTTTTAGGGTTGTTATGAGAATTAGATGAGCTCATGGATGTAAAGTGTTTAACATACAGGAATTAATGGAATTAATGAATGAATTTCTTTTTAAATTTCCTTGACCCATGTCTTCAGCCTTATTGGTAGCCATGTATTCCTTCTCCTTAATAATAGCTGAGGCTTCTTCAAATTTTTGTGCCTGGCTCGCCCCAGTGGGAACTAACATGAAAGGAGAGGAGGTGGTGTACATTTTATATCAGAGGAGAGAGCTTAAAGATTAATCTCCTTAAGTATGTACAAGAATTGGTGGACTTCGCCCTTCAAAGGAAGAAGTAAACATTAAAGTTAGAAAAGTTTCTGAAGAACCAGAGAAATCAGACCCTGATTGGATCAAATAAAACACCTGGATGGGTTAAAGGCTTTTTTTTTTTTTTTTTTCCTTAGAGTAGATTGCCACTCTCACTATCCTGACCCAATTTAAATTTGGTTACTATTTCTGCCTTAAAAAAAATCAATGCATAAAATGCACCATTTTCTCTATCATAAAATTCTTTATTAACAGTTGTATTAATTAACTACTGTATTCCTGATTCAACTGCCTTCTGACTGCTGTTAAGTTCTTGGTTAATGCATTTTAAATATATCCATATGAATTCATACATATTTCCTATAATTTTTTACATATACACACACTAGTTATTTTACTGCATTGTATTTTATTCTCATTGTGTTCCTTCTCCTTAGGTAAATACATATTTATACAAATCAAATTGTAATTTTAACTACATTGAAGAAGATTGGAAATCTGGTCCTCACAGCAAGTTGGAGAGGTTTTTACTTTAGGCCCAGGGCATCATTTACTTTTTTCACTAGGCAGAAATTTCATTTTAATATGAATATAAAATTATTATTATTATTATTTTTGGCTGCACCACATGGCATGCGGGACCTTAGTTCCCCAGTCAGGGATTGAACCCATGCTCCCTTCAGTGGAAACACAGAGTCCTAACCACTGGACCACCAGGGAAGTCCCCATGAATATAAAATTATACAGAGGTAGTACTGGGTGTTTTAGTCTGTTGGGGCTCCTATGCAAACTACCACAGACTGGATGAATCCTAAACAGCAGGAATTTATCTCTCACATTTCTGGAGGCTGGGAAGTCCAAGATCAAGCTGTCAGTAGATTCAGTGTCTGGTGAGAGCCTGCTTCCTGATTTATAGATGGTTCTCTTCTCACTGTATCCTCACATGTCAGAAGGGGTGAGGGAGCTCCCTGGGGTCTCTTTTATGAGGGCACTATTCCCTTTCATGAGGGCTCCACCCTTGTAACCTAATCACCTTCCAAAGGCTCCACATCCTAATACCATCACATTGGGGGTTATGATTTCAACATATGGATTTGGGGGGAACATTTACGTTCAGTCCATTGCACCAGGTAAAAAGTGAATTTTTCACTCTGCCCCCTTGTCCCAATCCCTCTCTTATTTATATTTCTTCAGTAGATTTTTTGCAATGTTTCCCTAGTATTTTGAAGGTTTTGTCGATGCTGTGGGTGGGATGAATGATTTTTTTTTTTTTTCGGTATGCGAGCCTCTCACTGTTGTGGCCTCTCCCGTTGTGGAGCACAGGCTCCAGACACGCAGGCTCAGCGGCCATGGCTCACGGGCCTAGCCGCTCCGTGACATGTGGGATCTTCCGGACCGGGGCACGAACCCGCGTCCCCTGCATCGGCAGGTGGACTCTCAACCACTGCGCCACCAGGGAAGCCCAATGGGATGATTTTTTAAAAACAATTTCGAGTGGAAATGTTTGGTGCATGAGAAAGTATTGATTATTTTTCATTTATCTCATGTCCCTTGTCTAACTCCTCACTCTAATGAGTGCTAATAGTGTTTATCTTTTGGATTTACCGAACATCAGTTTTCTCATTTGCAAAATGCAGATAGTGTTGACCTTGCAGAGCTTTAACAAGGGTTAAATGAGATAAAGGAGCCGAGCTTAGTGGGGGCTTGATTAATATTAACTTGGGGTCTCACTACTATCGTCCTCAGGATAAGATCTTTTTCTGTGTGACTCCACTGATTGTGGAGAAATGAATGGACCATGGAGAAAAGATTTGATCAGAAAAGGCTCTGCTTACAGCTGCTGATACAGAGAGACTGACATCAGTCAAGGGGCTGCCAAGAGTTCATCTTTTTTACTCTTTAACTTTTTTAAAAATTGCGGTAAAATTCACATAACATAAAACTCACCATCTTAGGGACTTACCTGGTGGACCAGTGGTTAAGACTCTGTGCTTCCACTGCAGGGGATATGGGTTCAATCCCTGGTCGGGGAACTAAGACCCCACCAAAAAACAAAACAAAAAAACTTACCATCTTCACCATTTTTAAGTACAATATTGTCTCACGAAGTACATTCACATTATTGTGCAGCCATCACCACCATCCATCTCCAGAACTCTTTTCATCATGCAAAACTGAAACTCAGTACCAATCAACAATAACCTCCTACTCCTTTCTTTCCTCCAGCCCCTGGCAGCCACTGTTCTGCTTTCTGTGTCTACGAATTTGATGACTGTATGTACCTCAAGTAAGCGGAAACATATAGTATTTGTCCTTTTGTGTCTGGCTTATTTCACTGAATATAATGTCCTCAAGGTTCATCCATACTGTAGTACTTGCCAGAATATTCTGCCTTTTTAAAGCCGAATAACATTCCATTTTATGTATATACTACATTTTGTTTATCCATTCATCCGTCAGTGGACACTGGGGTTGCTCCCACCCTTTGGATGTTGTGAATAGAGCTGCTTCGAACGTGGTTGTATAAATATCACTTTGAGTCCCTGCTTTCAATTCTTTTTTTTTTTTATTTATTATTTATTTTTTTTTATTTTTTGCGGTATGCGGGCCTCTCACTGTTGTGGCCTCCCCCGTTGCGGAGCACAGGCTCCGGACGCGCAGGCTCCGCGGCCATGGCTCACGGGCCCAGCCGCTCCGCGGCATATGGGATCCTCCCAGACCGGGGCACGAACCCGTATCCCCTGCATCGGCAGGCGGACTCTCAACCACTTGCGCCACCAGGGAGGCCCCCAATTCTTTTTTTAAAATATACTTATTTACTCATTTGGCTGCGCCAGATCTTAGCTGCGGCACACGGGATCTTCGTTGCCACATGCAGGATCTTTAGTTGCGGCATGCAAACTCTTAGTTGCGGCATGAGGGATCTAGTACCCTGACCAGGGATTGAACGCAGGCCCCCTACATTGGGAATGTGGAGTCTTACCCACTGGACCAGCAGGGAAGTCCTCCTGCTTTCAATTCTTTTCAGTATATATGCCAGTGGATTTTTGAAAGCACCGAGGAAAAAAATTCCTGTGTGCCTTCTGTGGTTTCCATAGCCTTTGGAAGAATGGCCTGACCAGCACACCCTGGGCATCTTAGGCTGCTGTGGCAGAAAGGAGGTGTCTGTAGCTGATTGTCACTGTGTGTTGAGCTTTTGAAGTCTCCACCAGCCTGCCGTCTCAGCACTTGGGGCTGCAGAAGGCATTGGACAAATGCAAGATTTGCTGCTCTTGTTGCTACCCACAAATGCACATTTTTCTATCTTACTGTGTAATTCCAGCTGCTAAAATGACCCTGTACGATGTGGAAACTGCAATCAAGCATCAACATGAAGCTTCCAGGAAAATAAAAATGCAGCAGGAAGAAACAGCAGCAGGAGAAATAAGTTACTGGGAAACACTCACAAAATGAAATGCCTTGGCTGTTTTTTTGTTTCCCCCCTTTGTTTAAACGCTCTATTTTATTCAACACAGCATTGTTTGTAATAGCGGAGACCGTAAACAACCTTGGTGTCTGTCAGGGGTAGAAGGTTAGATAAATCACAGTCCTCCATGCTGTGGGAGACTGTAGAGCTATAAAAAGGATGCTCAACCTTTTGGTAGAGAAAGATCTACCAGAAAGTTAAGTGAAATAACAAAGGCAAAATGCTGAGTAGGTTGGATAGTATGCTGTCCTTCACAGAAAAAGGGAGCAAATAAGACAGTGCATGCATGTACATATAATACATTCTTATGCTTCTTGTATATATATAGTGAAACTCTGGGATATGCATAATAAACCAATATCAGTGGTTAGATTTGGGGGTGGGAAGGAGGTTTTCACAGTGTCACTTTTTAGATATTCCTGAGCCGTGTGAATAGATCACCTTTTGAAAATCAAGAGAGAAAGGGCTTGTATTTTTCCACCAGCTTGACCATGGGAAAGGCTCAAAATCTAAATTAAGTTGACTTATAGGCAACCAACAGTTGCACAATATCTTGCAAGAAAAACAAATGTCTGTTACAGGCTATTCAGAATTTATCTTCTGGTTAGGGAAACCAACAACTTCTGATTCCGACACTGGAGATTCCTAGAGGAGATAGGGAGGGAATGGTGCTCAAAACCTCACTTTACAACTGACCCTAAACTCTCAGGAGAAAGGGGAGAGTTGGGTCCAGGGCAGGAAACCAAAGCCAGGGTTGGACTGGGACTGGTTATACTTGGGCTTTTTCTCACTCTTACATCACCAAACCAGGGCAATAGCAAACCTTTGATTGTATGGCTGGACCAGAACTTTGGGTGCTTGAAACCCTAAAATTTAAAGCAGCTCATAAACTAGCAGGCAGATGAACACACTAATTGATTGAATTCCCACCTCCATGTGTCCAGAGCTTCTATCACACCATAGGGTGCCCAGCCAGGAATTGCTTGAGCTTGGAAAGCCCAAGTTGGGGCTTTCTGTGTCTGTACCTCCAGCTCACCTGGAGAAGCTCAAGGTAGGGCCTCTTCTCACTACCAGAGAGCCATCACTGGCCAATGAATAGTCTTAAGGGAATAATGGTGAACTCAGAAGAACAATTAACTGACATCTGAGGATCAGGAGCCCTGTGAAAGAAGGATGACTGCCAAAGTCAGAGACTCTGGGATGGGCTGAATGAGAGAATCCTGAGATCCAGTGACATTTTATCTACCAAGTTGCACTTGAAACAAAAGGACACAGGAAAACCGAAAATAAAGAGGTGAAAATAGATACACCAGGCAAATAAAGCTCAAGGAACAATTTTAGTGTCAGACAAAACAAACTTATGGAAAAAAAATCAAAGACAAAGCAAGGTGTTGCATGCTGATAAAAGGCACAGTAGACCAAGAAGATCTAACGATCATAGACATATGCCCCTAATATTATACCTTTGCAACATATAAAGCAACATATGGTAGATTTAAGATGAGAGATAGATAAATCAAGAATTATAGTTGGAGATTTTAACATACACTCAAAAGCTGATAAATTAAGCAGAAAAAATATCCAAGGACACAGAAGAGTTTAATAACATGATTACTTAACCCAGATTAGCAGAGATAAATTTAAGCAACACAGAATATACATTCTTTTGAGCACACACAGAGCAGGCACAAAGAGATTTATGTATCATACCACAAAGAAAACCTCAGTGAATTTGAAAGAAATGGGGTACAAAATTAATATTAATAGCATCTCCCTTACTCTAGAGATAACTCATTATAAAATGAAAAAAGAACCAATTAAAATACAGAAAAAAACTTCAAACTCCACAAACCTATAAATTTTCTAGGAATTAACATAATAAAAATTCTCAAGACCTTTATGAAGAAAAGTCTGAAACTCTATTAGAGGATATAAAATAAAATGTAAATAAATGAAAAGCTGTGGATGGGATGACAACATTATAAAACTATTGATTTCCACTTAATCTATAAATTCAATGCAACTCCAATTAAAATTCCAAGAGTATTCTAAGGGGACTTAATAAACTGATTCTGAAAATTAGATAGATGAATAAAACTTCAAGAATAACTAAGACATTTGGGGAGAAAAAAAGAGCAAAGAAAGGGGACTTGCACTACCAGGTATTAATACAGAACCAGGCATAAAACCAGGCTCAATGGAACAGAAAAGCATCCAGAAATTGACCCTGTATAAATGAGGATTTGGTATTTTATAGAGCTAAGGAAGAGCTGGATTATTTGGTAAATAATCTTGGGAAAATTGGGTTGTTATCTGGAGAAAAATAAAGTTGGGTCCTCATCTCTACCATATCCAGAAGTAAACTTCTGGTGGATTAAAGACCTAAATTTAAACATAAAAGTGCAACATTATAGAAAAAAATGTAGATAATTCTTTGTGATCTTGGGTGGGGGGGATTTCTTAATAGATGCTCAAAGTGTATACAATAAAGAAAACAATAGATTTGAATACATTAAAAATAGGCTTTTTTTTGGCTGCTGTTAACAGGTAAATGCCATCATCAAAGTAAATGAATAGGTGGCAGCTGGTAATGTATGTGCAATATCTATGACTGAAAAAAATTAGCTTTAGCTTCTAGAGTGTGGAGAAAGACATCTGAAAATCGGTATGGAAAAAAGGGAAATATATTAGGGGAAAAAAATTAAAAAGGGAATTATATGAATAGGCAAGTTACAGAGGGGGAAGCCTGAATGAATGATAAGTATCCAAAGAGATGCTCAATATCAGTCAGAAAAACACAAATTTAAATAGTAATGGGATCCTATGTCCATTTGATAGCAAAAAAAGCCCCAAACAAACAAACAAAATCTTTATGCTTACTTCACTCCCCTGTGTAAAAGCTTTCAGTGTTTCCCTATTTAGGAGATAAAGCACACACCCATGTTACCTGTGTGATGGACCACACACCCACCTCTCCAGTCTTCTCCTTTGCTTCCTCCCATCAGATTTGCATTTTAGTATAACTCTAATAACTATGGAGATTGGAGAGAGAAGATGCGAGAAAAAGAATGACTACTTAGAAGACCATTGAAATAGACCAGGAAAGAGATGCCTGAATTGGGATACAGAGGAGGGGTCAAAGCGAAGAAACACTGAGAGAGAAGGAAGGATATACAGACCTTTGTTGGGTGGCAGGGAGTGGTTGTGAATGGCTTCTAAGATTTGTCTTGGGCAACTTGTTGCATGGTGGTGCCATGCATTGAGAAAGGAGAAAGTCTAGAACAGTGTTGACTATGTTGAGGCTCAGACAGCCATAGGAACTTCAGGAGGAGAGGTACAGCTGCAGTTGGCTATGAAGGCTTGGCATCTAGAAGGGTGATCCGGACAGAGGTGTTGGTTACGGGTGTCATCACTCCATAGGAAGTGGTAAACACCATTGATTCAGTGAGACTGTAACCTGAACCGTAAAACACAATAGCTCCCTTTGTCCGTAAAGGTGCTTTCTGATTACTGGCATGAGTACTTTTTTTCTTTTTCTTTTTTTTTTTTTTTTTGCTGGAATACGACGATCCTCCACCCCCAATCTGACCATCTCCTTATTTTTTTTTTTTTTTGGTAACATGATAAAACTTGCCTCTTGTTTCAAACAAACTTCATTTCTTTGAAATATTACTGATTGAAGTTAGTGGTGGAGATAATTAAACCAGTTTACCTGGAGATTCAAATTCATGACTTTGGCCTCTTTACTACTATTGCTTTAATAAGCCAGAGACTTAATATCTGAATACAGTATCTGGCATGAAAATAAGTGAACTTGAAAGTGAAAGAGCCTTCTTAATGTACTTGTTTATTAGATGACATTTTGAATGAGTTGTAGGTTAAACTGATAATTGCTGTTGCTAAAACTTCCAGGCTATTGATATTCAAAGATTTATGATCTAGGGTTACTTTCTAGTACTAATAAGTATACAAATTCAAGTTGCAGAGGTTCCAGAAAAGTGCCAACAGCTAATTAGAGGCACTTGGTGTATAAACTATTGTGACATAATAGGAGCCACAGGTATGATTTTTCCCTCAGGCTGTTTTCTGTGGATAGTCTTTCAGTGTAGACTATGAGCTAAATAAAGAACATGGGATTTGGGACTTCCCTGGTGGTCCAGTGGTTAAAACTCTGCACTTCCACTGCAGGCGGCATGGGTTTGATCCCTGGTCAGGGACCTAAGATTCCCACATGCTGCTTGGAAAAAAAAGCAATTTAGAAGAAATAGACACTACAAGAACAAAAGCTTCAAAGCCGTATTTAAGACTTCCGGGTAAGATGGCGGAAGAGTAAGACGCAGAGATCACCTTCCTCCCCACAGATACACCAGAAATACAGCTACACGTGCAACAACTCCTACAGAACAACTACTGAATGCTGGCAGAAGACCCCAGACCTCCCAAAAGGCAAGAAACTCCCCACATACCTGGGTAGGGCAAAGCAGAGTGATTCCCGCAGAGAGGAGCGGTGCCGAGCGGCACTCACCAGCCCGAGAGGCTTGTCTGCTCCCCCGCCAGGGCGGGCGGCGCTGGAGCTGAGGCTCGGGCTTCGGTCAGAGCGCAGGGAGAGGACTGGGACTGGCGGCGAGAACTCAGCCTGAAGGGGGCTAATGTGCCACAGCTAGCCGGGAGGGAGTCCGGGAAAACTCTGGAGCTGCCGAAGAGGCAGGAGACTTTTTCTTCCCTCTTGGTTTCCTGGTGCGCGAGGAGAGGGGATTAAGAGCGCCGCGTAAAGGAGCTCCGGAGACGGGCGCGAGTCGCGGCTGAAAGCGCGGAGCCCAGAGACGGGCGTGGGACGCTGGGGCTGCTGCTGCCGCCGCCAAGAAGCCTGTGTGCGAGCGCAGGACACTGTCCACGCCGCCCTTCCGGGAGCCTGTGCAGCCTGCCACTGCCGGGGTCCCGGGATCCAGGGGCGGCTTCCCTGGGAGAACGAACGGCACGCCCCGGGCTGGTGCAACATCACGCCGACCTCTGCCGCTGCAGGCACGCCCCGCACTCCGTGCCCCTCCCTCCCGCCCGGCCTGAGTGAGCCAGAGTCCCCGAAGAGGCTGCTCCTTTAACCCTGTCCTGTCTGAGCGAAGAACAGACGCCCTCCGGCGACCTACACGCAGAGGCGGGGCCAAATCCAAAGCTGAGACCCAGGAGCTGTGAGAACAAAGAAGAGAAAGGGAAACCTCTCCCAGCAGCCTCAGAAGCAGCGGATTAAAGCTCCACAATCAACTTGATGTACCCTGCATCTGTGGAATACATGAATAGACAACAAATCATCCCAAATTGAGGAGCCAGGAGTCAGTGCTGTGCCTCTGAGGTGGGAGAGCGAACTTCAGGACACTGGTCCACAAGAGACCTCCCAGCTCCACATAATATCAAACGGCGAAAATCTTCCAGAGATCTCCATCTCAACACCAGCACCCAGCTTCACTCAACGACCAGCAAGCTACAGTGCTGGACACCCTATGCCAAACAACTAGCAAGACAGGAACACAACACCACCCATTAGCAGAGAGGCTGCCTCAAATCATAAAAAGTCCGCAAACACCCCAAAACACACCACCAGACGTGGACCTGCCCACCAGAAAGACAAGATCCAGCCTCATCCACCAGAACACAGGCAGTAGTCCCCTTCACCAAGAAGCCTACACAACCCACTAAACCAACCTTAGCCACTGGGGACAGACACCAAAAACAACGGGAACTACGAACCTGCAGCCTGCAAAGAAGAGACCCCAAACACAGTAACATAAGCAAAATGAGAAGACAGAAAAACACACAGCAGGAGAAGGAGCAAGATAAAAACCCACCAGACCTAACAAATGAAGAGGTAATAGGCAGTCTATCTGAAAAAGAATTCAGAATAATGATGGTAAAGATGATCCAAAATCTTGGAAATAGAATAGACAAAATGCAAGAAACAGTTAACAAGGACCTAGAAGAACTAAAGACAAATCAAGCATCGATTAAAAACACAATAAATGAAATAAAAAATACTCTAGATGGGATCAATAGCAGAATAACTGAGGCAGAAGAACGGATAAGTGAGGTGGAAGATAAAATAGTGGAAATAACTGCTGCACAGCAAAATAAAGAAAAAAGAATGAAAAGAACAGAGGACAGTCTCAGAGACCTCTGGGACAACATTAAACGCACCAACATTCGAATTATAGGGGTTCCAGAAGAAGAAGAGAAAAAGAAAGGGACTGAGAAAATATTTGAAGAGATTATAGTTGAAAACTTCCCTAATATGGGAAAGGAAATAGTTAATCAAGTCCAGGAGGCACAGAGAGTCCCATACAGAATAAATCCAAGGAGAAATACACCAAGACACATATTAATCAAACTGTCAAAAATTAAACACAAAGAAATCATATTAAAAGCAGCAAGGCAAAAACAACAAATAACACACAAGGGAATCCCCATCAGGATAACAGCTGATCTCTCAGCAGAAACTCTACAAGCCAGAAGGGAGTGGCAGGACATACTTAAAGTGATGAAGGAGAAAAACCTGCAACCAAGATTACTCTACCCAGCAAGGATCTCATTCAGATTTGATGGAGAAATTAAAACCTTTACAGACAAGCAAAAGCTGAGAGAGTTCAGCACCACCAAACCAGCTTTACAACAAATGCTAAAGGAACTTCTCTAGGCAAGAAACACAACAGAAGGAAAAGAACTACAATAACGAACCCAAAACAATTAAGAAAATGGGAATAGGAACATACATATCAATAATTACCTTAAATGTAAATGGACTAAATGCTCCCACCAAAAGACACAGACTGGCTGAATGGATACAAAAACAAGACCCATATATATGCTGTCTACAAGAGACCCACTTCAGACCTAGAGATACATACAGACTGAAAGTAAGGGGATGGAAAAAGATATTCCATGCAAATGGAAACCAAAAGAAAGCTGGAGTAGCAATTCTCATATCAGACAAAATAGACTTTAAAATAAAGACTACTAGAAGAGACAAAGAAGGACACTACATAATGATCAAGGGATCAATCCAAGAAGAAGATATAACAATTGTAAATATTTATGCACCAAACATAGGAGCACCTCAATACATAAGGGAAATATTAACAGCCATAAAAGGAGAAATCGACAGTAACACAATCATAGTAGGGGACTTTAACACCCCACTTTCACCAATGGACAGGTCATCCAAAATGAAAATAAATAAGGAAACACAAGCTTTAAATGATACATTAAACAAGATGGACTTAATTGATATTTATAGGACATTCCATCCAAAAACAACAGAATACACATTTTTCTCAAGTGCTCATGGAACATTCTCCAGGATAGATCATATCTTGGGTCACAAATCAAGCCTTGGTAAATTTAAGAAAATTGAAATTGTATCAAGTATCTTTTCCGACCACAATGCTATGAGACTAGATATCAATTACAGGAAAAGAGCTGTAAAACATACAAACACATGGAGGCTAAACAATACACTACTTAATAACGAAGTGATCACTGAAGAAATCAAAGAGGAAATTAAAAAATACCTAGAAACAAATGACAATGGAGACACGACGACCCAAAACCTATGGGATGCAACAAAAGCAGTTCTAAGAGGGAAGTTTATGGCAATACAATCACACCTTAAGAAACAGGAAATATCTCGAATAAACAACCTAACCTTGCACCTAAAGCAATTAGAGAAAGAAGAACAAAAACATCCCAAAGTTAGCAGAAGGAAAGAAATCATAAAAATCAGATCAGAAATAAATGAAAAAGAAATGAAGGAAATGATAGCAAAGATCAATAAAACTAAAAGCTGGTTCTTTGAGAAGATAAACAAAATTGATAAACCATTAGCCAGACTCATCAAGAAAAAAAGGGAGAAGACTCAAATCAATAGAATTAGAAATGAAAAAGGAGAAGTAACAACTGACACTGCAGAAATACAAAAGATCATGAGAGATTACTATAAGCAACTCTATGCCAATAAAATGGACAACCTGGAAGAAATGGACAAATTCTTAGAAATGCACAGCCTGCCAAGACTGACTCAGGAAGAAATAGAAAATATGAATAGACCAATCACAAGCACTGAAATTGAAACTGTGATTAAAAATCTTCCAACAAACAAAAGCCCAGGACCAGATGGCTTCACAGGCGAATTCTATCAAACATTTAGAGAAGAGCTAACACCTATCCTTCTCAAACTCTTCCAAAATATAGCAGAGGGAGGAACACTCCCAAACTCATTCTACGAGGCCACCATCACCTTGATACCAAAACCAGACAAGGATGTCACAAAGAAAGAAAACTACAGGCCAATATCACTGATGAACATAGATGCAAAAATCCTCAACAAACTACTAGCAAACAGAATCCAACAGCACATTAAGAGGATCATACACCATGATCAAGTGGGGTTTATTCCAGGAATGCAAGGATTCTTCAATATACGCAAATCAATCAATGTGATACACCATATTAACAAGTTGAAGGAGAAAAACCATATGATCATCTCAATAGATGCAGAGAAAGCTTTTGACAAAATTCAACACCCATTTATGATAAAAACCCTGCAGAAAGTAGGCATAGAGGGAACTTTCCTCAACATAATAAAGGCCATATATGACAAACCCACAGCCAGCATCGTCCTCAATGGTGAAAAACTGAAACCATTTCCACTAAGATCAGGAACAAGACAAGGTTGCCCACTCTCACCACTCTTATTCAACATAGTTTTGGAAGTTTTAGCCACAGCAATCAGAGAAGAAAAGGAAATAAAAGGAATCCAAATGGGAAAAGAAGAAGTAAAGCTGTCACTGTTTGCAGATGACATGATACTATACATAGAGAATCCTAAAGATGCTACCAGAAAACTACTAGAGCTAATCAATGAATTTGGTAAAGTTGCAGGATACAAAATTAATGCACAGAAATCTCTGGCATTCCTATATACTAATGATGAAAAATCTGAAAGTGAAATCAAGGAAACACTCCCATTTACCATTGCAACAAAAAGAATAAAATATCTAGGAATAAACCTACCTAAGGAGACAAAAGACCTGTATGCAGAAAATTATAAGACACTGATGAAAGAAATTAAAGATGATACAAATAGATGGAGAGATGTACCATGTTCTTGGATTGGAAGAATCAACATTGTGAAAATGACTCTACTACCCAAAGCAATCTACAGATTCAATGCAATACCTATCAAACTCCCAATGGCATTTTTCACAGAACTAGAACAAAAAATTTCACAATTTGTATGGAAACACAAAAGACCCCGAATAGCCAAAGCAATCTTGAGAACGAAAAATGGAGCTGGAGGAATCAGGCTCCCTGACTTCAGACTATACTACAAAGCTACAGTAATCAAGACAGTATGGTACTGGCACAAAAACAGAAAGATAGATCAATGGAACAGGATAGAAAGCCCAGAGATAAACCCACGGACATATGGTCACCTTATCTTTGATAAAGGAGGCAGGAATGTACAGTGGAGAAAGGACAGTCTCTTCAATAAGTGGTGCTGGGAAAACTGGACAGGGACATGTAAAAGTATGAGATTAGATCACTCCCTAACACCATACACAAAAATAAGCTCAAAATGGATTAAAGACCTAAATGTAAGGCCAGACACTATCAAACTCGTAGAGGAAAACATAGGCAGAACACTCTATGACATAAATCACAGCAAGATCCTTTTTGACCCACCTCCTAGAGAAATGGAAATAAAGACAAAAATAAACACATGGGACCTAATGAAACTTCAAAGCTTTTGCACAGCAAAGGAAACCATAAACAAGACGAAAAGACAACCCTCAGAATGGGAGAAAATATTTGCAAATGAAGCAACTGACAAAGGATTAATCTCCAAAATTTATAAGCAGCTCATGCAGCTCAATAGCAAAAAAACAAACAACCCAATCCAAAAATGGGCAGAAGACCTAAATAGACATTTCTCCACAGAAGATATACAGACAGCCAACAAACACATGAAAGGATGCTCAACATCTTTACTCATTAGAGAAATGCAAATCAAAACTACAATGAGATATCATCTCACACCAGTCAGAATGGCCATCATCAAAAAATCTAGAAACAATAAATGCTGGAGAGGGTGTGGAAAAAAGGGAACACTCTTGCACTGCTGGTGGGAATGTGAATTGGTACAGCCACTATGGAGAACAGTATGGAGGTTCCTTAAAAAACTACAAATAGAACTACCATATGACCCAGCAATCCCACTACTGGGCATATACCCTGAGAAAACCATAATTCAAAAAGAGACATGTACCAAAATGTTCATAGCAGCCCTATTTACAATAGCCCGGAGATGGAAACAACCTAAGTGTCCATCATCGGATGAATGGATAAAGAAGATGTGGCACATATATACAATGGAATATTACTCAGCCATAAAAAGAAATGAAATTGAGCTATTTGTAATGAGGTGGATGGACCTAGAGTCTGTCATACAGAGTGAAGTAAGTCAGAAAGAGAAAGACAAATACTGTATGCTGACACATATATATGGAATTTAAGAAAAAAATGTCATCAAGAACATAGGGGTAAGACAGGAATAAAGACACAGACCTACTAGAGCATGGACTTGAGGATATGGGGAGGGGGAAGGGTAAGCTGTGACAAAGTGAAAGAGCGGCATGGACATATATACACTACCAAATGTAAGGTAGAGAGCTAGTGAGAAGCAGCCGCATAGCACAGGGAGATCAGCTCGGTTCTTTGTGACCGCCTGGAGGGGTGGGATAGGGAGGGTGGGAGGGAGACGCAAAAGGGAGGGGATATGGGAACATATGTATATGTATAACTGATTAAATTTGTAAAATAAAAAAAATAAAAATAAAAATAAATAAAAAAAAGAAAAAAAAAAAAGCCGTATTTAATATTCTCAGAGCAATAAGAGAATAGTTTATCTCCATGAAATTAGAACAGGATGCTGTAACTATGAGCACAAAGAAGAAAAAAAGGGGAGGCTCCCCCTTTTTTTTGGGGGGAAAAAAAAACATGGGATTTGGAGGTAGACTTGAGACCTAGCTCTTCCACTTATCAAATGTGTCCTCTTGGGCTGTGTGTTCTGTGGTTCAAAGATAGCTAAGGCAGTTCCGAACATCCAGAAGCAGCAAAAGGGAGTCTTTCTTCCTGCATCTATGGGAGTTATTAAGAGACGTTTCCCAGAAAGCTAATGCACACTTCCCTTCATGTCTCAGTGGCTAGAATTGCACTGTACACCCAGTCCTGAGCCAGTCATTGGCAAGGAGAGGAATGGAATTAATATGTTTGGCTAGACCATGTCTCTCATGTTTCAGAATGTCATGAGCCTGTGTCTGGGTGTGGGTCTATTTGTATCCATTGTCACTTGATCCTTTCAACGTGCAGACTCATTCTTTAAATTATGGAAAATGTTCTTGAATCATAAGTAAATTCATTTTCTTCCCTTTGGTTTTTCTGTACTCTCCTTCTGAGGGCACCCCTCTCATTTGGGTGTTGAACCTCCTGGACTATTCTTCCTATTTCTCTAATATTTTTTCATCCCTTTGGCTTTTTGTCATCTGAGTTTTTCATTTTGGCTGCTAAAATTTTAATTTCCAAGAGCACCTCCCCCTTTTTCTTCTTTGTGCTCCTTTTTATAGCATCCTGTTCTAATTTCATGGAGACAAACTATTCTCTTATTGCTCTGAGAATATTAAATATGGCTTTGAAGCTTTTGTTCTTGTGGTGTCTATTTCTTCTCAGTTGCTTTTTACTGTTTTTGGTGTCTTTCATGTTAAGGATTTTCCTCAAATATCTGGTAATTATTTTGAAGATTGAGACACTAAGAACCCCAGTGAGATTGGGCTTGTTGATTGAGAGCCTCACCGTGGGTGGAGGGTCTATTTCATCGGGGAATTTCTCCTATTCTCCTAACTATCTTGGTGTCTTTTCTCTTGAGTTGGCCAGAGAAGAATTTTCAAATCTCCTTCTTGGCGTGTAGAAGCCTTGTTTCCTCTGGGTTCTGAGTCAGGGAGGGGAGCTGAATGTTTCAACATTAATATGTAAATTCTTACTTAATCTTATTTTCAGTATCTTACTCTGTCCCTCAACTATGGTTGGTGCTTCCATCTTTTTTACCCACTCCAGTGAATACACCTCTCATTTTCTGCCAGGGTGGAGCAGGAGCAGCTGCTGAAATACATCAAGTCGGGGAGAGCATCTAGGGGATCTGAACAAAACTGAGATGGTGGTATAATGTTTCCCTACACCCAGCACTCAGTTTCCACTACTATTAGCATCTTACATTGGTATGAACATTTGTTACAGTTAATAAACTGATACTGGTACATTATTATTATTATTATTATTATTTTTTTTTTTTTTTTTTGCGGTACGCGGGCCTCTCACCGCTGCGGCCTCTCCCGTTGCGGAGCACAGGCTCCGGACGCGCAGGCTCAGCGGCCATGGCTCACGGGCCCAGCCGCTCCATGGCATGTGGGATCTTCCCAGACCGGGGCACGAA
Source organism: Mesoplodon densirostris (assembly GCF_025265405.1). Classification (NCBI taxonomy): domain Eukaryota; kingdom Metazoa; phylum Chordata; class Mammalia; order Artiodactyla; family Ziphiidae; genus Mesoplodon; species Mesoplodon densirostris. Next base: position 11,946,220 of record NC_082661.1, on the reverse strand, counting down.
CCCGTGTCCCCTGCATCTGCAGGCGGATTCTCAACCACTGCGCCACCAGGGAAGCCCCTGGTACATTATTATTAACTAAAGTCCATAGTTTAGATTCCTTTAGTTTTTTTTTTTTAATGTCTTTTTCCATTCTAGGATCCTATTTAAAATACCATGTTACATTTAGCTGTCATATCTCTTTAGGCTCCGCTTGGCTATGGAAGTTTCTCAGACTTTCCTGGTTTCTGATGACCTCGCATAAACACTACTGATAAGGTGTTTTGTAGGATGCCCCACTATTGAAATTCGATGTTCTTCTCATGATAAGGCTGGGGTTACTGGCTATCGGGAGGAAGACCACAGGTAACGTGCCATTTTCGTTGCATCATATCAAGCATATGTACTATTAACATGATTTGTCACTCTTGTTGCTGCCCGTGATCCCATGGATGAGCTAGTCCCTATTAGCTTTCTTCATTGTAAAGCGACGCTTCTGCTGGCCCCACCCCATTTCCATACTGTGCACTTGGGAAGGGAGGCACCGTGCATAGCCCAGGCCTATGGAGTGGGAGCTACCCTAACTAGTTCTTAAACAGACTTTCAACCTCTACTCCCCTTCCACAAGTACCTGGTGCTGCCAATTCATGAGACTTTTGAGGTTCTGAAGCACAAATTATCTGGCATCATTGTTTTCCCCAGTGTTGACTTAGGATTCAACTTCCTTTTATCTGCTGTTTGATTTGATTTCCTGGTTCTGAATTTTTGTTGCTGTTGTCTCTTCTGTTTTCCCTGTCCTTTTGGATTTATACTGTTTTTTTTTTTTTTTTGGATCCTTTTCTGTAATTTAGTGAGGATACCAGGAGGGAGTAGAGACCTAGTAGTTTTAAAAACATGTCTACAAATTCTTTGATACTGTTCCCTTCAAGAGTTGGAACCGAATGCCTTTCTCCTCGTATGTAGTCTGGACTCAGTATTTTGCCTCTAATAAACAGAACATGGCAGAAGTGATGATATGTCACTTCCGAGATTAGGTTATAAAAAGACTGTAGCTTCTGTCTTGGATATGTGTTCTTGCTTTCTTGGATGACGTGCTTTGGGGGAAGTCAGCTGCCATTTTTGTGAGCATCCCTATGGAGAGGCTGGCGTGGTGAAGAGCTAATGCCTCCAGCCAACAGCTGCAAGAAACTGAAACTTAAAAACGATTACATGAGCTTGGAATTTGATTCTCCAGTCCCAGTTGAGGCTTGAGATGAGTGTACAGCTTGACTGAGCAGCTTGACTGCAGCCTTATGAGAGACACTGAGACAGATTCACTCAGCCAAGCCACTCTCAGATTCCTCATCCTCAGAATCTGTGTGGGGTAATAATTATTTGCTGTTTTAAGCTGCTAAGTTTTGGGTTGATTTGTTATACAGCAACAGGCAACTAATATAAGAGGTAAATTACAAATGGAGACTTTTATAAATGTTAACTATCCCTGTATTTAGATACCATCATGAATTTTTTGAGAATTCAAGTAAAGAGATGAACTATTTTTTTAACTAAGTTTTTTATTTTGGAAAAATTTTAGATCTATGAAAAAGTTGCAAAGACAGGGAAGGTTTCCATATACCTCTCACCCAGTTTCTACTGTTGTTAACATCTTACATCGCCACAGTACATTTGCCAAAACTAAGAAACTGACTTGGGTACATTGTCATTAACCAAACTCCAGACATTATTTAGATTTGCCAGTTTTTCCATTAATATCCTCTTTCTGTTCCAGGATCCAAATCCAGGACACCATATTGCACTTAGTTATCATATCCCCGCAGCCTCCAGATGTAGTTTCCCAATCTTTCCTTATTTTTCATCACCTTGACAGAGATCTGAGCCATATTGAAATTACTTTCATTTGTTGGGTTGTGTTTCTTTGTGACACTGCTAGGAAAATGAACAACAGGAACCCAAGCTTTATAAGAATTACAACACTTATCCCATTTGATAATTAGTTTTATATTTACTTGTGCAATTCTTTGGTTGTCTGCCTTCCCCAGTAACCTGTAAAATCCATGATGGTAGGGGCTATGTTTGCTTTTGTAAACTCAACATGATGTCTGGCACATAGTAGTTGCTCCATAAATATATGTTGAATGAATACGTTCACTTATACATATTGACACACATCCAGAGTTAATGATCCTTAAGTTTTTTTTTTTTTTGGCCATGCAGCATTTGGGATCTTAGTTCCCCAACCAGGGATCAAACCCGTGCCTTAACCACTGGACTACCAGGGAAATCTCATCATAAGCATCTTTTTTTTTTTTTGCGGTACGCGGGCCTCTCATTGTTGTGACCTCTCCCGTTGCGGAGCACAGGCTCTGGACACGCAGGCTCAACAGCCATGGCTCACGGGCCTAGCCTCTCCGCGGCATGTGGCATCTTCCCAGACCGGGGCACAAACGCGTGTCCCCTGCATTGGCAGGCGGACTCTCAACCACTGCGCCACCAGGGAAGCCCGCATCATAAGCATTTTTAACGAATGAATGAGTCTCAGTAGTCCTCAGAGGACTTAGAATTGTGCCTTAATTATAGTAAGTCCTAAGCAAATAGTAACTGTTTGCCATACCCACTGCCAAATGCTTTACCTACCTTAGCTGAATAAATAAGCATACAAATTAAGTTACATAAAATGAGAATTGCAAAATTCTAAGAGACAATACTCTGCCTCTTCCAGATGAGGAACTCTTATTTAATGCCTATGAATTGTTCCTTTCAGTCAAGCCTAATGCAGTTGAAGAGAAGAAAGATGTCCGAATGGGCACAGCAGCTGCTCTCCTAGACAGAGCACACTGAGTAAGTATGGTGTGTCTGGGTGCCATGGAGTGGAAGGAGAAATTGTCAGTTTCTCAGGAGCAATGCATGCAGAGAAAAACATTACAAGTTAATGACACAAGGGAAGAAAATACAAATTCCTAGGACTCACCTCTGCTACTTTGAAACCTAAAGCCTAAGTTCAGAAAACTTTATTCTAATTAAAGGCAACTTCATTTTAATTCACTGCAAAACTTTCATCCAACTCTTTTTTTTTTTTTTTTGGGTTTGTCATATATGATCTTTATTATGTTGAGGTAGGTTCCCTCTATCCCTACTTTCTGGAGAGTTTTTATCATAAATGGGTGTTGAATTTTGTTGAAAGCTTTTTCTGCATCTGTTGAGATGATCATATGGTTTTTCTCCTTCAATTTGTTAATATGGTTTATCACATTGATTTGTGTATATTGAAGAATCCTTGCATTCCTGGGATAAACCCCACTTGATCATGGTGTATGATCCTTTTAATGTGCTGTTGGATTCTGTTTGCTAGTATTTTGTTGAAGATATTTGCATCTATGTTCATCAGTGATATTGGCCTGTAGTGTTCTTTTTTTGTGACATCTTTGTCTGGTTTTGGTATCAGGGTGATGATGGCCTCGTAAAATGAGTTTGGGAGTGTTCCTCCCTGTGCTATATTTTGGAAGAGTTTGAAAAGGATAGGTGTTAACTCTTCTCTAAGTTTTTGATAGAATTCACCTGTGAAGCCATCTGGTCCTGGGCTTTTGTTTGTTGGAAGATTTTTAATCACAGTTTCAATTTCAGTGCTTGTGATTGGTCTGTTCATATTTTCTATTTCTTCCTGATTCAGTCTTGGAAGGTTATACCTTTCTAAGAATTTGTCCATTTCTTCCAGGTTGTTCATTTTATTTCCATAGAGTTGCTTGTAGTAGTCTCTTAGGATGCTTTGTATTTCTGCGGAGTCTGTTGTAACTTCTTCTTTTTCATTTCTAATTTTATTGATTTGAGTCCTCTCCCTCTTTTTCTTGATGAGTTTATTAGGGAAGTTTTTGACTATAATCTCTTTGAATATTTTCTAAGACCATTTCTTTTTCTGTTCTTCTTCTGGGACCCCTATAATTCAAACGTTGATGCGTTTAATGTTGTCCCAGAGGTCTCTGAGACTGTCCTCAGTTCTTTTCCTTCTTTTTTCTTTATTCTGCTTCCTGGCAGTTATTTCCACCATTTTATCTACCAGCTCACTTCTCCGCTCTTCTGCCTCAGTTATTCTCCTATTGATTCCTTCTAGAGTATTTTAAATTTCAGTTATTGTGTTTTTCATCACTGTTTGTTTGCTCTTTAGTTCTTCTAGATCCTTGTTAAATGTTTCTTGTATTTTCTCCATTCTGTTTCCAAGATTTTGGATCATCTTTACTATCATTACTCTGAATTCTTTTTCAGGTAGATTGCCTATTTCACCTTCATTTATTTGGTCTTGTAGGTTTTTACCTTGCTCCTTCATCTGTAATATATTTTTTGTTGTTACTTTTTTTTTTTTTTTTTGGATGGACTGGGCTGTATTCCTGTCTTACTGGTTGTTTGGCCTGAGGCATCCAGCATGAGTTTTCAGGCAGTTGGGTAGAGCTGGGTCTTGGTGCTGAGATTAGGACCTCAGGGAGGCCTCACTCCGATTAGTATTCCCTGGGTTTTGAGGTTCTGTGTTAGTCCAGTGGTTTGGACTCAGAGCTCCCATCACAGGAGCTTGGGCCTGACCTTCAGCCTGGGAACCAATATCCCGCAAGCTGCATGGTGCATAAAAAAAAAGAGAGAGAGAAAGAAAAAAAGGAGCAGTACAGTATCAAAGAATAAAAAACAACATAAAATTCGAAAGATAAAAAATATGTTAGGAAAAATAAAAATATAATTGAAACAACTGCAACAAGGTAAAATAAAACCCAACAGAAAAATGAAAAAGAAAAAGGGGGGTGGGTGGGGTGGGTGGGGGGAACAAGCCAAAAGCAGAGAACAGTAACAAAGTATAAAGAATAAAATAAAATTAGAAAAATAAAATATTTATCAGGAAAAATAAATATATAAATGAATCAACAAGGTAAAACAGAACCCCAATCTAAAAGAGGAAAAAAGAGAAAAAAAAAGAAAGCCTTGACTATGGAGGCAGAGTTTAAGTGGGGGTGGAACTTAGGCAGGGGTGGGGTTTAGGGTGGGGTGGGACCAAGGCTCAGGACCCATGCAGTCAGAAAAGGCCTTGGGGGCGGGGCCTAGGCAGGGCTATGTTCAAGCATGGGGCGGGGCCTCTGCTTAGGACTTGTGCAGAAGGGGAGGCAGTGCTTTCAAAGGAGGGCCTCTGGAGTGTGGAGTTTCAGAGTTTGGAGATAAAGCCCTGGGTCAGTGTACATGGGTGGGGTTTAGGCCCAGCTCATTAGGGGGGGTGTCAGAGGGGGTCTCTGAGTGTAGAGGTAGGGCCCTGGGTGGGGGTGTCGGGGCAGGGCTTGGGCTCTGCACAGCAGGAGGGAGGCTCCAAGGGCAGAGAATTAGGCCCAGCAGCCCAACAAGCTCCCCGGTGCCTAAGTGGATGGGGAAAGCGCTGGCTGCATTCCCTTCTGTTCCTCCACGCCCCACCCCGCCATCTCCCGCAGAGTGTCCCCCATCCCCACTGAACTCCTAACCTTGGGTGAGACCTCTGGGTGTAAGAACTCCTCCCCTCCCCCAGCCACCCCTCAGGGATGCCAGTCCCAGAGGTCTGGCCTTTACTTTTGCTCCCCCTTCCCTCCCTCCCACTCCCTCAAGACCCACGCAGGTGGAGGGGTTCTTGGTGGGCAGAGGATCAGGTCCAGGGTCTCAGCGGGCTCCTGGGGGCCCATGTGGGCAGGGGAAACCTGACCATGCTCCCTTTTGATCAGCCCTCCCAATGGTCCCTCAGTTTCCCCTTCGGCCGTGGGATCCCTTCCCCTCCCTCAGCCACCCCTCAGGGGCGTCAGTCCTGTCCCATCTCCACTTCTCCTCCCCCTTCACTCCCCCCATGCCCCACGTCCTACCCGGTCACTGGGGATTCCTCCCATCCCCTTAGGTGTTCGTGGTCCCTCACCGGTGCCTGGTAGGTGCCCTAGTTGTGTGGAGACATGAATTTCGCATCCTCCTAGTCCTCCCTCATCCAACTCTTAACATTTGAATTTTAAGATTTCACTCTTTAGTATTACTATTCATATTACTATTCGCATTTTAGTTAAAATGATAAGTGCATATCATATGGACTTTTTTATGGTGGGGAGAGGTGGAGGGTTGATGGCACCATCTGGGAAGTTCCATCTTAATGGAATTGGGAAATACGAAAAGCTGAGCTGGTGATGTCTACAGCGGAAAACAATAATGCTTTCCAGTGGCAGCTCAAGTGACATTATTATGAAAAGCTTTACGTGGTGCTTTATATATAATTCAGAAATAATAATAAATCGGAGTTGAACTTTTGGCTCCTCTCCCAGATTAAATCCCTTGAGTGTTTAATGTTTATCTTATAGAAGACACACAAAGAATTCAATTTTAGACCTGTATATTTATCTAAATGCAGTGAGTGACCACTTTTTATCTGTTTTGTGTGTGTGTGTGTGTGTGTAGGGAAAAAGTAAAAATGTGCTTCAGAGCAAAATACAGGAAAAGTCATTAAAGTAAAAATTCAGGATTGGGACTCTGTAATATATTTTGCTAGTAGCAGCATAGCCCAATAAATCAGGTCTATTTGTTTAGTTTCTTTATAATTGATTTTCCATATTTTTCAGCAAGCCACAAAAACTCATCTTTAAATATGTCTGTTTTTATCTATGACCTTCTATGGGAAGAAATTACATGTGCCCGTATTTTAAATTATTTGCCCTCATGAAATTTTCATGGCCTTACTTTCAGATTGCTCTTCCATAAAAGGGCTCATTCACTTATTCACCCATTGTCTGTAAACGCTTTACATTGGATTCCCAGTGATTAGCTCAGTGTCTGACATATGGTGGCACTGGATACATATTTTTTGGATGAAAAAATATCGTCTGCATGCACACAACATCGTTTTGAATGTATTTCCTAAGCCATGGTCCCTTGAGATGCCCATTTTCTTTCACTACATGTTCTCCCTTTCTTTGATAGTGAAAGAACTTTTACCTTGGCTCTGCCTTTAGAAGGAAGGGACTTTCCCTCTCCTTGCCACCATTCCCCCTTTTTACTGGTTGGAATGTAGACAAGGTGTAGAGCCATTATAGACAGATAAAGGCCATGCTCTGAGGATGGCAGAGTCACAGGTGGCAGGTGCTTGGATCTCTGCTCTCCAGCCCCACACACTGCATCTGTACCATTATGTGAGAGAGAAATGAACTCCCATCTTTTTAAAGCCATTGTTATTTGGAGGTGTTTCTTACGCAGCAGCCAGATCTGTCTTTTAACCATACAGTTCTCAAGGCACTTAATTCTAGAAGGGGTTAGAAGTTCTCAAATAACCATAATATAAGCCAGGATGTGAGAAATTCCATGAGAGAGTTCAGTAAATGCTCTGAGGGTTTGGAGGAGGGAGGGTCCACATCCATCAGGATAGCAAGTCAGGTGTGCTTTAAATACTAGGATATCTGAATTTTGAGAGCAGCATTACTCTAGTATCTGATGGCCATGGATATTCTTATTCATGGTACCCTAACTGCCTGGCTTGCCTTGTCTGTCTGGCACAGAGTTGCCACCTTCAGACTTGGGAAAAGCAGACAGATATTCCTGAGGGTCTGGGGTGGGGTGGGGGGTGTCAGTGTGCACTCAGCCTGCTCCAGGACAAAGAGGCTGACTGAGCTTTCCCTAGGTAAATGAATTACAGCCCTCACAAATTATCGAGGTGGTCAGGAGGTTTGGGGTCAGACAAATGTTGGGGTTTAGATTCTGCCTATACTACCTCCCAGCTGTGAGCAAAAGACTGTAGGAGCTGAGATCTGGCTCTTTGGGTTCAAATCTCTGTTCCACCACTTAGGACCTATGTGACTACAGCAATTTGTTTAACCTCTCTGTGACCTGATTTCCTGTGGGATAAAAGTACCCAGTTCTTAGGACTGGTTGAGGAGTGTTGAGGAGATTAAGTGAGAACTCCTGATGATATTGTCTTTTTTAAAAAATTAATCAATTAATTAATTTATTTTTAGCTACATTGGGTTTTTGTTGCTGTGTGTGGGCTTTCTCTATTTATGTCCAGCGGGGGCTACTCTGCGTTGCATGCATGGGGTTCTCATTGTGGTGGCTTCTCTTGTTGCAGAGCACGGGCTGTAGGCACACGGGCTTCAGCAGTTGTGGTATGCAGGCTCAGTAGTTGTGGCTCATGGGCTAACAGCGCAGGCTCAGTAGTTGTGGTGCATGCACTTACTTGCTCTGCGGCATGTGGGATCTTCCCGGACCAGGGCTCGAACCCGTGTCCCCTGCATTGGCTCGAACCCGTGTCCCCTGCATTGGCAGGTGGATTCTTAACCACTGCGCCACCAGGAAGTCCAATAATATTGTCTTTAACACATATTTAATGTTTAGTATGTGCCAGGCACACAAATATATTTATATATTTATTTAATGTATACAAAGAGAATAGTGTCTGGTATATAGTAAATACTTAATGAATATTACCTATGACTGTTGTTTTTAATGACATAACTTCTTGTGATTTAATGGCCTCAGTTTTATGCGTGTGTAAAACAAAGGTGATAATACTAATCTTCTTGTCATAAGATTAGGGTCATAAGATTATGTCTATCAAGCACTTGCAAAATGCCAGGTTTTAACAGTAGGATCAACACGTTATTAAGCCCTTTTTGAAGTAAGTCTCCAAACAATATTTCCCCATACATTTCCTATGTATTTCTAAGGCAAATAAGGAGTCACACGCAGTTTTGTTAAATGCAGACTTGAGGGAGGGAGGAAGCCATGGGCACAAGTGAAATAGTAAGTGTTTGGCTAAACACTCTGCTGCACTGGCGATCTTTGTAAGGATTTTGCGGCAAAGGTACAGAGAATTTCAGTTGGTGTCAGGGGAGGGAAATAGGAGTAGCTGCCTTTTATTGAGGCCTTCTCTGTGGTTCACCAAAGCCCTGGGAGGTGACTGTGTCCCTTCTGACGGTCAAGAAAAGTGAGGTTCAGAGAAGGTAAGCCAGCTGGCCTGGAACTTACTGTCCACACCCTCTGTGTTCCCGTTCAGTCTCGTTCTGGCTGAAGTGCCAGTAGCAGGGCCAAGGAGCCAGGCAGGAATGGTGGACGGTGAGCTTGCCTCACCTGGAGGTCCCTGCCCACCTGTGGGTGTCAGCAGCCCCCCTGCTCCTCTGACAGCCTTCGACTGTCCCAGAAGGTGCCCAAGCGAAATAATCCCAGACGCTGTGATGATCCCTTGGGGGCTATTCCCCTGGATCTTCCAGGCCCTGGTCATCTCTAAGTCATTTAGGGATAAACACCCCCTTTCCCTCCTCAGCTAGAGCGGGAGAACTCTTACTGTGGTGTCTCCCAGCATGGGGCACACACAGCCTCGTGGTGTCACTGGGAGCATTGCAATCGAGGGAAGAGGGCTCTGAGCTGACCACACATTTCGGGAGCTCTTTGAAAGCATGCTTCTCTTTCTCTTGCCTTTCTGGGTCTCTGGGAGGGTTGTGACCGACTGAGGACCCTCTCAGTTCCTAACCATTCTCTCTGCCCTCCCTGTGCTGTTGTTTCCTGGCTTTTATGGCACAAGGGGCAAGGTAGAAGGTGCCCAGGGTTTCAGGTGGGACAGGTGACGCTCGTTCTCTCCACTCTGGGATTTCTAATCCATCTGGGTCTCTGCCAGCAGATTTCAACACCTTGTCTTCTGGGAGCAAAGCCCAAAGCCAGACTGTTTCGGTTCCCTTCCTTCCTCTCCGGCTCTCTGCCACCCTCCTTTTCTAGCTCCAGGGTAAGAGAATGCATGAGGGCTGGGGAGGGCATGGGATGGGGAACCGCTTCTGCCAGATGGCACCTCTTTTCAGAATTTTTTTTCTTTTACTTGGACTGTGCCATGTGCACTTAGAAGCAAATAATTTGTTGTCTCCATTCTCTGGACATGACTTGGTCACAGCCCCTGGGACATGAACATGGGCCACTTTTCATGATCCAAAGAGAATATTATAGAGGGAGCATGAGGCCAAAGGACGTGATTCCTATCTCACAAGATCATCCTGCTGCATTTCTTTGCTTGGAGTGTGTATGTGTGTGTATGCATGTGTGTGTGTGTTTCAATTCTTCCTTTGCCTCACGGATCCTTAAAATGATGAGACAAATTCCACCAAGTCCCGCAGCTTTGTACAGAAACTAGTGTGGCTATATGTTTCTCTTACTTTGTAACCATTAGGATTTAGCACGTAGGAATTCTTCTGTGTCAAAGAGTTTTGGAGGCATTTTCCCAAGAACCCATAGGCCATCTTTCATACCAAAAACATTCGTCAGAGCTTTATAGAATGTAGGACAAGTCCCAGCAACAGGTTTCATGAGTGAGGGTAGTGCATCGTTCAGCCGTATTATCTAGTGCAAGTTTACCATACACTTTTTATCCAGAATCTACTCTAGATAAAGCCATGTGAAACTCCAACAGCCCCTGACTGGGGGATATCACAAAACAGGACTGCTCTGGGGGGATATGCTCTTTACTGATGGTCTGTAGTCATCTTCAGTATATGCTTTGAGTCGCAGATCTGAACACAGTGGCTGTGGACATTTGGGACAAGGAACAGAGCCTGATGAGCCCTACATTCCTGAGCCAGTTGCCTCTAAAGCTTTACTTCTGAGCCCGTCTTAACACTGAGATTCTGTTTGAAAGTTGTCACTTGCTGACCATGTCGACAGAGGTTGTCACGAGACGGATAGCTGCGGATGATGACCTGTTGTAGGGGGACACAGGATTTGAAAATCACTGGTGTGGGGCGAGGGGAGGCCAATGGGTGCTTTCCGTTTTAATGAAGATATTTCGCAATGAGAGGATGAAGCTGAGAGATGATTTAAGGTGCAAAATGTACCTTAAATTTTACTGTTAATGTTTATTATTTTCCCCAGATAATAAAAGTAGAAAATTTGGAGGATACAGCTAATTATAAAGAAGAAAACAATTACCCACCATTCCACCACCCAGAGATAAGCTTTTATCTATGCACATATTCCTACATGTAGCATATATTATATTATATAAGAATATCTTTTACTTAATATTTTATAAATATTTTATGTAGAAAAATTTTATAATTATGAAAGCGATGCATGCTTGCTGTAGAAAACTCAAGCAGAGCAGACCGTGTAAGCTAGCAGTCTCCCCTACCACCTCCTGGAGGGTCAGCGTCAACGTTTGGTGTGCATCCTTCCAGATATTTTGTCCACACATGTACTCTCTGCAAATTATTTTATTCACTTATCTATTCTTTCTCACAGCCACCTGGCCGTAGATTTCCAGTATCTTCTTCCAGTTCCCTGTGCTGGTGCCTGACTGGCTCAGTTAATGAGCTCACCACGCTGAGCAGACGAGGCCACTGGTTCCATACCCAGCTAGTGCCCTTTGGAATCATAGTCCATAAGGGCACTCCCACTGGCCTGGCCATTGAACATGGATGGGATGGTTTCCAGGGCACGAGATGAGAGCAAAAGTCCACTTTCCTTTCTGGGAGAAAGAACTTCTCGCGGGGATGTCTGTAGAGGACTCCAGGAGCAAGGTAGTTTCCCCCACCCCCGTCATCCCTGTGCACTGCGTCGTGCTCAGTAATTCCCACCCTGTCACAGCGGTCCTCTGTGTGGTGATTGTGGCTTGCTTAGCAGAGGCTACCTGCAGTTAAGTTGATTTAAAGAAATGAAAGATATGTTATGTCTCAACGTTTGTAGTTGCATTCGTATGTATTCCACACTTGTACAGCTTCTCAGAAACTCTGGAAAGATAGCTTCTGAGTTGACGTCTAACGTGTCTGAAAAGTATTGGTGGTGTCTGGAAGCATGGGAAAGTTGGACAGTCTAATGTCTCCTGGCAACACATTGTTTACAAACATTACCCACCTCCTAAGAAGGATGGTGGCAAGTGTTAACGCTGGCTTGGCCACTGACAGAAGAACGGGTGATTCCCAGCCCTCTCTTAATTCTGTCACCAGCTGGTGACTTTCTCTCTCTCTCTCTCTCTCTCTCTCACTGCCCCCCGCCCCTCCCGCTTCCCCTCCCTTCCTCTCTCTGACACGCTGGAGGGTAGTGTAGTTGGAAATCCACATTTTTCTGTATGCTCTCCCAATTTTTAAATGCAAGTCATTAACTTAATTTTCCAAAACTCCATGCAGGTGGAAAAAACCCACATCTGTGGGCTACATTTGGCGTCTATGGCACGGTAGGGCTAAATTCCACCCTACCTATCAAGTTACATTGTCCTTTCATAATTTCAAAAAAATCTATCTCTGAAATCCCAAAGTCCTTATCTTGCCTATCTCATGTGACTTATAGGCCAGTCAGCTAAGTAGTTATATTAAACACCCTTTAGCTTACTCTTTAAGAGGATTAAGGGGCTGACTTTAAAACACTTAAAAGGTGGCTGTTTTGGATATACTTTTCATGTATGCTAAAGGGATTTTGGTTTAAGGAACAAATTCTGTGGTTTTGTAAAGAGAGGCTAAATGGAAATTAAACTTATTATAGAAATATCAGTGAGCATGTTTACCTTCCTATAATATAAATTCAAGCCTACATTGATTTATGAGTGTTATGATGCTATTTATCTCTTTGAACAGAGTAAAATGGTAGTATACATGACAAAATTAAAAGGTTGTTCAGTTCTTTTCCCCATTATTAGAGTCTAAAGCTCCTTTTTCTATGTGGAACAAAGATGTCAATTATACAGAAAAACATCAGATGCTTTCCCTATTACCTGCTCCCCACCCCCCCATATCTTTCTCTTAGTTGCGGCACGTGAGATCTTTGTTGCGGCATGTGGAATCTTTTAGTTGTGGCATGCAGAATTCTTAGTTGCGGCATGAGGACTCTTTAGTTGCAGCATGCGGGATCTAGTTCCCTGACCAGGGATCGAACCTGGGGCCCCTGCATTGGGAGCACGGAGTCTTACCCACTGGACCACCAGGGAAGTCCCCCTCAGTACGTTCTAAACTGCCTGCAGGGTCCACAGGAAATATATTGTGGTCTCCAAGCTGTCAGTACTAACTACTGATTCATCTATTTTCTGGCTCATCGCCTTTTTCTTCGGAGGGATTAATCAGCTCTCAGGACTCTAAGAACTAAGAAGAAGGCTGATTCTGTAGGATGATAAGAAAAATGAGTGAATGGCATTTGGCGATAGTTACTGGCTTCACTGTTTTATGTTCTTGTCACTGGGGTGACACACTATGAGAAAATCCATTTCTTTTATGGGAATTTCTTTTTACAGGAGTCTGGAGGCTCCATGTGTCAGTAACTCAGTTCCCAGATCAGTGGAGACCTTAAATCTGTGCCCCTCTATTGAACAACGGGAAGTTTCCCTTCCAAAGTCAACTCGAATATCTGACAATTCGAAAAAATTTCTAATTTTGGGGGTGGGTAGAGCTTAATAATATCTAATTCCGAATGATATGCCGTATTACATTTAATGTAAGGACAAACCATATATCAGAGGGTCACAAAACCTGTTCCTTGGAACTATATTTATTTTTTCACAGTTCTTCATGACAATCAGTTGTGGCTTAAAAGTCACAGATGGTTGGGCTGAACTTGTGCTTGCACTTGTCTCTATTGGTAAAGACATTCTCTAAATACAAGGTTCCTATCAGCGTCCAATAGACTTTGTTGTTGCTCTTTTAACTCTATCATAGTTCTAGAAGTCACAGGTTTTCAACTGCAGTGTGTTCCTACTGTGATATATATTACTAGTAATATAACAAGAAATAATCTTAGGAGATATATGAATGCTTTTTAAAATTTAAGTGGCTATATATTTATTTTAAGGTAGTTGAAAAAAATACAACTAGCACACCAAACCAGTGAATTCAGACCTTATATCATTCTTTTGACATAAAGTAGATGATTTAAATGAAATTATTAAGTAAATAATGGTTTGGGTGATACACGAATACAGCAAAAATCATATGGATGGGGCTTCCCTGGTGGTGCAGTGGTTAAGAATCCGCCTGCCAATGCAGGGGACATGGGTTTGAGCCCTGGTCATGTGGGAAGATCCCACATGCCACGGAGCAACTAAGCCCATGTGCCACAACTACTGAGCCTGCGCTCTAGACACTGCGAGCCACAACTACTGAGCCCATGTGCCACAACTACTGAAGCCCACACGCCCTAGAACCTGTGCTCCACAATATGAGAAGCCACTGCAATGAGAAGCCCGTGTACCACAATGAAGAGTAGCCCCTGCTCGCTGCAACTAGAGAAAGCCTGTGTGCAGCAAGGAAGACCCAATGCAGCCTAAAAAAAAAAAAAAAAATCATATGGATGGTTCGGAAATGATTGAAGCATGAGAAACTGAATTAGTGAAGTCTCACTTGGTCTGTCAGCATGATACTATCTTTTAACTTTAAAATTTCAATCAAATTAGGATTAGATGGACCTCAAAGGTTAACATAGATAATCCTAATGATTTAACATGGAGCCTGAAAAGAATAAGTCAGTTGTTGAGCTTAGCTTCCTATTTTACCATCTTGTATCTTAGGTTCTATTGTTGTAGGCACCTTATGTTATATAATAGTGTACACCCTGGACTCCTGACTCTACCACTTAATTTTTGTGTGAACTCAAATTTATTCAACTGCTATGAATCTATTTTTCTCACCTGTAAAATGGGGAAAAAATAGTACCAGGCTTGGGAGGTCCTTCTAAAGACTAAATAAATGAAAACACATTAAGGATTTAGGCTGTTACCTCATGAAGCACTGAATAAATATTAGCTATTATTAGTTTACGTTTCTGAAAGGTTGTGTAAATATAGTGGTTTACACCAAAAATTTCATTTATTATGCCACAGAAGAGTCTATTTAGGGACTTCCCTGGTGGCACAGTGGTTAAGAATTCACCTGCCAATGCAGGGGACATGGGTTTGATCTCTGGTCCGGGAAGATCCCATGTGCCATGGAGCAACTAAACCTGTGGGCCACAACTACTGAGCCTGCGTGCCACAGCTACTGAAGCCCTCGTGCCTAGAGCCTTTGCTCCACAGCAAGAGAAGCCACCACAATGAGAAGCTTGTGCACCACAACGAAGAGTAGTCCCTGCTCGCCACAACTAGAGAAAGCCTGCACATAGCAACGAAGACCCAACGCAGCCAAATAAATAAATAAATAAATGTATAAAAAAGAAAAGAAACGCTTGTTGAGCCCCATTGTGAAGCAAAGAATTACTGTGAAATGTACTGCTTTTTAAGATCTGTATTTTTGGATGGAATGGGTTGAATGTGAGGCTGTTCTTTTTTTTTTTTTTTTACATCTTTATTGGAGTATAATTGCTTTACAATGATGTGTTAGTTTCTGCTTTATAACAAAGTGAATCAGTTATACATATACATATGTTCCCATATCTCTTCCCTCTTGCGTCTCCCTCCCTCCCACCCTCCTTATCCCACCCCTCTAGGTGGTCACAAAGCACCGAGCTGATCACCCTGTGCTATGCGGCTGCTTCCCACTAGTTATCTATTTTACGTTTGGTAGTGTATATATGTCCATGCCACTCTCTCACTTTGTCACAGCTTACCCTTCCCCCTCCCCATATCCTCAAGTCCATTCTCTAGTAGGCCTGTGTCTTTATTCCTGTTTTCTTCATGACATTTTTTTTCTTAAATTCCATATATATGTGTTAGCATACGGTATTTGTCTTTCTCTTTCTGACTTACTTCACTCTGTATGACAGATTCTAGGTCCATCCACCTCATTACAAATAGCTCAATTTCATTTCTTTTTATGGCTGAGTAATACTGCATTGTATATATGTGCCACATCTTCTTTATCCATTCATCTGATGATGGACACTTAGGTTGTTTCCATCTCTGGGTGAGGCTGTTCTCGGAAACATTTAAGTCCTATAAGATTTGACAGGCATTTCTTTTCACTGGTTCTCACTATGACTTGGCACAAAGAAGGTTACTTCACATGGTGAGGTAAATTAGCTCAGGATTCTTGAAGGCAAATATTTCAAACAGTATGTGTAATACTTTAGGATGATGGTCTGTATATCGAGAAAAAGAACTACATTTCTCCTGGGAATCTTTTAGAGGAACTCTAGGTTAGGGCACTTGAAAATGAGGTTTTGGTTTCCATTCTCTTTAGCACCACCTCAATAGGATGCAATTTCATTCTTAAAAATGTTTGTAAGATATCAAATTTTTTGCAATTAAGTATGTTATATATTCTTACCTGGGAGAGTATTTTTTAAAAATCTGTTTATTACTTGCTTGACTTTATGCTTAATCCTTTTTTTAACTTTTTATTTTATATTGGAGTGTAGTTGGTTAACAACGTTGTGCTAGTTTCAGGTGTACAGCAAAGTGATTCAGTTATACATGTACATGTATCTATTCTTTTTCAAATTCTTTTCCCATTTAGGTTGTTACATACTATTGAGCAGAGTTCCCTGTGCTATACAGTAGGTCCTTGTTGGTTATCCATTTTAAATATAGTAGTGTGTGCGTGTCAACCCAAAACTTGGAAGAGTTTTTTGATTGTAGCTGTTTAGGTAGGGCTACATGGAGAATTGTAGAGTTTTTAGAGTTGGAAGAAGCCTGAGGTATTGTTGAGTTATTGTCTCCGTCTTGTTCTTTCTTTCTCTCACAGAGCTGTATAGAAGTTCACCAACTTCTCCAAATTGCCCAGCTTGGTAGTATTGAATAATTCTTTTAATTTAGTACCCCATGCCCAATTCTGTTTAGATTCTTCACTCATTAAGCATCCAAAGCCTAAGTTTCTTTGTCCTGTCAATTCCTCACAAACTGATTGTTTCTTCGTCTATAAAGTATAAAAGCTGCCTGCTTTGTCCACTTCTTAGGTCCCATTTCTATAAGACCTTGGTGTGCACAAATTAAAATTAGTTTCTTTTTCTCCTGTTAATCTGTCTTGTGTCAATTTTATTATTAGTGCAGCCGCAAGGACTCAAGAGGGGTAGAGGGGGAAATTTCCCCTCCCCAACAATGCATAAAGGTGAGAGAGCCTTAAAACCATGGAGAATTACCTAGACACAGGACCTAGATGGCTGAGGTGTTCAGGAATTTTCTTTTCCTAACTGACTCTGGGTGAGGGTGGAAAATGCCCCCAGTGAGAATCTGGGGGCAAATAAGTGTTAAAAAAATTATCCTGGTACTTCTTTTCATGAAGAAACAGAAAGGTTCTAGCATGCTAAAAACCAAACCCCTGATTTATAAAGGGGTTGAATTCTACTTTGCTATTGCAAAGAAGAAAGGATAAAAATATCCATTTTGAATAAATCTCTGCGTATTGTGCCCCATTTCTCTCTTCCTCTCTTGCCTGCAGGTTTATGGTCCCAGCAGCCTTGATTACTTCCTGATGCTCACTTTGTTTATTTATCTTGAGCTCCACTCTGTACCTCTCTCTGGGCCCACCTTGTTTGATGCATCATAAATATTAATGAGCTAATCTTTCCTACTGAAAACAAAGAAGAGGAGGAAGTATTTGGGTCTTCTCTCTGTCTCTAAATGTCTCCCCAAATGAGTCTCAATTCACCAAATAGAGGCTTTGGATTAAAACAAGCCATCCTTACCTATATGGGAAAAGGATCCAAAAAAAAGTGGATATATATATATATATATATATATATATATATATATATATATATATTTGATTCACTTTGCTGTACACCTGCAACTAACACAACATTGTAAATCAACTATACTCCAATAAAAGTAAAAAACTAAAAACAAAGACCAAGAAAACCAAGCCATCCTTGAGACAGTTCTGAAAAGGGAAGTATCAGGCACTCACTTATGAGTGTGAAATACTTAGACTATTTTTCTTCCAACACCAAGTTGAAAGCTACACTTAGGAAGAGATTTATCTATTTGTGAGTGGGGAAGGGGTTGTTGTGGCTCATAGGGGAGCTTTTGGCAGTTCAGAATGCACCAGAGAATTGCTGGTGGTGCTGGTATGCTGGCGCTGGGAGGGGGATGAGGAGGCTGGTGATTTAGTCCAGAGTAAGAGGCGCTTCTTTAATTAAGAAATAATTGTATGGACATTATAATTTCTGCTCCTTTGTATTTATTAGATCCTATGTATAGTAATCCTGTGTGTTTATTAGAAAATCCTCCTGAAATAGCCTGGTGAGACTTTTGTCCTTTCATTTAAAGAGCTGTCTGGTGGGGAAAAAATGATGCACAGCAAATTAGAGGTTTGCACAGGGGAACTTTTGCCCTGGCCAGCTGTGCCATTAACTTTTCACCTGGTGGCTAATTGCCTGTGGATCTCAGAAACTGAAGCTAATTAGAAATCTCAGTAAATGGGACATTCTGAAAGTCTTTAGGAAACTTTTGTTTCCCTCCCTAGGCAAATTTTGCTTACATTTACCTTTTTCTGTTATGAAAGAAAGTATGATCTAAATGTCCTAACATAAGTAGATCTCCAAGATATATTAAGTCAACAAAATAAGTTTCAGGACTAAGCCTTAAGTATGATACACACACACACACACACACACACTGCTATAGATCCTCTATAAGTAAATACTTGAATATATGTATGCAAAGCAGCTGTCTCATGAGGTTGTTATGAGGATTAAAAAAAGATGATGGGTATAAAATTCCTAGAACAATGCCTAGCACAGTGTAAATATGTCACAAGTGTTAGCTATTACTATGATGTGATGCATTTAGAATGACTTGTACTGAACTTGTAGCCAAACTTGTAACAGTGGGGTGGGGTAGATGGATGGATTGGACTGTAGCCTGATCTTTAATGTTTCAATACTTTTGCAATAAGGAAATATGTTCACAAATTACTTATAGAATTAAAAAGGAATTTAATAGATCTTAAAATAAAAGCAGATATACTGAATAAAAATTTAAGAGATATATCACAAGCAGGGCTGCCATTGGACCTGGGCGGAGGGGATCCTGCCCTGAGCCCTGTGTTCTAGAGAGTCCTGCATCTCAGAGAACACATGGGCAATTCTGTCACTTAGGAACTGGTACCCAACATGGGTATGGTATGATTTAATGCTAATTAAAAACCCAAACACCTGCTTTTGTGACTAGCTCCATTCAGGCCCCAGGGAAATGCTTCTCCATGCCTCTTGCCCTTGAACAAAGGCAACTGCCCCCAAATGCCAGGAAGGGTGAGGCTTGTGCTGCTGCCTGTGTGGGAGCTGCTTTATTGCGTAAGGATGATTTGAGCAGCAGAGCAGTAAGGTAAAGAAGAGACAATTTAATTAATTTATCTTTAATTAACATAATGGATTCTTGCATAAAGAGTTATTGTTTCCCAGTAGTGCCAACATTTGTTTTCTTGCTTCTCTTTGTGTTCCAATTCTTGCTTCCAGAGGTACTCACAAATTAGCGCAGTATTTGCAGTAGTTATGCACGGCAGCTGAGGAATATTCTGCAATATTAAAACAATGCATATATTCTTAAATTTGTATATATGGCAGTCTAGATATAACATCATGAAGCATGATGTCTATTTTTTATATAGGCAACTAGATGGAAACTGAATGCTAGAATTATGAATAGTTTTACTTCTATAAAATATATTTAATATGTTTTGATTACATTTTCAAAAAATTAAATGACTAGTTTTAAGAACTTTTGACTTAAAAATTTTATCTTCATTAATTAAAAGTTTTATTTTGTCTGTAGATACCCTACTCCCCCACCACTTTGGAATGTTTTTATTAAAAAACCCTATTTTGAAACCATAAAAATAATTTTAATTTTCAAATTTTAATGTTTTCTTTTAATTAAATCAATTTTATTGAGAAAAATTTACATAAAATAAAGTGCAGCAATTTTAATTGCGGTGAATTTTATGAATGTATACAAATAACCACCACCAAGATCAAGACAGAATGTTTCCATCACGTCCAACTTCCTTGTGCCCTTAATTGTCAATTCCTCTCTCTACCTCAAGCCCCAGGCAATAACTGATCTGTTTCTATCACTATAGATTTGATTACATTTTCTAGAATTTAACATTATATGGAATCATGCAGGATATATGTATTTTGTGCCTGGCTTCTTTCTTCCTGCATAATATTTTTGAGATTCATCTATGCTGTGTGTATCAGTAGTTTGCTAATTTTTTTTTTTTTTTTTTTTTTTGGCCACACCACACAGCTTGCAGGATTTCAGATTTCAGTTCCCTGACCAGGGATTGAAACTGGGCCACAGAAATGAAAGCCCGGAATCCTAACCACTAGGCAACCAGACTCCCAAGTTTGCTCATTTTTATTGCAGAGTAGTAGTCTTTTGCATGGGTATACCAAAATTTGTTGATCTGTTCACCTATTGATGGCTATTTGGATATTATGAGTTTTGAGCTCTTGTGAGTAAAGCTACTTTGAACATCTGCATGCAAGTTTTGTGTGAACATATGCATTCATTTCTTTTGGGTAAGTAACTAGGATTGGAATTGCTGGTTCTTAGAGTATCTGGTATATTAACTTAATAAGAAACTGTCTTATATCATTTTACACTCTCATCAGCAATGTGTAAGTGTTAAGTTGCTCCACATCTTTGTCAACATTTGTTACTGTCAATCTTTTTAAATTTTAGCCATTTAGTGGGTGTGTAGTCATATCTCATTGTGATTTTAATTTATATTTCCCTGATGATTAATGTGCTTATCTGCCACTCATATCCTCTTTGGTGAAGTGTCTATTCAAATCTTTTGACCATTTGTCTTCTTCTTTTTTTTTTTATTATTATTTTTTTTTTTGCTGTATGCGGGCCTCTCACTGCTGTGGCCTCTCCCGTTGCGGAGCACAGGCTCCGGACACACAGGCCCCGTGGCCATGGCTCGCGGGCCCAGCCGCTCCGCGGCATGTGGGATCCTCCGGGATCGGGGCACGAACCCGTGTCCCCTGCATCGGCAGGCGGACTCTCAACCACTGCGCCACCAGGGAGGCCCTGTCTTCTTCTTATTGAGTTGTAAGGGCTCTTTTATATATTTTGGGGAGATATAAGTTTTGTAAATATTTTCTTGCAGCCTGTGGCTTGTCCTTTTATTGTCTTAAAGTGTTTTTTGAAGCAAAATATTTAAATTTTGATGCAGTCCCCTTTATCGATTTTTAAAAAACGGTTTGCTGTATTTTTTTAAAAGATGTATTTATTATTTATTTTAGGCTGTGTCGGGTCTTAGTTGCAGCACGCGGGATCTTTGTTGAGACATGCGGGATCTTTCGTTGTGGTGCGCAGTCTTCTCTCTAGTTGTGGCGTGCAGGTTTTCTCTTCTCTAGTTGTGGAGTGCGGGTGCCAGAGCGCATTCACTCTGTAGTTTGTGGCACATGGGCTCTAGTTGAGGCTCAGAGCTCAGTAGTTGTGGCGTGGAGCTCAGTAGTTGTGGCATGTGGGCTTAGTTGCCCCGCGGCATATGAGATCTTATTTCCCTGACCAGGGATCAAACCCAAGTTTCCTACATTGTAAGGAGAATTCTTTACCATTGAACCACCAGGGAAATCCCTTGATTTTTAAAAATTTAAAAAACAGTTCCTGCTTTTTGTATCTTAAGAAATCTTGGCCTAATTTAAACCCTAAAATTTTCTTCTGTGTTTTCTTTTATAAGTTTTATAGCATTAGACTTCATATTTAGGTCTATGATATGTTTTGAGTTATTTTATTGTGTGGTCTGAGGTAAAGTTTGAAGTGTGCGGTTTTTTTTTTTCTTTGCGTATGGATGACCAATTGCTCCAGGATCATTTCTGAAAAGATTGTTCTTTTTACCCATTGAATTGCCTTGGCAACTTTGTTAAAACCCAGCTGATCATATATGTATATGTCTAATTCTGAATAGTATTTTATTTCATTGATATCTATGTTTATCCTTTTGTAAATGCTACTCTATCTTAAATGACTGAAGTTTGGGAAGATACTAAACAGGAGAATAAAAAGCCTCAGGGACCTCAGAAATAAAACTCTAATGAATGAATGACAAGTGGCCGGTGTGTAGTTCAGGGCATCCCAAATCACACTGATGATCTCATTTGCAGTGAAGAGAATTTCTAGTCTGGGATTAAACCTTCAGGTAAGTTTTTCCATAAGGGGACTCTGTGACATCCAAACTCAGGGGTACCTGTGTATTTAGGGACACCTAAAATAAATCAAACCTTAGACAATGACACTGAGCTTGGAGATATGAAATGGCAGGAAGTTAGTGCTTGCTGCCCATCAGAGGTGACATGTTAGGGGTTAAATTTCAACCTCTCTGCAGGACTCCTTTTTTTTTTTATTAGTTTCTGCTTTATAACAAAGTGAATCAGTCATACATATACATCTGTTCCCACATCCCTTCCCTCATGCATCTCCCTCCCTCCCACCCTCCCCATCCCACCCCTCCAGGCGGTCACAAAGCACTGAGCTGATCTCCCTGTGCTCTGCGGCTGCTTCCCACTATCTATCTACCTTACGTTTGGTAGTGTATATATGTCCATGCCTCTCTTTCGTTTTGTCACAGCTTACCCTTCTTCCTCCCCATATCCTCATGTCCATTCTCAAGTAGGTCTGTGTCTTTATTCCCGTTTTACCCCTAGGTTCTTCATGACATTTTTAAAAAATTCCGAATATATGTGTTAGCATACGGTATTTGTCTTTCTCTTTCTGACTTACTTCACTCTGTATGACAGACTCTAGGTCTATCCACCTCATTCCAAATAGCTCAGTTTCGTTTCTTTTTATGGCTGAGTAATATTCCATTGTATATATGTGCCACATCTTCTTTATCCATTCATCCGATGATGGACACTTAGGTTGTTTCCAGCTCCAGGCTATTGTGAATAGAGCTGCAATGAACATTTTGGTTCATGTCTCTTTTGGAATTATGGTTTTCTCAGGGTATATGACTAGTAGTGGGATTGCTGGGTCATATGGTAGTTCTATTTTTAGTTTTTTAAGGAACCTCCATACTGTTCTCCATAGTGGCTGTACCAATTCACATTCCCACCAGCAGTGCAAGAGTGTTCCCTTTTCTCCACACCCTCTCCAGCATTTATTGTTTCTAGATTTCTTGATGATGGCCATTCTGACTGGTGTGAGATGATATCTCATTGTAGTTTTGATTTGCATTTCTCTAATGATTAATGATGTTGAGCATTCTTTCATGTGTTTGTTGGCAGTCTGTATATCTTCTTTGGAGAAATGCCTATTTAAGTCTTCTGCCCATTTTTGGATTGGGTTGTTTGTTTTTTTGCTATTGAGCTGCATGAGCTGTTTATAAATTTTGGAGATTAATCCTTTGTCAGTTGCTTCATTTGCAAATATTTTCTCCCATTCTGAGGGTTGTCTTTTGGTCTTGTTTATGGTTTCCTTTGCTGTGCAAAAGCTTTTCAGTTTCATTAGGTCCCATTTGTTTATCTTTGTTTTTATTTCCATTTCTCTAGGAGGTGGGTCCAAAAGGATCTTGCTGTGATTTATGTCATAGAGTGTTCTACCTATGTTTTCCTCTAAGAGTTTGATAGTTTCTGGCCTTACATTTAAGTCTTTAATCCATTTTGAGCTTATTTTTGTGTATGGTGTTAGGGAATGATCTAATCTCAAACTTTTACATGTCCCTGTCCAGTTTTCCCAGCACCACTTATTGAAGAGGCTGTCCTTTTTCCACTGTACATTTCTGCCTCCTTTATCAAAGATAAGTTGGCCATATGTGCGTGGGTTTATCTCTGGGCTTTCTATCCTGATCCACTGATCTATCTTTCTGTTTTTATGCCAGTACCACACTGTCTAAATTACTGTAGCTTTCTAGTATAGTCTGAAGTCAGGGAGCCTGATTCCTCCAGCTCCGTTTTTCGTTCTCAAGATTGCTTTGGCTATTCGGGGTCTTTTGTTTCTCCAAACAAATTTTGAAATTTTTTGTTCTAGTTCTGTGAAAAATGCCAGTGGTAGTTTGATAGGGATTGCATTGAATCTGTAGATTGCTTTGGGTAGTAGAGTCATTTTCACAATATTGATTCTTCCAATCCAGGAGCATGGTATATCTCTCCATCTATTTGTATCATCTTTAATTTCTTTCATCAGTGTCTTATAAGTTTCTGCATACAGGTCTTTTGTCTCCT
Organism: Mesoplodon densirostris; assembly: GCF_025265405.1. Taxonomy (NCBI): domain Eukaryota; kingdom Metazoa; phylum Chordata; class Mammalia; order Artiodactyla; family Ziphiidae; genus Mesoplodon; species Mesoplodon densirostris. The sequence goes on along the minus strand of NC_082661.1, from coordinate 11,922,217 downwards.
TAGGTAGGTTTATTCCTAGATATTTTATTCTTTTTGTTGCAATGGTAAATGGGAGTGTTTTCTTGATTTCATTTTCAGATTTTTCATCATTAGTGTACAGGAATGCCAGAGGTTTCTGTACATTAATTTTGTATCCTGCTACTTTACCAAATTCATTGATTAGCTCTAGTAGTTTTTCGGTAGCATCTTTAGGATTCTCTATGTATAGTATCATGTCATCTGCAAACAGTGACAGCTTTACTTCTTCTTTTCCAATTTGGATTCCTTTTATTTCCTTTTCTTCTCTGATTGCTATGGCTAAAACTTCCAAAACTAAGTTGAATAAGAGTGGTGAGAGTGGGCAGCCTTGTCTTGTTCCTGATCTTAGTGGAAATGGTTTCAGTTTTTGGCCATTGAGGACAATGTTGGCTGTGGGTTTGTCATATATGGCCTTTATTGTGTTGAGGAAAGTTCCCTCTATGCCTACTTTCTGCAGGGTTTTTATCATAAATGGGTGTTGAATTTTGTCGAAAGCTTTCTCTGCATCTATTGAGATGATCATATGGTTTTTCTCCTTCAACTTGTTAATATGGTGTATCACATTCATTGATTTGCGTATATTGAAGAATCCTTGCATTCCCACTTGATCATGGTGTATGATCCTTTTAATGTGCTGTTGGATTCTGTTTGCTAGTATTTTGTTGAGGATTTTTGCATCTATGTTCATCAGTGATATTGGCCTGTAGTTTTCTTTCTTTGTGACATCCTTGCCTGGTTTTGGTATCAAGGTGATGGTGGCCTCGTAGAATGAGTTTGGGAGTGTTCCTTCCTCTGATATTGTTTGGAAGAGTTTGAGAAGGATGGGTGTTAGCTCTTCTCTAAATGTTTGATAGAATTCGCCTGTGAAGCCATCTGGTCCTGGGCTTTTGTTTGATGGAAGATTTTTAATCACAGTTTCAATTTCAGTGCTTGTGATTGGTCTATTCATATTTTCTATTTCTTCCTGATTTAGTCTTGGCAGGTTGTGCATTTCTAAGAATTTGTCCATTTCTTCCAGGTTGTCCATTTTATTGGCATAGAGTTGCTTATAGTAATCTCTCATGATCTTTTGTATTTCTGCAGTGTCAGTTGTTACTTCTCCTTTTTCATTTCTAATTCTATTGATTTGAGTCTTCTCCCTTCTTTTCTTGATGAGTCTGGCTAATGGTTTGTCAATTTTGTTTATCTTCTTAAAGAACCAGCTTTTAGTTTGGTTGATCTTTGCTATCGTTTCCTTCATTTCTTTTTCATTTATTTCTGATCTGATCTTTATGATTTCTTTCCTTCTGCTAACTTTGGGATGTTTTTGTTCTTCTTTCTCTAATTGCTTTAGGTGCAGGGTCAGGTTGTTTACTCGAAATGTTTCCTGTTTCTTAAGGTGGGATTGTATTGCTATAAACTTCCCCCTTAGAACTGCTTTTGCTGCGTCCCATAGGTTTTGGGTCGTCGTGTCTCCATTGTCATTTGTTTCTAGGTTTTTTTAAATTTCCTCTTTGATTTCTTCAGTGATCACTTCGTTATTGAGTAGTGTATTGTTTAGCCTCCATGTGTTTGTATTTTTTACAGATCTTTTCCTGTAATTGATGTCTAGTCTCATAGCATTGTGGTCAGAAAAGATACTTGATACAATTTCAATTTTCTTAAATTTACCAAGGCTTGATTTGTGACCCAAGATATGATCTATCCTGGAGAATGTTCCATGAGCACCTGAGAAAAATGTGTATTCTGTTGTTTTTGGATTGAATGTCCTATAAATATCAATTAAGTCCATCTTGTTTAATGTATCATTTAAAGCTTGTGTTTCCTTATTTATTTTCATTTTGGATGATCTGTCCATTGGTGAAAGTGGGGTGTTAAAGTCCCCTACTATGATTGTGTTACTGTCGATTTCCCCTTTTATGGCTGTTAGTATTTGCCTTATGTATTGAGGTGCTCCTATGTTGGGTGCATAAATATTTACAATTGTTATATCTTCTTCTTGGATCAATCCCTTGATCATTATGTAGTGTCCTTCTTTGTCTCTTCTAGTAGTCTTTATTTTAAAGTCTATTTTGTCTGATATGAGAATTGCTACTCCAGCTTTCTTTTGGTTTCCATTTGCATGGAATATCTTTTTCCATCCCCTTACTTTCAATCTGTATGTGTCTCTAGGTCTGAAGTGGGTCTCTTGTAGACAGCATATATATGGGTCTTGTTTTTGTATCCATTCAGCCACTCTGTGTCTTTTGGTGGGAGCATTTAGTCCATTTACATTTAAGGTAATTATTGATATGTATGTTCCTATTCCCATTTCCTTAATTGCTTTGGGTTCGTTATTGTAGGTCTTTTCCTTCTGTTGTGTTTCTTGCCTAGAGAAGTTCCTTTAGCATTTGTTGTAAAGCTGGTTTGGTGGTGCTGAACTCTCTCAGCTTTTGCTTGTCTGTAAACGTTTTAATTTCTCCATCAAATCTGAATGAGATCCTTGCTGGGTAGAGTAATCTTGGTTGCAGGTTTCTCTCCTTCATCACTTTAATTATGTCCTGCCACTCCCTTCTGGCTTGTAGAGTTTCTGCTGAGAGATCAGCTGTTAACCTGATGGGGATTCCCTTGTGTGTTATTTGTTGTTTTTCCCTTGCTGCTTTTAATATGATCTCTTTGTGTTTAATTTTTGACAGTTTGATTAATATGTGTCTTGGCGTATTTCTCCTTGGATTTATTCTGTATGGGACTCTCTGTGCCTCCTGGACTTGATTAACTATTTCCTTTCCCATATTAGGGAAGTTTTCAACTATAATCTCTTCAAATAGTTTCTCAGTCCCTTTCTTTTTCTCTTCTTCTTCTGGAACCCCTATAATTCGAATGTTGGTGCGTTTAATGTTGTCCCAGAGGTCTCTGAGACTGTCCTCTGTTCTTTTCATTCTTTTTTCTTTATTTTGCTCTGCAGCAGTTATTTCCACTATTTTATCTTCCACCTCACTTATCCGTTCTTCTGCCTCAGTTATTCTGCTATTGATCCCATCTAGAGTATTTTTCATTTCATTTATTGTGTTTTTAATCGATGCTTGATTCATCTTTAGTTCTTCTAGGTCCTTGTTAACTGTTTCTTGCATTTTGTCTATTCTGTTTCCAAGATTATGGATCTTGGAAATAGAATCTTGGATCAGCTTTACTATCATTATTCTGAATTCTTTTTCAGGTAGACTGCCTATTACCTCTTCATTTGTTAGGTCTGGTAGGTTTTTATCTTGCTCCTTCACCTGCTGTGTGTTTTTCTGTCTTCTCATTTTGCTTATGTTACTGTGTTTGGGGTCTCCTTTTTGCAGGCTGCAGATTCGTAGTTCCCATTGTTTTTGGTGTCTGTCCCCAGTGGCTAAGGTTGTTTCAGTAGGTTGTGTAGGCTTCCTGGTGGGGGGAACTAATGCCTGTGTTCTGGTGGTTGAGGCTCGATCTTGTCTTTCTGGTGGACTGGTCCACGTCTGGTGGTGTGTTTTGGGGTGCCTATGGCCTTATTATGTTTTTAGGTAGCCTCTCTGCTAATGGGTGGGGTTGTGTTCCTGCCTTGCTAGTTGCTTGGCATAGGGTGACCAGCACTGTAGCTTGCTGGTCGTTGACTGAAGCTGGGTTCTGGTGTTGAGATGGAGATCTCTGGGAGATTTTCGCTGCTTGATATTATGTGGAGCTGGGAGGTCTCTTGTGGACCCGTGTCCTGAAGTTGGCTCTCCCACTTCAGAGGCACAGCACTGACTCCTGGCTGCAGCACCAAGAGCCTTTCATCCACCCGGCTCAGAATAACAGGGAGAAAAAGTAGAAAAAAGAATTAGTAGAAGAAAGAAAGAGAGAGGGAAAGAAAGGAAGAAGGGAAGAAAGGATGGAAGGACGGAAGAAAGAAAGAAAGGAGGGAGGGAGGGAGGAAGGATGGAAAGAAAGAAGGAAAGAAAGGAGGGAGGGAGGGAGGAATGAAAGCAAAAGGAAGAGTGAATGGAAGAAGGGAGGGAGGGAGGGAGGAAGGAAAGAAAGAAAGAAAGACAGGAGGGAGGGAGGGAGGAAGGAAAGAAAAAGTGGAAAGAAGAAGGGTGGGAGGGAGGGAGCGAGGAAAGGAAAAGAAAGAAGGATAGGAGGAGCGGAGGGAGGGAGGGAGGAAGGGAAGGTAGGAAAAAAAGGAAGAGCAGGTAAAGTAAAATAGAATAAAGTATGAAGTATAGTAGCGTTATTAAAATTAAAAAGTAATTATTGAAAAAAAAACGGACCGATAGAACCCTGGGACATATGGTGGAAGCAAAGCTATACAGAGAGAATCTTACACAGAAGATTACACATACACATTCACAAAAAGAGAGCAGGGGGGAAAATCAAAAATCTTGCTCTCCAAGTCCACCTCCTCAATTTGGGATAATTCGTTGTAAAAAGAGGAAAAGGGCAAGAAGTCTGAAATCTTGCTCTCTAAGTCCACCTCCTTACTTTGGAATAATTCGTTGTAAAAAGAGGAAAAGGGGGGAAAGTCTTAAATCTTGTCCTCAAAGTCCACTTCCTCAGTTTGGGATGATTCGCTGTCCATTCATGCACTCCACAGACGCAGGGCACATCAAATGGACCGTGGAGCTTTAATCCGCTGCCTCCGAGGCTGCACAGAGAGATTTCCCTGTCTCTGCTCTCACAGCTCCCGGGTCTCCGCCTTGGACCTGGCCCCGCCTCTGCGCGTAGGTCGCCGGAGGGCGTCCGTTCTTCGCTCAGACAGGACGGGTTTAAAGGAGCCGCTGATTCGGGGGCTCTGGCTCACTCAGGCAGAGGGGAGGGAGGGGCGCGCAGTGTGGGGCGGGCCTGCGGCGGCAGAGGGCGGCGTGACGTTGCAGCAGCCCGTAGCGCTCCGTGCGCTTTCCCGGGAAAGCCGTCCCCGGGTCCCGGGACCCCGGCAGTGGCGGGGTGCGCAGGCCCCCCGGAAGGCGGGGCGGACAGTGACCCGCGCTCGCACACAGGCCCCGCGGTGGCGGCGGCGGCGGCGGCGGCAGCAGCTGCAGCCCCAGCGTCCCACGCCCGTCTCCGAGGTCCGCGCCTTACCCGCGGCTCGCGCCTGTCTCCGGCGCTTCCCCAAGCAGCCCTCTTAATGCCCTCTCCTCGCGCACCAGGAAACAAAAGGGAAAAAAGTCTCTTGCCTCTTCGGCAGCTCCAGACCCTTTCCCCGGACTCCCTCCGGGCTAGCCGTGGTGCACTAACCCCTTCAGGCTCTCTTCCTGCCGCCAGCCCCAGTCCTCTCCCTGCGCTCCGACTGAAACCCGATACCCAAGCCTCAGCTCCCAGCCCCGCCCGCCCCAGCAGGCCGAGCAGACAAGTCTCTCGGGCTGGTGTGTGCCTGAGGGCACCGGTCCTCTGTGCCAGAATCTCTCCGCTTTGCCCTCCGCACCCCTGTTGCTGTGCTCTCCTCCGCTACTCCGAAGCTTTCCCCCTCTGCCACCTGCAGTCTCCGCCCGCGAAGGGGCTTGTAGTGTGTAGAAACCTTCCATCCTTCACGGCTCCCTCCCACTGGTGCAGGTCCCGTCCCTATCCTATTGTCTCTGTTTATTCTTTTTTTCTTTTGCCCTACCCAGGTATGTGGGGAGTTTCTTGCCTTTTGGGGGGTCTGAGGTCTTCTGTCAGCGTTCAGTAGGTGTTCTGTAGGAGTTGTTCCACGTGTAGATGAATTTCTGATGTATCTGTGGGGAGGAAGGTGATCTCCGCGTCTTACTCTTCCGCCATCTTCCTTGTCTCCGGACTCCTTCTTACCAGGTAAAGAAAGATGGGGTAGGTATCCCTCTTGCTGATATGAAAAGTAAAAATATTTATTGCTCTGTTTACCAGATGTCTAAGATCCAATTCTACGGTCTTTGATTGACAGTGTGACCCTTACCTGTGATGCATCCCAGTTTCAGTGGATAGGACAACATAATTGTGTATTTATTTGCCACCTGCCTTCCATAGAAGCAGGTTGAACTCAGGAGCTGAGTACAAAGCTGAATCCGGTCAGAAGGGCATCAGTGTTCATAGTCTGAATCCGTTTCCCCAGAGCACATGGTCTATTTCAGGAGACAAAGACATGATGAACCAAGCTGGCCCCTGGTTTCTTCGGAAAACACAGAGGAAGAGTGTCACGGCAGGGCACACAGAAAAGGTGGGTGGGTCACATGATATACTACTTGGCAAGTTATCTGAGCCTCAGCTGTTCCCTTCCCCAACATCAACATGGAAAATGGAGCATTCACAACCATTTTGTTCCACTTACTGAAACGTGCTAATAGATTTTTGTTGACTTGAATTGTCCTGCACTGCATTCCTTCACCAATCAATCCATTACACAAAATTCTACCCTCATCTTCAAGTGGCAACGTGGTAGCACAGTTAACAGGGGCTTTGTTCTTTAGAGCAGAGAGTCCCATTTTCGCTTGTGTCCTGTCCTATCTTATCTAGCCTTCCCTAGGCACATGTCTGGGAGATGAGGGTTACCATTCCTGAAAACTATCTTTTGATTGTTATCAATCAGTTTATTCTGAAAGCATTTCCACCACACATTTTTTGTGAAATTGATTAAGACTGGCTAAGTAAAATTAGGAAACGTTAAAACTCTGAACGAATCATGGTGGAAAAAGAACCCCCAAGTAGTAAATTTATCTTAGAGTATACTTCCAATGAATTTATATCTCAAATGAAAAATAATGTGTAGCATGAGGTTTTCTCCTAAAATAAAAAACTTCGTATGGATGTGCATAGGTGTGTGTTTGTATAGGGTGTGTGTGTGAGTGTGTGTGTGTGTGTGTGTTTACGGTCAGGGGGCTCTCCCCAACACTGATGTTACCTCAAGATTATTAGGCTGGTTATTAGCACTGAAATTGACCTTGAAGTTCACCTAACATCAAACCTTTAATTTTATAGGTAGGGAAATGGTCCAGAGTGATGAAGTGACTGTCCTAAGGTCCCACAGCCTCTACTTGGCAGCGGCCAGAGATGCTCAGTTCCATGGTTTTAGGCTTTTTAGGGGTTGCCTCACCTTGTGTAAAATGTGCATGGCATAGGCTTTGTTTCAAACTGTTTCTTTTCAAAAAGCTATCTTTCTCCTATTAGAGTTTGGCTTACCATCCTTATTTGCCCGGGACTCACAGGGTCTTTGGGACTCAGTATTTTATGCTAAAACTGGGGAAGTCCAGAAAAACCAGCATGACTTGATGACCCTACTGCAAGGGTTGGAGCTTTTCACCTGAATGGTTTTGTCATATGTTTCTTGGTGACATGTGGCTTCTGGCCCATGCTACATGAAAGGAAACAGATGACTCTGTTCTATGGCAAAGAAGAGACAAACTGTGACTCTCTTTGGGTTGTGAGCACCCAAATCCTGCTCCCCTAAAACCAGTCCTGTCTGTCCTTTCAGGCCCAGTCACCTCCTTTCCCACCCTCCCTGACCAGTATAGTGGTTTCCAGAAACCTCACTGATCGGCAGTACCGATTTCTGTACAAACCATTTCACCCTATGCCATCTAGTACTGTTGTCTATGACTTCATGTGGACGGGTTTTATCTCATCAGAGATCTTGTAAGACCCTTGAAGCAGGATGTCAGGCCACCGTGTTCTGGGCAGGTGAGTATCACGGACTCCGGAGCCCGTCTGGGTTGGAACCCTGGTGCTGTGCACTTTGTTAGTGAGGTGATCTGGGCAAGTCTCATAACCTCTCTGGATCTCAGTTTACTTCTGTAAAATGGAGGATAATAATGCCCACCCCTAAGGGTGTCATGAGAATTAATCGATACCCATAGATCACATACAGCAGCACCCGACACATGGCACATCAGCAGCTATGAGTGAGGTCTCAGTAGATTCTATGTTGACTGATTTGAATGCATATTCAGATGGCTAATTCCCGTACGCTTTAACTTTCTCTTGCAAGCTTTTCATTTTAAAAGTGAGCCTGGCTGTGGAGAACACTCTTTGCTTTCCAGACTGTTAAAGAATATGGGGATATATGTATATGTATAGCTGATTCACTTTGTTATCAAGCAGAAACTAACACACCATTGTAAAGCAATTATACTCCAATAAAGACATTAAAAGAAAAAAAGAAAAAGAAAATAAGTGGGGAAAAAAAAGAATTGTGTCTGGCTCATTAGAATTCTAACTTAAGTGGGGCTTACCTTGAAATAGAATCTTTAAGCACAAGGCTGACTCATAGCATCTGCTTGAAGATTACTCTATATAAGTAATGCTTTTCCATCTTTGAACTGACCATTTAATGTAAGTATGTTATCAATTAAAAATAGTTTAAAAGCATGTTAAAAGGACAACTAATTTTATTTTTATTTTTATTTTATTTATTTATTTTTTTTTGCGGTATGCGGGCCTCTCACTGTTGTGGCCTCCCCCGTTGCGGAGCACAGGCTCCGGACGCGCAGGCTCCGGACGCACAGGCTCAGCGGCCATGGCTCACGGGCCCAGCTGCTCCGCGGCATATGGGATCCTCCCAGACCGGGGCACGAACCCGTATCCCCTGCATCGGCAGGCAGACTCTCAACCACTTGCGCCACCAGGGAGGCCCAGGACAACTAATTTTAATTCATTGAAATGGATCTTTATTTTATTTGATACATAATTTGAATTTTATGGCCAAAATAAATGCTTAAATCTGATAGTTAGGGCTTCCCTGGTGGTGCAGTGGTTAAGAATCTGCCTGACAATGCAGGGGACACAGGTTTGAGCTCTGGTCCGAGAAGATCCCACATGCTGCGGAGCAACGAAGCCCGTGTGCGACAACTACTGAAGCCCACAAGCCTAGAGCCCGTGCTCTGCAACAAGAGAAGCCACTGCAATGAGAAGCCTGCGCAGCTCAATGAAGAGTAGCCCCCGCTCTGCTCACCGCAACTAGAGAAAGCCCGCGTGCAGCAATAAAGACCCAATGTAGCCAAAAATAAATAAATAAAATAAATAAATTTTAAAAAATCTGATGGGTAATTGAAATAGAATATGTGCTTCACAGGAACTTAACTTTTAATTTTTTATATACCTTGGTGTAATTAATAAAACATGTCTTACAGCAGAATTGCACGACTGCACAATTCCATGAGCTCCCTGAGTGTCAAAGCAAATCAAACTACTTCAATCCTTATCTAAGGAATAAAACTGTTCAAATTGCAGTGGCTTGTAAATTCATGACTTCGGAGGAAGGAATCTGTACTGTCTTTAGAAGAGGGAATAAACATTTTCTGCAATGCAAGACCGTATTCCATTCTCTTCACCTATAAGAAATCCAGCCAAAATGATGACAGTGTATGTTAATGTAGTGGCCGCTGTATTTGCCTGCCCGGCCCCCTTTACCTCTTCCTCTGTTAATGGACCACCTCCCCCTTCCTTGGGGTACAGCCCTTTCTCCCCTGCAACCGTAATACTGGGGGCTGCCCTTCATAGTACTCTACCTTCCTGACCACTGCAGTGGGCACCTGATCAACCTGGGCCCTGCATCTCTGTATGAGTTTCCCAGGGCTGTTGTAACAAAATATCACAAACCAGGTGGCTTACCATAACAGAAACTTGCTCTCTCACCGTTAGAAGTCGGAAATCAAGATGTTGGCAAGGTTGGCACCTTCTGGAGGCACTGAGGGAGAATCTGCTCCACGCCTTTCATGTAGCTTCCAGTAGTTGCTGGCAATCCTTGGCATTCCTTGGTTTGTAGATTCATTAATCTCTGCCTCTGTCATCACATGGTGTTCTCCCTGTGTGTGTATATCTGTGTCCAAATTTCCCTCATCTTATAAGGACACCAGTCATTGGATTAGGTCCCATTCGAATCCAGTATGACCTCATCTTAACTTGATTACATCTGCAATGACCCTGTTTCTAAACAAGGTCAGATTCACATGATACCAGGAATTAGGACTTGAACATGTCTTTTGGGGGACACAATTCAACCCACCACACCATTTTTCCCATAGTGATTGGTCCAATGATAATCATGGTACCCAAACTGGGCCAGTTGGAGTCGCCCCCTTGAAGGTTCTAATCGGAGCTTTGGGGGACATTCTTGCTTTTTGCTTGAGAGAATCATGATGATGCTGCTGGCCATCATGATTCCAGCCTGGGGAGAAACTTGTCTGAGAGAATGGAGCCCAGGAGCAGAGAAAAGCAGAGAGAGGAGGAGACAGTCTTGACGATGTTCAGATCATTACATCCAGACTCACCTTTCCTTGGTTTGCTCACATGAGCCATTAAACATGTTTGAGGACTTCCCTGGTGGCTCAGTTGTTAAGAATCCGCCTGCCAATGCAGGGGACACGGGTTCAAGCTCTGGTCCGGGAAGATCCCACCTGCCGTGGCACAACTAAGCCCATGTGCCTCAGCTACTGAGCCTGGGCTCTAGATCCTGCAAGCCACAACTACTGAGCCCGTGAGCCACGACCACTGAAGCCCGTGCTCTGCAACAAGAGAAGCCACCGCAACGAAAAGCCTGTGCATCGCAACGAGGAGTAGCCCCCACTTGCCGCAACTAGAGAAAACCCGCGCACAGCAACAAAGACCCAACGCAGACAAAAATAATAAATAAATTTATTTTTAAAAGTGTGAGATAATTTTTCAGTCATTCTCAACCAAAGGGCCCTAAATAATACAATTTAAAGATGTTCTAAGATTTTGTGAGGAAGGACCCTAAAATGGAAACGCTATCTCCCAGAAAGCGACTTAGCCAAGTTCACTCCAACGTGCCTGTGTTTACTTGGCAGGTAGTGACGTGTGCGTGAAGGGCCAGCTCCCACCTTCCAGGCCACGTGGAGATGCCCACTTGCTCTGGATTGCCCCAGTAGCAAGGACAAGCTCTGGCCTCATTTCATTTATTTTTCTTTTCTTCTCACAGGCTTAATCTGACCCTCTATCATTTTAATATGAATTTATGAAAGAAAATTTTCTTGACTTCCTAAGAACAAAGGAAAAATGTAGAATGATGTGCTTTTCCCAGGATGACAGAAGGAGTGCTGTAATAACACATGAGTGTCTTGTCCAGTTGCCTGATCCATTGCAAGCATACAAAGGTCACATTGCAGTATCACTGAAAAACTCTCTGCCATCAAGTGACATTCAGCGGGCAGGAGGCTGGCCTCATGTGGCACCTGCAGGACACTTTTGGCTGAAAATAATAAATAATAAGGAGCTTCTTATCTTACATAAGAAGAAATGCAGACATAGGGCTTCAGTGAAGTCATCAAGTCTCTGTTGCTTCCTACCTTTCAGCTCTGCCATTCTCAGCTTGTTGGTAATATTTCTCCCCATAGTTGCAAGTTAACCTTGGGAGGTCTGGGTTCTGAATGCAACAACATTCAGAAAAGGGGAGCAACATTTTCTCCCTTGCATGTCTTTTTATTGGGAAGGAAAACTTTCTGTGAATCCCCCCATTCCAACCCTGGACTTTCCTCCAATCCTAACAACCATGATGGAGTCTCATATTCAGGGTTGTACCAATTGCTGCAGAGGGAATTGGTTTCCCACTATGGTTTACGAATCAGCATTCACCCCTTGGGGCTGGGGAATGGCTTGTGAAGCCCAGGACACTCAATACCTGAACAAAACTGGGGGTCTATTAGCAAGGAAGGGGCGGGGGAAAGCATCAGGATCTGCCAAAGCGCTTGGAGGCCATTGATGGACACTCCAAATGCCCTGATGTCAGTCTTACCCAGCAGGCTGCCCCAGAACAACTTGGGGTAAGTGGTGCATGAGGAACTGGTAAAATATTAAAACTGACTTAGTGTTTCTTAGAAGGAAGTTGATAGTGTTAATAATTAATATACTATATTTAATATAATATATTAATATAGTTTATTTATATGATATATTTCTATAATATGTGATATATCATATATTTAATGTATTAATATTTAATATACAAAAAAGAGAGCTCAAAATGAATGAACTAACCATTGAACTTAAGTTAATAGAAGAAAAGTAGAATAAACTCATAGGAAGAACCACAATGATGGAAGTAATAGCATAAGAACAAATATTAACAACGTAGAAAACATTAGAATAACAATAAGAATAGGAGAACATTTTTATAGAGAGGATCAACAAAGTCAATTTGTTTCTCTGAAAAGGCTAAAAAATTTTCAAGCTTTTTGTAAGCATGATCTAGAAAAAAACAAGAGGAACACAAATAGTATCAGAAATGAAAAAGATTATAAATGCAGACATTAAAATGTAATAAAATAATATAAACCACTTTAAGTCTATAAAAATGAAAGTTTAGATGAAATGGAAAATTTGTAGAAAGATAGAGCTAACCAAAATTGATTTAAGAAAAAATGTGTACTGAATAGGCTTATGATCTAAGGAAACTGAACCATTTGTTAAAAATCTTCCCCAAAAGGATATTCCAGATGGTTTTTACTAGCAAGCTCTATCAGATATTCAAGAAACAAATAAATCTAGTTTTATACAAATTATTCCAGATATAGAAAAAGTGGGAACAATCCTCAACTCATTTTGAAAGTTGGATAACTTTGGATAAGGACTGAATGGGAAAGGAAAATCATTCATAAACATAGTTACAAAAATCCCAAAGAACATATTAGCAAAATCCTTCATCAATTAAATGTGTAAATCACGAACAAGTTGGGTTTGACTTAACATTATAAAATAAATTAATATAAATTATCATATTAACAGATTAAAGGAGAATCGTTTTAGGATTATCTCAACACATGCCAAAAAAAGCATTTGATGAAACTTCTGTTCATGGTAAAAAAATTCTTAGTGAACAGAAGACTGACGATGCCAGTTTGGCTGGCCCATTGGCTAAGTAGCAGTTTCTCGGGATGTTCCCTTGATGCTCTATTGAAAGCTGACCACCGAACCCCTCTGTCCTTTGGGGCTCCTTTCCCGAGTTTCAGCTTTGTGCTGTGTGTGAAAGTCTTGTAAATAAAAACAGGCACATGTTATATATACTGTTCTCATCCTTACTTAGTTCCATTTGACATACTTACTATAGACATATTTTCTCTTCAATATGCATAGATCTACTGCACTCTAATAGCTACATAGAAATCCATTGTATATAAACCATAATTCATGAATTTTGTTAAGAAAATATAGTTCAGCAGCCTGAAGACTGAGGGCAACTCTTAATACATACCGAATTATTATTGAGTTGGATGGAATGAAAACCATATAACATAAAAAACTGGACATTCTGGGCTTCCCTCATGGCGCAGTGGTTGAGAATCTGCCTACCAATGCAGGGGACACAGGTTCGAGCCCTGGTCTGGGAAGATCCCACACGCCGCGGAGCAGCTAGGCCCATGAGCCACAACTACTGAGCCTGCGCGTCTGGAGCCTGTGCTCCGCAACAAGAGAGGCCGTGATAGTGAGAGGCCCGCGCACCGCGATGAAGAGTGGCCCCCGCTTGCCACAACTGGAGAAAGCCCTCGCACAGAAACGAAGACCCAACAGAGCAAAAATAAATAAATAAAGAATTATTCTGCCTTCCTCATTGAATTACTTAAAAAAAACAAAACAGGGCTTCCCTGGTGGCTCAGTGGTTGAGAGTCCGCCTGCCGCTGCAGGGGACACGGGTTTGTGCCCCGGTCCGGGAAGATCCCACATGCCGCAGAGCGGCTGGGCCCGTGAGCCATGGCCGGTGAGCCTGCGCGTCCAGAGTCTGTGCTCCGCAACGGGAGAGGCCACAACAGTGAGAGGCCCGCGTACCGCAAAAAAACAAAAACAAAAATGAAAACAAAAACAAAACTGGACATTCAGTAGATTTCCACCACCTGAGGAAAAATTTGGGATCCTCTGGGCTGTAAAATCATCACCCTGTGAATGGAGATTTGGGCGAATGTGACAAAAGCAACTTTTGAAGGTCATCTTTCTGTATACGGGTCCAAAAGTGAGGAGAATATGTTCAGCAGTGCTTCCGGGGATGTGACCCAACAGAGAGAACGTGACTACAAAGTCCATGAACCCGAGCTGCTTTCATTCTAGAAAAATCTATAGTCACTCCAACTACCCGCCCCCCATCCCCCCCAGGAAATTTGTTGGGATGTTTGTTTTAAACAATACCGTTTGTGACCCCCAGTTTGGTGGACTGAATGTGGGGCAGGAAGGGGCTGGCCAGGCACCTTCCAGAACAAAGGGGACCTGGCTTGGGGGGGAGGATGGGAGGTGGGGGGTGTGAGAATGCAGGTCACAGGTTCATCATTGCACTCTTTGGCAAGTGACTTGGGCTCTCCTGGGCCCTCTTTCCTCTTCTTTAAAATGGGCAGGATGCTACACACCTTAAATGGTGTTTGTGAGCCTTAAGTAAGATAAGCTTCCCTGCCAAAGAAGGGTGGATTTCAGAATATAGCAAACATCTTTGCCATTTGGGGGATGTGTTATTCCAGGGAATAGTTTTCAAGTGGAGTCAGACTGTGTTCTTCCTTGTGTTCAGGGGTTGCACTCAGAGTGATAATAAGAAAAGTATCATAAAATAATTTCTGGGTTAACCCAGCTGTTGGCCATTCATTTTTTCCTTTTTGCTGGGTTGCCCCCTCTAAGACCCTCCTCAAAGTACCAAGCAATAGTGGGGCAGTCACTGGAAAATGCCCAGGGGAGACTGGGAGAGGACTCTAAGTACCTCCCTCACCCCATAAACAACTTAAACAACCTGATTAGACATTTCTGTTCTGTCCCCCAAATCTCTCCTCTCTTGCCAGTAGGGGTTTCTCCCTCCTTGGGCAGAGCTCAGCCTAACTGGCTCAACCACGTAAAAACCTGCGGTTAATAGACCCTGTCCTCACCTGAAATCAGTTTAGCAACCCTATCCTTTTACTAGAGCATAACTTTTGGGCCTTTACCATACTGGTCCATGCCAAATTCTTAGCAAAACATTTTTTCCACAAGAGAAGATGTCATGCCAATTGCTACGAGATTGTTTTCCCTCCATATTTTTGCACCAGCAACATTGTCGTGGGCATGTGAAGCTGGCAGGAGCCTCTTCTGTCACTGCCAGACTCCTGATGATGTTGCATGTGTTGCCTTGGCCACCTCTGGCTTTCTCAGTTATGTGCAGCTGCTACTGGCTACATGCAGATCCCTCTTGGGCCATGTCCAAGCTCTTCACAGCTCCCTCCACCCTTTCCAAGCACTAGCCCTGGTGGTAGTGAATTCAGTGCCGAGGCTTGAGTGCCTGTGTGATGGGGCCATTGTAACTCCAGGACACAGCACTGCACCTACCCAGGAAAGCTACCCCCAAATTTTTGTGGAACAAATCCATGTATATCCATCGACTACCGAGTGTTATATATTACCCTCCATATAACCTTCTACACTTTCTTGCTGTGGAAGGGTGTATTAGTTTTCGAGGACTGCTATAACAAAGTAGCACAAACTGGGTGGCTTAAATAACAGAAACTGTCTCTCAGTTCTGGAGGCCATGAAACTGAGCAGGACCCTGTAGGGGTTTTCCGGGTACAAAAGCCCTTCTGTGTTGCCTGTTTCTTGTTTGTAAAAAAAAAGGCTTTAGTCTCCTAGGCTTTCCCTGGGTTTCAGAGAGCAGCCTCAAACAGTTAAGTAATTAGCGAAGTGAGGGAATACAGAAAGGGAAAGCATTCAAGCAATAAAAGTAATGATAGCTTAAACAATAGTTCAGATAAATAAAACATAAAATAAAATAAATTAAATGAAAAAATTAAAAACTTAAAAAATAAAAATAAAATAAAATAGTTCAAATAATGAAACAGAATCCTAGCTCCCCCTCAAGGGATATACATAACAATCTGATGCATATCTTTGAGTTGTTCTGCAGAAACTAAGACACCCACCCAGGTGGAGGATGGTGACTACATGCTGACCACAAGTATGCAGACCGCAGACTGGCTGGAACCAGAAACTGATGATTAAGATTCCTGAAACACCACCCTGTTACCTCACCACCAACCAATTCGAAGAAAGTCATGTACCCTGCAACTCTCACCCCAAATGTTGCCTTTAAAAACACTTCCCTGAAAGCCATTGGGAGTTTGGGTCTTTTGAGCACAAGCTGCCTGTTCTCCTTGCTTGACACCTGACTTCTTTTTAACTAATTACATCTGCAATGAGTCTAAGTAAGGTCACATTCTGAAGCACTGGGGTTAGAACTTGAACATATGAATTTGGGGGTCGGGACGTAATTCAACCTATAACAAGGGTTACCAAGTGGTATAGTTACTTTCCTTTGTTCTCAATTCTGTTGCTCTTTCTCCATTTATGTTAGAAGAGGTTGAAACTTACAGAGATTTCTTTGAAGTATGGACGGAACTTTCCTTGAGGAGGACCAAGGAAATGTTCCTCACCTTAACAAACCTTATAAGAATTTTGGGTTTTGTCTGAATATGACAACTGAGGCTAAGAATCTTAGTGATCACATAAATCGTGCTATTCCATCTCGACCTTGTGTCTCTGTGAATAAACCATATTTTCTCTTTGGAATCAGTGAATTGTTTGCACCTCATTTTTAGCTGTGTGACTTTAAGTAAAATGTAGTGCTGTCTTGTGACCGGATGGACACAGCTGACACAACGTTTGTTAGAAGAAACCGGAAACGATAGAAATGGCAAACCTTTTCTCTACTGCGTGCTCAGACAGACGCTGCTCTAAGCACTGGACTCATCCAACCGACCCCAACCCCACCAGAGGGCTGCTGTTAACAATCATTCCATTTACAGGTACAGAGACCATGCACACAGAGCGGCCAGCAGGTGGCGCCAGAGCTGGATTTGAATCCAGGCAGCCTCATTCCCACCTGGGAAGGCACGGAGTGATTCTGACGCTGTAACCAGGCTAGAGCCTGTGTGCCCGTGGCAGCTACAAAGTAAGTTTGCAGCAAAGTAAGGGTTTATTGCAGGGCACCGAGCAAGGGAGTGGGAGAGAAGCCTCAGATCCACTCCAACTTGTTCTTAGAGTTAGGGTTTTTTTTTTTTTTTTTTTTTTTTTTTTTTAAGGGAAAGAACAAAGAGGCTGGGATTAATCATGTCCTTTGACATTTCTTTGACATTCTTTAATTGAGGTTTCAGAGTCAGGATGTCTGTGGTTTACGATTCTCTGGTGGGGTGGTCCATGGCTTGGGTGTCTGTTAGTTCATCTTGCCCTGCAGAAACAACCTGAATTTGTAGTTAAGGGTGATATCTACAACAGCAATTTGAGCACATTAACGATGTTACTGACAACAGCAGTTTTCGTACAGTAATGACGCTATCGGGCTTCCCTGGTGGCGCAGTGGTTGAGAGTCCGCCTGCCGATGCAGGGGACACGGGTTCGTGCCCCGGTCCGGGAAGATCCCACATGCCGCGGAGCGGCTGGGCCCGTGAGCCATGGCCGCTGAGCCTGTGCGTCCGGAGCCTGTGCTCCGCAACGGGAGAGGCCACAACAGTGAGAGGCCTGCGTACCGCACCAAAAAAAAAAAAAAAAAGGACGCTATCGACAGCAGCAGTTTTAGTCATCTGACTTGTGGATTAGTGTTCCGTTAGCCCAGGGTTGAGGTCAGAGGGGACAAGAAAGGGAATAAAGTTTTAGATAGAGAGGTTCATCATAAACGCGGCTTTAGGGGGACTCGGCTTGAACACCTCACTCTAATCCTGGCCACTGCCTAGAGCCTCTGGGGGAATACACAGCCCCGGTGGGAGTAGAGCTACCTTTCAGGGAGCCTTTGAAGAGCACGGTGTTGGGAGTGGAAACGTACATGGATTATAGTTAATTTCTACCACCTACATTTCTGGCCAAGAAACTGTCTTGGTAAAAGATGCGAAACTCAGTCATGTGCCTGCCAACAGTGCCACTTGGCCCTGCCCCACACTGGCCCTGGGAGTGTCACCTCTTGAGGTGCCCGGTGGAGCCTGTTCCCTTTGGAAGCCCTCCAGCTCCTCTGTCTCTCCCTGGCCTGTGGCTGATGCTGTCTGGGCAGTTCTCCGTTCATTAACCGTCCCCTCAGGGTTTAAGGCAGAGGAAAGAAGCTAATACCTAGTGTGGAACTTGGCAGAGGGGAGGATGGTAGGAGCGAGACTGGAACCAGTGGCTTAGATGCATGGAAGGGATTTGCCGCCCTGCTCTGCTGGCGTCAGTGCCCTGACGCCCAGCCTGGCAGCACCAGTAGCGCCTTCAGGAGGGGCTTGGTCTCCAAGGTCATGGTGAAGATGCACACATTTTCCTTGGGGAGAGAGAGGGAAAAGGGCCAGTTGTGGAGGACATCTCTGCTTCCCATGAAGGACAGAGAATATGCCCCAAGGAACCCTAGTCAGGACACACCAGGGGCTGGGGCAGTTTTCAGAGCCCAAGGATCTGCTTAAAGAATGGGCTTCTGGTGACTGGTTAAGGGGGAGTTGGGAAGAAGAAGAAAGGGGAGAGACTAGACGGGGTGAGGGGGAGAAAAGCCAAAGGTGGCCAGGCTCACCGTCTTGCCTGGGGCTTAGCTGGAAATTTTGCCTTGGGGTTGACTCATTATTATGGCTAATAGTTATGGAGGAATGGGAAGAACTGGCCTGTGAGTGGCTAAGTCATTTTATGGACAAATATGTACCTCTGTTTTCCTAACTGTAAAATGGGACGGCAGCTGTCCAGGATGGCATAGGGCTAGGAATGTGGGTTTTGCAGCTGCAGCACTGCTGGCGTTCCCGTCCAGCTCTGATGCTTTCTGTGTGAACTTGAGCATCTCTAAGCCTAGACAATCTCTCAGCAGCGAATGAGAGAAACACACTGGGGTTGGGGGATGCGGAGAGATCTTTATGGGGCCTACATGCTGAGGACCGAGACCTGAATTCTCCATGCTGGAACATGATTTTATAAAGTATGCCCATGTAGATCTGACTCATGTTTTCGGGATTTGTGTGGATAAAACAGAAACTAGCCAGAGCAGATTCTAGAGAACAGAACTGGTTCTGCTTGGAATCATGTGAGACAAATCAACAGTAGCTTGTCAAAAAACTGTATGTAGGACTAGAGTCTTGGGAAACCACCATATGTAAATGACTGAATTTAGTTTTGTGAATATCTGCATACATGTGATGTAAATTTAAATTCTAACCTTCTCACAATGCTATATCTATCTGTGAAGTGTTAAAAAACAAAATTCGAGTAAATTTGAAGATCTAATTGAGTTTATTAAGTGACTGATGAGTCGGGCGGCATCCATTCTACCAGCTAGAAGGACACTCGGAGAAGGTTGTACAAAATGGAAAGTTTTTTGCTTTAAAAAAATTTTTTATTTATTTATTTTTGGCTGCGTTGGGTCTTCGTTGCTTTGTGCTAACTTTCGCTAGTTGCAGCGAGCGGGGGCTACTCTTCGTTGCGGTGCAAGGGCTTCTCACTGCAGTGGCTTCTCTTGTTGTGGAGCACGGGCTCTAGGCACACGGGCTTCAGTAGTTGTGGCACGCAGGCTCAGTAGTTGTGGCTTGCAGGCTCTAGAGCCCAGGTTCGGTAGTTGTGGTGCATGGGCTTAGTTGCTCTGTGGCATGTGGTATCTTCCTGGACCAGGGCTCAAACCCGTGTCCCCTGCATTGGCAGGTGGATTCTTAACCACTGTGCCACCAGGGAAGTCCCCCCAAATGGAAAGTTTTTATAGGGAGGAGGGTGGGACGAGGGAGCTATTAGCAAAAGAAGAGCCAGGATTTTAGGCCAGGACATCTTTTTTGGGGGGAGGCAAATGGCAAGGATTTTATCATGCAGACTGCTTCTTCTGCTGCGTCAGGGGAGGGATGGGAAACACCCACATGAGAGACTACCTCATTGGTGCTGACCAGAAAATTCCAGATGGGTTGATTAAGATTACATTTCTGGAAAAGGTTGAAACTGCAGTTAAGTCAGGTATTAAGTGTAAGTTTGGTATAATGGGCTTTAGCACAAGTGATACCATTTTCATCCTGTGGTTTTCTCCTTGATGGTAGGTTAAAGTCAGGGAAGCTTGAAGGGTTTGGAAGGTTTATTCCAGCTAAAATCCATCTGAACTCATATCTCAAGTGGGCCAGGTCCACTTCAGCAAGCATTGTCTTTGTAAAACAGTCCTGGTTTGGTTTCCCACTGTGAGTTCTTTTGTACAATGTTTGCCTATTTTTCTGGGACCTGGTTTCAAATTTTACAATGGTTCTCTGCCCTACCCTCCATTCTGGCACATAGTAGGCATAACAAAAAGTGGTTGAACAAACCAATGGAATGAAATTCTAAAAATGGTGAAGATGGCGGCAACTCCAGGACCAAATCAAAATTAGATTCTGCTTCTTCAGTTTCTTGTGGGAGACTTTAAAAACAAAAAGTCTAGAGCTTTTCTGAATTAGGGATCTCTCTAAGGGCCCAATGAAATTTTTGACCCTCTTTTTATTTATTTATTTATTATTTTAAAAAATCTTTTATTTATTTATTTTTTGGCTGCATTGGGTCTTCATTGCTGTGTGCGAGCTTCTCATTGCGGTGGCTTCTCTTGTTGCCGAGCATGGGCTCTAGGCATGCAGCCTTCAGTAGTTGTGGCACAAGGGCTCGGTAGTTGTGGCTCATGGGCTCTAGAGCGCAGGCTCAGGAGTTGTGGCACATGGGCTTAGTTGCTCCACAGCATGTGGGATCTTCCCAGACAAGGGCTTGAACCCGTGTCCCCTGCCTTGGCAGGCAGATTCTTAACCACTGTGCCACCAGGGAAGCCCTGACCCTCTTTTTAAATGTTGCAGTTAAACACGACAGTTTGTAAAAAATTTCCAGAGAGTTTATAAACTCAGGTGGTCCATCTCTGCTTAAGAATCTAAGTGCATGGGCTTCCCTGGTGGCACAGTGGTTAAGAATCTGCCTGCCAGTTCAAGGGACACAGGTTCGATCCCTGGTCTGGGAAGATCCCACACACCATGGAGCAGCTAAGCCCGTGCGCCACAACTACTGAGCCTGCGCTCTAGAGCCCGCGAGCCACAACTACCAAGCCCATGTGCCACAACTACTGAAGCCGGCATGCCTAGAGCCTGTGCTCCACAACAAGAGAAGCCATCGCAGTGAGAAGCCCGCTCGCCGCAACTAGAGAAAGCCCGTGCACGCACAGCAGCCAAGACCCAACGCAGCCAAAAATAAATAAATAAATAAATTTAAAAGAAAAAGAATCTAAGTGCAAACTTCTGTCTTTCTCATGTTTTTTGATATGAATGGAGATACTTGAAGAGAGGGATGCTGTGTTCATGGCTGGAGGCAAGTAGACATGGACTGTCAGTATCTTATTATTTTGATGGATTCCTTCTCCCTTCCCCCCGCAAAGATGTGCAGAAAATTCTAGGGTGAGGAGAGGAAGACAAATATAATGGTATCCAATCTTTAGGACCTGTTTTGGTTACTGACTTTCTAGTTATCAATTTGATGTACAAATGTGTTTTTTTTTTTTTTTTTTTTGGTTTATTTCCTTACTGCTTCTCAAGGAAGATAACAGTAGGAGATTTGGTCAGAAAACCCAAACAGCTCTGTGTGTGTGTATTATAGTGAATTCTGTTCCTGCATCTGCTGAAAATGGGCCCCAGGGTAAAGGAGTCTTTAGGACAATCACATGTATTTTCCCATCAAAGCCGATAAATTAGATTTTTGTCCCCTGTAATATCTTAGAATTTCTAAGTGAAGATGCTGCACAAATGTAGCTTTCAGGTTTGCATTCCTGCTTTCAACTTTGTATAATTACTTAGGGATTACTTTGTACGTATTCTCAGATATGTCTATTTGCCAGCCACTGTCCCATGCAAATATTCGACTTGAAAAGAGTGTGTGTATAAGGAATGGCCGCATGTTTGGATAACACTCCCAGATCATTCCATGTGGGAAGAATTCCACTAGAAAACACCCCCACTGTTTTTTCCACTGATTCAGCTTTGAACCTGCTTAAGCCAATTTGTTGTTATTCTGATCATGGTCAGCAGTTATATTAAAGTCCTGATAAATCAATTTACAAGTCAAGCAGTTTCGCACTGCAGGGTATTACTTTGTGGGGAGAGAAGAGAGGGGAATAGTAGCTTGGGATTCATAATCGATGCACCTCTCTTGTATAGACCCTTTCCTTAGAGTAGGATTTTGTGCAGGCATGCTACAAAGCAAATCTTATGAAGCCTGAAACAGCACAAAGTGAACTTTCCAGGGTTCTCTGATTCCCTGATTTGTTAAAGGTCAGATTTCTTCCCCTGTGGGGAAGTTGGACCCTGAGTACAGAGGCAGGTTTATGCCTTAAGATGAATTTGTGAGTGCTATGGTACCCAGTGCTTCCAAGAACCAGAAGAGCCAACTGGGGCGAGGGGACAGCTTTGATCTCCCACCCCCAACTGGCTCAACAAGAGACAGACACAGCAAAGAAAGAACTTTCTCAGAAGTGTTGCCATTTGCAATTTATTTTATTTTATTTTTTTTGCATAGTAGGTGGTGGATAGAATATTGTGGTTGGGAGTTTTCCTGCTCAGCTAAAGCCATAGTTCTTTGATTAAATCCATATCTCCTCAGAAGATTATGACCCATCCAGAAGGCTTTATGCTTCACTTTTGAGTGCTGGGGAGGACAGGAGGCCTGCTTTCATAATTTTGTTTTTATTAGAAGCTTTTATCACACTGTTGTAACTCTTACTTTTGTATTAAAATTTCCACATGGCAATTCTAAAAGACATAAAGTAAAAGCTTTGTCTTATTGCAATTTTTTTTATTGAAGTGAAAATCACAGGACATAAAATTAACCATTTCAAAGTGAAAAATTCAGTGGATTTAGTGTATTCACAGTGTTGCACAATCACCACCTCTGTCTGGTTCCAAACATTTTCATTACCCCATAAGGAAACACTGGACCCATTAAGCAGTTGCTTTCTATTCCCCCCTCTACCTAGAATCCTGGCAGCCAGCAATCTGCATTCTGTCTCTATGGATTTATCTATTCTGATATTTCATATAATATGTGGCCTTTTAGGTTGCTTCCTTCACTTAGAATAATATTTTTAAGGCTTATCCACATTGTGGCATGTATCAGAACTCCATTCCTTTTTATGGCTGAATAATATTCCATTGTGTGGATCTGCCACATTTGGTTTATCCATTCATCTGTTCATGGACATTTGGGCTGTTCCCACCTTTGGTTGAATGCTTTGTTTTGGAATTAGACACCAGAGCATAGGACACTAAGTGACAACTCATATGATGGCAAGATTCTTTGATGGAAGAGTCACTCCATGGCACACATATCAAGGGAGAAATGATAACTCTGTAGGAGACAGAAAGAGAAAAAAGTTCCTAGTAATTGGCTAGTCCATGATGAAGACTGGAATGGCTCTGCTTTATCATCCCTGATTTACCTTGGTTCTCAAGATTGATTAGACAAGGCATAATATACACTAATTAGCAATATTTCCAACCCTGCCTTGCTTCACAGTTACCATTTTAAAAAATCATCCATAGTTCAGTAGAACTTAAACATTTCTTTTCATTTGTATATTTGCCTGCCACAAAACATTTGTCTTTATTTCAGGATTTTTTTCAAGTCAACTTTCCTCAAACAATCCATGGTGAAATTCTACAAATAAACCACATTTCCTGTCACTTATGGAGACAGAAAGTCGAAGATGGAGGAACACTTAGGCTTCAGTTTTAATTCCTCTAACGGCAAGGTTTTTCAGTGTGTGGCATATTTCAAGACCTTACCACTGAGAACTTTTCCTTGAAAAAAAAATACAGGAGCTGGCCTATTTTCTGCTGTCAAATTTTGATACACTCTTTTGATTCATTTAAAATACGTGGACTCAGTGCTTTTAGAAAATTTCCTTTTCTGACCCAATGGAGAAATCCACCTTGATAAGAAGCAGTCAAGCAGATTGCATGGTCAGACCCAGACGTGGTGTTCTTTGTTTTTGTTTTTGCTTTTTTACCAATCTTTGTCAGTTAATCTGAAGGAAATCTTCACTGGCCATTTGTTACAGCATAATTTTTAGAGATGTAATTTTTACTGTAATTTTTAGGGATGTGTCCATAGGAATCCCAGGTGGGGTTGCATAGAACAGTGTTTCTGTCTACGGCTCCAGAGGGAGCCCCCAAGGAGTCTTCTTTATCTTCCTAAGTCTTGGTGATTTATAGTTTGCATTCTAGTCTCAGAAAACACAGATCTCATGAACCCCAAAGTGGTTTGCTTTGTTGCTGGTAATCTAGTTTGCAAAGTTATTGCTTTCAAGAGATTCCTAATGTGGTCTTAGATGTATGGTCTCATGTCAAATTCCACTGGAGAAACGAGGAATAATGCTCTCCCAGTCGCTCCTAGCCTCAGGTTCCAGTTTCCAGTTTTATGACAGGTAACAAGAGAATAACGAAAGAAACAGATATTCTTAGAGCGATTAAAAATGTGCATGGGAACAAAATGAAATGTAGTCACTTGTTTTTAGTCAGTTTTCTCACCATCATTTTGGGTCCTCATCACACCCATGCTCAGTCCATATTTTTCTTAGACGCCCATTGATAGGGATTGTGGGTGATTTTGAATCTGTTGTCCTTGGTTCCGAGCTCTACCACTTACCATCTGCGTCACATTGAGCAAGTTACTTAACCGCTCGAAATAGCAACCTCCTCATCTATAAAGTGGCAATAATTCCTAGGGGTTATTGTGAGGATTAAGTGAGATCCTATATGTAAAATGCTTAGCCTTGTCCTAGCTACTTACACAAGGTACAGTAAAAGGTCCATATTATTGTTATTCAAGTAAATGCCAAACATGTTACTCAACTTCAGTTCTTTGAGAAAAACATCCATCTGAAACATATGAGATGCTGTATAATTAAGTGTTCGTGTTACCAGGAACATCAAGACCATGACGATGAGCGTAGCTTTATATTCCAGAGCAACATAATGTTGATAAATGGAGCAATCCCAAATTCAAATGGAAAATCTGCTTTGCTGGAGGAGAGGGTGCCAGAGATTCTAAGCAAGATGAATGTATGTGAAATTGACTGCTGAGAAATAGGATTCCATGGTCAAGAACAACTGTTCAGGAATTTAAAAAATATATGGTTGACAATGATCAATAGCCATTCCATAGGTTACCAGCAGGAATTTACCTTCTTGATAATTCATATATGTGTCCAACAGACATTTATTGAACTCCCAAGACCAGCCATGCAAAGTACTGACACGGGGAAGCAGAGTCCCTGTCCTCAAGGAGCTCGTGACCTGTCTTTGTGCAGAACACGTTTGGAGCACAGCGGTGGTACACATAACCCTGCAGGGCCCTGATGGCTACCTGAGGCAGGGTACCATAGGGAAGGGGGAGATTTCCCCTCTACCCCTGTTGAGTTCTTATAGCTGCACTAATAATAAAATTGACACCAGACAGATTAACAGGAGAAAAAGAACCTTTTTCATTCATGAGCATGGAGGTTTTATAGAAATAGGACCAAAGAAGTGGACAAAGCAGGCAGCTTTTATGTTTTTTAGACAAAGAAACAGTACATTTGAGAGGAATTGACAGGACACAAAAACTTAGGTTTTGGGTGCTCAATTAGTGAGGAATTTAAACAGAATTTGGTCTTGAGGTAGTAAATGAAAAGAAGTAACAAGGTTTGTTTATTTGTTTATATAGGCTTCTCAGCCCGAATTCCCTATCTCTGGCAATAAGAGTGTCCTTCTACTTTCAGATGCAGCGAGTGTCCCTTTCACATGAGAGATTTATTTCCTCCCTTCAGGGAGACAGAGAGGAGGGTCAGTGTGTCCCTCTTGCATTGGCTGTTTCTTAAGTCACTTTCATTCAAAATAATCAATATGTCACGAGGCACATTTTGGGACAGTCTGCTCTGGGCTCCAACAGTACCAGTGAGCTGAAGGTTGAAGAAAAGAAGCCGGTAGATAAGCCGGGGGGTTGGAGAGGCAGGGTCCTTCCAGTGGATTGTCTGCTGAAGGGAGCTCAGCAATTTTTGTTAGTTGCAGCCAAAAGAGTATTAATTAGAAGAGACATCTAAAGAGGAAAAATTGATTGTTCGAGGACCTTGAATTGAAAAGAACAAAGTGCTCAAAAACAAAAAAAAAGAGAACAAGAAAACCAAATCTGCTTCACCAAGGAGGGAGATGTGCTGGAGGCTGACCACTGGGAACAGAGGCGAAGACCATCGTGGTGAGTAGGTGAACCTCGTACGTTTGGCGTTGCTGGTGCACAGGGCGGGTAGGCTGGGGTCGTGACAGTGGAAGTGGGCCAAGTGGCAGGGACCACACGTTCAAATCCTGAACTCTATCCATAGGTGACAGGAAATCATAGAAAAGCTTTATGCACAGGAACAATGGGGTCAGATTTCTGGACGCTGTTAATTTTTTGCTTCAATTTTAGAAAATTGCTTCTCTTTCATCAGTTTCCCTCTCTCTCTTTGTCCTTCTACATGTTCAGTAAGAAAATGGGTGATGAAAATTAACTGTTGATTTCTCTCCCTTGCACTGCATGAGTGATCGCAGCTTTGCAAAGCAACTTCCCATCTGCTGCGTCATGGGCTCCTCCCAGGAACAGTGCTGTTAGCTGAGAGATTTGGGAATGATCTTTTGAGGTGTAAGTAAGGGAGGCCACCCCTGGGACAGTGCCGTTTACGTTACCGCAGAGGGTGGATTTATGTGACCCATGGCGGGTGTGTAGGCACAAGATCAAATGTCATTCATTTGACTCTTTGCTTTCCTAGAAGCAGGTCACTTACTATAAGGAAGTTATTAATTCCTTCCCAAGCCTCAGTTTTAAAAATTGGCCCCTTTCTGCATGTTCCCAGGACACTTGTCAAGTGCTGGTTTCCTTTCTTACGGTAACTGCTCCTTTCTGTCATCTTGACATTTCTAGCTTTTGGGGAGAATTCTGTGCCTATGGTCTTCCAGCATCTCTGCTTCCTTCTAGACACAGATTTGGTTTATCTATCTATCTATCTATCATTTATTTATTTAGGAACCTTTGCTCTTTTCCTTTCATGGTCTTCTCATAATCATCTTTGGCTCATTAGATGTCTTCTAATTAACACTCTTTTGGCTGCAAGTAACAAAAATCATTTGAACTGGTTTCAGCAGGCAGAATTCTTTGGAAGGGCATTGGGGCCTGTGGCAGAACCAACCCAAGAACAGGGACATGACGGGGTCTCAGCAGAGACTAGAGCCAGGTTGCAGCCAACATCTGCAATTTATAACTCCCCACGCCCACCCTAGTAAGGCTGAGCGGTCTCTCTTGGTCTTCATCCCAATCCCTGGGGTAGAGGCTTTTGGTCTGTGGTTGGGGGATAGGAGAGAGGTCATTCTGTGTCAACATGACCATTCCCACTGCAAGCCTATGGATAGAGAGGAGGGGGCAATCCCTCAAGAATGGCACCAGGCAGAAACCAATGAATTTGACCACACGAAAGTACAGTTTGGCTATGTTTTTAAATAGAGGCTGGAATTTTGTTGTTGTCATTGTCGTTGGCATTTGAAAAGAAGAACTTGCTGTCCTACTGAGTCTTGTAAAAGTCATTCAAGTTATTATATTGATATTTATTCTTCTCTTTATTTTCTTTGCATGGATCTCCTTTCCCTTGACCCTTCCAGTCAAAAAATTCTACAATCCTTTCCCTTGGTTTTTTCTCATTACTTTAAATTTAGAAGTACATGCATTTGTGTGTGTGTGTGTGTGTGTGTTTGTATGTGTGTGTGTGTGTGTTTGCAGACTGAGCTGAACCTGGTGTTCAGACATATCTGAGCATGTGTGATAATGGGTGGGCAGAGGGCTATAGACTGGAAGTGGGGGGAGGAGAGATTTTTGCATTGGAGCAAAGAGTGAGCTTGGGTTGAGGAGGACAGCAAGGCTCACACCTTGCAGATTTGCCTCCAGTTCAGAATCAAGAACTTAGTCTCAGCCCCGTAGAGAATGTGGCTGCCGGCAGAAGCTGTAGGAACTAGTGAGGCCCTGGGGTGCAAGGTGCACTTCAATGTATGATACACTTCCCTCTCCTGCATGAAACAGTGTGGCGTGGATGTGGTGAAGACCCCAAGGACCTTCAAGCAGATTTGACTCCTCCAGGGACACAGGACTGAGAGCACCAGGTGATGGCACTCTTGGCATTGACAACTAACTCCATTAGTTGGATTTGGTTACAAACGGAAGAGACCCCATCAGACTGGCTCCAGCACAAAAGGGGACTAACCGGTGCCTGCATCTGTCCAGTCCAGGAGAGATCTTTGGGCCTGGATGGATGAAGAAGTTCAAATGATGACCCTTGGGCTCTCCATCTCTCTGAGGATTGGCCTCGTTAATAAAGGCTTTATCCACCTTTAAGGAAACATGCTGTGCTCAGGTGAACATCCTTCCAGGGTAAAAAACTCAGTGGAAAGATACCTTTTCTCTCCCGTTATTTGTGGAGAAGAACTCTGAGTGGCCAGGTTGGAGCTGTACCTACTTTCGGACCAATCATTGTTGCTGGGGAATGGGATCTGTGGTTGGCTGAGTCCAGGGAGGGTGCCCCATCTTGTGGCTGTGATTGAAATTCTACCAGCACGATAGGGAATGGGGGAAGGGCCCTGAGCAGACAAGACACACATTTCCACTACAGCATTATCCTGAAGGACATCCTATCAATGGCCTGCCCTAGGGAGGGGCTACCTCAGGGGGCTTTTTGGATAGCAGATATCAATGACAGGAGGATGAAGAAGATGATGTTACAAGGACTATACAAGAGCACACGTGAGGTACCCCTAGGGAGCCCCAGAAATGCAGAAGAGTCTGAGGTCCCACGCTAGCCTGCAAAATCTGAGTGAATATTGTAATTGGACCCCACTGGTGGCCAGCCAGAGCCTGGGCAGCCTGGGAAGTGATGCTTAGTTATAGCCTGAATTGTCCTAGTTTACGTTACCGCAGAGGGTGGGAAAGCACATTTACTTGAGAAGTGTAGATGAGTGCCTGTCACTGTTGACTGCACATTTGATACTTGCGGTCATAAAAATTTGGAGTGAGTCGGGTCATCCCAGCCATGTGAGTCTCTCCAGAAATGTCCCACTATATACTTGGGTTAAACAGGGTTGGGGTTTTGTGGGAGGAGTACAATGGAAGGAAAGAGCAACCAGGGAGTTAAGGGTATTTGCAAGGAAGTGTTTCTACTGCTGGACTGTGGAATTTAGCCCGGGCAAGGAAGTGAGGTTAGGATGAGGGTTCTGGATAGGGAAAAAAATGGTCAGCTTAATGGACTGCCCGAGGTCTTTGCTAAAGAGGGAGCGCTAGAGAAGGTGAGGGTAAGGATAAGAGGGGGTGGTCAAAGAGTTTGGATGTTACATTGAGATTTTGGTGGGGGCACCATTACTGGTGATGATTCCAGTTGTGAGGCTGCAATGCAGTAGAGGAAAAGATGATTGAAACTAAGATTAAAAGAAAGAAACTGGGTTGTCAGAGTGTGGGGTGGGTCATCCAGATAGCTGTTGAAGTCACTGAGAATAATTGTAACAGTAGGAGGAGGAGAAAGGGCGTGAGGCAAATGCCCAAGTCATCAGAGAATGGGGAGGGTCGACCCGGAGGTTGGTAGGTGAAAACCATAAGGAATGGTAAAGTCTGAGAATGGATGCTCTATTCCCAAGAGCTTCAGCACCTCCAGGCTTTGTGGGATGTGAAGTGCAGAGGAAAAGCGGCCTCCACTTGAGAGGGTTGCAGACAGGGCCACCTCCTTAGGGTCACGTAGAATGATCATCATACCACATTGTCATCTCTATGAATGGCACCCTCTGAACTTTCCCAAATGGTGGGCTTGGCTTCAGGGAAGGGGTATGATGAGAAGCCATCAGATTCCCCGAGGAACAAGAAGGAAAAGTTCCGAGAAGAGGCTGAGGGATTTAGGGGTGTGTTGATGATGGACGTGAGAAGAACGGTTCTGGAGGGCAGTCAGGAGAGGGGTGGAGAGCTGAGGGGGGTGCATGGAGCAGAATGTAGAAACTTACATGGAGCCTGCTAAACACAGAGTTGCCCATGTAAGAAGCAGCCCTTTTACAAAGTGACAGCTGCAACTTACAGCATCCAACCTAATAAGTTTGACTTGGTCCTCATGTTAGAAGCCACTGTGTGTTTTTTGTGTTCCTGGCATCATGGAATATCTTTTTTTTTTTTGGCCGAGCCATGTGGCATGTGGGATCTTAGTTCCCTGACCAGGGATCGAACCCGTACCCCCTGCAGTGGAAATGCGGAGTCTTAACCACTGGACCGCCAGGGGAGTCCTCAGGGAACATCTTTTACAACAGATCACCCCATGGACTTCTCGCTGGGGTTGAGTCTCAGTAGTCTTGGGGGGTGACCCTAGGAACCTCATAACCAAACCCTAGGAATGCTACGAATGCTATTTTAAGTCAGGCCACCCAAATGTGCCCCCGTATCACTGTTTTTGTATAACATGGTAGCAAACTGCCAAAATCTTAACTTTTAAAGTGTAGACTCCCTGCCTTATTCCAGAAAAGATACTAGAACCTTTATAATAATACATTTAGTTTAACAAGATGTAAAAAAAAAGATGAGTAAAGAAATTGAGGTCAAAGGAAAATAAGGGTATGAAAGATATGATGAAGCCCAAGGTGAGGTTAGCACATAAAGTGCCCTTTGTTATGATCCCAAGTGTGTGGCTGTACTTCTTAGCCTCCAAAGCTCAGGAATAAACAAGATTCATGGCATGTAAAAGATTAAAAACAAACCAGTGGTTCAGAGAAGTGCAGCTATTTTTGTTACCAAGAGCTGAGACATTTCTCCTATGGGTCTTCAGTAGGAGGCCCAGTGTGATGTAGCAGATAATATCCTCAAAAACATTCAGATAGAATATATAATAATATATAATAATGCACTTCCCAGGGTTGTTTCTCACGGTATCTTTCAACATCAGTCAAATATAGTGGAAAAGTATAGTTTAGTAAAAACTTGTATATGGGAAGCAAAAATGGTTCAATTATTCTTTCTAAGGGTCTGGCTGACTCAAAAGGTTGCATTTAAAATTAAAGGAACGAGTGGACAGTGTGTTCTCTAAGCAGTCCTTCATCAATATTATTTCTTGCAATTAAGTTAGAGTTGCTAAGTATAGGCTAGCAGTGAGTTTGCTGGTCTGTCCTCTGACAAGTAGTGACATAGCATCAACCAAGTCATCCTTCAAGGGCAGATTCCTGGACTGGAGTTGGGGTGGGCATCCTCTTAAGAAAACTGAGAGTCTGACCAGGACATGTGCCTGAGTTGCGGCTGGTCCACCTGCCCACGGAGGTGGGTCGCAGAAGTACCTGTCAGCAGGGCCAAATTTTTCCTTAGAAAACAATTCAGGATGTGTTCTAACACCTGGATAATGGGTGAGTAAAGGCGCAAAATTTTATGTTAGTCTTAGCTAGGAAAGCCTTTAAAGCAGATCTATGCACTGTGTGCATTTTTGAGGTCCTATGCTGTGCTAAGTGTTAATGATAAAGGCAAACTCCTTACCTTCATGGAGCTTGCTTTCTGGTGGATGGAAGATGGAGAGCACTGATGTAAATGAATGAATAAATAAAATGATAATTACAAGCTGTGCTAAGGGCTTGGACGGAGGAAGATAAGATGAGGTGAGAAGGCCCTTCTGAGGAGGGAATGCTTAGGTTGTGCACTGGACGAGACACTGACCTTGCAAAGGTCTGGGAAAAGAGCCTTCAGGAAGAAGCAATGACAAGAGCACGGACGGAGCCAGGAAGGGCTCGATGGTGAAGGCATTGAGGGCAGACCTGTGTGGGGAGGCGTGAGATGAGGCTGAGCGGCAGTGGAGGCCTGGCGGAGGAGACCTTGGCAGGACACAAGACGGTTTTGGTTGTCTACAACTTTAAGCACTGTATCTTGTTTGTATCTTCTTTGAAATGACTTAGTTGCCAAGTATGTCCTTAGGGAACTCAATGAGTAAATTCACTGTCCAAGTTGGTTAGTATAACAGTTATAGTTAAAATTGGGGGGCAACACAGTGAATTTTATGCCGTGTGAATTATATCTCAATTAAAAGGAATTGTGAGGGCAAGCGTCACATCTTGGTGACCAATGTGTCATATATCCAGTTGGTGCTCAATAAATGATTTTGATGATTTGATGAGAAAAAAAAAGGTTAACTTTGGGAGGGTTGATGTTTAGTCCTTTGGATAGTCTTTGTCTAGCGTGGTCACTTGTTGATTTTGACCCCTTCTTATTTGTGACAGGAATTCCCTGTTCGTGCAGGGAATGCTATCTTTCGGTTAGGTAGTCAGAGTTGTTCTGAGGATTTTCAGTCTTCCGTAAGGTATCAAGTCATTAGGGAACAAGTGAAAGACAAAAAAAAGGTGGTGTTGGGGGAGAACTTACTCCTGTATCATTCTTCTGGAAAAGATCTACTTTTCTAAAGGGAAATTCTTACCAATACCAATTGTTGAGGTCCTGATAAGGTAAACGATATAACATTGAGTTGTCATAACCCAAAGCTGGCACTATAGACTACCTTACAAAGGGAACCCTACTCTTCTTTGTGTGCAGTTGGTTTCAGGAGTCTCTACAAACAATTTCTCTGCTTTCTTGTTCATAGCATAGTTCTGTTTAGCAAACACTTTCTTCTCAATTAGTTTAATATACAGGGAAGTTTTAGCTGGGAGCAGTTCATGATCACAGATGCCCAGGGAGAGGCCTGTGTGCTTTTGTTGGGCTGGGATGGGCCTCTGGCTAATGTCATCTCTTTTATGTTGAATCTCCTCTCTATGGAACTGATAAAAGCCCCATCATTCACTTAACCCTGAAGAGGTGGTGTGTGACGTGATGGTCTTCAATTTCAAATGTTCCCCCCTTTTCTTAATTTGCTTTATTTTAAATTCTAGAATGGAAAACAAAAGTTAGTGCTCTTCAAAGATGGACAAATGGGGGGCTCTTTGGAAGACGTACATTTTGGGAAAAGGTAACTTTAAATATTACGTAAGTGACACATGCTTTGTTGTGAAATATTCTATCAATACTAAAGGTGATAGAATAGAACTATAGAGTAAAATGCCTCTCCATTCCTCTCCCAGGATTAAGGAATGCCAACAATAGATGGCTATGCTTTCAGTTTCCTGTGCATTTACAGATACTCATATCCATATGTGTATACATACACGTGTATATAGTTTTATTATTTTTCTATTGTTCTACATGATTTAAAAAATTATTTTGTGTTTATTTTATTTACAAATTTTAAAAATTTTGAAATAATTACAGATCCATAGGAAGTTGCAGAGTCAGTGCAGAGAGATCCCCTGTACCCTAACCCACCTTCCCCTGAAGAGGAATAGAATATACCACCCCCAAATATGCCACTTTGATGTTTGTTTATTATTTATTTATTTATTTATTTAGGCTGTGCTGGGTCTTAGTTGCACCACGCGGGCTATTTGTTGCAGCATGCGGACTCTTAGTTGCGGCATGCACGTGGGATCTAGTTCCCTGACGAGGGATCAAACTCGGGCCCCCTGCATTGGGAGCGTGGAGTCTTACCCACTGGACCACCAGGGAAGTCCCCAAAATATGCCACTGTGGCATATTGATTATTCTGAATTAAAGTAACTTAGGAAACAGCTGATGCAAGAAGGACACTCTGACCTCCTTTGTCCCCCTGAAAACAGGAAATATATCTCCCCTGTGAAAGGTACCAATCCTGTACCAGGAGGGTGGAAGGCATCCTTATCAACAGAGACTGGAATTTAGGTCTGAGAAAGCTGTATAAAAACAAACCTTGGGGCTTTCCTGGTGGCGCAGTGGTTGAGAGTCCGCCTGCCGATGCATGGGACATGGGTTAGTGCCCCGGTCCGGGAAGATCCCACATGCCGCAGAGAGGCTGGGCCCGTGAGCCATGGCCACTGAGCCTGCATGTCCGGAGCCTGTGCTCCGCAACGGGAGAGGCCACAACAGTGAGAGGCCCGCGTGCTGCAAAAAAAAAAAACCCCAAAAAACCAAACCTTGTTACTTCTTCATTAATTTACTATTTCAAGCCCAAACCCCTTTGTCTTGTCAATTCTTTGCAAATTTATTGTTTCTTTGTCTAAAAGATATAAAGGTTTCCTGCTTTGGCCACTTCTTTGAGTCTCGTATTTTTATGGGGCTCCCATATATACAAAATTAAATTTGTTTTTCTCCTGTTAATCTGTCTTATATACATTCAATTATTAGACCAGTCAAAGAACCTAGAAGGGAAAAAGGGAAAACTTTTCCACCCTACACCCCCAGTATCAGGCAAATGACATTTGTACAACTTAGTTCTATGCCGTTTGATCACATGTGTAGGTTTGCGTGACCACCACCTCAGTCAAGATGCAGAACTGCTCCATCACCACAAAGATGTCCCTTGTGCTGCACTTTTATAGTCACACCTCTGCCTTTCCCGTCCACCACCATCTTTAACCCCTTGTTACTGTTTCTTAAAAACATGAATTGTTACATACTATACCTATTGATCTACAATTTTCTTTGTTTTCCCCTCTTAACAACTAGGCCTGGAGAGTTTTCCACATTAACATAGAAATTGTTCTGGGAATGCCTATCCATTCATATTATTCTGTGTGGGTGGGTCATAATTACTAAACTACATGTATTACATGTTTTTGGGTTTTTTTTCATGTTCTGGCTATTATCAACAAATGCTGCATTTAATATCTTTGTGCAATTAATGCAAGTATGTGTGTAGGATTGAGTCCTATGAATGAAATCTGTGTGTCAAAGGGATGTGTATGTTATTGATAGATACTGTCAATCTGCCCTTCAGGAAGCCTGTATCAGTGCACACTCCCCTCGACAATTTATAGGAGCAGGAAGTCCAGCTTTATACAGTGGTTATTAAAGGCTTGTGGCAAGTTTTATTTCATATTTTTATGAATTTTCTCCCTTTGAGTGGAACAGGCTCTCAGACAGTATATTATTACACTGTGGGCAGATTCTTTTTGCAGTAACCTAGCTTTTCTACAAACGTGTTCATTTCCTAGGGCTGCCATAACAAAGTACTGTAAACTTTGGCTCAGAACAACAGAAATTAATTGTCTGGCAGTTCTGGAGACTGAAAGTCTGAAATCAAAATGATGGCAGGGCCATGCCACCTCTGCAGGTTTTGGGGAAGGATCTGTTCCAGGCCACTCTCCGACCTTCTGGTAGTTCCTTGGCTTGTGGCAGCATAACCCCAGTCTTCATAGGGCATCCTCCCTATCCTGCATATCCATGTCCAGATTTCCCCTTTTTATAAGGACACCTGTCGTATGGGATTAGGGGCCTACCCTGCTCCAGTATGACCTCATTTTAACTAAGTTCATCTGCAAAGACCCTGTTTCCTAATAAGATTACATTCTGAGGTACTGGGGGTTAGGACTTCAGCTTTTGAATATTTGGAGTGAGGACACAATTCAGCCCATAACAACAAGTGTTACAGATAAGAACACGCCACTCCAAAACACACAACAGAGTGCTTTCTTTTCTCACTCTGGACAGAATTCTTTTCTCATCCCCTGTGCCTAACGGCAGGTCCCACATTTGACTCAGCCACCCAGTGATAGACCATTAGTGCTTTCCCTTTCTAGTTGCGTGACATGGAGCACACCTAGAAAGAATTAAGTCAAACTGAGATGAATTCAAGAGACCTTTGTTCATACTGGGCAAAACCAGAGAAAGATTCCCCTGAGAGAATTCTACCTGTCCAGTAGGGCCCACCTAGTCCAGGTGTGCAAATCTGCAGAATTCATAGGAATACCTTGGCTGAGGTCTTTATGACAATGACTAAAGTCTAACTTAAGGCTAATAAGCACATACACTGAAATAGCAATCTTAACAGAGCACTGGTATGTGCTAGGCACTGACCTAAGCTCTCGACCTGTATAAACTCACTTAGTCCTCACAATGACCCTACAAAACAGGTTCTGTATTAATAGAACTCAAATAGACAAGTACATTGAGGTATGTCTTTGAGTCATGTTCAGTTCCTGGCCCTTAATTGGTGAGCCCAGTTCTGCTTTCCCCTTTCTACTCATTTTAACTTAGGTAAAGCAATGAAAACTTAATTTCACAATCAGCTGCCAGTGCTGGTGTGAAAGTAACTCAAGAAAACATGGCCTTTGCATAGTTGGGTATTTGTAAAGGGCTAGAGGGAGAGAGGTCTCTTAGCCCATATCAAAGTTCTACTTTCTAATGAACTCTAACATGTGGAAATAAATGAAGACCATCTAAATGAGAACAAGCAAAGTCTACTTCTTCAAAGCTTGTAGAAAGCAGGGAGTCAACCTCCATCACTTGCGTCCGGCTGAGACTCCAAGGCAGGCAGGGGAATGGGAAAGTTATACAGTGAAAAGAAGGAGAAAGCTTTAGGTGTGCTCTGGCTGGAGGCTGTTGGCTTGGGGGAAGCTGGAGGTGGGGCTAACTAGAAGTATACATCTTAAGTAATTGGTTTGAGAAGCTTTGAGGGGAGGGGAAAAATATTTTTCCTCTGATCCAACTTAGATTCTCTGACTGGGGTCCTGTAAATGAGACCAACAAAAGACAAATTAACAAGAGAAAAGCAGGGGCTTCCCTGGTGGCGCAGTGGTTAAGAATCTGCCTGCCAATGCAGGGGACACAGGTTCGAGTCCTGGTCCGGGAAGATCTCACATGCCACGGAGCAACTAAGCCCGTGTGCCACAACTACTGAAGCCCGCGTGCCTAGAGCCTGTGCTCTGCAACAAGAGAAGCCGCCGCAATGAGAAGCCGCCGCAATGAGAAGCCTGTGCACCGCAACAAAGAGTAGCCCCCACGCGCCGCAACTAAAGGAAGCCCGTGTGCAGCAACAAAGACCCAATGCAGCCAAAAATAAATAAATTAATTAATTAAAAAAAAAGAGAAAAACAAACAGGTTATTAATGCATGCAGCACATATGTGGGAGAATCTTCAGTGATGAGTAACTCAGAGTGGTTAGAACTTGGGCTTATCTAGCATCTTCACAAAGCAACAATAAATCTGTAGAGAAGAAACAAGAGGAGAGAAGAAACAAAGGAGAAGGGTTTTAGGCTTCTAAGGGCATCAAGCTGTGGGAAGGTAAATATATGGGAAACTAATGGAAGATAAAGGGTTATATGTGCAGAGAAATCTTGGCATCAAATTTCCATCTTCTTCGTGGCCATAAGACTTCTTTGACAGAGGGGATTTACAGCATCCTCAATTTCTCAAAAGTTTCTGCTTTTTGTCAGATAACGGAAGCTCTGAGAAGGCTTTTTTCTGAATCTGTTGATTCCCATTTACCTCCAACTCAAAATAATTGTTATGTCAAAGTGATGTATTTCAGGGTGGTGGATACTGATCTTCTACAGCTTTCTCTGTTTGGTCCTGACTTGGAAGCTGGTGGTCGCTGATCAAGTACTGACCGACCTGGGCAGGTTACTGCAGAGGATGTGGGTCAGAGTTTTAGTATCAAATATGGTCCAGCCCTCATCTGTGTATTCTGTCTCGCTAACATTATACAGTAGGATCTGATGGTATATTAGGAGTGCTCCATAATGAGGAGTAAAGACAATAATCCTTATAGCGTGTGTGGTTAAAAAAATAATTTGGGTCTAACTCGGAGTCTCTTGTTCCATGTGGTCCTATTTTATGGTATTTGCTATGCTTGCCTCTGGGTCCTGGTTACTGTGGGTGGCTTGAAGGGCCGTGCTTGTATTAGATGCTTTCTGTGGCAGGCTTGGCTTCCTTCCAGTCTCTTCTGTAAGAGAATCTTCTCCACGACTGTGTGATGCTGGAGCTCTCTGCCTCTCCCATCTACGCCCATTGTGGCTACTGGCAGCCTTATTCTTTCCAAATAGCACGTGGCAGCCATATTCTCCTAGATATTGTATTTGGAGGCAATGTTAGGACCCCTTGGGAGGTTCTCTTCCTATCCTAAGGGAACATGGATGCCTAAACTCTGGGTTTTACACACGGGGCTTTGCTGATCAATCACACCACACTGAATGTTGTAGGGCCTCTATTCGTACTTTTCTTGTGGATTTTGTTTTTCTTCTACTTTCTGTCCTTGCTGTGATATAAGTGAGTCTCCCCAGCACTGCTCTGACACCCAGTGTACTGGACCAGCTCAGGACCAGGTGTGGGGAGCTGGGGAAACCTGGGAGCATCAACAGCCCTCTGGATAGTGTTTCCTCCCAGGATGTAAGGTTTGAATACATTGATGGATTTGAGATGTTCAGAGGTGGAAACTATTTGAAAATGATTCGGCTTGATGAGTAAATGGTGGAGTTATGTCAAAGAATGTTTTAAGTCAGCTGGAATTTATTGAGGGCTCTGTGGCCCCAGGGTAAGAGTGGTGGATTTGGGGCTGGCAAAGGCTGGTCAGGACCCACAAAAACCTCAGCGTTTGCTTCAGAAGAGAGACAAAAACACCAGTGTCTGTGATCTTAAGGACC
The DNA here is from genome assembly GCF_025265405.1 of Mesoplodon densirostris. Taxonomy (NCBI): domain Eukaryota; kingdom Metazoa; phylum Chordata; class Mammalia; order Artiodactyla; family Ziphiidae; genus Mesoplodon; species Mesoplodon densirostris. The sequence goes on along the minus strand of NC_082661.1, from coordinate 11,883,901 downwards.
TTTGTGTGGAAGAGGCCCAACTTTCTGAAGGCCACTTTGTGGAAAAACCACTCTCAGGGTGGCCAATTAATTAGCCAAAGGCCAGTGGCCCCAAGAAAATGTAACTGCAGAACCAGCCCAAACAGGCTCTATCCTGTTTTTAACAAGATATTGAGTTGTTTTTCAGAGACAACAACAAAACTGTAAGTCAAGCAGCCAAAGCAGGTGCCGAGGAGAAAATTTTGCCCTCAATTAATACCCAGAACCAAGTTTCTACCCCCAAAGGAACCAAAGACCCGGGACTTTACCAGAATCTGAACACAGATTCCTTTCAGAAGTGAAGGGCCCATTGTCCAAGAAGATCTGGTGCTGAAGCCCCTTTCCCACACCTATTATAGATGGCCAAGCTCCAAAATCCTCGTGTTGTAACCTGGCCACCAGCGCTTCTGCAGACCAACCTCCCTCCCTAACTCACAGAAGTTTGACTGAACCTCAGATGGAGGAGACAGACTTGAGCCGTGCCTCCTGTCTCCTTGCTGGTCCACCTTGCAATAAAGCTTTTTCTTTTCTCAAAAGCCGGTGCCATAGTATTGGCTTTTACCTGCATCGGGCAGTGAGCCCTTTGCTTGGTGACAAAAACAAAGCATTGCTGTCTGAAGGTTGGCAGTTTTTGTTTTTAAAATAATTGTTTTTGCTTTAGCAATGGCGGCCTGCAAGGGGCTTGACAGAGCTGGGGCTTAGTTTTTGGTGAGATGATGGGGACTCAGACACTAGTGAATATGTTGAATTTTATCTGAGCCCTGGGCTTCCAGAAAGCCGTGCTGATTGAGAAATCTCCCAGCCTTTTGTGTTCTGAGAAAGGAGTAACTGTAAATGAACACTCTGTTCTTGCATATTCCAGCATATTCCAAGGTAAGAGCCACCTCCACCCTTCCTCATGACTCCCATGAGAGTGGGGGATGATTCCCTTGCCTACTTGCCTCTAGAAAACCCCAGCCTGAGGCAGGAGATAGATGGGCTCCAGGCTAGGTACTTACAACTGGCCTCCCGTTCACACCTCCTGGGGTGAGAAGAAGATGGGCTCCAGGCTGGACATTCATTACCAGCCCATAACCAAGCATTGGTCATTTTTATGGGAGGGACAGAGTGGGACTAAACCCTGTTAAAAGATCAAGAGGTCATACATTTCCCATCCTTGGGGCAAGGGAGACACTGCACATGTGCAGAAAGGCTCCTTGGGGGTTAAAAAGGAGGGGGCGCCACCCCATAATATGTGATGCTAAGGCCGTCCCATAGGCCTCTGGGCTGTAATCCATCTTGGAAAAAATGTTGCGCACGCGTGTTGGGGAGGGTCCTAGGGCAGGGCAGGTGCGGAAAAAGAAACCAGATAATTGGCCAGAGGTAAACAGAGACCCGGAAGAACTGCCCTGTATAAATGACTTACCCGCCTCTTCACTGCGTTCCTCCTCATTAGGGGGACGCCCACACCCTTGCTCTCCGGGTGCGCATCTCTGCCCTGCTTCTCTCTTAACAGTTTCTCTGTGTGCTCTCCCACTTGTTGTTCTGCTATGTCTCTAATAATAAACTTTGTGCCTGTTTTTACAGTTTTTGCCTCCGTGAGAAATGCGTTTTTCACTGGGGGCAAGAGCCAGGGGGTGTGGTGGCTAGGATTCCTGGTTTTCATCCAGGCTCCCCAGGTTCAATCCCTGGGCCGGGAATTAAGATCTTGCTTCACGCCACCACTCACTGCTGCCTCTCCGAGATCGAGCCCTCCTTCCTTTCCTTTGAAATGTTCCTCATTAGTGAACATCTTCCTTAGAACAATAGCTTGAATAAAATCACCTTAATTGTTCTGGGAATTCTGTCTTTCACTCTAAACAAACATCAGCAGGGCCTGGCAGGGGGAGGTCAGATGGTCACAGGGTCACCAGGGAGCCTCGGCAACACATCACACGGAGCAAACCTGAGCAGGTGTGATTTGCGATGAGGAAGCTGGCCAGGAGGTGGCAGGCATCCAGACCAGAGATGGGCATTAACTGGAAGAACTTTTGTCTGTGGTTATTCTAACAAGACCAGGCAGTCTTAGCTCCACTCCAGTCTTAGAAGAACCAAGAGCTGAGCTTTCTAATCAGCAGTACCCACAGCCAAACATCTAGGTGGAAAGTGATAGCAAATATGTTGGTTCAGAGTTAGGTGTAGATACACTGTTGAGATGATTCATTGAATATAACCTTTGGCTTTGTACCTGGTGCCTGGTAAATACAGACTTAACAACTTTAAGTGATTTTCAGTTGGGAGAAAACATGGGGTCGAGAGAGATTCTTTTTCTCCTTTTCTCTCAAGGACAAAGTTCCATGGACCATTGACATGGTTTCATTCAGGATATTGCAATAGGGAGAATGTTCATTAATGAGGGAACATCTCTAAGAAGAGGGAGAAAAATTGGGGTTTTATAAAATAAGGGAGTCATCGAGGAAGGGTGGAGGTGGGTGGTATCTTGGAATATGCTAGAGAATGGTGGTTCTTTGTAGTTAGGCCTTTCCCAAAACATGGTGGTGGTAGGGGGTGTTTCTCAACCACCACTGCTTTCTGGGAGCACAGGGATCACACAAGGCTCGGCATTGTCACCTCCAACTTATATCCTTTGAAAAAGTACCTTTTCTCTTACTTTCAATTCCAAGTGTCTGGGCACTGGAAAAGTGTAAACATTTCCACAGAACTGCCATGATATATTTTTTAAAAAGTAGAATTATGTTGTTCCCTAGAAAGTCAGTTCCGGCACCTGTATTATCGGCCAGCAAATGAATCCTCAGTCTCCAAATGCACAGTGATTAAACCTTTTTCCCCCACATATAATGATTTCTTTACAAAAACTACCTTTATAATTAGCACTTCTTTAGAAAGGAATGAAAGTAATTATGGTTAAATTCACAAATCTTATCTCTGTAATTATTTTAACCAAGAGTTTCCTCTCCAAATTCTTAGGTGCAGCAAATTCAAATTCCTTTGTAATTAGGGGCATTTAAATTATCCTTGTGAGACTTCCCTGGTGGCGCAGTGGTTAAGAATCCGCCTGCCAGTGCAGGGGACATGGGTTTGATCCCTGGTACAGGAAGATTCCACATGCACAGAGCAGCGAAACCTGTGCACAACTACTGAGTGTGCGCTCTAGGGCCCGCGAGCCACAGCTACTGAAGCCCATGTGCCTAGAGCCCGTGCTCTGCAACAGGAGAAGCCACTGCAATGAGAAGCCCGCGTGCAGCAACGAAGACCCAATGTAGCCCCCCCCCCAAAAAAAAATACAGTTGTGAGTCTCCAATTTCCAGGAGTTTACCAGATAAGTAGAGAGAATGCAAATGACAGACCCAGACTTATTTTCCAAGGGCTCATTGAATTTGCTTGGTTTTTCCTTAAGGTACCATTTACTTGCTTCAGATCATGGTTACTTTTAGTTCAGAGCTAGGTTTGGCTGAATGCGGGAAATAATGAGGGGGGGCAAAGTCTGTTAAGTCATTTATTCTAAATTTAAGACTGAAGTGGACCGTTCCAATGAAGTCAGGATCTGAATCTCCTGCGAGCCAGTGGACAGTCTTCAAATGCCCTTGAATCCATAATGATGGTACCATTCACCAAGCTCTTATGTGCTAGACTTTGTGCTAAGTGCTTTCGTGGGTTATATCATTTAATTCCACAACAGCTTTAGATGGGAAGTACAATTTTTGGACACTTTACAGATTGGGAAACTGAGGGTCAGAGTGGTTGAGCAAAGTTACACAGCTCAGAAGTAGCTGGGTCAGACTTTAGGCCTAGGAAGCCTAGGAAGTCTGATTTCACATATGGCATGCTCAAATGCCTTGCTGGACAAATAAATGGATTTTATCCCCGGTCTTATCATCTATTGAATTATCTCATTGTACAAGCTCATGAGTGAACAATAGCATTTCATTCTGGAATGTTAGAAACTATGGCTATAAAAGGGGTGCCAGCTCTTATTTAAGGGAAATAGACTTGTTAAGAGTGAAGCTGGGGGGCTTCCCTGGTGGCGCAGTGGTTGAGAGTCCACCTGCCGATGCAGGAGACGCGGGTTCGTGCCCCGGTCCGGGGAGAATCCCACATGCCACGGAGCGGATGGGCCCGTGAGCCATGGCCACTGAGCCTGCGTGTCCGGAGCCTGTGCTCCGCAACAGGGGAGGCCACAGCAGTGAGAGGCCCGCGTACCGCAAAAAAAAAAAAAAAAAAAAAAAAAAAAGAGTGAAGCTGGGAAAGAGACCCAATAAAATTTCCTCCCTCCTCCCCACCCCCGCTCCTCCCCAGCACAGGAAGTTACAGCTAGAGGGCACTGTCTGCAAAACAGAAAGCTAGCACCTTGATCTTGGTCTTCCCAGCCTCCAAACTGTGAGAAATAAATCTGTTCTTTATAAAAAAAAAAAAAAAAAAAAGAGTGAAGCTAGGGCTAGTGTAAATACAAATAAAATATAACCCTTCTCAAAAATCTGCAGGGCTGGTGGGAAAAGCCATTTAGGACCATGCAAGTGAGGATAAAATACTTGAGGAGTCAAGGTGTTTTCAGGTAAGGATTCTGCATGGCCAGATGGAACACATGGATGCAAATTCTCCAGGTGGCCCAGAGACACACTGGTCATGATTCAGCGTTTAACCATTTGACTTAACTACCTGCTGCGGGGCTCAGCTGGAAGCAGAATATCTAACAGGTCCCTTACTGGTCTAGCTGGACGTTGTCCTCGCCAAGGCCAGAGAAAGAAACACAATGGATTGTTATTTTCATCCTAGTGCCTAGGAGAGATTGGATGGTAAAGTGACTGTGGTGGCAACCTTGAGAAAAAGATGTTAGTCTTTGGTGCCCTTGAGGGTGTTTTTTTTTTTTACAACTTTATTGGAGTATAATTGCTTCACAATAGTGTGTTAGTTTCTGCTTTATAACAAAGTGAATCAGTTATACATATACATCTGTTCCCATATCCCTTCCCTCTTGCGTCTCCCTCCCTCCCACTTGAGGGTGTTTTTTTTTTTTTTTTTTTTTTTTTTTTTGCTGTACGCGGGCCTCTCACTCTTGTGGCCTCCCCCGTTGCGGAGCACAGGCTCCGGACGCACAGGCCCAGCGGCCATGGCTCACGGGCCCAGCCGCTCCGCGGCATGTGGGATCTTCCCAGACCGGGGCACGAACCCGTATCCCCTGCATCGGCAGGCGGACTCTCAACCACTGCGCCACCAGGGAAGCCCGAGGGTGGTTTTTGAATACGGAAAAATAAGTAGTTCTTCCTCAACCTTTTCAGTTCAGGTCACACATCTTACTTTTTTCAAGTCTAGAAATTTCTAATAATTGCATACTTAATTCTAACCATTCCTAAGATTGAAAGATATGTACCCACTAAGGAAACTAGTATGTCACCTCACACAGTTTTGGAGAACTGCCTTCTCAGCTTCTTTGAGCTGGCTCAGGGAGCAGAGCTAAGTCTGGACTCTGTTTGTCAGGACCCACTGAACACTATGTTTATTGGGATGTGTTGTCAAAAACTCCACAGTGTCAAAAGGGATGTGGTCACCTAGCCCTTGTCCTGAGTTCAGGTTGTGCATTGTGCGTTTCTTCATTTTTCTGTCTCTATACAGTCCTACCCAATTTGATGGCCTGATTGGATTTTGCATATCATTGACTTTTATATAAATGTCTTTCCCATTTAACTCTAAAGACCTTGGACCTTGGCGGAATATTGCATTTTCTCATATAATTCTTAAAATCCAGCTCTTGCAGATTTTAAAATGATCTCTGCCTGGCTTTGTCTATTTGATCACCACCTCTATCCTACTGATATCAGAGAAAGACAGGGCATAAGGTGCATACTGTAGACTTGAAGTAGGTAATTTCACAAATTTTAGAGAAAGAATAAACACAATTTCATGGTCACCAGAAGAAGATCCCTAGTCATTGTAGGGAGGAAGGAAACGGAAGCATCTAAGGGATCCCAGAGAGGTTGTTTTTTGCTGACATAGCATTTGAATGGATGACCATCCATAAAGGAGGAAAGGAAAGACACACAATCGATTATGACACTCTAAAGATAATGTCAGAAAGGTCAAATCTGAGAGTGATTTGAGATTTGAAGCAAAAATGCCAAGGACAAAAGGACATTTTTGTTTTGTTTTGAAACAAAAATGCCAAGGGCTTTCTACTGACAGCAGTGCAAGGACAAAGACAGCTTGGGTTCAAGGGTAGTGTTAGTCATACATTATGCCCTAGGGGGCGCTCAAGGACTATCCCTGCTCCAGGTACAGCTTTTTGGTGTGAGCCTGAACTGAAGGGGAACCCTCAGGCGGGCACAACAGCGCCTTTATTCTAGGAAGAAGAGCTTGATTTGGGAGGGGTAAAAGAATTTCATGTAAAATGGATTCTGACAAATCACTTTTCTCTTTTGTGAGTCATTCTGTAACAGATAAGAGCCAAATCCAACTATATGTTGGATCTGTGTCTTTTATTTTAACCTTTGCCTTCTGCTGCTTTTGTTCACTAAAAGGATACTGTCTGTACACAATGGCCTGCCTCAGGGAACCCTGCCCCTCTGCCTGAAAGTTACACCAAAGTGCCTTTGTTCAGGGAAACATCCGGACCCTGTTCCACCTGGGGATGGCTATAAGAAAAAAGAAATGAACACATCCCCTCTCCAAGGCTGGCCATTCCAGGGGATATTTGCAAAACATATGGCCTTTTTACTTTACTTCCTCATCTCCTCCCCCTCTCTGTGCTGTAAAAGAAACTGGCATCCAAACCCTGATAAGATGGTTATTTTGAGACTGTAGTCTGCCGTCTTCTCGGTCTGCTGGCTTTCTGAATAAAGTTGTATTCCTTGTCTCAACACCTCATCTCCGGTTTATTGGCCTGTTGCGTGGCGAGCAGAGTTTGAACTTGGTAGCATTTCTCCCTGTTCATTCTTCCTTTACTCTCTTTGATTTAATGCTGCTGGGTTAGTAGGCCTTGAGGATTGAGAGAAAAAGCATAGGACATCCATGGTCTCTGCTAGCCTTGGCCTGACATTGAAGGCATTGCTCTGATGTTGGTGCATTGCTCACCCAGGACCTGGGGAAGGAGGTCAGATATGAACGTGGTGCTGCAGCCCTAGTCAATGATAAAGAGTGTGAAATTGTCAGTGTGTCTCTTGTACACATTCCCCAAGAAGCTGGAGGTGAGCTGGGACACAGAAGGGAGCTGGAAGTGATCTTGGGTGGCCTCTGCCTGCAGTAGCTTGAAGCAGGATTCGGTTCCCCGTTCCCAGAGATTGAAGTCAGGCTGCGGCAGTGAGAGGGCTGAATCCTAGCCACTAGACCACCAGGGACAGTGGCCAGTGACAAGGCCCTGGTCTGGTGGCTTTGTAGAAATGAATTTCCACAAAGAGACGGAAAGTAGTGAAACAAGTAAGGTGTTTATTAGGAGGGGAAAGAGTACGTGTGAATAGATACACACGGGCGGGCTGAGAGAGAGTCGCGTGCTCGTGGTAGTTTAAATCACTAACGGAGCATTTCTTCTGGGTTTCCTCTGGCCAATCATCTTACTTTGCCTGGCTCTGAGCCCATATTTGGTTTATCTCAGCGTTCTCCCCTGTGTGTGCACACATCTCTCAGCCAAGATGGATTCCAGCAAAGAGTAGGCCTATGGGTAAGTTGACATCACTTCCTATGGGGTGGCGCCCCCTCCCTTTTTGGCCCCGAGGAGCCTTTCTGTGCATGTGTAGTTGCGAAGGTCTCGGCAGGGCTCAGGTCCTCCTTGCTCCTGTCTTTATCTTGGAGTATCTGTCCACAGGGGACAAAATCCAGCTGCTCAGCCTGGGGCCCATCTACCTCCTGCCTCAGAAAGACTCAAGGCATCAGGAACCTGCAATTTCTTTCTAAAAGAAACAACTAACTGCTCTGAGAGATGCACGTGGTGAATATAATTAACACGGGGGAAGTAGAATGGCTCTATTCTTATTTTGCATCGCTTCTGTCTTAAGGAAGAGGTTTTCAAAAACAATGGTAGAATACATACTGATGAAAAGGGAATCAAATCTAAGAGCCCGAGTTTCACTAAATGATTTCAAGTATCTTGAGGCAAAGGAAATATTTTCCAGGGGATCTCCAAGTGGGGACACCCAAGCACTGGGAGTGGATTTGAGGAATTGTCATGTTAGAAGTTGGAAACCTACAAAATAGTTTTGAGTTTTGAAAAAGGAAAGATGGCTTTTCTCCCCATGAATTATAGAATAGTGAGCTTGACAGTCGAAACCAGCCAAGATTCTAGAATAAATTATTAAGGGAATTACTTGTGACCACTTAGAACTAAAAATGATCAATAGAGTTAGTGTGGATTTCCCAAGAATAAATCAAATCTGATCTTATTTCCTTTTTTTCTAACAGTAGGCCCAACTGTCAATTACCTAGTTAGAGTTTAACAAGGCATCTGACAGGGACATAATCTCTGGACAGAACAGCATATTGTGTCAGGGGTGAGTATAATTAGGTGGATTCATAACAGAATCACTACTCAAAGAATATTGATTAATTACCTTGGTCTCCCTGTAGAAGGTTTCTAATGGCGGCTACAGGACATTGTCTAACATTTAGAAATGTTGTACTTGGCATTTTCATCCCAAAGCTCAAATGCTAGACTGCACAAATAGCAAAAGGAGGGAACATAATTTGAATAAAAGAATGATTTTGGAAAAATCCCATAGATTAAGCTATGAATCAAGACCAAAGTATTTATTGCTATGTTTTATATGTAGAGTAGGTTGTGGAAACAAATAAACCTAGAATGTTATAATGGCATGTACACAATAGATATTTATTTCTTGTTCACGTACCAGTCTGAGGTGGATGTCCATGGTTGGCCGATGACTGGTGAGGACCCAGGCTCCTTCCATTTTGTGGCTCCTTCCATCCCTAAAGGCCTCATTAACATCTTTCCCTAGATGTACATCCAGAAGGAGAATAGCATGCTGTTTTTTTTAAACTTTATGTTTTACTATGGAATATTTCAAACATATATAAAAGGAGGGAGATACTAAAGTTCATCCCCAATCCTCATCATTCTGATTCAACAATGATTGATTTAGGGCCAATCTCATTTCTCTTGTCCAGATTCACGTTGATTTTTGGGGCAAGTTTACTTCGTAGATGGTGGTGTGTGTTTTGACTATTGATGATCACTTAAAGGCTTGTACATGGTGATATTCTATTTTTTTCTTGCTCATTTGTTAGCCAGAGTTCCTCTAAAAAGAGAAACATTTCTCATTAGCTATTTGGTTATTCTGATGTCATACTTGTTTCTTAAATATGTTGACTTGTGTTTATAATATATTGGCTATGACTAAGTCATGTGGCCACACCTAGCTGCAAGGGAGTCTAGGAAATGTAATCTAGCTGTGTGCCTGGGAAAAAGAGGAAATGGATATTGACCAACAGCTAGCAGTCTCTCCTGCAATTACAGAAACAAAGTGAAATCTATCAGTGCTATATTGGGTTGGCCAAAAAGTTCGTTGTGGTTTTCCCAACATCTTACAGAAAAACCCAAACGAACTTTTTGGCCAAACCAATATTTAAGGTCCATAAATCCTGCTGCCCCATTTAGAATGGGACAGACATGGCTTGGCAGCAACAAGAATGGAAAAGACTTAGAGGAGGTGGTTGACCTCTTTTACTAGCTGCCAAAAAGAGCTGGGTGCACCAGTAGCAACAGTCTATTACACTTGGGGAGTTGTTGACAAACCACACAGTTGCTGAGAAGGCAGTCAGGATGGTTGGCAGAGCTGGGGATATTTAATCCAAAGACTCAGATGGGACTTGAGAGGATTCTGAAGGGCTGTTTTCTAGAAAAGGGATTAGGCTGGATCTGAGTGGACCTAAGGATGAACCAGAAGTATTGGGGAAGAATTACATGGAAGCAGATTATGGTTGAATATAGGATACTTTTCTCTTATTTGCTATGATTCATTGTAATTATGGCAGAATGAGCTGCCTTGGAGAGACTGCGGCTTCTTGGTCCCAGGTGGGTGTGAGGAGAGATTTGGGCACCACTTGACAGAGATGCAGGTGGGGAGCTCAAGAACACGTGGTTGTGCTTGTCCCCAGAGAGGCTGAAGATCAGATGAGCTCTGGGAAGTCTCGTGTGTGTTAACTGAGCAGAACTGCATGTCCAGAAAGGCGTATGCTGTCCGTGGGCAAGATTTTATATTTAATCATTCCATTTGAGGTGATATTTTTTCTTATAGAAAGCAATTATTGTTTAACTTTTGAGTGAACTTTTTACTTAAAGAAAAAAATTGGGGACGGGTTTCAAAATGTACTTGATAGCCAGTTATTTTTGAGTGTTACCTCAATGGTCATTTGCTTATTCATTTCTGCTTCACGGAGCAAACCTAAGTGCCTGCTCTGTACTAGGTTCAGGGAACAAAGGTGGGTAACAGGTGGGACTCACTCTTTTAAGATTTCAGTTGGAGAGGCAGATGTACACAGGTGTAAAGGTGCTTCCATGTGGAGGGGAGTGAGGAGGAAGGATGAACCAGGTGGGCCAGGATATGTGGGGAGGTCCAGGGGGTGTCCAGGGATTCCCCTGGAATCATGCAGGGGAGATGACATAATAAAACCTTGAAGGCTCAGTAGGAGTTAATCAGGGCAGGGGAAGGACATCCCCTGGGAGTCCCTTCTCTGGGGACAACTTGAGGAAAGGGAGTGAAGATGTGAGTGTGACATTTTTAGGATATGGTGGTCCAAGAGCATGACTGGGACTTGCACTGGTTGGACTGAAGTGAGACTGGAGAGCTGGCAGGGATCTGGACCTGGCGGGTTGGGGGAACCGTGCTGAAGACTGGGGATTCTTCATGAAGACTTTTCACTCAATCCTTTAGGTGAAGGAACCCTGTAGGAGGACCCTGAGCTGAGCGTCGCCACCCCCGATCCTGGGTCCTGCTCTGCAGTCATCAACCTTCTGAGCACACATAGCCCACTTTCCTGTGCTCAGCCTGCATCTGCAGGACAGGGAGGATGAATTATGAGAAATATGATGGCTGGTTTGAAGTCAGATGGCCTGCGCTCGAATGCTGCCTCCAACTCGTATTAGCTGTTATTTAACTTGTGTGCCACTTAATTGGTAAAATGGGAATAATAATGGTACCAACCCCAGAGGGGGTTATTGTGAGAATTAAATGAGAAAATCCTTGTAAAGTGGTTACTTTTTACACTGCTGGGATTTCACTGGATATTCATTGTCAACACCTGGTAGATGTTACTTACACTAAGTAATTAATGGTAATAGGTACCATTTCTGATCACACAACAGGGTCAGGCAGCAGTTTCCAAGTTGGTGTGGAGGAGTCTTGGATTCTTGGACACACCAAGGGGCTGCCCAAGGGGAAGCACGTGGACAGAGTGTGGCACCTCCCTCTGCAGTTATTAGAGAAACTCCTCTTTTACCTGTTTTAAATACTAGGCTCGAGTAACATTTATGTGAAAAGTCAGTTGCCAACATACCTTAGAAAACCATTGTACTAGATGATATCTAGGTTTCCTGCTGGCTTTAAAATTCTATGATTTAAAATCAAAAGAGGATAAGTTACCTTTTCCTCCTCAGTTCCTGTTTATAAATTTTTTTGTCTTCTTCAGTCTGTTTCCTTCCTTGCTACTGTTCACTCTTCTGGCTCTCACTGCCCCTTTCCCCAGAATATCTCCTTTAAAAAATATTTCTTCATCCTATAGTTACAATTACCATGAGGACCTTTATGTCAGTCTTCTGATAAAATCCATTTCCACAAAGATGTTCATATCTGATAACAGCTAGGTGTTTGTTTTCAACTTGTAAAAGAGGAGGTCTGGAGAGGCAATGCTTCTCCCCAAAGGAATGAGTCCCTAATGGGGGATTTGCAGACTCAGACTTGGGTTGGGGGGGTGTTTGGGGACAGAATAGCCTTTCAAATTTCAGCCTACCAGCAGCTGGTGCCTCGGTTGGGATTTGTCCTTTTTTCCACCAAGGGTCCCGTGTGGGCAGAGGGTATGTATGATCCAGGTGTCAGCGTTTACTGTAGGGAGAAGCTCTGAGCCCCATTTAATTAAGTGTCTGATTGTGTTCCCCAAATTCTTACTGTGGAAGAAAATGTCAACTACCAGAATGTCCAGGAGAGTACAACTGTCCTCCGTACACTCCAGCTTCAAGCCCAGTGATTATTCTGGTTGTACCTACGGGTGTGCCTTTCTTTCAGAAGAAAGAAAGTACCTTGGTCCTGGGCCAAGGACTCAGGCAGAAGTGATTCATGAAGATGTGCCCCTGGGAGCAGGAGCTTTGCTGCCTTCGCGCTTGCCTTGCTTTGCTGGGAAAGTACTGGTTAATCCACGTTCCCCAAGTAAGAACCGTCAGTCTTCTGGGTCTTAGTTTTCCCATCTGTCAAAAGGAATGGTGAGCTGCAAAGTCGCTTCAAGGACTGCAGTTCTGCTTCTATTATTACCTCTGAGCAGGAAACACACTGTACTAAGGGAATTTCATTGTCCATTTTCTAGAAGGGGGAGAAGCCAGATAAACTGTAATTGAATGACAGAGCTAACAGTAACCATGAACTATTGATTACCTGGAACTGTGCTAGGCATTTTATACAGATCATTTCTGTTTCAAATCACAGCTTTACTGAGATATAATTTACATACCATATAATTCATCCATCTACAGTGTAAGATTCAATGATTTTTAGTATATTCACAGATATGTACAACCATCACCATAGTGGATTTTAGCTTTCATCCCTCCAGCTCTCATCCTCCCCGGTCCTAAGAACCACAAATCTTTGTCTCATAGAACTTCCTATTCTGGACATTTCATATAAAGGGAATCATAAAATACATGGCCTTTTGGGCTGTGTTGGGTCTTCGTTGTTGCTCACAGGCTTTCTCTAGTTGCAGAGAGCGGGGGCTACTCTTCGTTGCAGTGTGCGGGCTTCTCATTGCAGTGGCTTCTCTTGCTGTGGAGCACGGGCTCTAGGCACACAGGCTTCAGTAGTTGTGGTGCATGGGCTCAGTAGTTGTGGCACGTGGGCTCTAGAGCACAGGCTCAGTAGCTGTGGTGCACGGGCTTAGTTGTTCTGCGGCATGTGGAGTCTGCCCGGACCAGGACTCGAACCCACATCCCCCGCATTGGCAGGCGGATTCTTAACCACTGTGCCACCAGGGAAGTCCCTACTTCATTGCTTTTCATTGCTGAATAATATCCCAATGTTTGTATATACAACATTTTGTTTATCTGTTCATCAGGTGATGGAGATTTGGGTTGTTTCTACTTTTTTGGCTATTTTGAATAAAACTGCTGTAAACATTCATATACAAGTCTTTGTGTGGGTAGACACCTAGGAGTGGAATTGCTGAGTCATATGGTAACTTTCATGTTTACAAATATCATATATGATTCTCCTAAGAATCCTGTAAAGCAGGAATTATTATTCCCATTTTACTGATGCTAAAACTGAGTCTGGAGGAGGTTAAGCATCTTGTCAATGAAACACAGGTAGGAAGTGGCTGAGTCTGGATTTGAACCACAGTCTTTCCAATTCCAAAGCCTGGGGTTCTTTCCACCGTACTCCGTAGTCAAGGCTTAGCTCTGTTTCTGGTTTGCATGTGTTGATGTAGGAAGGCTACCATGAGCCTGTGGAATCAGCTTCCTACATGTGGCTCTCACCTCCTTCAAATCACAGGTCTGTTTCTGCTAGGAAGCCCACGGTGTAAAGTCCAACAGGAACTGGACTTGCATGGAATTCTCTCTCTACGGTGACATTACGTGTTTAAAACATGACTGGACCACCACCTAAAGTGTAGATGCTTTCCTTAGGAATATCCAAGTTGCAAGTTGCCCATCGCCGACTGTTGATTGCATTTTCATCCTGTCCTTTCTTCTTTCCCCCATCAGTTCTGGTCCAGCAGCCGCTATGCCCTGACGAGAGGAACAAACCCCTGTTTCCTCTGCTCCACTGCTGCCGCCAGATTGTTATTACAATAACGTGCACCTCTGACAATTCCTGGCAGCTTTGCGTGCTTCTTGTTGAGTCATTCTGATTTCCAAGTCTGCAGAGCACGCAACAGATGGCATGGAGACACTGACTCTGTAATTATGTGTTCAGGAGCCACTGAACAGAGGTTCCAGTCATAGGAGCAAAGCTAGATGCTATGTGTGGGGCAATTTCAGAGGTGAAAATATTTAACTACATTGATTTTTTCCCCCCAGAATATTGTTATGTGTAAACAAGTCATTTTGCTAAAAAAGCTTGAATAAGAAACTCATAATGATACTTTACATTTATTTATCATAGTGCCCCTCTCTAAGGAGCCAGCTGCTTTGCTAATATTTAGGACCATTAATTCTACGGGCTGAGGCAGGGAGCAGACAGGACTATTAGGCAACCTTATTTTTACTATGAAATTTATATGAGATAAGGAAAATTTATATAAGACTCTCCCAACACAATCATTTTAGCATTTTGATGCATTTCCTTCCAATCTCTTTTCTTTATGCACAGGATCAAAAACAAATCTAGGGCTTCCCTGGTGGCGCAGTGGTTGAGAGTCCGCCTGCCGATGCAGGGGACACAGGTTCGTGCCCCGGTCTGGGAAGATCCCACATGCCGCGGAGCGGCTAGGCCCGTGAGCCATGGCCGCTGAGCCTGCGCGTCCGGAGCCTGTGCTCCGCGATGGGAGAGGCCAAAACAGTGAGAGGCTCGCGTACCGAGGGAAAAAAAAAAAACAAAACACCAAATCTAGTTCATACTGTGTACACAATTTTATATCACCTCATGGCTTATTATAATTATGCAATATCACATGTATTATAATTTCCCCCATGTTTTTACATTATTTTAATGGCCATTTTAAAAGGTGCCAACACTTGATCAAATATGATTTCTTTTATTATTTGCCTGTATCAGACATTTAGATTGTTCTTGTGCATTAAAGTTATTTCCTTAGGAGGAATTCCCAGAGGTAGAATTTAGAGGGATCTCTAATATCTATTGCCAAATCGTTTTCCAAGGACAGCTGATTTGTTCATTCTTCTCTGGGCAGGATGGGAGTGCTGGTTTCAGCACGCCTTCACCAGCCTAGCCTGGCTGGTGTTGGAAAGTTCAAGTGCAGGGGGTGAAGTCGTGCTCAAAGGGAAGATAAAAACTGTCCTCCATCTCTGGGGAGGGTGTCCTGGGAAGGCAGGAAACATCTTTAGGAGGGGGAAATGGGGATACATGTATAATAAAAAGCAATTTGTATCAATTATGCTAGAGGAAAGACTGAACGCTTCCTATTCTCCCTGTAGAAATTGATGGAAATCATTGTCTTGTGGAAAAGTGAACAAAGACTATGCAGCCAGCAATGGAGGAAAATAGGATTGTAGACATACAGCAGGCAGTTAGCTAATAAAAAAATGTGGTTTTATAAATGGGTTCTGGCTGGTTTCCAGCTTTTAAAAATTCATAATCTGTCATTTCTTTTCTCATTCTAAATATCCAGTTTTGTATTGAATTTTGTGTTTGCATTTTTAAATTGTGGTAAAAAACACATAACATAAACTCTACCCTCTTAACAAATTTTTAAGTGTACAGTACTGTATTGTTAACCATATGCACCTTGTACAATGTATTGGCATTTAAAAAATTATTTTTCCTAAAGAAGGTTCCCCAAATTATATACATATAAGGCTTACAAACCTGAATCCATACCTGTTCTCAGACTTTCCCCCAAGAGGCGCCTTTTTTTTCCTTCTGTGCCGTGTGGCATGAGGGATCTTAGTTCCCCAACCAGGGATCAAACCCATACCCCCTGCATTGGGAGCGTGGAGTCTTAACCATTGGACCGCCAGGGAAGTCCCCCAAGTGGCACTTTTAAAACCACATATTTCTTTATATTTTCCTTTCTTTTCTCTTCTTTTTTTCAAGAACAGTTTTATTGAGATATAATTCACATACTATATGTTCACTCTTTTAAAATATGTAGTTCAATGGCTTTGGTATTTTCACAGAATTGTGCAAGTATCATATGACAATCTCTAGAACACCTTAGTTACCTTCCTACTAGAGAAACCCTATACCCATTAGCAGTCACAGCCCATTTCCCTCTCCCCTGGGAACCACTAATCTAATTTCTCTCTCTATGAATTTCCCTACTTTGGACATTTCATATAAATGGAATCATATAATATGTGGTCATTTGTGACTGGCTTCTTTCACTTAGCATAATGTTTTCAAGGCTTTTCATGTTGTGGCATGTATCAGTACTTCATATTTTTAAATTACTGAATAAGATTCCATTGTTTGGATACACCACATTTTGTTCATCCATTAATCAGTTGGTGGATATTTGGGTTGTTTTCACCTTTTGGATATTATGAATAATATTGCTATGAACATTTATGTGCAATTCTTTGTGTGGACATATGTCTTTGTTTCTCCTGAGTAGATATCTCAGAGTGGAATTGTTGGTTATATGGTAACTGTATATTTAATGTTTTGAGGAACATCCAGACTATTTTCCAAAGTGGCTGTACCATTTTAAATATGATCTCATCAGTTCTCGCCAATACTTGTTATTGTCTGTCTTTCTGAATTTAGCCGTCTCAGTGGATATGGAGTGGTATCTCCCTCCATATTTAATTGGTGTTTAATTTACACACTTACATCTGTCTAAATGTCATTAATACATGGAGGGGCTTTCCATTACACCAAGATTGTAGGGATAAGAACATATACATTCATAAGTGGATCTGGATACTTATAAGTTTAACATATAAATAAATTTAAACTTGTGTTTAAGTCCTGTTTGAGGCATTGGCTTGATTCGTTAAAACTCAAACTATAGTCCTGATTTATTTTATTCTTATAGTTTTAAACATCCAGACAATATGTAAACCATTCTTTACATTTCACTGCAAGACAATCTTTTTGAGCAGGGACTATTCCACCCACCCCCACCCAAATTTCCAGCCCAGTACATTTTCTTTTCATTAGTACCAATTTCATAGGAGTGTTGTAAGGATTAGATTATGCACATCAAATGCATAACATAGTAAGTCTTCAACAAATATTAGCTAAAAAAAAAAAAAAAAACAGGACGTGCCAGTTGTGAGGAGAGAGATTTCATTTCAGGTCAGTTCCTAGGCTTTTGTACCCAGGTTATACCAACTACGTTCAAATAGGAAGTATTTCCATAGACTCCCTCCCATGGTTGGTTTGTTTCATTGGTTGGGGTCTAAACATCATCTGAGTGATTTCAGTCCTTAATTCTCTGATTAACTAAGTTCCCCAGAGCTGGAAAGCCTGCAACCATAAAATCCCCACTTGCTGCCTGGCGTCCTAGTCACCCTCTAAAATTTCTTGAGCTGGAAGAATTATTGGGCTTATCGTGGGGAGTACTTTTTGCAGCCTGTGTGGGAACACTGCCTACGTCTTCTGAGTCTTTTGCTTTCTGAAGACTAACTGTCAGCTCTATTGCTCAATAAAATGAACCTTCCAGCCAAACTTTCCTGCAAAGGCAGTAAGCCAAACATCAACTTTAATGATCCTCAAACTATAAAAATCCAACAATACCCGTGTTGAAACTTGTGACAGTGAGGAAAAACTAAAAAACTTGGTTGGTATTCTTTTGAAAGGGCATGCACATACTCCTATTCAAAAGAAATCCTGGTTTCAGCATTCAAATGTACACTCTCCAAATTAAACTTGTAAATGCTCTAAAACTGGTCATTATTTGTTGATTACATTCCATGGGCAGAGCCCTGTACTAGCTTTACTAAGAGGGTTAGAGAGATGTAGGTTGTATAAAAACAATGGAATCTTCTGATCTTGGCTTGCAGAAAATCATGTGTGAAAAATAACAGCCAGGCAGAAAAACATAAATGAAGGCAATTCATTCTTTACCCAGTCTCTTGAGAAATGTCAAAGGGGTGAGGAGAGTCTTGATGAGCAGCGAGACTTCTTAAAAATCCTTTTTAAATATTTCTTTCACTCACAGTTTTTCTCTTATACCAGGTGGTGGCTCCTGAAAAGCCTCTCTGTCCTTCGTCTTTCTATGTCCTCAGACCTTTCCTGGAAGTCAAGTGCAATGCACTGCTTCCCTTATCCCAGTGTTTCCCACTATGGCAGTCCTAAGCATCTCTTCTCTCCCCTCAGTGTTTCGTCCCTCCTGTTCACTTCCCCTCTTACCTGGTCCTCCTTATAGATGTTGGTCTCCAAATATGATCCCAAGGGACCATGCTTCTGGTATTATGCCCGGTGTGGGCTCTTCTTCTTAAATCAGAGCTCGCCCCGTTGCTCACGTATAATCAATAGAAATGTTGCTGATTGCTTTTGAGGCTGGGTCAGACAAAGCCTTGCAGCTTATGCCTTGGTTTCATGAAAAATCTTATTCTGAGGGAAACCAGCTGTAGAGCGTTAAATAATGTCCCTTAAAAACTCATGTCCACCCAGAAATTACTTGGAAATAGGGTCTTTGCAGATGGAACTAGTTAAGGATATCTAGATGACATCATCCTGGATTTAGTTAGATTGGGTCCTAAATCCACTGGTCTCCGTATAAGACGAGAGGACACAGAGAGACACACACAGAGAAGAAAGCCACGTGAAGATGGAGGCAGAGATTGGAGCGATGCCCGCTCAGGAACTCTGAGGATTGCTGACAGATCCTGAGGGTTGAAGGCTCCTTTTCTTCATTTACTTCTGTATTTATTTCAGAAGTACCAGGTACTTGACAGAGATGTTTTGCAGCTGCGCTTTGAGAGCTTTGCAGTGGTCAACCGCCCCAAACCGGAGCTGGCGCTGACTTGACCACAGGAACGCACCTGCACAGATGAGGCCTGAAGGCGTCTGAGATCTCCACGGTGGGGGGCGGGGGGCGGGATGGGGGAGTTGTAAGCTCCTAGGCACAATTCGGGAGGTGTGCAAAGAAGCCTGGAGGACTGCGCATGCCCCGGCAGCCCCCTGGACGTCTCCGCCCTTGTCTAGAGCCGTGGAGGCGGGCTTGCCTCCTACCCCTTACAATTCCCTTACTCCCCGCCCTTCTGGGAGAAGGTGTTTTTAAAGCAGAAGCCCTCCCTTCTCCATTCCTTGATCAGTGAATAAAGTTTCCGCTGTGCTGTACTCAACCTGGTGTCGCTGGATTGACATTTGCGACTCTGGGCAAAGGAACCAGTGAGGGGTCACTGACCCTTTGGGGATTGTAGCCACCACAAGTTACAAAGAGGCAAGGAGGTCTTATCTTTCAGAGCCTCCGAATGAAATTCAATCGTTTAAGCCACGCCGCCGTTTACGGCAATTTTTTACGACAGCCCTGGGAAACAGCCCCGAGCAAAGGGCTCCCTGCCCAACGCGCATCGGGCACCAGCTTTTGAGAAAGGAAGAAGCTTCCTTGTGAGGTCCACCACCAAGGAGACAGGAGGCCCAGCTCAAATCTGTGTCCCCGGTCGAAAGATGAGGTGGATATTCAAGGGTCAGGGTTTGGGGGCAGTGAATCAAGGAAAAACGCAGTTGTTTACAAAGTTTAACGTAGTGACGCGTTCTGGCGCTCAGGTGCAAGCAGGCGTCATGTTTCTTTCTGGGACACATGCGCTTCTTCATGGGGTGTTGGTATGAAACACGCGGTGGAAATCCGGGCTGTGACGTCAGAAGCCTGCCCATCCCTCGAGCAAGTCTGTTCTGCGCAGACTCGGGTCAGCCATCTTGGCTTCACCTGGTTCCTGCCAGTTTTGTCCTGTTAGAAGTGGAGGGGTTTTGGACCAGATGCTTCGTTATTTACCCTCCTGGAATACGTGCTGAAGAATTTCTGTTAGTCACCCGTTGCTTCAACCCTGTGGGGCACGGTTTAAGGACACCAGCTGTCATGTAAGCAGTCACGCTGTCCGAGACCACAATGCCCTGAGGAGGTCCAGGCTGGCTGGGTGTAGAGAGACAGGTGCCCGGCTGGGCAGCCACCGGCTGTGGGCAGGAACCAGTCACAGGAACATCTGTCCCAGTGAACCCTTCAGCCAACCCCAGCCAACATCTGATTGCAACCGTGTGAGAGACCCAAGTAAGAGCAGCCGGATGGCGTCAGGTGAATGAATGCATAGAACTGTGAGAAGTAATGCCACAAACAGTGGTTTGAAGCCGTTTGATTCTGTGGTGGTTTGTTACATAGCCAAGCTCTTGATACAGGACCTTCCCGCTGACCACCGCCTCCTGGAAATGGGGTTCATCTCTCATCTTTCTCCTGAGAATCAGCTGTCACGCCCCTCTTCCCCCGCCAGCCGGGAATTCAGGTGAGTAACATTCTCTGCCTCCTCCCACATCCATGATAGACGGGTTCGTCTCTTCACGTTTACAGCCTGATTGTGGGGCAAACCTAATGTAAGAATGCTCTTTACAGTTCTTTCTAAGCATCGTGATAACGAATTCAAAATTATGTGCAACACAAATACGGAGAAGACACATGGTAAAGATGAGGAAGAGGCCCCTCTGGGGGGAGTCTCTGAGTTTTGAAGGAGGTACTGGGTATGAATGGGAGCAGCTGGGAGGGCATTTCAGAATGGGACTAGGTGTGGGTAGTAAGCCGCGCTGCTTCCTTTAAGGAACAGACTGAAGGGAATCCATCGGGCTCAGAGTGGCTGCCGTGGCCATGCCCTCTTGGAGGAGACTGGGCCACAGGAAGTTCTCTGTATGCAGATTCCTGCTTTGTGCCATGTGAACTGGCTACTATTGGTCAGACTAGGCTTTCACGCCAACCTGAGTTCCTCACCCTCAGCGGTCCACAGGTGGCCTTAGCCTGTGTGAGCAACCTAAAATTGTGTGCAAAATTTTCTATTTCCCTTCACATGTGTTTCTGGTAAGAGTATCTATACTTTTATCACATTCATAAAGCAAGTGGGGCTTGACCCTGAAAGATAATAACCAGGATTTCAGGAAACAGAATGAGAGATACAAATGAACTTTAATGAAAATGCACATATAATTATGATAGTCATTTTGCAAGAACACACACACACAAAAGATGCACATTAAGCAGTTTAGAGTGGTTGCCTCTGTTGGTGGCAGGGAGCCTGGAAATGGGAGTGTGGTCTGGAGATAAAGGAGGAAGAAAAGAACCAGTGTATAGGCCAGTGGTGGCCTTTGAAGGGAGCTGGCTCAAGAACTTTGGCCAATAGGGCACTCTGTGTTGGAAGTGACAAATTGACAAATCGAACCCTTTCTCCAGGGAAGGTTTATTTTTATTAGTTAATTAATTAACTAACTAATTAATTAATTAATTACCGGTACGCGGGCCTCTCACTGTTGTGGCCTCTCCCGTCGCGGAGCACAGGCTCCGGACGCGCAGGCTCAGCGGCCACGGCTCACGGGCCCAGCCGCTCCGCGGCAAGTGGGATCTTCCCGGACCGGAGCACGAACCCGTGTCCCCTGCATCAGCAGGCGGACTCTCAACCACTGCGCCACCAGGGAAGCCCTCCAGGGAAGTTTTTAACGTGAGACATGGAGAGCAGCATGAAGGGAGGCACCCGTAGAGTGAGAGCTGGGCGTGGAGGAGCCCTGAGGAGGGGGAGCAGGCGACTGCCCCTGCTGAAGTAGCAGGATGCGTGGCTGCCAGAGCTGCTCTTGGGTCACCACAGTGACTTGAGCTAGTGCAGAGGAGGAGCTGCCTCGTTATGCCTCCTCCAGAGCAGTCTTGCTGCAGATCGGGGAATGCCAGTGAGGCTCGGAGGACTTCCCTTCCGGGTCACTCCCAGACAGCAGCAGCGGAAGCGATGCTCAGGTGGTGAGAAGACTGTGGGCCTGTGAGTGTAGGAAGGGTCCTGGGGCCTCAGGAAGTCAAATGCCCTGTGATGTAGGCTCAGCCTGTTTCTGTGTCCCCGAGCCTTGGCCAGCCATGGGGCAGGGTGCTCGTTCATGCCCCCTGGGCGAATGCGGCTGGTTAGAATGCAGCGGGCTGAGTGGCTGCGGAAATAATAGCTGTTCTCTCCGGCTCCCCCAAGCAGCACATCAGCTCGCTGTTGGCAGGAGGTCTGGGGCCCTCGTCCAACGTAGGGACAATGTTGTAAAGTGTGCTCCAGGTTGAAACAAAATTAGACCATTACAGGAATAGTATTTCTCTGTAGAGGTGGCTGAGGTGCACAGCTGGGGCTCCGTGTCGTTGCTTGTCTGTTTTGGAAGGAGAGGAGACACATTTTTGCCCACATAAATGATACCTCAGGTTCAGGACAAAGTACTTGTTTCCAGGCTTGATGGAATGCCATAGTTCCTGCCTGCAGCGGCCCCCTGAGGTGCAGGCTGCCACTTAAACATTCTTAGTTAGTGGTGGGCTGTGATGCAGTTGTTGCCGGCTGTTCCCAGTTCCCTGGGGAGAGTCCGTTTTCCATAACACTTGTGATTCTCTGCAATTTTATTTTTTAGTGATTCTCTGCAGTTTTATTTATTTTATTTTATTTTATTTTTTTGCAGTTTTATTTTTTAAGTTGAGGAGTAGTTTGATCCTTTGATAGGTTCTTTCTCAAGAGTAGAAGCATCATAATGGACCTTAATTTAGTCAAGAAAAGACATGATCATTAATGTCATTTTTTAAGTGGTCAGACAATATGGTCCCATCAAGACATGATAAGACTTCATGGTGTGAGCCAACCATTCACTCAAGGAGAAAGATTAAGTGCGATACCTCGTGGCCTTTGGGTCAGTCAGACTGGGGTTCAGTTCTTGTTTGATTTTCTAGCTGTGTGGTCTTGGATTAGTACTGCACAGTACTTGGAACACATTATAGGTTCAATCTGTGTTGGTCGTTGTTATTATTATTCATTTGCAAAGCAAAGTGTCCCAGTAGTCTTTTCTGTCTCTCTCTTGCATCCCAGACAGTTGGCTCTCCTTTGCTAACGTGGGGAATCACAGCCTCTCGGGGCTGGAATGAACTTCAGCCCTCTACCTGAAGTTTAAATTCTTGAATCCTTAGCATCCTTGCCAGGTGGTCTTATAGATTCTTCTTGATTCCCTGACACGATGAGCAACTCACTTCTCCTGAAGGCAACCTGCTCTCAGGCAGCTCTGATAAAGAAATCCAACCCCATCAGGAAATCTGTCTTCTTGCTCCTACTCTGATGCAGAATCAACACATGTTTTGTGAGCAATAAATATTCATTGTGTAGGAGGTACCTGTAGAGGATACAAAAATTTAATCCATGTTCCTTGACCTTAAAGGGGAGTGAAGAACTATGCCCAAAGAAAGAAAAATGGAATGGAAGGTAGTTGACACAAAAGAAGCCCTGGAGGCCTATCTCCCACATCCCTGAGCTTCAGTCATTAGGACGACTGTTGGAAGGAGCCAGGGGATTTGGCTTTCTCTTCCTTTTTTTTCTTTTTTAATTTTGTTGAAGTATAGTTGATTAACAACGTTGTGTTAACTCCTGCTGTACAACAAAGTGATTCAGTTATACATATATATATTCTTTTTCATATTCTTTTCCATTCTGGTATATCACAGGGGTATTGAGTATAGTTCCCTGTGCTATACAATAGGACCTTGTTGTTTATCCATCCCCTGTATATACTAGTTTGCATCTGCTAATCCCACACTCCTAATCCTATCCTCCCTCACCCTCTCTTGGCAACCACAAGTCTGTTCTCTATGTCTGTGAGTTTGTTTCTGTTTCATAGATATGTTCATTTGCATCATATTTTAGATTCCACATATAAGTGATATCATATGGTATTTGTCTTTCAGGATTTGGCTTTCTTGATGGAGCTGCATGTCCAGTAACTCAGGCTCCTGGGTCAGTGCAGAACATTATTAAGAAAAAAAATTTTTTTTAAATTTATTATTATTTAAAGAATTCACCTAAGGATTATGACTATGGAGTGTCTTAGCCTGGGATCTCTAGAAAACAGGCCTGAAGCAAAGCTCACAGGCTGCAGTGGGGGCTGGCAAATTTTGGCCTGTGTCACCTGTTTTTGTATAGTCTGTGAGCTAAGAAAGCCACCCGCTCAGTGATTTAAATCAGGGGTTGGCAAACTACGTGCCAGATTCAGCCCATTCATTGCCTGTTTTATATGATCCATGAGCTAAGAAGGGTTTTTCTATTTTTAAATGGCTGAAAAAAAATGAAAAAAGGATATTTTGTGACATGTGAGTATTATACAAAATTTAAATGTCAACATCCATAAATAATGTTTTCTTGAGCAGTCACACCCAGTCATTAACGAATTGCATTGCCACTTGCTTTCAAGCTACAAGGTCAGAGTTGAGTTGTTGTGACAGAGACTATATGGCTTGTAAAGCCTGAAGTGTTTACTACCTGGCCACTTACAGAGAAAACTTGGTGGGGAAGTGGAGAATGGTGAAACCCCAAGGAGAAAAAGAGAATTGAGCGAGGCATACAATGACAGTAAATACAAGCTGGTGTTTGACAGAGTGGGTCAGAGTTTGTAAGAAACACAGCAGTGCAGGACATCACTGGAGCTGAGGCGTGGGAATCACTTCAACTCAGAACCGTCCAGAGCAGGAAAGAAGGGCCAGGAGTTTACCTGCCAGCTCCTTCCTCTCTCGGCTGTTAGGCATTAACATTCCTGCACGTCTGAGCTGTGTTTCCTGGCCCATCCAGGGAGGTGCTGGGAGAGACGGAGCTTCTGTGGTCTGGTCTGGCCAGCATGTGGGCCGAGCAGACTTTGGCAGTTGATGTCAATTAGGAGGAGCTCCTAATTGATGGCAGCAAAGGTGGTGGCAGCAGAGCTGGGCTGTACAGCTAAGAAAGTGGCATGAACCCTCCTTAGGAGGGCTCTGGGGAGCAGGAGGGGAGGGGTTGGGTGGGGAGAGAGGAAGGTGGGTGGGAAGGTCTGGAGTGGTGCACGAACAGGGTCCAGTACGTGGAATCAGTCCTAGTATCCGTTCTCTTGTCAATTGCAAGCAAGAGATCAGGTGATGCTTGCTAGAATTAAGCATCACCTGAAGTCTGAGCACAGGTTGATACTTGGGATGTTGGGTAAGGTTGAGGTAAGGGAGGTCTTGGTGAGTCTGGAAAAACCTTTCTTAACTTGACCTCACCCAGCATT
The DNA here is from genome assembly GCF_025265405.1 of Mesoplodon densirostris. Classification (NCBI taxonomy): domain Eukaryota; kingdom Metazoa; phylum Chordata; class Mammalia; order Artiodactyla; family Ziphiidae; genus Mesoplodon; species Mesoplodon densirostris. The sequence continues at coordinate 11,858,870 of NC_082661.1, read as the reverse complement.
CCAGGCCCCGGATGTCAGAAGGAAAAAGCAAGCTCTCGCCACATGGAATTTTTTTTTTTTTTTTTTAAAGAACCTTCAATTCAAGGAGCCGATAGGCTAGCCGAGAAGAAGGGATAGATTAGGGGCAAAGTCGGTAGATATAGAAGCTCTAGTTGGAGGAGGGTTGTTGTTTTTTTTTTCCCCCTAGGGACCAATGAGTAGTGTTGTATTGGTCATCAGTGAGTGGATATATCAATGCATAGCAATGTACAATGTAGTTTTTTTGGAAAGACTTTTCTTTAGATCATGATGTTTTCGATTCATAGCAAAATTGAACAGAAGGTACAGAGATTTCCCATATGTGTCCTGTCCCCACACATGCATAGCCTCCTCCATTATCAACATCCCCCCTCAGACTGTAAATTTGTTATAATTGACGACCCTACATTGACACATTATTATCACCCAAATTCCACAGTTTACAGTAAGGTTCACTCTTGGTGGTGTACATTCTATGGGTTTGGACAAATGTACAACATGTACTCGTAATTATAATATCATACAGAGTATTTTCACTGCCGTAAAAATCCTGTGTGCTCTGACTATTCATCCCTCCCTCTCCCCTAACCCCTGGCAACCTGTGATCTTTTAATTAACTGTATAGTTTTGCCTTTTCCAGAATTAATTATGCTTTTCAGGTTGGCTTTTTTCACTTAGTAATATGCACTTAAGTTTCCTCCATGTCTTATCATGGCTTGATAGCTCATTTCTTTTTAGCGCTGAATAGTATTCCATTGTCTGAATGTACCACAGGGAATCTATTTATTCATTCACCTACTGAAGGACATCTTGGTGGTGGTTGTTCAGCAGTTAGTTGTGATTCTGAGGTTTCCGTAAGAAGGGTGAGTTCACTTTCTACTCCTCTATCTTGTCTCTAAAACCAGCATTCATATTTTGATGTGTAGTAATGTTGATCCTTTAACATTAGCTTCTGCCACTCAGATCTTTAAATCAGGCACAGGACTAGGGCCAGGTGTTTTTTTTGTTTTTTGTTTTCTTTTCCTTTGTGCTTTGTCTAGTTTCACTTGCTCATAGGGTGCCGTATGCAGAGGCCTTGCACTGGGGCGCTTCAGGTCAGGGTTCCCAGTGTGAAAAGGCTGCTCTGACGCCTCAGTCTCGGTGGGCCGTGTGCAGAGATGCTGTGCCCAGCATGGCAATCTGGAGCCTGACTGAAGGACATCTTGGTTGCTTCCAAGTTTAGGTCACTTCTTCATAGCCTCAGTTTCCTCTCTGTTAAATGTGCGTTTGAACAGGTCATCTTTATGTTTATTTCCAGCTCTAATATATTTCTTCCAGAATGCCCAGACCAAATAAGGGACCCAGGCTGACCTAGGGTCCTTGGCAGTGGGAAACATTGATGATGGGAGAGAGAACTGTGGAAGCCTTTTCGTGCAACTTAAATCACTTGGATGATGATTGCTGTTTTCTGAATTTAATAAGGGAGCCCTAATGCCTAGGGAACTATGTGCTGGCAGCTTCATTTCTTCAGTGTTAAAAAAAAAAGACAAAGCAAATAAGAAACAAGTAAAGTTTAAATAAAAAGGATAAAACACCATAAAGCCAACGTATTTTGCTAGATGACGCACAATCCCGAAGCTATCCGAATGGCTTTAAAGACTTTATGGAGACGGTGTGTGGTATTTGTGAACAACACTCTCATCAGCACTTGTAAAATTATGAAATTTAGCAAGGAAAAAATTGGTTTGCCTGTTGAGCAAATAATAAATCAAATAACTCCCACACTGAACCAAACGCCGAGGAAGAGAGAGAGCAAGCAGTACAAAGAAGAAAACAAGGGATAATGAAAAAGGCCCCAGGCAAGCAGGCAGCAGTAAAGTGAAGTTCCCTGCGGAGCCCCTGTCCTTCAGTAAGAGGTGGGACTTGGTGGCCCTGTGGCAGCAACTGTTAATCCTGGTGATGGAGGAGGCACATGTCCCATTACCTTCTGCAGCTGATGACAGTGATAATAATGATGGCCAGCGTTCCTCGTGTACTTGTTCCAGGCCATGTGCTGGGCTGAGAGCTTCTGATATGTTAACTTCCCTGAAATTTCCAGCTGAGCTCCCTGCTCTCTCATCTCCAGCATCCTTGCTTTGTACCATACAACACGTATCACCCCTGCCTGTTCTCCTGCTCTTTCACCTGTGCCAGTGTGTTTCCTTGGCGACACCATGAGCAATCTGAGGGGAGAATGTGTCTCTCTCGTGTGTACTGTCCTTGGCACTGAGCAGAGTCAGGACCAAACTGCAGGCTCAAAATGGACTTGATGGAATAGCTTGCAGACTCCTTTGACCTACTAATGACACCTGGAGCTTATGAAGGGCTGTGTGCTGGACCCTGAGCTCGGTACTTTCAAAGCATGACCTCGTCTCATCCTCACAGCATTCCCAGGAGGTGGGCAGTTTTGTCTGTACTTCCATCTAGGGGGTTGAGGATCAAGGAGGTTATGCTATCTGCCCAAGGTCATTGCCAGAAAATGGTCAAGGTGGGTTTTGAACAGGGGTGGACCTGACACCCCAGCTGATGCTCTTCATCACTAGGACACATGCTTTTGCCCTGGGAAGGCCCCTGAAGGGAGGAATAGAGAGCTCTTTTGCAGTTAATGAAAGGCTAGGGTATACATGCACGCACTTTTTTCTTTTTTTTTTTGCGGTCCGCGGGCCTCTCACTGTTGTTGTGGCCTCTCCCGTGGCGGAGCACAGGCTCCGGACGTTCAGGCTCAGCGGCCACGGCTCACGGGCCCAGCCGCTCCGCGGCATGTGGGATCTTCCCGGACCGGGGCACGAACCCGTGTCCCCTGCATCGGCAGGCGGACTCTCAACCACTGCGCCACCAGGGAAGCCCCATGCAGGAACTTTTCATCAGTCCCTGGAACATAATCCTAAACAGTCTCCTCTGCCGTTGCTGAAAACCTATTACCTGGGGTTGTTTCGGAGTGAACTGAAGAGGAAATGACACCCGTGGCTGGCGAGGTAGAAGGACGATGCAGTGGAGAAACAGCGCTGAAGAGAAGTCGCAGAAGTGATGCTGTGCTCCCTTCACTTAGAAACAACCAACCAGCTTGTGCAGAGCATTCTAGAGGGTTCATATAAAGTGTGTGCATGTGTGCAAGTGCCCACGTGTTTCTGTGCCACGCATAGCAAACAAGCCTGTGGGTTCTAGAAATAATCCAAATGATAAATGGTCTCTGTCTACAAATATTGTAAGCAACGATGCCAAATTATTTGGACAAGTTTGCTAACAGATGTGCCGTGTTTAGCTGAACAGATACTAATTTCCAGCTCTTGGACCCGCTGATAAATTATATCCTGTTGGAGATACATTGCAAGTTACAGTAAAAGCCGACGTTGCATGTGATTGTCAAGACATAATTCAAATGAGATGAAGACTGTCCTGCCACATATGAGGTTCTTTGGTTAGAAAATATCCACAGTGCTTTTGATACTGTAGATTTAAGAAAGACTACTTTATATAACACAGCAGCAAAGGCATTTATTATACTTAAAAATAATATATTAATCCCAGTGGTTTTTTCAGTATTTTGAACCATTTATCATTTCTGGGACAGGTTTTGGAATTTGTGACCTGCCTTTTGGAAAGGTGCTTTCCTCTAGCACTTATGTGGAATCTTTTGACACGGAGTACCTGGCTTGAAATGTTGCTAGGCTACAAGATAAAGTTGCTCGGGGCTGGTTTAGAATACATGCTGCTTTTGTGGGATGTATGATCATGATTTGGAGTTCCCAGTTATTTGGAAAGTCGCTGTCAATCTCAGCTGATGCTTGTTTCGTCTGTGAAGAAGATATTTCTCAACCTTGACACTGTTGACACATTAGACCAGCTAATTTTTTTTGCTGTGTGTGTCTGTCTTGTGTATTGTAGGGTATTTAGCATCATCCTTGGCCTGTACGGGCTAGATGCCAGCAGCACTTCCCCAATTGGGACAATTAAAATATCTCTAAAGGTTGCCAGCATTGCTCCCCCTCTCCCCTGCCTGGTTGGGACCCGCTGATATAAAGCTTTGTCAGGTCAGATGTCTGCAAAGCTCTGCATGTTGCCCTGATTTTATGGATAGTTAGAGTATTTCACATGCGCTTTCTCTTCACAGCTGCTATTAACATAAATATTCTTATTTGTAATTCTGGCAATAGCCTGGCAGCGAAGATTAATGGAGGGGAAAAAAGCAAAAATATCCTCCTGCGATATTGCAGTGTACTGAATTATATGCTTTCGAGGTGCCAATAAAGATGATGATAAACGGAATAACCTTCAGTTAAATGCTGCCTTCCCTGCTTCCTGTTTCATGTGTCCCTCACTATAGCTTATCTTTCTGGATCAGTTAATTGTATGTTTCTCTTTAACCTTCACTGATATCACCCAGAGTTGACTCTCTAGTATTTTTTTTTATTCTTGTTATCAATAAAGTTTTACTATCCACTTGTCATTATAAGTGTCAGTTTGTTTTTCATTCCATATATCTGGCTGACTTCCTGCTTGGATGGGTGGAAAAAAAATCTATTTGACTTTGATGGAGCTAAGATTATATTGCTGTTTTTTTTAAAGATTGTAGTGCTATTGATCAGTGTCTTTTGCATGGCAACTCTAGTACAAGTAAAATCATAGAATTTTAGCTTTTGCAGGTGAACAATAATACTAAGGACAAAAAATAATACCTTCTGTTACGAGTCTGAGAATAATCTCTTCAGCTAGACCTCAGAACATCCCTTCTGGTTTACATGATAATATAATTTGGACTGTGAATCTAAGAGTTTTACCGTTCTAAAGAACTACTCCAACTCCCTCACATTGTAAATGGAAAGGTTAAGGTCAGGTGAGAAAAAAAAGTGATGCTGTCAAAACCATACAACCAGATAGTTCCAGAACTAGGACTAGAACCCTCTGTGGAAGATTGCAGTGGTGGCTCTAATTCAGGGGTTGGCAAACTCCAGCCCTCAGAGCAAGTCTGCCTTGCTGCCTCTTTTTCTAAATACAATTTTATTGGAACATAGTCACACCCATCAGTTTACTTATGATGTATGACTTTCATGCTACAGTCACAGAGTTGAGTAGTGGTGGCAGAAACAGTATGATCCCAGAAGCCAAAAATATTTACCATATGGCCTTTTACAGAATGAGCTTTCGTATACTTCCACGAATTCTTCATTCCCTTTGCTGTATAATATTACAGTGCCCTCCCTCCTCACTTCCCCGCTTCCTGACTCTGGACTCAGCCATATGACTTGCTTTGGGCCTGCTTGTTCTTGAGCCTCTGCCGTTGCAATGAGAAATGCCCACACCAGGCTGCTGGAGGCTGACAGACGTGGAGCGGAGTCCAGTCATCCAAGTCCTCCTAACTGAGGTCAGCCTCGATCAGCTGTCAGCTGGGCAAACCTCAGACAAGTGAGCGGGGTCAGCCAACAAGCAATAAGTGCTTACTGTTCATGCAAAATTATTGTGGCATATGAAATGGAACACTTCTGTTGAGAATTACGTGTTAGTTAAGGACTCAGATTTTAGAGATAGATAGCCTGGGTTTGGGTCCTGACTCTGCTAGTTTTTAGCTGCATGACCTTGTTACTTCTTAAATCATGTTGCCTCTCAAATCTTTCTTTTTTCAATGTTTATAGTATCTATTACTGCTTTCTTGACAGCTGGTTTTCCTTTGTTTTATACAAACAGGAAGGTTGTATTTCTCTGCCTTCTTGAAGATGGGCATGGCTATGTGACTTCTTGTAGCCAGCAGACTCTGGGTGACGGTAAGTGTGTCCCTTCTGGGTGGAAACATTCATTGCTAGTGCTTGTTCTCCATGAATTCTTACCATGTAGGCATCTGTGGAAGAATGCATTGATGGAGGTCAGTGCTGAGCCACCACATGGTGGACAGTTTCCTTGGGGAGTCATCTGGACCCACAGTGGACTTGGCATGAGTGAGAACTTAACTTTTGTTGGCTTAAGCCACTGGAATTTGGAGGGTGCTTGTTACCGTAGTTGAGCAAATATTTTTTGAGAATTTAAAATTCTTTTCTGAAATGAAAATTACTACAAATGGAAAAGTCATGGTGGAGAGAATGGGGTCCCTGTGAGTTCATCAACAGCTATTTATCGGAGACCTACTGTGTGCCAAGGAGTAATGGGGAAAACGGTGCAACTCCTGGGGTAAAATTGAGGAATCACCACTAAATAAGCTGCATGACCTATGGTGGAATTGACTTCATCCTTTTGAGCTTCAGTGTCTAAGATTGGGACAAACCTGTTTAACCTTTTCAGCATATTGTGGGGGATTCAATAGGGTAACATAATGATGACGTTTCCAGAGTCTTGGATGAACTGTGGGGACTGTTATGTGCACAGCAGACAGGATGGAACGTTCTGGGGCCTGGGCCAGGCTGGGACGCCCAGTAGCCCAGTGGCTATGGATCGGTCCACTCTAGCGGAGTGTTGTGGTTAGGGTTAGCAGCCACGGGGCAGAAGACCGAGCAGCAGGCAGAGGCAGGGGGTGTGGGGCCACTGTGCAAATCCATCCGAGGCCCGTTGTCAGCCCCGGTCCCTTCTCTGCCCACCCGTCAACCAGCCGCCTCTTACCATCCTCCACGTGCCACCTCTGTCGGGACCACCTCTTTCAATGACTTTGCGGGTTTCCCTGGCTGAGCCCCAGCAGGCACCCAGGCCCCCAGATCAGAGGACATTAACGATTGGTTGTTTTCCTGTCTCCATGGAGACTCCACTGGTTTTCTGGAAACAGCCAGAGACTTTATGAATCAATTCTGTGGGTGGTGGGGGAAGGTGTATTTTGCCATGATTCTCTGAGACAAGCACCTGTGTTTGTGTTTCCTCTCCGATGAAAGCAGATGACAGATGCAGGCTGCTCTTCCATCTATTACTTTTTTAAAATATTTATTTGGCTACACCAGGTCTTAGTTGAAGCATTCATGTGGGATCTAGTTCCCTGACCAGGGATCGAACCCAGGCCCCCTGAATTGAGACCGTGGAGTCTTAATTAACCACTGGACCACTAGGAAGGTCTCCACTTACTAATTTTCACATTTTCTTTCCACAGCCTGTCAACCAACCCCAGACCTACTTGGGTGCCTGTGCCCCTTGCAAGAGCCCTGGGGTCCCGGAGGTGTAGGGGGGATACATCTAAAACAGAGGTTAAGACACCAGGACTGGAGGCACATGTCACCTGCCTTTCCCAGTGTGGTCTCCAGCTTCTCCAAATATAAGGCATTTTTATTTGATAATATTGGTTACTTTTTTAGAATATTCTTTAAAATAGTTATCCGAATTCCTAGATGATAACAAGGTTCTTTTGAGGCTGATGGTAAGAGTTGAGCAAATAAAGCCAATACACAACCAGAGCCACATCTGCTTTTGTGTTTTAAGCATGAAAGTATTTTAATATCTACTCTGAATGAATTATCAACTTAGCAATGGAGAGGAAAACTCCTAGATTCAGAGACTTCCAAAGAGAATACAATCCCATCATATGACCTTAAAAATCGCAAGAAGTTTTTGTTTCACTATTTCAGTTCTTTGAGTTTTATACCTTGGCTCTCAGGCATGGGCGATATCCATAGCAAGAATGAACTGGAAAATTAATTCACAAGTTACCTTTCTCTGTTATGAACAGGTTTTTTTTCTCCTAAAGACATGACACACTAACTCTTCTTTTCAAGCAAATTTAATTGCAACACCTTTAATCAAGTAGTCTATAACTTTGCTGCCCAGAATATAACTGCAAACTTGAAAGGGGCCCCCCAAATGCCCACTGGTAGCTATTGAGCTGAGGACCATTTCAGAGCCTTCGGCAGTGTCTTCTGCCTTCCCAGCAGGCTCCCATCAGTTCATCTGCTAGCCCTTGCTTACATCTAAGTTGGTCATTTTATCTATGTGCATCCCACATGCTACTTGCCAGGGAAATGCAAGAGAAAAAACTTTCCTGCTCCCATCCTCCCTTTCTGGAACTTGGCCCGCTTAGAATATTGCTTCCTGATCCTTCCAATAAGCTAAAACCCCAGAGGCACTTAACAATTAAGAGACCAGAGGTATTCGTTTGGAACACATACATTGTGTGTAAAATCTAATTGTTCTTTTTCATGATCTCCATATTGCTAACACTGCCCAACTAGAAATGGAAACTGCCACATAATTTAATCTGTGCAGGATTCTTTCCTTTATGCAAGTAGAAGAAAATAAATTAAGAAGTTTCTTTTCTTTTTTTTTCCTCCCCTAAAAGAAGTTAAAACTTTAAAGCCACTAAGAGATTTCAAGTTCACACTGAATTCCTCTGGGCTAAGAGATAGAGATCATGAGTAGGCACTCACACATCCTTTACAGAGATATTCAGGCAGATCAAATTAGGTTGTTTGGTGTTCATGGCCCCTCAGGGCTTAGTTCTGTTTAGCATCATCAGGCAAGGAAATTATTATAACTCGGCAGGTTCAGTCTATTTCCGAAATATTATTCCCCTAAGGTCTAAATACTGGCCATGCAGCCTCACCATCACATTAGCCAAGTAAAAGGCTGGTTGCCCACCCCACCTCTCTCCCCCAGTATATTCCTTTTAAGAAACCCTAGCCATGTGTACTGGGTAGATATGTACTAGGTGGACACTACTTGAATTGGGCAGGCCTGCACACCCTCTAACTTTGTAGATTAATACCAATAATAAAAGTAAGAATGGCATTCAATAATTACTTGTCATAGGTACTTTACAGTTATTCTCTCATTTTTTTTCCCAACAACCCTACAAGGTTAACACTATTGTTATCCCTATTTCACAGGTGAGGAAATGACAGCCCAGAGAGGTTAAATAAGTTGACACAGTCACACAGCAAGTAAGTAAAGAGCAGATCCGTGGTACCAACCCAGGCCTCTTTGACTCCAAAGCCCTGCACTTGCTTCAACTAAGACCTGGTGCAGCCAAATAAATATTTTAAAAAAGTAATAGATGGAAGAGCAGCCTGCATCTGTCATCTGCTTTCATCGGAGAGGAAACACAAACACAGGTGCTTGTCTCAGAGAATCATGGCAAAATACACCTTCCCCCACCACCCACAGAATTGATTCATAAAGTCTCTGGCTGTTTCCAGAAAACCAGTGGAGTCTCCATGGAGACAGGAAAACAACCAATCGTTAATGTCCTCTGATCTGGGGGCCTGGGTGCCTGCTGGGGCTCAGCCAGGGAAACCCGCAAAGTCATTGAAAGAGGTGGTCCCGACAGAGGTGGCACGTGGAGGATGGTAAGAGGCGGCTGGTTGATGGGTGGGCAGAGAAGGGACCGGGGCTGACAACGGGCCTCGGATGGATTTGCACAGTGGCCCCGCACCCCCTGCCTCTGCCTGCTGCTCGGTCTTCTGCCCCGTGGCTGCTAACCCTAACCACAACACTCCGCTAGAGTGGACCGAGCTTGGACCGAGCTTGGACCGAGTGGCTCTCCCCAAACCCGGCTCCCTCCTCCACCTCAGCGCCCAGGGTGGTGCCTCCCGGGAGGTGGGAGAGCCCATTAGAAACTAAGCTAAACGCGTAGAGGCCCCCCAGCCTTGCCTGGCGGTCCAGGCCTCCTACGTTCCTCTGTGATCTCGGAGGACAGAGGCAGGTTCAGGGCTGGGGACCTCACAGCCAGGAGTGAGTGTTTATGACTTTGGCTCATGTGATTTGGAAGTCGTGTAGTTCATATGCTCATAGGATTCGACAGTTAGAAATACTGTAGAGGTTTTTTAGCCAGGCCTCTGACTTTTAGCCCAGAGACCTAGAATGAGAGTGGTCCGTGCCAGAATAGCGAAGTTTGGGGTCTGTGGCAGCACTGAACTGTCTGAAGAAGTCAGGGAAGGCTCCAGAGAAGGTCATATTTGAGCTGGGTCTTAAAGGCCGAGGAGGAATTCGTTAGAAATAAAAGAGTTGGACACTCCAGGTGGGCACGGGGAATCAGTCATGCAGGGTCAGGCTCCGTGAAGTTCCTGTTTGCTTCCTTCCTTCATTCCTCTCTTCCTCCTTTCTCCTTTCCTTCCTTCTTCCTCTTTTTCTTCCTCCCTCCCTCCATCTCTCTCCCTCCCTCCCTCTCTCTCCCTCTCCCCCTCCCTCTCCCCTCCCCCTCCCCCCTCCCTTTCCCTCTCTCCTGTCCTATTTTCCTTCCTTCCTTTATTTGGGAAAAGAGTTTGGGACCCTGGGGCTGCTGGAATCCGTGTGACCTCGAAGTAGCTTTGGCTCTGGAGCGTGGCCAGGGGTCATGACTGGACTAACCATTCTCCGAAAGCTTGGGTGATCTCAGAGGTGGCCTTGTGGAGGATGTAGCAATCTGGCCAGAGGGTGGGGGGCCAAGGAGGTGAAGATAGGGAGCCGGGATTTTGGTAGCTAAAAACCTCAGTTATTTTTTAAGCTTTATTAAGATATGATTAACAAGTAAAAATCATATGTGTTTAAGGTGTGCAACATGTTTGATAGATGTATATGTTGTGAAATGATCATCACAGTAGAGTGAGTTTACATGTCCATCCCTCACAGTTATTTTGTTTTTTTGTGCGTGGTGAGAACACTTGAGATCTATTCTCTTAGCAAATTTGAATATACTTTATTATTAACTATAGTCACCATGCTGTACGTTAGGTTTCCAGCACTTACAGTGATTTTTTACAAGCTCATTTTGGAAGGAGGTAATTCCACTGTGCCAACAGAATGTTTTAGAATTTGTTCCACTGTGTGTGGTTCAGGAGGCTGATAAGCCCTGCCGTGATCGGAGAATGCGGGGTACGGTAGCGAGGGCTACAGATGTGTTTTATCCTACGACTCTCAGAATTCTGGGCACTTGGACAGCTGGGTCCCAGCAGAGCTGGGGGACCACGTGTGCACATGCTGTGCTGACAGGGGATGGGGTGGTAGAATGTGGCAGGAGCGGGCTGGGAGAAGGCTGGTATCTGCCTGAGTCCTGCAGGGGCTCCCTCACCCTGAGAAAGCTCCTTTCCCTTACACTGCTCTCTGCTGGGTGTTCCCAGGGTTTGTCACCCAGGGGCTTGCATGAACGGTGCTCTACTACCCTGCGCTGAGTTAACAGACTCTCACTGAAGGTTTGGGGTGATGGGGGGGATGACAGCCCCAAACAGAATAAGAAATAACTACAAAGAAAACAGTGAGCATCCCTGTCCTCAGCCTGCCAACCCTGGCACCTTTGCATAGTTTCTAAGGTCTGCTGGGGTCTTCCTGTTTGTTCTTCAGAACCTCCTCCCTTTCCTACCCCTGGGCTCCCTGTCTCCCCCCGAGTTAGCTCTTCCTTGGGTTCCCTTCTCCATGTCAGTGTAGGCCCTGCCATTGATGAAGACCCATCAGTGAGCTTTCCTAAACCGTTGTCTTAAAATGAGTGCTGCCTCTGCCCTAGAATGTGAGAAAGATGGTGCTGGTGGTGGTGGTGTGTGCATGTGTACATGTGTTTAATCCCACTGCTGGATACAGTTTACAGGTTAAAGCCAACTGGTCTTTACTCCAAAGCAGGCAGTCATTCTTTTACCAGAATCTTCATCTTAACTGTGGTTGGCTTCATCCCTTCTCTGTACCCTAATCCTGATTTCCTTGGGGGTACACACATGATGAGCACTGGGAATACCCAGGGTTGGAGGAGGAGAGTGTGTGTGTCTGTGTGTCTGTGTGATCTGGGGTAGACTGACGTGGAGACCCTAGAGACAAATGCTGCACTGAGCAGTGGTGCAAGAAATAAACCCTAAACCCGTCAGACCCCAGGCAAGCCTGGGAGAAGCAGGAGGAATGATGCCTGTCCTGATAACTTTCTTCCTCCTCCTCTAGGACTTTTGCTCTTTGTCCTTATGAGTTGGGGGTGGGAAGGGACTTTCGGTTCCCTGCAATCTCACCCTTCTTTTGGGCGTATGAATATGAGTAGGAGATATGAACAAAGAGTTGTAGCCATGTCTGAAATTGACTAAAAATTCAGATGAAATATTTGTCATTCTTTCTTTATTCTCATAATAAGGTTTCCTATCAAGGTTTTCTTTTCTGCTTTATCTGTAAGACTTGGTGTTCCTTGCTGAAAAGAAACCTTATGTCACAACTTCTAAAAGTCCATAACTTCTGGAAGAGTTCCTATGCTTGCTTTTCTTTTACATTCTTTCTCACTCTCTTTTGAAGACACACATTATATTTTCATAAATTAATAAAGAGTATCATAAAAGTAGAGAAAGGGGAAGTGGCCTATAAATGATAAACTCTGCTCAAAACAGAAGAAAACAAATGCTTAAATAATGTGGTCAAGTGAAACAGGCTTTTAAAAAATTGTTAAAAAGAGAGTCCACTCTCAGCATTAAGAGGTAGAGATACCATTCTCTGTGCTGACAAAGAGCCAAGCATATCATGAATCCTTAATGGGGACGGAAAAACAAGGGTATGAAGTAGATGTTACTTCCACTTCATGCTGGGCCATGGCTTGCATAGCCCTCAACAGGCTTATCTCCATTTTGGATACTTTCCACGAATTTTTGGTCCAAGAGAACCCCTCTGAATGGGCCTTATGTCCATGGAACAATGCTTACTGAACACTTAACCTGAGGAAAGCACTGCAGGAGACAGGGAGGACCAAGACATACTCAAGAAGGTTATTGTCTAGGAGGGACTGAAAGATAAACAGAACTCTTCAGTCCAAAGAAAAGGCATATGAGATTTAAGGGAAGCACCATTCACAACGTGATGGAGGTTTAGGGGTGGATTCATGGACGAGAGCACTTGGAATTGAGCCTTGAGGGATGTGTGGACTTTCAAGAGGTGGGGGTGATGATGGGGGGTGGCCCCAGCCCGGATGGAGCCTGTGCAAAGGAAAGCCCAGGGAGGCCCATAAAGGGAAAAGCAAACAGAGACTGAACATTCTGTTTTCTATCAATAATATATTCTAGAGAAGATTTTAAAGTAGAGGAATAATGTGAGATAAGATTGGGAAGGTAGATTGTGTCTTTATTTCGGAGGTTCTTAAATTCTGGGGAAGAGCGGGGAGAATTTATTCAGTAGGTAATGGAGGCTCATGGAGCATGTTTAAGGGGTATTTTGCAGCCCCGAGTAACCTCAGACGACCCTGGCAGCCATCCTGGCTTATCCTTTTGGTCAGTCTTCTACTTTTACGTGCAGCCATTCAGAGATGGCTTAGAGAGAATAACAAGAAGACCAGTTAAGAAAAGGAGACCAGTCTGGGGATCACAGTGGCCTAGAGCAGCTAGCGCAAGGGTGGTGGAAATAGAAAGGAGGGGCTGCTATGAAAGGTGTGCTGGGAAAAGGATCTCAAGGGAGAAGCCAAGTCCAAGTGGGCCCCTGGGCTTTGTGTCTGGGAGGATGGTGAGGCAGACACCGGGAAGCCTGGAGGTGCTGTGTGTGGGGGAAGGCAATTAGCTGGGCTTGCACAGATGAAGTTCAAAGGCTGGAGGGACATTGAGAAGAGCTGTCATTGGGTTTCTAGGGAAGAGGTGAGGCTGTGTGCATGAACTAGGGAGTGAACAGAGAAACAATGGTAGAGAGAGACAATGGTAGAGGTCATGGTCAGAGCCACTGTGGGAATGTCTTCCTGTAGAAAGCAGAAAGCAGGGCAGGGAAAATGAATTCATAATAGGAAGCATATGATATTTGTTTTTCTCTTTCTGACTTACTTCACTCTGTAGGACAGACTCTAGGTCCATCCACCTCACTACAAATACCTCCATTTCATTTCTTTTTATGGCTGAGTAATATTCCATTGTATATATGTGCCACATCTTCCTTATACATTCATCTGTCGATGGACACTTAGGTTGCTTCCATGTCCTGGCTATTGTAAATAGAGCTGCAGTGAACATTGTGGTACATGACTCTTTCTGAATTATGGTTTTCTCAGGGTATATGCCCAGTAGTGGGATTGCTGGGTCACATGGAAAGGTAAGCTGGGACAAAGTGAGAGAGTGGCATGGACATATATACACTACCAAATGTAAAATAGATAGCGAGTGGGAAGCTGCTGCATAGCACAGGGAGATGAGCTCAGTGCTTTGTGACCAGCTAGGAGGGTGGGAGGGAGGGAGACGCAAGAGGGAGGAGATATGGGGATGTATGGATATGTATAGCTGATTCACTTTGTTATAAAGCAGAAACTAACACACCACTGTAAAGCAATTATATTCCAATAAAAATGTTAAAAAAAAAATAGGACGAAAGGAGTGCTAAGTGAGCCAGCCGCAGGAAACAAGCTCTCAAAAGCTAGGGGAGGAGAAATTTCCCTGGGGGTGGATGGGGGAGTGAGAGCCGGGTGTGGGTGGGGTGGCAGCGGGGAATGTGTGAATTGCGTCAAATGCTGCTGATAAGCTCAGCAGAATGATGTAGACAGTGGGTTTATGGACTGGAGTTTGGGAGGCCTCGGGGGCCATCCTTGGAGAGCTGAGTTTCAGAGTTGAGTTTCAGCTGGATTGAAAGTGATGAGAAGAGTTGAAAGTTCCCATTGGAGAGGTATTTTTGATCTTTCCCTTTAAAGATGCTTTCCATTTTCACAGTATCATTAAAAAAATCTGGCTGGCATATTGCAGTGACAAAAATGGGCAATATATGTGAAATAAATGTGAATAAGTGCACTTTAGTAGATCCAGGAGACTGTTTAATGTACTGGAGAATTATTTTTCAGGCATTCCATGGTATCCAAATTGGGTTAACGTACCCCAGAAAAGTGAGTCAGTTACTCCTCGTTGACTAGTAAGGTTAGACCAGCTGTTCCTGAAACCTTAGGACATATTAGCTGACTGTATACTGTTGTTCATAATATCTGTTTCCTGGATCAGCATGGTTTAAATACTGAATTTTCAGGCCAAATAGCTCTTTACAGCTGCAGAAATATACCATAACTTCTAAGTGATCATTAGTTTGATAAAAGGTGTTGAGTGCCTTGTCTTGTGAAAGTGGTCTTCGATATAAGAGTAGCATCAGTGAGCAGACACAAATGTTCAGGGACTCACACCCTGGAAGACATTGTGTCTTGTAATTGTTGGTGTGGCAATCAGCAGCAATGACTTTTTCAGAGAGGCATGTTTTGTGGTTAACTGAGTACCTTTCTTTCCAGGCCATGGAAAAATCTAATTATGTTGTTCTTGAGCCTCTGGTCTAAAAAAAAAAAAAAAAAAAAAAAAGATAATTATTTAAAAAGGTCTTTTTTTCTTTTAATTTTGTCCTGATCGTCATGTAAGTTAGATCTTTGAGGTGCTGTATAGAAATAATATTAAAACTATAATTTATAAAAGCAACCTTCCTTCCCAATCCTTCTCTCCTCCTTCGCCCTCCTCAGCTTTAAAGCAGTTACAATTTTAACTCGAAAATGCAAAGAGTCAGTGGAAAGGTGTGAAGAAATAGGACTGAAATGGTCTCCACATTGCACTCACTGGACCTGGTGGGACTGCCAGCACAGGGTGAAGGACGGAGTTTTAGTCTGTAGTTCTTCATATCCTTTCCAAGTAAGTCCTCTTACTCCCAAGAACTCAGGGTTCCAGATTGCTTTAGCCCCTGGAGTGGATTATTTATCATGAACTATTGAACCCCCTCACAGCAGAGGTCCAACCAATGAACGTGTGGCCCTGTATTTGTGTTTTTATTTTATTTTTATTTTTTTTGCTTTATTACAAATTTAATCAGTTATACATATACATATGTTCCCATATCCTCTCCCTTTTGTGTCTCCCTCCCACCCTCCCTATCCCACCCCTCCAGGCGGTCACAAAGCACCGAGCTGATCTCCCTGTGCTATGCGGCTGCTTCCCACTAGCTAGCTACCTTACGTTTGGTAGTGTATATATGTCCATGCCGCTCTTTCACTTTGTCACAGCTTACCCTTCCCCCTCCCATATCCTCAAGTCCATTCTCTAGTAGGTCTGTGTCTTTATTCCTGTCTTACCCCTATGTTCTTCATGACATTTTTTTTCTTAAATTCCATATATATGTGTCAGCATACAGTATTTGTCTTTCTCTTTCTGACTTACTTCACTCTGTATGACAGACTCTAGGTCCATCCACCTCATTACAAATAGCTCAATTTCATTTCTTTTTATGGCTGAGTAATATTCCATTGTATATATGTGCCACATCTTCTTTACCCATTCATCCGATGATGGACACTTAGGTTGTTTCCATCTCCGGGCTATTGTAAATAGGGCTTCTATGAACATTTTGGTACATGTCTCTTTTTGAATTCTGGTTTTCTCAGGGTATATGCCCAGTAGTGGGATTGCTGGGTCATATGGTAGTTCTATTTGTAGTTTTTTAAGGAACCTCCATACCGTTCTCCATAGTGGCTGTACCAATTCACATTCCCACCAGCAGTGCAAGAGTGTTCCCTTTTTTCCACACCCTCTCCAGCATTTATTGTTTCTAGATTTTTTGATGATGGCCATTCTGACTGGTGTGAGATGATATCTCATTGTAGTTTTGATTTGCATTTCTCTAATGAGTAAAGATGTTGAGCATCCTTTCATGTGTTTGTTGGCAGTCTGTATATCTTCCGTGGAGAAATGTCTATTTAGGTCTTCTGCCCATTTTTGGATTGGGTTGTTTGTTTTTTTGTTATTGAGCTGCATGAGCTGCTTATAAATTTTGGAGATTAATCCTTTGTCAGTTGCTTCATTTGCAAATATTTTCTCCCATTCTGAGGGTTGTCTTTTGGTCTTGTTTATGGTTTCCTTTGCTGTGCAAAAGCTTTGAAGTTTCATTAGGTCCCATGTGTTTATTTTTGTCTTTATTTCCATTTCTCTAGGAGGTGGGTCCAAAAGGATCTTGCTGTGATTTATGTCATAGAGTGTTCTGCCTATGTTTTCCTCTAAGAGTTTGATAGTGTCTGGCCTTACATTTAGGTCTTTAATCCATTTTGAGCTTATTTTTGTGTATGGTGTTAGGGAGTGATCTAATCTCATACTTTTACATGTCCCTGTCCAGTTTTCCCAGCACCACTTATTGAAGAGGCTGTCCTTTCTCCACTGTACATTCCTGCCTCCTTTATCAAAGATAAGGTGACCATATGTGCGTGGGTTTATCTCTGGGCTTTCTATCCTGTTCCATTGATCTATCTTTCTGTTTTTGTGCCAGTACCATACTGTCTTGATTACTGTAGCTTTGTAGTATAGTCTGAAGTCAGGGAGCCTGATTCCTCCAGCTCCGTTTTTCGTTCTCAAGATTGCTTTGGCTATTCGGGGTGTTTTGTGTTTCCATACAAATTGTGACATTTTTTGTTCTAGTTCTGTGAAAAATGCCAGTGGTAGTTTGATAGGGATTGCATTGAATCTGTAGATTGCTTTGGGTAGTAGAGTCATTTTCACAATGTTGATTCTTCCAATCCAAGAATATGGTACATCTTTCCATCTATTTGTATCATCTTTAATTTCTTTCATCAGTGTCTTATAATTTTCTGCATACAGGTCTTTTGTCTCCTTAGGTAGGTTTACTCCTAGGTATTTTATTCTTTTTGTTGCAGTGGTAAATGGGAGTGTTTCCTGGATTTCACTTTCAGATTTTTCATCATCAGTATATAGGAATGAAAGAGATTTCTGTGCATTAATTTTGTATCCTGCAACTTTACCAAATTCATTGATTACTTCTAGTAGTTTTCTGGTAGCATCTTTAGGATTCTCTATGTATAGTATCATGTCATCTGCAAACAGTGACAGCTTTACTTCTTCTTTTCCGATTTGGATTCCTTTTATTTCCTTTTCTTCTCTGATTGCTGTGGCTAAAACTTCCAAAACTATGTTGAATAAGAGTGGTGAGAGTGGGCAGCCTTGTCTTGTTCCCGATCTTAGTGGAAATGGTTTCAGTTTTTCACCATTGAGGACGATGCTGGCTGTGGGTTTGTCATATATGGCCTTTATTATGTTGAGGAAAGTTCCTTCTGTGCCTACTTTCTGCAGGGTTTTTATCATAAATGGGTGTTGAATTTTGTCGAAAGCTTTCTCTGCATCTATTGAGATGATCATATGGTTTTTCTCCTTCAATTTGTTAATATGGTGTATCACGTTGATTGATTTGCTTATATTGAAGAATCCTTGCATTCCTGGAATAAACCCCACTTGATCATGGTGTATGATCCTTTTAATGTGCTGTTGGATTCTGTTTGCTAGTATTTTGTTGAGGATTTTTGCATCTATGTTCATCAGTGATATTGGCCTGTAGTTTTCTTTCTTTGTGACATCCTTGTCTGGTTTTGGTATCAAGGTGATGGTGGCCTCGTAGAATGAGTTTGGGAGTGTTCTCCCCTCTGCTATATTTTGGAAGAGTTTGAGAAGGATAGGTGTTAGCTCTTCTCTAAATGCTTGATAGAATTCGCCTGAGAAGCCATCTGGTCCTGGGCTTTTGTTTGTTGGAAGATTTTTTATCACAGTTTCAATTTCAGTGCTTGTGATTGGTCTGTTCTTATTTTCTATTTCTTCCTGATTCAGTCTTGGCAGGTTGTGCATTTCTAAGAATTTGTCCATTTCTTCCAGGTTGTCCATTTTATTGGCATAGAGTTGCTTGTAGTAATCTCTCATGATCTTTTGTATTTCTGCAGTGTCAGTTGTTACTTCTCCTTTTTCATTTCTAATTCTATTGATTTGAGTCTTCTCCCTTTTTTTCTTGATGAGTCTGGCTAATGGTTTATCAATTTTGTTTATCTTCTCAAAGAACCAGCTTTTAGTTTTATTGATCTTTGCTATCGTTTCCTTCATTTCTTTTTCATTTATTTCTGATCTGATTTTATGATTTCTTTCCTTCTGCTAACTTTGGGATGTTTTTGTTCTTCTTTCTCTAATTGCTTTAGGTGCAAGGTTAGGTTGTTTATTCGAGATGTTTCCTGTTTCTTAAGGTGGGATTGTATTGCTATAAACTTCCCTCTTAGAACTGCTTTTGTTGCATCCCATAGATTTTGGGTCGTCGTGTCTCCATTGTCATTTGTTTCTAGGTATTTTTTAATTTCCTCTTTGATTTCTTCAGTGATCACTTCATTATTAAGTAGTGTATTGTTTAGCCTCCATGTGTTTTTATTTTTTACAGCTCTTTTCCTGTAATTGATATCTAGTCTCATAGCATTGTGGTCAGAAAAGATACTTGATACAATTTCAATTTTCTTAAATTTACCAAGGCTTGATTTGTGACCCAAGATATGATCTATCCTAGAGAATGTTCCATGAGCACTTGAGAAAAATGTGTATTTTGTCGTTTTTGGATGGAATGTCCTATAAATATCAATTAAGTCCATCTTGTTTAATGTATCATTTAAAGCTTGTGTTTCCTTATTTATTTTCATTTTGGATGATCTGTCCATTGGTGAAAGTGGGGTGTTAAAGTCCCCTACTATGATTGTGTTACTGTCGATTTCTCCTTTTATGGCTGTTAGTATTTGCCTTATGTATTGAGGTGCTCCTATGTTGGGTGCATAAATATTTACAATTGTTATATCTTCTTCTTGGATCGATCCCTTGATCATTATGTAGTGTCCTTCTTTGTCTCTTCTAGTAGTCTTTATTTTAAAGTCTATTTTGTCTGATATGAGAATTGCTACTCCAGCTTTCTTTTGGTTTCCATTTGCATGGAATATCTTTTTCCATCCCCTTACTTTCAGTCTGTATGTGTCTCTAGGTCTGAAGTGGGTCTCTTGTAGACAGCATACATATGGGTCTTGTTTTTTTATCCATTCAGCCAATCTGTGTCTTTTGGTGGGAGCATTTAGTCCATTTACATTTAAGGTAATTATTGATATGTATGTTCCTATTCCCATTTCCTTAATTGTTTTGGGTTCGTTATTGTAGGTCTTTTCCTTCTGTTGTGTTTCTTGCCTAGAGAAGTTCCTTTAGCATTTGTTGTAAAGCTGGTTTGGTGGTGCTGAACTCTCTCAGCTTTTGCTTGTCTGTAAACGTTTTAATTTCTCCATCAAATCTGAATGAGATCCTTGCTGGGTAGAGTAATCTTGGTTGCAGGTTTTTCTCCTTCATCACTTTAATTATGTCCTGCCACTCCCTTCTGGCTTGTAGAGTTTCTGCTGAGAGATCAGCTGTTATCCTGATGGGGATTCCCTTGTGTGTTATTTGTTGTTTTTGCCTTGCTGCTTTTAATATGATTTCTTTGTGTTTAATTTTTGACAGTTTGATTAATATGTGTCTTGGCGTATTTCTCCTTGGATTTATTCTGTATGGGACTCTCTGTGCCTCCTGGACTTGATTAACTATTTCCTTTCCCATATTAGGGAAGTTTTCAACTATAATCTCTTCAAATATTTTCTCAGTCCCTTTCTTTTTCTCTTCTTCTTCTGGAACCCCTATAATTCGAATGTTGGTGCGTTTAATGTTGTCCCAGAGGTCTCTGAGACTGTCCTCTGTTCTTTTCATTCTTTTTTCTTTATTTTGCTCTGCAGCAGTTATTTCCACTATTTTATCTTCCACCTCACTTATCCGTTCTTCTGCCTCAGTTATTCTGCTCTTGATCCCATCTAGAGTATTTTTTATTTCATGTATTGTGTTTTTAATCGATGCTTGATTCATCTTTAGTTCTTCTAGGTCCTTGTTAACTGTTTCTTGCATTTTGTCTATTCTATTTCCAAGATTTTGGATCTTGGAAATAGAATCTTGGATCATCTTTACCATCATTATTCTGAATTCTTTTTCAGGTAGACTGCCTATTACCTCTTCATTTGTTAGGTCTGGTGGGTTTTTATCTTGCTCCTTCTCCTGCTGTGTGTTTTTCTGTCCTCTCATTTTGCTTATGTTACTGTGTTTGGGGTCTCCTTTTTGCAGGCTGCAGGTTCATAGTTCCCGTTGTTTTTGGTGTCTGTCCCCAGTGGCTAAGGTTGGTTCAGTGGGTTGTGTAGGCTTCCTGGTGGAGGGGACTAGTCCCTGTGTTCTGGTGGGTGAGGCTGGATCTTGTCTTTCTGGTGGGCAGGTCCACGTCTAGTGGTGTGTTTTGGGGTGTCTGTGGACTTTTTATGATTTTAGGCCACCTCTCTGCTAATGGGTGGCGTTGTGTTCCTGTCTTGCTAGTTGTTTGACATAGGGTGTCCAGCACTGTAGCTTGCTGGTCGTTGAGTGAAGCTGGATGCTGGTGTTGAGATGGAGATCTCTGGAAGATTTTCGCCGTTTGATATTATGTGGAGCTGGGAGGTCTCTTGTGGACCAGTGTCCTGAAGTTGGCTCTCCCACCTCAGAGGCACAGCACTGACTCCTGGCTCCTCAATTTGGGATGATTTGTTGTCTATTCATGTATTCCACAGATGCAGGGTACATCAAGTTGATTGTGGAGCTTTAATCCGCTGCTTCTGAGGCTGCTGGGAGAGGTTTCCCTTTCTCTTCTGTGTTCTCACAGCTCCTGGGTCTCAGCTTTGGATTTGGCCCCGCCTCTGCATGTAGGTCGCTGGAGGGCGTCTGTTCTTCGCTCAGACAGGACAGGGTTAAAGGAGCAGCCTCTTCGGGGACTCTGGCTCACTCAGGCCGGGCGGGAGGGAGGGGCACGGAGTGCGGGGCGAGCCTGCAGCGGCAGAGGTCGGCGTGACGTTGCACCAGCCCGAGGCGCGCCGTGCATTCTCCCAGGGAAGCCGCCCCTGGATCCCGGGACCCCGGCAGTGGTGGGCTGCACAGGCTCCCGGAAGGGCGGTGTGGACAGTGACCTGCGCTCGCACAGAGGCTTCTTGGCGGCGGCAGCAGCAGCCCCAGTGTCCCACGCCCGTCTCTGGGGTCCGCGCTTTCAGCCGCGACTCGCTCCCGTCTGTGAAGCCCCTTTAAGCAGCGCTCTTAATCCCCTCTCCTCGCGCACCAGGAAACCAAGAGGGAAGAAAAAGTCTCTTGCCTCTTCGGCAGCTCCAGAGTTTTCCCGGACTCCCTCCCGGCTAGCTGTGGCACATTAGCCCCCTTCAGGCTGAGTTCTCGCCGCCAGCCCCAGTCCTCTCCCTGCGCTCTGACCGAAGCCCGAGCCTCAGCTTCCAGCGCCGCCCGCCCCGGCGGGCGAGCAGACAAGCCTCTCGGGCTGGTGAGTGCCGCTCGGCACCGCTCCTCTGTGCGGGAATCTCTCCGCTTTGCCCTACCCAGGTATGTGGGGAGTTTCTTGCCTTTTGGGAGGTCTGGGGTCTTCTGTCAGCGTTCAGTAGGTGTTCTGTAGGAGTTGTTCCACGTGTAGCTGTATTTCTGGTGTATCCGTGGGGAGGAAGGTGATCTCCGCGTCTTACTCTTCCGCCATCTTACCCGGAAGTCCTCTGTATTTGTGTTTTAAAAGAAAAGGATGTTATCCTCCACAGAGTGAACCCAGGTAGGGGGATTTCAGGCTATAGAGAAACTCCTTTTTGGGGGGACAGGTTAGAAGGCTTTTCTCTAATGAGAATATGCTGGCTCCATCTATGAATATGATTCTAGTACTACTCCCCAGCACTTCCTCACATTGGATTTTGGAAGGAGAGAAGAAGGATGTGTGTTTCAGAAAGAAGTCTGCTTTATTAAATGGGGTAGAGTAGAACTAAAGCCACAAAAAGCGTTATAATTTTCTTTCTCTATCCTGACTTCAACTTTTGAGAGGGGATATTATGCATGTTTGATTTGAGTCTTCCTTGAATTCTCATTTTGTTCTCAAGAGAGAACATCTTAATGAGGTATGTCCAGTGGTTTGCTAATAAATGTTAAACAACTGGCTCTCTCTAAAGAAAGTGCTTCTGCCAACTTTCATTGTGTAAATACTCCTCTAAGGCTGATTTCAGTCTATCTAAATACTCCTCTAAGGCTGATTTCAGTCTGTCTGTGAGATGTCACTGAATGAGGAGTTGGGAAGAGTGCACATTCAGCTCGTAAGAGCGAGCACACGGTCTCTAGTCTGTCACTGGGTATGTCTCTTCTACTGCCAGTCACAGTGATGGAAGGGATGTTTGTGAATAGCCTATTATACTCTCGAAAATTAGAAATGTAGCTTTTCTTGATAAACATGATTTAAATTGCTGAGGGATGTTGAAAGTAAAACACAAAACATAGGAATATCAGCATAACTCAGATACTTTCAGTTTTATAATGACCATAAAATACTAAAAAATGAAGCCTAATTCTCTTTCACACAATTTTACCATCTGCTTTCTATTCACACCTAACTGTTCACATTGCCCAAGCATGTCTTCCATGCCTTTGTACTGTTTCCCTCTTGCCTAGAATGCCCTTCCCTTTCCTTTTTCCCAGCCACCTAGAAACCTGGGTCCATCCTTTAAGACCCAGCCTAGGTGTTACCTCCTCTCATTATTCTGACCCCAGCAGGCCCACTTGTCCTTTCCTTGGTATTCCCACTACACCTTCATCTTACGGCATCATAGTACTTAGTCTCTTTGTCTTTCCCCCTGTTTTGTGAACTTCTTGAGGCCAGAGATTGTGCCCTCAATGGCCCCACGCTAATTAAGGCCCAGCGTGATCTGGGCTTTGCCCGCTTCTCTGGCCTCATCTCGTGCCCAGGTCCGTCCATGCTCTTATCACTTTGGCCATCATGGACTTTGCTCTCCTCCTCTGTGACGTGCTCTCTTCCACTTCAGCACCGTCCTCCGTGTTGCCATCTCCACCTGGATCAGCTTCTCCCCTGCCTTTGCTCAGCTGCCACCTGCTTATTCTCAGGTCTCATCTCCTTAAGGAAGCTTTCTTACTTCCCCAGACTACATGAAGTCTCCGTGATGGATGTTCCCATAGCAGTCTGTTCTTTACATCACTGCACCCAACACATTGGTGGTTATTTAACACCAGTCTTTCCTGCTAGACATGCAACTGTATGAGCATAAAGACCTGGGTCTTTTTCATCATTTTTCCAAGCCTAATACATCTTAAGAGCTCTGATATTTGCTGAATGTTAATCATTGGAGAAATATTTAGTTTGGTTACCTGAGAATAAGAAGTAATTTCAACACCCAAAGAAGATCCAGGAATAAAAGTCAAATCTAGGAAGGCAACTCTGTCAGTGGAGAGTTGGTGAATCATGTCTAACATTAAATTAATTTAATTACCTGGTGTGACAAATTAATTTAATTACCTGGTATGACTGCCTCATTTGTAATGATTATTCATTCACGGAGCTGGCTAAATTAGGCTTTTATCATTCACCTCCTCATTCTACTACCGTGGACATCAGAGATGTAGATCTCTTGCATGTTCCTAAGAATGAAATAAACCGCCCTTCTAATACAGTGCAAGCCTTTGTGCATGGACGGTTTGTTCAGCCCCTCCCCCTGGCCCTGGGAGGCTGTTCTGGGAAGAGGAGAGCAGGCACTTACCTCGCTCCTTATGTGTTTCCTTTGTGAGTTGAAGGTTAATGCATGGACCCCTCCCCCTCCTTCGGTTCATTTCATTTAAAGAGAAGATTCAAGGCACTGAATGTAAAATTGAGCGTAACATTTTGACGTTTCTTCCTCTGAGAGCTGGGCTGCTCTTAGATGCTCTGAGGCCCTGGGCACTGCATATATGGGGAGTGGGGTGGCATTCTTTGAAGTTCTCCACTCCTTATATACCGACCTCTGAAAGCACTTCTGACTCCACACAGGCAGAGGTGGTCGTGCATCTTGAACCTGGCTCCTCCCAGCCAGCAGTAGTATGACAGCTTGGTTTGGGTGGGGTGGAAAGGATCATGTTATACAAACTTGGAATTGGAGGAGAGCTTAACAGTTTCCTAGCCCAAGCTCCCACCCACAGGAGGAGTTCCTGCCTTCCTGTCCTGACTCCCACCAAGTGGAAGCTGGGCCAACCAGACTTTGCACTACTTAGATGGACTTAACAATAAGACTCTCCTGCCTGGGCCACCCTCAATAGCTTATTAAAATTTCCTTACATTCCCCTGGCTCTTCAGGGTAATACTCTTTTCTTTGCTGTTCTCTCTTTGAATCAGCCAGAAGCAACTTTTATTTAGCCCCATTTGACCTCTGGAAGGTGCTATTAGCACCTAGAGGGTAGAGGCCAGGGATGCTGCTAAATATCCTCCCATCCACAGGACAACCCCTCATGACAAAGAATGATCCATCCCAAAGTATCAGTAGTGCCGAGATTGAGAAACCCTGCTCTCATGCTGTGTTTTAGATACATCATAAACCATAGTTTAACGTTTGTGTGAACGTGAATGGAGCAGGACAGAGTTCTCAGCATGTGGGGTCTCCAGTGCCTAGCACAGAGCTGAGCACACAGTGGGCCCTCAGGATGCTTATGCTAAGACACCACTGCCACCTTCTGGAATCCCACAGTCTCAGGTGTGACCCCATCTGTTGTTTTGATCCTACCATGTGAGCTGGGAATCTTTCAGAGCTGATGTATTCCCAGTGTTTTCATTGTTAATTACTTTCAGTGCCTTTGGAAAAAGGAAATAAGTTATTTTTTTCCCTTCAAAAATAGGGTAAACAAAATAAAATCGTTTTTTTTTCTTTTGGTTCTAAAGACTATGACGTTATAAAATCTATGTTTCCTTTGTGCAACATTTTCTTTCTCTGTAGTTCCAAGGAGACTCTCAGAGCTATTGCTTCTTGGGATGCAAACATGCTGCTCTTTGCGTTTTGACGCAGAGATCCTCTCTGAGACTGCTTGGGGCTGTGATGAGGCCTCTTCCTGTCTTCTCAGGGAGATACAAAGTCAACCCATGTCTGTAGATAGTGCTTGGAGAGTAAGGAAACAGGGTGATGAAAATCTGTTATTCTAGATTGTTTGGAACCTGGGTAGATATTTAAAAATGCTATGGAGGGATTGAAGAGGGCAGAGAATAGGAAAGTCTAGCAGGGGTTTAAGTTTAAGAATCACTCTGCATTTTAAGAAATAATAGACATAGTGGTTTTATTTTACTCCTTTTGAAAACTTAGCTGGCCATATGACAGTTGGCAACATTTCATCACTTCCTCGCCAAGTGGGTTAAAAATCAAATTAAACTTTCTGCTTGCTAAAATTATGTATTCCCTGGATAGGAAACTCTAGATTTCCAAGAGTATTACATCTTATATTCTGCATTTCCTTCTGTGACAGTCAGGTGGGAACACTCTATCCTTCCGTTGCAGAGGTTAGTCCAGCTTCTGTCCTGCAGGCAAGGAAAGAGGGATGGTGAGGACACAGGGACTCACCGGAGGCAGTGAGCCCCATACGGGGCCATCTCATGCTTCATGAGGATTGATTTCGAAAAACAGGAGGGTGACTGAAGAACTAGGTTGTCATTAGTATTTCTATTAGTATGTTTTTTCTGGAAAAGGCAATTTAATGGGAGGTGAGGTACAAAGAAAGGCAGGAGTATGGATCTTGGTGTGATGTTGAGGTCAGCTTTAGTATTATTTTTCAACAGTCTTATTGATATATAATTCACATATTATACAATTCATCTAATTAAAATGTAAATTCAGTAGTTTTTAGTCTGTTCACAGAGGTCTGAAACTATTATCACAATCGATTTTAGAACATTTTCATCAGCTTAAAAAGAAACCTGTATCTTTCACCTGTCACCTCCCAAGCCCCCGATTGCCCAGCCCCTGGCAACCACTAATCTAGTCTACTTTCTGTCTTTATGAATTTGCTTATTCTGGACAGTTCATTTAAATGGATCATACAGTATGTGGCCTTTGGTATCTGACTTCTTTCACTTTGCATAATGTTCTCTCAAGGTTCATCCATGTTGTGGCATGGATCAGCACTTCATTCCTTTTTATGGCTGAAAAATATTCTACTGTATGGATATAGCATATTCTGTTTATCCATTCATCAGCTGTATGCAGATCACTTAGCAAAATCCCCACGTGCCTGATGAGCACTCAGTGAATGAAGGGATGAGTCCATTCATTCAACATGCGTTTATGGATGACCTACTGTGTGCTAGCAGTTGGGAATTCTGAAGTGAACAATAAAAGCTTTTACTCTCCTGGGGTTTAATGGCGCACCAGGAGAGACAGACAGGTGACAAGTGAACATGTAGTATGCTGGATGATGGCCAGTGCTATGAAAACCTTGAAGCAGGGTGAGGGCTGGACTTGGGAGAGTTACGATTTTACATATGAACATAGGTTCCTTTCCTCTACTCAATCCGAGCACTTCCCAGGGAGGTGGTGGCAGAGCTGGGAGAGAAACCAGGTCTCCTGTTACCTGAATGGTGTCTCTGACATGTGAGATTGGCCTGGATGCTGACGGAGAGCAATCTGGTCCATATTTCTCTGCTTTTCACATGATTTCTCTTGTCCTGGAGAAGGCACTGACTTTCTCCTTTTTTCTTCCCTGCACACTTTATATTCTCAACTCTAATATACATGAAAAGCTTACTGTCATTTTGCCATTTGGTGCTTTTGTGGGCACTGAATATTCCCTTTTTTTTTATTAATGGGATTTAATTTTTATCAGTTAGCCCTGGAGGAAACTTGCCTGTGGTGCCTCCTCTGAGGCTGTTGTTTGCAAGCGCCTAGGGCACTACCTGGTGCCTCCTGCCTGTGCGGGCAGGAGCAGTAGCTGCTAATTGTGTGCCGTGCGTGCAAAGGCATCACAGAGCATGCTCCAAGGAACACCTACCGAAATGCTTTAAAAAATGCTCATTTCCCTTTATCCACTGCCCCTTGCAATGTTGACAGTCTGTTTTTTTTTTTTTTTTTTTTTTTTTTTTTGTGGTACGCGGGCCTCTCACCGTCGTGGCCTCTCCCGCTGTGGAGCACAGGCTCCAGACGACGCACAGGGCCAGCGGCCATGGCTCACGGGCCCAGCCGCTCCGCGGCATGTGGGATCCTCCCAAACTGGGGCACGAACCTGTGTCCCCTGCATGGGCAGGCGGACTCCTAACCACTGCGCCACCAGGGAAGCCCCGACAGTCTGGTTTTTAAGAAGTGAAGTGGGGCGTCGCAAAAATTACGAGGTAAGGGTTGCAAGCAGAGAATTTTCAAAAAAGTGATTATTTATTCTCTGACTACAGAAATGTGTGTCTGAGATACCTAGCAATGAGGGATTGAAGTCCACTTAGGAGAAAGCTTTGTCACCATAACGGTCCTTTTTCATGGAAATATCTTTTTCTCAAAAATGTGGAGCTGAATGCACTGGGTACCATGGCCATTAGGACTGGGGGGATGTGACATCTGACTTTTGGAACCACTGATAAGACCCCCTCGAGTCAGTAGAGGAAGATCAAAGGCTTTGCCCAGTGTGTCTGGGATGCAGTGGAGAGGCTTCCTGCCTCTGCCTTGGGGCACTCCCTGGGGTAAGTTATTCATACAAGTAAGAGCTGCTTACTGCCTCAGGGAGAAACACAGGCAGTGGAGCTCACAGAAAACCCTACATCTCAGGCTACACAGGCATTTTCTCCTTATTTAACTGGTTAGGGTCCTTGAATGGTGAAGTGAGACTGTGTTACCAGTCTGTGAGTAACTGAGAGCCGTGCTCTGAAGAAGGAATCTACCTCCAGCAAAAAGAAATAAAATCAACATATTTATAATAATAGGTATTGCCACTATTATTGATAAAGCACTGAGGTTGATAAAAATCTAGTTACCAAAATTGTATATTGCAACAATCTTTATTTTAGGCTTAGTTTTATTTAAATGAAAATAATTATGTAGGTTATACCTGTACATACATTGCTTTAAAAAAAATCCAAACAGTACGATGAAAGCAGTGAGAAGTAATTCTCTCACTTCTGATTCCCAGTTTTCCTTCCCAAAGACAAATAGAGTTCTGTGCATATTGTTCAAAAGCTATTTGATACATTTTTAATATTGCAATAGTTTGTGAATAATAGCCTGTAAATAGCATGTTGTCCGCCAGACTTCTATCCTAGCATTACTGCTCTCCAGCTCAGCACTTCACTCCTGGAAGCCTCTGTATTTACCTCCCTCATAAGGCTATTAGTGTCAAATAAGGTAATTCTTACATATCTGATGCCCTAGTCATAGTCAGTGCTCAGTAAGTGGTGGTGTATATTAATGATTATTTATGATTTATTGACTAAGTCATGGTTGCCAGATAAAACGTAGGACTCCCAGTTAAATTTTCACATAAACAATAAAGAATTTTCTAAGTATAAGTATATCCCAAATATTGCATGGGATATACTTATACTAAAAATAATTGTCAATTATCTGCAAGTCTAATTTAACTGGGTATTCTGTATTTTTATTTGTCTCTACAATCCTACACTAAATGCCAAACTCTGAGCCATGGGGTATGGAGAGAACAGCATTCTAGAATGTCGAGATATTAGAGCTGGAGGGGGACTCTGGTTTAATGCCCTTATTTTATAAGGTCCACCTTCAGCACTCTGAGTGCCAACCCATCTAGCCAGATTCTTAACTGAAAAAGCGGTGTGAAAGATTCTGTACCTGGCTCTACCCTCAGGACTAGTCTATTGCCAGCTACACTAATGCATTCTCTACTTTTCTCTGTCCCTCCCGATGCCACACCCTTCCTGGGAAAGTCTGGAACTGAGAAAGAATCTTCCTTCAATCATGGCTGTCCGGGATTACTACAGTGAGGGGAAGGAAGTGAAGGGTGAGGAAGACTATTGAGCAAGCTCTGGGGCAAACTGATGGGTCTCAAGATGAGTGAGGTGGAGATTGGGGGTGGGGGGTAGGAGGCAGAACATTTACACGATGACACATGTCTGGACACAAAGGGAAATTTTTGGTTAGTCTCTCAGGGTTTATGGAACTCAGGACAGTCTTAGTTAACGTGTGGACCCTCCTGAGTGGTTATCCTCCCCTTCTCTGTCTCAGATAGAATAAAACATGAACTATTGATGAAAGTTGCATGTTGACGGGGCTTCCCTGGTGGCGCAGTGGTTAAGAATATGCCTGCCAATGCGGGGGACATGGGTTCGAGCCCTGGTCCGGGAAGATCCCACATGCCGCGGAGCAGCTAAGCCCGTGTGCCACAACTACTGAGCCTGCGCTCTAGAGCCCGTGAGCCACAACTACTGAGCCTGTGTGCCACAACTGCTGAAGCCCACGTGCCTAGAGCCTGTGCTCCACAACAAGAGAAGCCACTGCAACGAGAGGCCCGCGCACTGCAATGAAGAGTAGCCCCCACTCGCCGCAACTACAGAAAGCCTGCGTGCAGCAACGAAGACCCAATGCAGCCCAAAATAAATAAATAAATAAATAAATAAAAGAAAAAGAAAGTTGCATGTTGAGAGGGGGAGGAAAGAGTATTTGACATTTGGCAGCTGATAACTCAGCTAAGCCCTCTCTTAAAAGCATGTTATGATTATAGTTTTCATGAATAATATGTACACTAGGTAAACCTCTTGAAATGGAAAAAAAAATGTAAGTAAACCTTTCTTTTCATAAGAATATGTTATCCTATAATTTAGGTTTCAGAATATTTTGAGGATCTGATTTTAATGAGAAGACCATTCTCTTTCCTGTGCTGCCTGGCTCTCTCTCAGTCTCTGTCTCCTGTCTGTGTGCAGGCTCCTCCTTCCTTCTCTCGCATTCGACCCCGGCTCATTTCAGAGCACCTCTGGGATTCCCATAAGCTTCAGTTTTCGTAAAGCCCAAGAAAAATTTATGTCACTGCACTCAGTGTATGATGTCACCAAGTGACAGCTTAGGGGGGCAGACAGTAAGGGGAAAATGGTTTGGAGACTGTTACTTTCCCTATTCTCTCCAGTAGAGAGGATGCTGATGGTCACCCATGGAAGCCATCGGAATGAGTGTATCTAGGGCCAGAGGGGAAGTGTTTTCTAAGCAAGTGGCTGCCCCAGTTTTCTGTGGTGAAGGGGAGTGAGAGGAGAGGTCGGATTTAGGGCATGAAACAAAAAAGGAACAATAAAAGACATTTCATGACACTAATAAGTCTGGGAATGGTTGGTGAAATTATTTTGATTTTGTAAATTATTTTGAGAGCTTATTTTTTGAAATATTTAAAGTTTTTCTTATTTCCGTCCAATTATAATTATCAATTATTGGGGAAATTGTTTCTATGTAGTAATTAACAAAATACTAAGGTTTAGTCTCTTAAACAGTTTTGAATTTTTAGGTGTGTGTTTATGTCACACTTTTCATCAGATTTTTTTTAAGATAAAAAGTAAAGAATCCGTTTTAGGAAAGGTAGATGCAAAGAAATAATGTGCAAAGTGAAATATAAACTATCTTTATGAATTCTGAAAGAAAAATCTGACTAATCAGCATGGGGTTGATATGTTATAAAACTTCCAAAGGCCTTTAGGTGAGGAAGACATAAGAATCATAGGCTTGAAATATTACCCTCAGTAAGTTTGGAGTTAAATGAAGTAAAACATGGTCTTCACTTAATGGTGCCAGTTAATTAATCTTTGGCATACTCAGTGAATTTAACTATTGCAAAGTCATGATTTTCTTTTCTAAAAATCAGGACAAAGGTTGACCATCTTGCTCCCTAATTTATCCTTGATTAAAAAGTAAAATCAAGTGGAAAACTTTTTTTTTTTAGTCATTAATGAAGCAGAGGAAGCACTTGCATATTGATAATACACTTACCTGTTGAAGAGTTGGTTTGAGTGATAACTACTGGTTATGTGACTGCCAATATATCATTTAAAGACTTAACAAGAGTTATTAATAAGAGTTATTAGCTACTTTATGTGATAAGACATGAGCAGTCAATTCCTTATAAATGGAGGCTACAGCGACCATGGGTTTCGTATATCCTTGTTTCATTACAGGAACTCAGATATAGATGCATTATTGTCCAAATGTACTTACTCTGAAACTTGTAAAAATTTATAATTTGTATCCCAAGATAATTTAGGTCTAGCATACATAATTTTCCTTGGCTTGTTAGAAATGTTTGCTTTTTAAGATTAATCTTCAAATATACAAAATGAAGAAGCTGACCTAAGTTAAAGGGAAGAAAACCAATTAGCAAAAGATGATGAAAAGCTTAAAAATGTTTGTATGTTGTCTATCTGGATCCTTTGGATTTTGTATCATAGTTATTTTAAAGTTCATGTCTGACAGTTTCAACTGCCGGCTCATCTGTCTTGCATCTGTTGACTATTTTTTAAAAAAAATTTATTTTATTTATTTATTTTTGGCTACATTGGGTCTTTGTTGCTGTGCGCTGGCTTTCTCTAGTTGTGGTGAGCGGGGGCTACTCTTCGTTGCGGTGCATGGGCTTCTTATTGCGGAGCATGGCCTCTAGGCATGTGGGCTTCAGTAGTTGTAGCACACAGGCTCAGTAGCTGTGGCTCCCGGGCTCTAGAGTGCAGGCTCGGTAGTTGTGGCGCACGGGCTTAGTTGCTCCGTGGCATGTGGGATCTTCCCAGACCAGGGCTCGAACCCATGTCCCTTGCATCGGCAGGTGGATTCTTTTTTTTTTTTTTGCGGTACGCGGGCCTCTCACTGTTGTGGCCTCTCCCGATGCGGAGCACAGGCTCCAGACGCGCAGGCTCAGCGGCCATGGCTCACAGACCCAGCTTCTCCGCGGCATGTGGGATCTTCCCAGACCAGGGAACAAACACGTGTCCCCTGCATCGGCAGGAGGACTCTCAACCACTGCGCCACCAGGGAAGCCCTGTTTTTAATTTTTTGAGGAATCTCCATACTGTTTTCCATTGTGGCTGCGCTAATTTACATTCACACCAACAGTGTATAAGGGTTCCCTTTTCTTTACATCCTCCCCAACACTTGATATTTCCTGCTTTTCAATGATAGCTATTCTGATGGGCATAGGTGATATCTTATTGTGGTTTTAATTTGCATTTTCCTAATAATTAATGAGGTTGAGCATCTTTTCATGTACCTACCAGTCTCTGTATGTCTTCCTTGGAAAAAGATCTATTCAGCTCCTCTGCCCATTTTAAAATCTGTATTTTTTGTTGTTGTTGTCGTTGAGTTCTATGAGTTCTTTATATATTTTGGATATTAGCTGAGTACTTTTATATTGAAGTAAAATGTTGTGTTGTACTAGAACACAAACTAAATTGTAAAAGGCAAACTTGAAGGCATACAGTAAATTGTAGAAGGCTAGAGAGGATATAAACTTTATTTTCCTTTGTTTACTAAAGCCATTTAAGTAGTAGGAATGTCTAATAATTCTGAGTCCTATCCCATGTCCCTACAGTAATTTTGGGATCATAATCAGATTACTCATTTCTCCTTGGTGATACAACCATTACAAATTTAATAAAAGATCTACTTTGTATATAAAACAACAGATAAAATGTACTGAGAAAGGCTGATTTTGAGAAATCTTTTAAAATTCTCCAATACATGATTATTGTGGGTGATTTAGATAACAGAATACACATGTTATGTATGATTCGAGAAACAACTGAAGAATAAACTATGGCCTCAGAATTCCTACAGGCAAAAGATTCCATGACATAGGCAGAAAATTGAACAAAATCCAGAGCCCAGATTGATTTTTCTCATATTATCGTAAATCTTTCTTTTTGTATGTACATGGAATGTTAAGCTATACTTGAGGGGTAAAAGCTCAACATGCAGAAAAATCCTCATTTTCTATTATGGCCTATTCCTTGACATATTAGCCAAGGCTTATCTTTCTTGCCTCAGAACAGTTGTATCCTTGGGTAAATTAATCAAACCATCTTCAGATCTTGGACTAAGATCACCTTCAAACCTGATGGTACAATCCCTATCACTAACTGAAAACATTAATTTTCTGCTAGGCAACTATTTATAAAATATTGTTACTTTCTCCTTTTCCTTTTGCCAGACAGCAACTCAGTTAACCTTAAGCAATGAAGGAAAGTTGCATGTTTATGTTTCTGTAGTTTTGAGAAGTGTTCATACCCCAAATTGATCTTTTGGACATTCCAGTGACAAATTTGACTTAATATTATTTATGAATGATTCTTATCTTAAAATGAAAACAGGAGGGAGTGGAGTCAAGATGGCATACTAGGAGGACGCAGAATTCACATCTCCTCACAACTGGGGCACCTATCAGGCACTGGTGGGGGACCACGGACACCTAAGGGGATGGGGGGAGCCCTCAGTGACTGGCTTGCGGGATCTTGGTTCCCAGGCTGGAGATCGGGCCTGAGCTCCTGTGGTGGGAGCTCCGAGTCTAAACCGCTGGACTAACAGAGAACCGCAGACCCCAGGGAATACTAATCAGAGTGAGGCCTTCTGGAGGTCCTCATCTCAGCACCAAGACCCGGTTCTGTCCAACTGCCTGCAAACTCCAGGGCTGGACGTCTCAAGCCAAACAACCAGTAACACAGGAATACAGCACCAGCCATCAAAAAAAAAAAAAAAAAAAAAAAGACAAAAAAATATGTTACAGACGAAGGAACAAGGTAAAAACCTACAAGACCAAATAATTGAAGACGAAATAGGCAACCTGCCTGAAAAAGAATTCAGAATAATGATAGTAAAGATGATCCAAAATCTCAGAAACAGAACGGAGAGAACACAAGAAACATTTAACAAGGATCTAGAAGAACTAAAGAGCAAACGGTGATGAACAACACAATTACTGAAATTAAAAATACTATAGAAGGAATCAATAGCAGAATAATGGAGGCAGAAGAATGGATAAATGAGCTGGAAGATAAAATGGTGGAAATAACTGCCAGGGAGCAGAATAAAGAAAAAAGAATGAAAAGAATTGAGGACAATCTCAGAGACCTCTGGGAAAACATTGAATGCACCAACCTTCGAATTATAGGGGTCCCAGAAGAGGAACAGAAAAATAAAGGGTCTGACAAAATATTTAAGAGATTATAGTCAAAAACTTCCCTAACATGGGAAAGGAAATAGTCAATCAAGTCCAGGAAGCACAGAGAGTACCGTACAGGATAAACCTAAAGAGAAACAAGCCGAGACACATATTAATCCAACTATCAAAAATTAAATACAAAGAAAAAATATTAAAAGCAAGGGGAAAACAACAAATAACATACAAGGGAATCCCCGTAAGGTTAACAGCTGATTTTTCAGCAGAAACTCTGCAAGCCAGAAGGGAGTGGCAGGACATAAAGTGAGGATCTCATTCAGATTTGATGGAGAAATTAAAACCTTTACAGATAAGCAAAAGTTAAGAGAATTCAGTACCACCAATCCAGCTTTACAACAAATGCTAAAGGAACTTCTCTAGGCAGGAAACACAAGAGGAGGAAAAGACCTACAAAAACAAACCCAAAACAATCAAGAAAATGGTAATAAGAACATACATATCGATAATTACCTTAAATGTAAATGGATTAAATGCTCCAACCAAAAGACATAGACTGGCTGAATGGATACAAATACAAGACCCATACATATGCTGTCTACAAGAAACCCTCTTCAGACCTAAGAACACATACAGCCTGAAAGTGAGGAGATGGAAAAAGATATTCCACGCAAATGGAAATCAAAAGAAAGCTGGAGTAGCAATTCTCATATCAGACAAAATAGACTTTTAAAATAAAGACTATTACAAGAGACAAAGAAGGACACTACTTAATGATCAAGGGATCAATCCAAGAAGAAGATATAACAATTGTAAATACTTATGCACCCAACATAGGAGCACCTTAATACATAAGGCAGATACTAACAGCCATAAAAGGGGAAATCAACAGTAACACATTCATAGTAGGGGACTTTAACACCCCAATTTCACCAATAGACAGATCATCCAAAATGAAAATAAGGAAACACAAGCTTTAAATGATACATTAAACAAAATGGACTTAATTGATATTTATAGGACATTCCATCCAAAAACAACAGAATACACATTTTTCTCAAGTGCTCATGGAACATTCTCCAGGATAGATCATATGTTGTGTCACAAATCAAGCCTTGGTAAATTTAAGAAAATTGAAATCGTATCAAGTATCTTTTCCGACCACAACCCTTTGAGACTAGATATCAATTACAGGAAGAGATCTGTAAAAAATACAAACACATGGAGGCTAAACAATGCACTACTTAATAACGAAGTGTTTACTGAAGAAATCAAAGAGGAAATCAAAAAATACCTAGAAACAAATGAAAATGGAGACACGACGACCCAAAACCTATGGGATGTAGCAAAAGCAATTCTAAGAGGGAAGTTTATAGCAATACAATCCTATCTTAAGAAACAAGAAACATCTCAAATAAAGAACCTAACCTTACACCTAAAGCAATTAGAGAAGAACAAAAAAGCCCCAAAGTTAGCGGAAGGAAAGAAATCATAAAGATCAGATCAGAAATAAATGAAAAAAGAATGAAGGAAATGATAGCAAAGATCAATAAAACTGAAAGCTGGTTTTTTGAGAAGATCAACAAAATTGATAAACCATTAGCCAGACTCATCAAGAAAAAAAGGGAGAGGACTCAATTCAATAGAAATAGAAATGAAAAAGGAGAAGTAACAACTGACACTGCAGAAATACAAAAGATCATGAGAGATTACTACGAGCAACTCTATGCCAATAAAACGGACAACCTGGAAGAAATGGACAAATTCTTAGAAATGCACAACCTTCCGAGACTGAACCAGGAAGAAATAGAAAATATGAACAGACCAGTCACAAGCACTGAAATTGAAACTGTGATTAAACATCTTCAACAGGGCTTCCCTGGTGGCACAGTGGTTGAGAGTCCACCTGCCGATGCAGGGGACACGGGTTCGTGCCCCAGTCTGGGAGGATCCCACATGCCGCGGAGTGGCTAGGCCCGTGAGCCATGGCCACTGAGCCTGCGCGTCTGGAGCCTGTGCTCCACAGCGGGAGATGCCACAACAGTGAGAGGCCCGCATACCGCAAAAAAAAAAAAAAAAGTCTTCCAACAAACAAAAGCCCAGGACCAGATGGCTTAACAGGCGAATTCTATCAAACATTTAGAGAAGAGCTAACACCTATCCTTCACAAACTCTTCCAAAATGTAGCAGAGGGAGGAACACTCCCACTCATTCTATGAAGCCACCATCATCCTGATACCAAAACCAGACGAAGATGTCACAGAAAAAGAAAACTACAGGCCAATATCTCTGATGAGCATAGATGCAAAATACTCAAGAAAACACTAGCAAACAGAATCCAACAGCACATTAAAAGGATCATACACCACGATGGGGGTTTATCCCAGGAATTCAAAGATTCTTTGATATATGGAAATCAATCAATATGGTACACCATATTAACAAAATGAAGGATAAAAAACCATATGATAATCTCAGTAGATGCAGAAAAAGCTTTTGACAAAATTCAACACCCATTTATGATAAAAACTCTCCAGAAGGTAGGCATAGAGGGAACCTACCTCAACATAATAAAGGCCATATATGAGAAACCCACAGCCAACATCGTTCTCAGTGGTAAAAAACTGAAACCATTTCCTCTAAGATCAGAAACAAGACAAGGTTGCTCACTCTCACCACTGTTGTTCAACACAGTTTTGCAAGTTTTAGCCATGGCAGTCAGAGAAGAAAAAGAAAAGGAATCCAAATTGGAAAAGAAGAAATAAAACTGTCAGTGTTTGCAGATGACATGATAC
Source organism: Mesoplodon densirostris (assembly GCF_025265405.1). Lineage (NCBI taxonomy): Eukaryota > Metazoa > Chordata > Mammalia > Artiodactyla > Ziphiidae > Mesoplodon > Mesoplodon densirostris. Next base: position 11,821,471 of record NC_082661.1, on the reverse strand, counting down.
TATACAGAGAATCCTAAAGATGCTACCAGAAAACTGCTAGTGCTAAACAGTGAATTTGGTAGAGTAGCAGGATACAAAATAAATGGACAAAAATCTCTTTCATTCCTATACAATACTGGTGAAAAATCTTAAAATGAAATTAAGGAAAGACTCCCATTTACCACTGCAACAAAAATAATAAAATACCTAGGAATAAACCCAGCTAAGGAGACAAAAGACCTGTATGAAGAAAACTATAAGACACTGATGAAACAAATTAAAGATGATACAAACAGATGGAGAGATATACCATGTTCCTGGACTGGAAGAATCAACATTGTGAAAATGACTATACTACCCAAAGCAATCTACAGATTCAGTGCAATCCCTATCAAACTACTAAAGGCATTTTTCACAGAACTAGAGTAAAAAATTTCACAATTTGTATGGAAACACAAAAGACCCTGAATAGCCAAAGCAATCTTGAGGAAGAAAAATGGAACTGAGCAATCAGGCTCCCAGACTTCAGACTATACTACAAAGCTACAGTAATCAAGACAGTATGGTACTGGCACAAAAAACAGAAATATAGATCAATGGAACAGGATAGAAAGCCCAGGCAAAAATCCGTGCACATATGCTCACCCTATCTTTGATAAAGGAGACAAGAGTATACAGTGGAGAAAAGACAGCCTCTTCAATAAGTGGTGCTGGGAAAACTGGACAGTGACATGTAAAGGAATGAAATTAGAACACTCCCTAACACCGTACACAAAAATAAACTCAAAATGGATTAAAGACCTAAATGTAAGGCCAGACAGTGTAAAACTCTTAGAGAAAAACATAGGCAGAACACTCTATGACATAAATCACAGTAGGATCCTTTGTGACCCACCTCCTAGCGAAATGGAAATAAAAGCAAAAGTAAACAAATGGGACCTAATGAAACTTAAAAGCTTTTGCACAGCAAAGGAAAACATAAACAAGACGAAAAGACAACCCTCAGAATGGGAGAAAATATTTGCAAATGAAGCAACTGACAAAGGATTAAAATCCAAAATATACAAGCACCTCATGCAGGTCAATATCAAAAACATGAAACAACCCAATCCAAAAATGGGTGGAAGACCTAAATAGACGTTTCTCCAAAGAAGATACACAGTTTGCTACCAAACACATGAAAAGATGCTCAACATCACTAATCATTAGAGAAATGCAAATCAAAACTGCAATGAGGAATCACCTCACACCGGTCAGAATGACCATCATCAAAAAATCTACAAACAATAAATTCTGGAGAGGGTGTGGAGAAAAGGGAACCCTCTTGCAGTGTTGGTGGGAATATAAATTGATTCAGCCACTATGGAGAATATTATGGAGAGTCCTTAAAAAACTAAAAATAGGGCTTCCCTGATGGCGCAGTGGTTGAGAGTCCGCCTGCCGATGCAGGGGGCACGGGTTCGTGCCCCGGTCCGGGAAGATCCCACATGCTGCGGAGTGGCTGGGCCCGTGAGCCTGCGCATCCGGAGCCTGTGCTCCACAATGGGAGAGGCCACAACAGTGAGAGGCCCACATACTGCAAAAAAAAAACAAACAAAAAAAAACCTAAAAATAGAACTACCATATGACCCAGCAATCGCACTACTGATCATAAACCCTGAGAAAACCATAATTCAAAAAGAGTCATGTACCACAATGTTCATTGCAGCACTGTTTACAATAGCCAGGACATGGAAGCAACCTAAGTGTCCATCAACAGAAGAATGGATAAAGAAGATGTGGCACATATATACAATGGAATATTACTCAGCTATATAAATAAACAAAATTGAGTTATTTGTAGTGAGGTGGATGGACCTAGAGTCTGTCATACAGAGTGAAGTAAGTCAGAAAGAGAAAAACAAATACTATATGCTAGCACATATATATGAAATAAAAAAGTGGTTTTGATATACCTAGTGGCGGGACAGGAATAAAGACACAGACATAGAGCATGGACTTGAGGACACGGGGAGGAGGAAGTGTAAGCTGGGAGAAGTGAGAGAGTAACATTGACATATATACACTACCAAATGTGAAATAGATAGCTAGTGGGAAGCAGCTGCATAGCAAAGGGAGATCAGCTCCGTGCTTTGCAACTACTTAGAGGGGTGGGATAAGGAGGGTGGGAGGGAGACGCAAGAGGGAGGGGATATGGGGATATACGTATGCATGTAGCTGATTCACTTTGTTATAAAGCAGAGAGTAACACACCATTGTAAAGCAATTATACTCCAATAAAGATGTTTAAAAAAAATGAAAAGAGGGTAATACAAGATTGGATGTGCACTAACTATTCCAGACTAGTTGGAATATTGCCTAGAATTTCAGTCCCTTACCACAAGCTAAATTGGCTCAAGTGGCTGAAGTTGTGGTCCCCTCTAGAGCCTGTTAAGTGACTAAAAAGGAAAGTAAAAATATATACCAACAAACTGGTGTGCTATTGGAGTAGTTAGTGGTTTTGCAATGCTATTGAAACAAAAAACAGGTTGCTGTCAGAAAGGTAGAGAGGTGCATAGAAAAAGAGATGGTATAAGAGCTGGAGGAACTATATTAGCAGATCATCCTGGCAAATAGGCAAATGTACGTATACAAAGTCTTCTTATAGAAGAGAAAGATAATCCATGGAGAAATTAGAGATTCCATCAAAGAAGTACAAAATTTGCCCTCTATTTTGAAAAGAAACAATGGGAACAATTAAGTTGTAAGATTTATAAGGGTATAGTATTTGGCAAACCTAAAATGGCTTTTGGTAGTACCAGATAAGCTTAAATGGCTATATGTGCCCAAATCCTTCATGAAACAACAAATCATGATAGAGATCAATTGGCTACATCATTAAACAGACACTGATGGGGAACTTTTTCTAGGATAGCAGATGATGTGGTCGATTTGTGCTTTATCTGTTCCGAACTTATTTCTAGAAAATTGTAAAAGTGAAACATGGACTGAAACTATGTCCTAGAGACTCTTTGACCATCCTCAAACTGATTTTACACAATTGTCTTCTTTTGTGGCTTATGAATAGTATATTTATTTTCTGGGTGGGTAAAAGTATTTCGTTATTGAAAAGTCACCACATTCATAGTGGTTAAAAAAAGTTAGATTATATATGTATACTTGAAGCATCCCAATTTGTCTATCCAGTGATTGGAGGTTACGTTTTTACTAGAATTTTTTTTTGATGAATTATGCAAGGCTTTGCCCTTTATTCAAATCTTTACTGTCCCCATCACCCTCAACCCTCTAAAATATGAAAATAACAAATGGCATATTAAAAGCATAACTTGGCTAAACTACCAGACATTTGTGAATTGCCATGACCTAAACCTCTACCATGTACTCTTCCCTCTCAGGCACTGACAGACTTAAGTAGCTAGGAATATCTGTGGTTGATTCCAAGCTGATCAAGCCAAATATTGTAAAGGACTGACCCATTATTCTCAGTCATGTTGTCAATAGCTGGAAGCTGACTCTTCTTACCGGTCACTTGAGCAGCCCCTGCGTGACCTAATCCTGGATAGTTTGGTATCCTAGAAAATATACATCAGAAAAAGACTCCCCTTAACTCTTACCAGAAAAGACCTTATCAGAATGAAAACTTGCAACCATTAGGGATCCTAAGCCGAGGAACTCCAGAGAACATTTAAAAGCAGATGATCACAGAAGTCATCTGATTACTTAAGAGAACAACCAGAAGACCTCACAAAGTAGACAGCTTCCAACCAAGACTATCAGAACAAGATTCTCCTAGCTGCCTGGAACCACTGATTACCACCCTCTCCTTGAATAATTGTGTTCTTTATCCTTTGGCCATATTTTAATTTTCTTTAAGACTATGTGCTTCTCTCTTATAAAGTTTCCATTTCTATTAAAATAACTTGCCTTACAATGTTATAATAAAGACAGTTATTACCCTAATTCTGTAGTTCAGCTATTTGATATTACTTAGTTCACAAAGCCAATTTGAAGAATAGTATAAAGCAGTGGTTTGCAAACTGTGGTCCCTGGGCCACTGGGGTCCTGAAATACTTTCAGAGGATTGAGGTCAATACTATTTTCATAATAGTACCAGGATATTATTTACCTTTTAAATTTTGTTGACATTTGCCCTGATGTGTAGAAGTAATGGTGGTTAAAACTGCTGGTGCCTTAGCTTGAACCAAGGCAGTGGCACGAAACTGTAGTAGTAGTAGTCATACCCTTATTGTCATGCATTCACAGCTTAAGAAAATGCCAATTCTTTTGAGAATTTCCTTAAGGTGGAATAAAAATTATAAATTTTATCAGATCTCGGCCCTGAGAACACATCTTTTTGATATTCAGTGTGATGAAATGGGAGGAGCACACTTCAGCTATTATACCAAAGTAGGATGGTTGTCCCACGGAAAAGCCCTGTGCATAGTTACTGGAGTTGCGAGGTGACCGAGCTTCTGCTTTTCAGGGAACACCATTTTTAACTGAAAGAAAAAATGGACAGGCAAACTAGGTTTTTAAACTTGGGCATTTGGCACGTGTTTGCTCAAGAATGAACCAAGGGAGTTTGTTTCTTAGAAGAAAACATCTGACAAAATTTGCTGTCAGTGATAAAATTTGAGTTTTCAAGGAAAAATTAGAATTTTGGAAAACTTGGATCTCTCATCATGAGCTTTGCCAGTTTCCCAATACTTAAAGACTTTTCTAATGGGATCAGTGAAGATGTTAACAAATGTGATTTTTTTGATATTGTATGATTAAATGCGGTAACATTTGTAATATCTGTATTACTCTGTGAACTAATATTTTGCAGATTACCAAAGCATGAAACGACAAAATCATGTATAGATAAAATATCCATTCAACTGTAGGAGAGATCAATGAATTTTAATATAGCAGAATATGAAAAGTTCATTGATAGGATATCAGATTCCACCTTGCAGTTAACCTTTAAGAAAGTATCAGTTGTCAAGTTTCATGTATCAAGAAAGAAAATCCACAGGTACATGAAAAGACTGTTACAGTATTTTTCCTCTTTTTAATTATTTGTATGAGGCCAAATTTTTTTCATGTGCTTTAATGAAAATAACGTATTGCCACAGATTGAATGCAGACACAAATAGTAGAATCTGGTGTCTTCTATTCAGCCAGTCATTAAAGAGGTTTGCAAAAGTGAAAAGCAATGCCACTCTTCTCCCTAATTATTTTGTTTTGTAAAATATAGTTACTTTCATGAAAGCATATTATTTCTGCTAACATGTAATGGATTTTTTACTGTTATTTTTTATAAATTTATTTATTTATTTATTTATGGCTGCATTGGGTCTTTGTTGCTGTGCACGGGCTTTCTCTAGTTGTGGTGAGCGGGGGCTACTCTTCATTGTGGTGTGTGGGCTTCTTATTGTGGTGGCTTCTCTTGTTGTGGAGCACAGGCTCTAGGCTCACGGGCTTCAGTAGTTGTGACACGTGGGCTTAGGAGTTGTGGCTCGCGGGCTCTAGAGCGCAGGCTCAGTAGTTGTGGCACACGGGTTTAGGTGCTCCGCGGCATGTGGGACCTTCCTGGACCAGGGCTCGAACCCCTGTTCCCTGCATTGTCTGGTGGGTTCTTAACCACTGCGCCACCAGGGAAGCCCTTTACTGTTATTTTAAATCAAGTAAATATTTACAAAATTGCTCAGTTTTAATTTGTAGTACGATAAATATCAATGGATATAATCTGCATAAACAAAAGGTCTTTGGAGTCCTCAATACTTTTTGAGTTAAGAAGGTTTGAGAACCAAAACGTTAGACAAATTCAAGGACAGGTTTTTGGGTAATTTATTATGTAGCATTAGATAAAAAGTACAAGTATATAAATGTTATTCTGGTGAGATGAGTTCCTACTGAACATTTGGCTTGAAGGTTCCTACTAAAAGAAATTAAAGATGACACAATTTGAGGACTGGATGGAACCTCAAGAGTCATCTACTCAAGTGGTTCTTTCCCTGGATGCAAATTAGAATAACTCATGGAATTAAAAGTAAAATAGAACTTACGTTTAGGTTCCACTCCAGGCCAATTAAATCACATTCTCTGGAGGACAGGCATAGTTGTCTAAGCATTTATTTATTTGTATATGAGAATAAGAGTCATGGATATTTATCTGTTGACTACAACCCAATACTTTTGTTTTTTTGCTCAAATTGTTCCATCTCTTGCCATTGGAATCTCTTTCAGTTGACTTCTGGGTCCCTTTGGTATAATCCCATCATTGTGGTTTTCTTTCTTTCTTTTATTTTTATTTTTAGCACTTCCTTACTTTCTGGCACAATAAGATACTTCAGGCTCATCTTATATATTTCCTGCTCCAGTCTTAGAGTCAGTCATTTATCCAAGGAACCTGGTTCTTTTTTTTGAGAATGGGATTAGAAACCAAGATCTAGGTGCTAGGTGTGCTCATTGCTACTTGGGAGTCATTGCTTCCAGGCCCTCTCAGTTGACAGCACAAGGAAATATTTTTGTGTATATTAACCCTTTTACCTATAAATATTTCTATATGTAACCATCTGTATCTATATTAAGCTAAACATGCATTCATACTGATGTCTCCAATTTTAATCCATTGCTGCATAAATCATTCTAGCTGCCTCCCTGTGTATGTTCTTTTCTTTTCTTTCCTCTTCTATTCCATTCTACCACACTGCGTGGCTTGCAGGATCTTAGTTCCCGGACCAGGGATTAACCTGGGCCACGGCAGTGAAAGTACCAAGTCCTAACTACTGGACTGCCAGGGAATTCCCAACCCTGTGTATTTTCATTTTATAATTTTCACAGGTCTTCAAAATAGGCTGGGACAGTTTTGATGTCCTCATTTTGCAGATAAGAAAAACTCAAGCTAAAAAATGTAACTACTTGTAAGAAGTTTCATAGCAGTTGGAGTATACCAACATTTTTGAAAAAATAAATACACCAGTTTTTGGCTTTTTGAGAGTTGCAGTTGAGTCTTTCACTTAGAAAATTTTCTGATTCATTGTTATTTCCCTTAAATTTCATTGTCTCTTTTTTCTTTTACATATTTCACTTCTTGCTTGCCCAAATATTTCTTGCAGTTAACTTTGGAATATAGCCTCTTTATAGATAGAAACTCAATATTCTTTTATTTTTTATATTTCTTAATTTTATTGATTCATTTACCAGTTTTGCTCTATAATTTGTATCATTGTCTTTGGCCAAGAGCAGTAGCATTTTTATCTGAGCAAATAAGGCATTAATTATTAAAATGCTCTTGTCAATTGGATATAATCTCAGGAGGTTCTTTAGAAAGTGAATCAAGCTTTATAAAAGAAAAAAATGAATAGATCCTTTGTGCTAAAAGAAGCCATAATTTTTTGTCCCCAGATGTTCTTTATGAATATCATTATATGAATAGGAAGTTGAAAAATACCAAGGGCAGCCATCTATGTTTGAGATTTGATACTGTTTAGAGCATCCATTACAATCCTCTTAGCATTTAAGTATCATGAACTTTGCTGTACAACAGAACTAGAGGAAAAACTATGAGAAAATCTATTGAGATACAAAAAAACTGTTAATTCGCTTCAGTACTTTGGATAGATATAATTTTGTTGCAATTAATTTTGGAAACAGGATGCAAGACAACACAAAATGCCTAGACATTTTGTGAAATATAGTAACTTTTTATTTTATTTTTTATTACTTTTTTATTTTAATTTTTTTTAAGAAATGGTTTTTTTTTAAAAAACAAGCTATTTATTTATTTATTTATTTTCAGCTGCATTGGGTCTTCATTGCTGTGCACGGGCTTTCTCTAGTTGCAGAGAGCGCGGGGGCTACTCTTCGTTGTGGTATGCGGGCTTCTCACCGCAGTGGCTTTTCATTGCGGAGCATGGGCTCTAGGCGCGCGGGCTTTGGTAGTTGCGGCATGCGGGCTCAGTCATTCTGGCTCATGGGCTGTAGATCACAGGCTCAGTAGTTGTGGCTCACAGGCTTAGTTGCTCTGCAGCATGTGGGATCTTCCCGGACCAGGGATCGAACCCATGTCCCCTGCACTGGCAGGTGGATTCTCAACCACTACGCTACCAGGGAAGCCCCAGTAACTTTTAATCTTTGGAAGCATATGGTTTTGAACTTAAATTACGAAAACTAGAAAGTGTAGGCCATGTCTTAGGCAGGACTATTTAGTGGTTTCTGTGTCTTATAATCCTCTTTGCCTGACTGAGAACCTAGAGTTCATATTGTTGCTTCTCTCTACAATTGATTCAAGTGTCCAACTACAGCGTCTTAGTTCAACATTTCTCAGACTTTTGGAGAAAGATGCTGATGCATTCTTCCGAGTAAAGCATATATAAAAAGCATAAGCAACTCCACGTGATCCAATGGAAACTTAGCACTATCTCCTTCATTGATCACAAATGCTGGGACAGTAGAGACATCTGGCCCTTAATCTATTCTCAGGTATTTGTAATAGCTGTTTCCTTCCAGTGGCCACTGAGCATTTATGGTTATTCATCATTATGAGATGGCTGCCCCCTCTCTGTACCCCTGATATACCTCCAACTGAGGACTTAAATCATGTTGCTTCTAAAGTAGGGGATAAATCTGGTTCCTGCTTAGGAAGGCTTTGATTCCTGTATCTTGGGATACAGCATTTGTATATGAGAATAGAGTCATGGATATTTATTTATCTGTTGACTACAACCCAATACTTTTGTTTTTTTGCTCAAATTCTTCCATCTCTCGCCATTGGAAGCTCTTTCAGTTGACTTCTGGGTCACCCTCGCCAGGGTCCAGGACTCTTGTCTTCCCCTGCGTGATCCTTTGTGGCATATTCAGGTCCAGTAATCTGGTTCCTGTCTTGTTACCATATGTACAGGTCTCTGATTTTGTTTTCTGCCTGGTAGTTCTATATCGTAGTGGTGTGTGCAGAAGGGTATAAGGTGCTTCTGTATGCATTGTCTAATTTCATTAACTTGTTATGTATATAATTTTGAGTTTCATGTACTGAGTTAAAAGGAGGAGGGATAAAGAGATGAGTGCAACAGTTTCTGCTCTTAAAGAGCAGAGTGTGGGAAATAGACGTATAAACAGATACATAAACCACACCACAATTCAGAAGGTACAGAACTCTAATGATAGAGATAAAAACCAGGTCAGGTGTATGTTTTAATTTTAATGATTATCATCAACATCCTTAATTTGAGAATGGCTATTTTCCTAAGGTTAGGTATCTTATACATGTCAGGAATGGGACTTGAACCCAAGGCCTCTGACTTCAGTACTCCATTTGCTGTAAAATTGGGGTCCTACTTTTCTCAATCTTCTCTCTCAGATGCAACAAGTCTCAACTCCAGTTCTTGGAGATGCCTGGATTTTTGCTTCTGGCTTGATGCTGTGGATTAACTGTGGGGTTAATTAATCTAGGTTAACTGTAGCGTTCTGCTTACTGCCAGAGTCTTTGCCTCTAGGTTCCACTGGACTAGCAAGACACACCTACATGCTGCTGGCACCTGTCAGTGAACTGGCCTGGTTCTTTATTCTCCTGAAACTGCAGAGCCAGTTGGTAGGCTTCCCATGGGAGCTGGGGAATCCCAGTTGCTGTTTCCATAGTGACCTTCCCTTTCTTATTCTAGAGCTCAGGTGCAGGTCACATGACTGTTTCTTCTTCAGCACCAGGTCCAGGGAACAGCTCCAAGGTGTATCCCATTGGGAACCTTTAGCATCAGCTTGGTGTTGAACACAAACTTGGCAAAGGACAGATCTTCAAGGGTTTCCTGAACTGCAGCCAGAAATACTACTCAGCGTTTTGTCTGAAACAGTTCTTCCAGGGTCCAGTCTGTGGTGGTGTAGCGACCAATTTAATATTTTTGGATGTAAGTGAAGGAAACAAAACTCAAGTTGCTTAAGGACACAAGACAGATATTAGTTCTCATAACTTGCAAGTCCAGGAGTGCTTTTGGCTTCATGTCTGGTTGGGTCCAGAGGCTTAAATAATGCCACCAGGAACCACTCTCCTACCTCTCAGACTGGTTCCTCCTTGTGAGGGCTGAGATGGCCACCTACAGACTCTAGACTCATGTCCTGTTAGCTTAGTGATCCCAGAAGACACAGTCTTCTCTGACAGCAGCAGCAGCAGCAAAGTCCCTGGAAAGACTGATTGCCTGACAAGAGTCTCTGACAACCTTGTGAGGAGGGTGGGTTGGAAGGGGCTATATCAGGGTAGGTTCCTCACAGAAAAGGGCCTTTGGTACCAGAAGGAGGAGGCAGTGGTGCTAGAGGTAAGGCAGAGGTGACAGGAGTACCCTGTATTTGGCATCCTCAGGGGAACTCTCATAACCCACAAATTATCTGAGGGCTTTTGTGGGGTAGAACCGTCATTCCCCTTGGTAGTGCCTGAGCTCGGCCAGAAGACTCAGCATAAGCTCCAGTTTATAGTTCACCTGCTTCCTCACTGTCTCACTTCCCCAACAAATAGGTTCCAGAGCACATATGTATACTGAGTCTTGGAATAGCCTGGCTGTGCCTGAAAATCCCCCAGGATTGATATGCAAATTAAATCCAGCACTGAATCCAGGTTACATTTTTAACCTTATCTCTATTATGCTTATACTGAAGCCTAGTCTATAATGGCTTCACAGAATGTGAAGTAAATGAATATTAAAATAGTACCTTGAATGTGATAAAATGGATGCTTCCCTTATTTTGCAAAGAAGTAAGATCCTGTCATTCACTTGATCCATTTGTGAGGAATTCCCTTGTGTTTCGTTGTACAAGACACTAGCTTCACTTGGCTTTTAAAATTCATATGCTTTCCGACATTCATTTTGCAGCAGAACGAGTATGCCTCTTGGGATTGCAAACTTGGTCAACAATTTCCTCCTTCCGTTGTTTGTCATTAACTTGATGCTTTTCTTTAAAGGAGATTCTGCTGAAGCTGCTGCTCTGTGATTTAATTCAGCACTGACAAGTAATACTGGAGGTCTCAACAACGGCCTGGCAGTTCCTACCTGAACACTGGGAAAACACAGGGGCTGGCAAGAGATACTTTCCTAGATCAATTAACCCCAGTGCCTAGTAGTACGAACTGAGTTATGAAGTCTTACACCTAGTGCCAATGGGAATTGGCATGTGGCTGCCTGGCTCCTGTGAAAGAAACAAATGCAGCCTAGTTTTGTGATGGGAAAAAGTCTCTGTGGCCTCCCCTCTGGTGTTCTTACCTTCTTACTGGGGGATACCAGGATCTGATTGCATAAACCTGCCTCCAGCTCCCTAACTAAGGGGTTGGAAGGTTTCTCAAGAGCTCTAAGAAGTGAGGGAAATCATAAGTAAGGGGGCCAGGAGTATAACTGGGACTGGCTTGTTCCCATGAAGAAAGTTCTGCTTTGGTCTTAGAGATAGGCTTCTTGACTCTCGGATCAAATTTAAGACATTTTCACGGGAGGGAAGAGCTTGCTGATATCTGACATCTTGCTTCTGTGTTAGCCCTGCAGCACCAGCACCAGAGACAACAACAAAGACGATCACTCTGTGCTGGGCAGGCTGCTAGGCATGCAGAGTTAATTATTTTTCAGCCTTGTTTTGTGTAGCAATGCCAGGGTGTCTCTCTTCACCTTCACCTGGCTAAAAATGTCTACAGAAAGAGGAAAAGAACAGGTTAACTCAAAGAACTGCCTATGATCCCACCTGCAAGAAAGGGAAGCAACTTATACTGCTGCTATACTGTGCCAGGCCCCGTGCTCAGGGTTTCCATACATCATCCAACCTACATGGCAACTCTGAGAGCTGATGTTATTATCCCCATTTTACAGAAGAGGAAACCAAAGCTAAGCCAGGTGGAGTGACCTGCCCACGGTCAAATGGCTTTCAAGCTCAGTGTTCAAACCCAAGCCTATTTGAGTGCATAGCCTGACTTTCTTCTGCTGTTGCACGTCTCCAAGAGTTTCATGGGTCGAGTACTCCTGTGCCCATGAGTAATTATAGCACTGTGGTTATGACAGCTCTTGTTCAGGTGTGGGGACAGACATTTCTTTATGATATTAAATAAAGAGCAAATGGCTTTTTTTTTTTAAAGCACAGTCACTCCTTCCATCACTTGGGGGAAATGTTTTCAGTAGCCAAGGAGCAGTGATGATGTGGGGCATCTTTGGACTTCTCTCTACAGTGGTCTCTCTCCTATTCTGACCCCATTAAAGGAACTTAAAACAGGCTGAAGGGGATTCCGGAGCTTTGGAACTGAGGGGGTTAGAATTCAGGGCATTTGTGTCAGAGCCTGGCCCAAGAAGGGGGCTAATGCAGCATCCGGAGCACTGGCCAGGGAGAGGCGGCCCGTCTTTCCAAACTCCCCTCCCCACCTCTGGACCCAGGCTTCTCAGAGTAGCTGGGTCAACCTGTTCTATTTGAAACACGTTTTCACCTCATGCAGAGCCGCCTCTGATCCCCGATTGAGCTCAGGTCTGTAGACTTACTCGTCCTTCCTGAAGAGGCCCCGACTCTCCTGTCTTCTTCCAGCTCTTTCCCAAGACCTTTCCACGCCCCTCTGCTCAGAGTTGAGGTGACTCCTCTCTCCGCTCTCTTTTTAGATACGTCCCTCTTACGTATTTTCAAGTTCAAGTCATCTCTACACAGTTTTTCATGAAATCCCAAGTGAAGGGGCTGGTGGGATTCTCTGCTTAGAATCTTCACCTGGCTGCCCATCTAACAGAATAGAGTCTGAACCCCTTACCATGACCTGCAAACCTTTCCTGACCTGGCTCCTATACCTGCTCACACTTCATCTTATTCTCCTTACACTTGGCCACCCTTTCCCTTTTACAGGCCCTCCTTCTTGTACCTACCTCAGAGCCTTGGACTTGCTTTTTCTTCCTCTGGCTCCTGCTCTCCAGGTGTTCACTTCTTGTCATATTTCACCTCTTAGCCCCAAGACAGCTACGTCAGGGAGGCCTGCTCTTAATCCAGAGGACCCCCTCAGTCACTGGCTGCCATCATTATCACCCTATTTTATTTATTTATAATACTTAAAAATCTCTAAATCTATCCTATTCATGTATTTGTCTCATCCCTGTGAGCAGCACTATATTGCCAAGGCCAAGTACAATGTCTGGCATCTACTAAACCCTCAATAAATATTTGTTGAATCAACAATTTGAAAATGGTACCTGGAAGATAGTATGTTTTCAATACATATGGGATGAATGACTACATCCCTTCTAAAATTACAGCCCTGGATTCCTAGAGGGTCAGAGATTCCTTAACAAGTGGTCATAGATCAAAATAATTTTGAGAGCCGCCATTTAGAATCCCTTTCTCCTTAGAGTCAGAGAAGGTCTGTGATGCAAGCATCTCCAAAGTCACCTGGTCCAACTTCCCTCTAAGTTTTGAATTATCCTTAGAGCAAGTTTGATGAGCCTGAACACTACCAGTGAGAGAATTTTCCAGCTCCAAGGAAGCTCCCTTAATCTTTGGGCAACTTTGTTAGAAAGCTGATATCACACTGTGACCCATTTGTTCTACTCTGATTCAAAGGATTATGCCAGGTGATCACTGGGCCTTTGAATGGATAAATTTGTGTTTCACCATCCTGCGCACTTTGGTCATCAAAATATTTCATTTGAGTTTTACTCTATTTCTCCTTTCACTTAATTTTGTCTAAAATGAGGTAGAGATGAACTAGATGACATTAAAGGCATACAAGTCATCTGTTAAATGCAGAAGACTTGGATTCCTAAATTTTTCTGACTGCTTGAATATAACAGAATTTCCTTTGAAAAATTTTTTTCTCTTTGAAGTCTTTTTCCTAAGTCAATGTGTTTTGAAGTCACTGTCATGCTATTATGTTGGTTAGCTGTTTTCTGATCAGTTGTCCACATGGGAATTATTTAGAACGTATGTTCTTATTACTAATAAAATGAAGGACATTTTTAAAAAGAGCACACGGGAATACAAATACAAAATCTTGCATTTGGTGTGAAACTTTATTCTTGTTAAATTCAAGGCAACAGAGGATAGCTTGCAAGCCAATCAATGCCAGACAGTTATATTCCTTTTAGAATTTTATGGCCTTGTTCTTTAAAAAACACCTTTACTGGAAGACCAGTGCATGGTCTAAAGCCCCTGTTACCCGCAGTATTCACATTATAGCACCCGACTATTCTATCAGCACTCAGATGCTTAGTCTTCCTTACCGACCCTTGGGAGCTGACTTGGAAATTCTGGCACAGGGGAAAGGACAGAACACAAGGTGGCGTTGGGGAGCCACATAGAGGCTCCTGGCCTCAGTTTATTTTCATTTGTAAAACTGGAATGACCCAGTGTTCACCCTACAGTGTGAGTCTCACAAGGACAGACTGAGATGATGAGTTTACATGCATGTTGATACAAGTGAAACATGCTAAACACATTGTTAGTAACTTAAAAATTCATGATCCATCCATAGACTCCTCAGTGAATCATCCTATCTGAGCAGAGCAATCGTTTTACAGCATACACAAAGTAAAAGAGCTGGTGTAGAAAAGCCTGATCCGCTACGGAGAATATATTTGGTTCCAGAATTGCATCAGCCAATTGCACGGACTGAACTGTGCTTCCAGGGGGAAAGATTAGTCAAGGCCTAGGGTGGAATATAGAGAAAGGAGCACTGGAGGAGGAGCCCTTGGTTTTACTCTCACAAGTCCACATGGACTTTATTGGGGACTCTGAGTAAGTGGCTTAGCCTTTCTGTAAAATGTTATATATGAGTTGGTGCTCTCCACTCCTGAGATCAAAGATGATGCTGATGAGGACCCACAGAGTCTGTGTGCCTTTGCAGAGATCACAGAGAATGACGGTTGTACCAGAAACGTTGTCCAGTTCCACAGTTTCAGCCATGACCTCCACGCACAGACCCCTCTATCTAATGCTCTGTCTAATGCAGGGATGTCCCTTGAGCTCTGTTTCTGAATTTTCAGCTTCTGCTGGGTATACCCACCTGGAGGTAATGCTAGGATCCTGCACACAGAAGAACCAAAGCCAAAATAACTGTCGGCTGTTCTCCACAGCGAGCTTTTTCTCATCTCCTTTTTCTGTCCATGGCATCACCCTGTTCACTCAGCCTCAAGCCCCAAAACCCCGCTGACCATTGTTTTCCTTGCCCTTTTCTTTCATGTGGCTATCCTGTGACTCTTCTTTAACAAAGTGCCCTTTTCCTTCTCCTTCCATTTCTATCATCACCTTAGATCCCTTTCCATAGACTTTGACAAATAAACTCCAACTTGAACATCTTTTCCTTCCTCAGATAAAATTCCATGCCCTAGCTTGGCATTTAAGATCCTGATACGTAGGCTCTCTTATCAATTTAGTCCAACCTCCAGTGCTCCCTTGTTTAAGTTCTCAACTCCAGCCTCCTCACCATTCACCAAAAATGCTGAGTGATTTTTTTTCACCTCCAAGATTTCTTTCTTGCTGTCCTTTTCCTTGGAACACCCCATTCTCTAGCCCCAGCTCTGTGTCTCAAAATCCCATCATTCTTCAAAGCCCAGCTCACACATAACCGGCCTGGCAGCCTTCCTTGATTTCCCACCCTGGGAGTGTGGTCTCTCTTGCATGATGCAGGGAGTGCAGACACTCTGGAGTCAGACAGACCTGGGCCTGAACCTTGCCCCTGCCATCACCAGCTGTAGGACTATAAGCCTCAGTTTCTACATCTCTAAAATGAGGATAATAATACCTATGTAGGATTCTTATGAGATAGTGTTCACAGAGTTCCTAGAGCACATAGATGGAGCCTCATAAGTGAGCACTTTATTCCTTCCCTCCACACTGGTTTCTGCTTCCTTTGTAGCCTCTGCACTGGCATGTATCCATGGGTCTTCAGCTTATGGTTATTTTGGAGAGGCATTATTAAGAGATTCAAATTCTGACTCTGTTGCTTGTGAGCTGTGTGATTTGAGCCAAGTTACCTTATCTCTCTGATCAAAAGCTTCAGACTTTTGATCTGTAAAATGGGGAATCATAATAAGACTACTGACCTCACAAGATTATTTAATGGGCTAATACATGGATTTGGCAAACTTTTTCCTGTAAAGGGCCATAGTGAATGTTTCAGGCTTGTGGGTCATATGTTTTCTATCACAACTACTGAACTCTGCTGTTAATAGCGAGAAGACAGCCAGAGACAATACATAAACAGTATGCCTGTGTTCCAATAAAACTTTATTTACAAAAGCAGGTGGTGAGCTGTAGTTTTCCAGCCCCGTAGTTAATACATACACTGCTCAGAACAGGGCATGGTACTCAGTAACTGGTAGTGGCTGTTATTATTGGGGAATTCATTACATTTCCTTTACTTACCTGAAGGAGTCATAAAAGCAAGGTTTGTGGCTCATTCAACATAATCCCTGTGGTTGGCAGAATAACAGCTCCCCTCAAAGATATCCCTGTCCTAATCCCTAGATCCTGTGATTATGTTAAGTTCCAGGGTTTCTTAGGCAGTTTGGGCTGCAGTAACAAAAATACCATACACTGGGTGGCTTAAACAACAAGCATTTCTCGCAGTTCAAGATCAGGGTGTGCCAGCATGGTTGGCTTATAGAGAGGGCCCACTTCTGGGTTGCAGACTTTTTGTTGTATCCTTCCATGGTGGAAGGGGCAATAGAACTCTCTGGCATCTTATAAGGGCACTAATCCCATTCATGAGGGCTCCACCCTTATGACCTAATCACCTTCCAAAGGCCCCGCTTCCAAATCCCATCACATTGTGGGGGTTTAGGAGTTCAGCATGTGAATTCTGAAGGGGATGCATTCAGTCCTTAACACATGGCCACAGGGAATTAAGGTTGCAAATGGAATTAGGTTGCTAATCAGCTGACCTAAAAATAGGGAGATAATCCTGAGTTACCTGGGTGGGCTCAGTGTAATTAGAAGAGCCCTTAAAAGTGAAAGAGAGAGGGCTTCCCTGGTGGCGCAGTGGTTGAGAGTCCGCCTGCTGATGCAGGGGACACGGGTTCGTGCCCCGGTCCGGGAAGATCCCATATGCCGTGGAGTGGCTGGGCCCGTGAGCCATGGCTGCTGAGGCTGCGTGTCCGGAGCCTGTGCTCCACAACGGGAGAGGCCACAACAGTGAGAGGCCCGCGTACCGCAAAAAAAAAACAAAAAAAAACCCAAAAAAACCCCAAAAAAGATTCTCTATAGTATCATGTCATCTGCAAACAGTGACAGTTTTACTTCTTCTTTTCCAGTTTGGATTCCTTTTATTTCTTTTTCTTCTCTGATTGCTGTGGCTAGGACTTCCAAAATTATGTTGAATAATAGTGGCGAGAGTGAACATCCTTGTCTTGTTCCTGGTCTTAGAGGAAATGCTTTCAGTTTTTCACCATTGAGAATGATGTTTGCTGTGGGTTTTGTCATATATGGCCTTTATTATGTTGAGGTAGGTTCCCTCTATGCCCACTTTCTGGAGAGTTTTTATCATAAATGGGTGTTGAATTTTGTCAGAAGCTTTTTCTGCATCTATTGAGATGATCATATGGTTTTTATTCTTCAGTTTGTTAATATGGTGTATTACATTGATTGATTTGTGTATATTGAAGAATCCTTGCATCCCTGGGATAAATCCCACTTGATCATGGTGTATGATCCTTTTAATGTGTTGTTGGATTCAAGTTTGCTAGTATTATGTTGAGGATTTTTGCATCTATATTCATCAGTGATATTGGTCTGCAATTTCCTTTCTTTTGTAATATCTTTGTCTAGTTTTGGTATCAGGTTGATGGTGGCCTCATAGAAAGAGTTAGGGAGTGTTCCTTCCTCTGCAATTTTTTGGTAGAGCTTGAGAAGGATGGGTGTTAGCTCTTCTCTAAATGCTTGATAGAATTCACCTGTGAAGCCATCTGCTCCTGGGCTTTTGTTTGTTGGAAGATTTTTAATCACAGTTTCAATTTCATTACTTGTGATTGGTCTGTTCATATTTTCTGTTTCTTCCTGGTTCAGTCTTGGAAGGGTATACCTTTCTAAGAATTTGTCCATTTCTTTCAGGTTGTCCATTTTATTGGCATAGAGTTGCTTGTAGTAGTAGTAGTCTCTTAGGATGCTTTGTATTTCTGCAGTGTCTGTTGTAAATTCTCCTTTTTCATTTTCAATTTTATTCATTTGAGTCCTCTCCCTCTTTTTCTTGATGAGTCTGGCTAATGGTTTATCAATTTTGTTTATCTTCTCAAAGAACCAGCTTTTAGTTTTACTGATCTTTGCTATCGATTCCTTCATTTCTTTTTCATTTATTTCTGATCTGGTTTTTATGATTTCTTTCCTTCTGCTAACTTTGGGATGTTTTTGTTCTTCTTTCTCTAATTGCTTTAGGTGCAAGGTTAGGTTGTTTATTCGAGATGTTTCCTGTTTCTTAAGGTGGGATTGTATTGCTATAAACTTCCCTCTTAGAACTGCTTTTGTTGCATCCCATAGGTTTTGGGTCGTCGTGTCTCCATTGTCATTTGTTTCTAGGTATTTTTTAATTTCCTCTTTGATTTCTTCAGTGATCACTTCGTTATTAAGTAGTGTATTGTTTAGCCTCCATGTGTTTGTATTTTTTACAGCTCTTTTCCTGTAATTGATATCTAGTCTCATAGCATTGTGGTCGGAAAAGATACTTGATACAATTTCAATTTTCTTAAATTTACCAAGGCTTGATTTGTGACCCAAGATATGATCTATCCTGGAGAATGTTCCATGAGCACTTGAGAAAAATGTGTATTCTGTTGTTTTTGGATGGAATGTCCTATAAATATCAATTAAGTCCATCTTGTTTAATGTATCATTTAAAGCTTGTGTTTCCTTATTTATTTTCATTTTGGATGATCTGTCCATTGGTGAAAGTGGGGTGTTAAAGTCCCCTACTATGATTGTGTTACTGTCGATTTCCCCTTTTATGGCTGTTAGTATTTGCCTTATGTATTGAGGTGCTCCTATGTTGGGTGCATAAATATTTACAATTGTTATATCTTCTTCTTGGATTGATCCCTTGATCATTATGTAGTGTCCTTCTTTGTCTCTTCTAGTAGTCTTTATTTTAAAGTCTATTTTGTCTGATATGAGAATTGCTACTCCAGCTTTCTTTTGGTTTCCATTTGCATGGAATATCTTTTTCCATCCCCTTACTTTCAGTCTGTATGTGTCTCTAGGTCTGAAGTGGGTCTCTTGTAGACAGCATATATATGGGTCTTGTTTTTGTATCCATTCAGCCAATCTGTGTCTTTTGGTGGGAGCATTTAGTCCATTTACATTTAAGGTAATTATCGATATGTATGTTCCTATTCCCATTTTCTTAATTGTTTTGGGTTCGTTATTGTAGGTCTTTTCCTTCTGTTGTGTTTCTTGCCTAGAGAAGTTCCTTTAGCATTTGTTGTAAAGCTGGTTTGGTGGTGCTGAACTCTCTCAGCTTTTGCTTGTCTGTAAAACTTTTGATTTCTCTGTTGAATCTGAATGAGGTCCTTGCTGGGTAGAATAATCTTGGTTGTAGTTTCTTCCCTTTCATCACTTTAAGTATATCATGCCACTCCCTTCTGGCTTGTGGAGTTTCTGCTGAGAAATCAGCTTGTTAACGTTATGGGAGTTCCCTTGTATGTTATGTGTCATTTTTCCCTTGCTGCTTTCAATAATTTTTCTTTGTCTTTAATTTTTGTGAACTTGATTACTGTATGTCTTGGCATGTTTCACCTTGGGTTTATCCTGCCTGGGACTCTCTGCGCTTCCTGGACTTGGGTGGCTATTTACTTTCCATGTTAGGGAAGTTTTCAACTATAATCTCTTCAGATATTTTCTCGGGTCCTTTCTCTCTCTCTTCTCCTTCTGGGACCTCTATAAGGTGAATGTTGTTGTGTTTAATGTTGTCCCAGAGGTCTCTTAGGCTGTCTTCATTTCTTTTCATTCTTTTTTCTTTATTCTGTTCCACAGCAGTGAATTTCACCATTCTGTCTTCCAGGTCACTTATCCGTTCTTCTGCCTCAGTTATTCTGCTATTGGTTCCTTCTAGTGTAGTTTTCATTTCAGTTATTGTATTGTTCATCTCTGTTTGTTTGTTCTTTCATTCTTCTAGGTGTTTGTTCTTTAATTCTTCTAGGTCTTTGTTAAACATCTCTTGCATCTTCTCGATCTTTGCCTCCATTCTTTTTCCGAGGTCCTGTATCATCTTCACTATCATTATTCTGAATTCTTTTTCTGCAGCGTTGCCTATCTCCACGTTTTTCTGAGCTTTTATTATCTTGTTCCTTCATCTGGTACATAGCCCTCTGCCTTTTCATGTTGTCTGTCTTTCTATGAATGTGTTTTTTTTTTTTTTTTTTTGCGTTACGGGGGCCTCTCACTGTTGTGGCCTCTCCCGTTGCGGAGCACAGGCTCCGGAAGCGCAGGCTCAGTGGCCATGGCTCACGGGCCCAGCCGCTCCGCGGCATGTGGGATCTTCCCAGACCGGGGCACGAACCCGCATCCCCTGCATCGGCAGGCGGACTCTCAACCACTGTGCCACCAGGGAAGCCCCTGAATGTGGTTTTTGTTCCACAGGCTGCAGGATTGTAGTTATTGCTTCTGCTGTCTGCCCTCTGGTGGATGAGGCTTTCTAAGAGGCTTGTGCAAGTTTCCTGATGGGAGGGACTGGTGGTGCATAGAGCTGGCTGTTGCTCTGGTGGGCAGAGCTCAGTGAAACTTTAATCCGCTTGTCTGCTGATGGGTGGGGTTGGGTTCCCTCCCTGTTGGTTGTTTGGCCTGAGGCAACCCAGCACTGGAGCCTACCAGGCTTCTTGGTGGGGCTAATGGTGGACTCTGGGAGGGCTCAGAACTTCTGCTGCCAGTGTCCTTGTCCTCACGGTGAGCCACAGACACCCCCCACCTCTGCAGGAGACCCTCCAACACTAGCAGGTAGGTCTGGTTCAGTCTCCTATGGGGTCACTGCTCTTTCCCCTGGGTCCTGATGTGCACACTACTTTGTGTATGCCCTCCAAGAGTGGAGTTTCTGTTTCCCCCAGTCCTGTCGAAGTTGTGCAGTCAAATCCCACTAGCCTTCAAAGTCTGATTCTCTAGGAATTCCTCCTCCCGTTGGCGGACCTCCAGGTTGGGAAGCCTGACATGGAGCTCAGAACCTTCACTCCAGTGGGTGGACTTCTGTGGTATAAGTGTTCTCCCATTTGTGAGTTTCCCACCCAGCAGTTATGGGATTTGATTTTACTGTGATTGTGCCCCTCCTACCATCTCATTGTGGCCTCTCCTTTGTCTTTGGATGTGGGGTATCTTTTTTGGTGAGTTCCAGTGTCTTCCTGTTGATGATTGTTCATCAGTTAGTTGTGATTCCAGTGTTCTCGCAAGAGGGAGTGAGCGCATGTCCTTCTACTCCGCCATCTTGCTCCAGCACTATATTTTCTTATGTCACAATCTTGGGCCTCACAATAAAGTGCAGAAAAAGATTTTCATACCTTGACTTGTAAAGAAGTAGCACAGATTGCAATAGCATCAGTAGCAAGGTGACAAGAGACTTTATCATATAGAAGGAATATGCAGTTCTAGAGCCGAGGGTGCCTTTTTCAAGAGAAGTAGCAATTGAAGGTGTTTAGCTTGACTTCTGGGTAGTAGAGGTGAGTGGTATGGTTAGCTCTTCATGGTGGAATGTATGTAATTTTGGGCAGCAGGTAAAATGGCAAGAATAACTTGGCACCGTTTTTAGATGGAAAATATCCAAGGTGAGAACTACAATGCCATGTTTATTGTGAAGTGAAATTATTTGTTAGAGGAATTAATGAACACCCAGCATGTGGATATTCAGCCAATAACTTTTAATTAGAGTGGGAAATGTTGTCACAACACAGGTTTATTAGATCATCTGCTAATTAAATAAAATATTATGCAGTAGGAATTCCCATTTTTCCTTTTTATAACTATGAGGGAAGTTGCCAAGGATGGGCTGGAGAGGAGGGTAGCCCTTCCAGGTAGGCAGGTTAGAAAGCTGCCAGGGGACATCCTGAAACTCATGCTTTCTACCATATTTTTAATTAACTTGGCTCAGTTCCCATTGGAAGGTGAAGAAAATCCATAATGTGTTAGAGGGCTTTATTTTTCTTCTCAAATCAGAATTCAATTTATCACTGCCAGATAAGAAGTGAAAAGGTCATCTTCTCACTTTGAAATTTCTGAATCACTTAATAGGTAATTTGTACTGCTAATTACTACCTTTTACTTCTGTAATTATTTTGAATTATTGTCCTCCTGCTATTATTAATGGGTAAGACAGGAGACAATAAAACACGGCTCTAAATTCCAGTTGGTTAGCCTGGCAGTTGTACCACTTTGAAGTGACTGGCAGAGAAGGATTTGCTATTTCACTCAGCTTTGCTGCGTTGGTGACAGAAAACCAACAGCTGAAACATTATTTGCATTTTCCTGTTCTGGAACTACTTTTCATTAATATTTTGTATGGCAACTCTCTTTTTGGCTGGGCACCAGCAATAATGAAGTTAAGCAGACTTCCCCTGCTATTCTAATTGCTTTTGTGGGCCCCAGGTATATCTGAAACACCTGTAGGGTTAATCACATATCTGCAGACCTTCTGGAGTTAGCTCACCAGCCACATGGCCAGAAAGCTTAGGAGACATCTTGGTCAGAAGAGAACTAATTCGATGACATCTTGGGGAGAGTTTCAGTGTTATGATTCTGGAATGAAATTTTTGTGAACTTAGCTATGGTGGCCTGGGCTTTTAAGGCATTCCGGTGAAATTTTACAGATTGACTCTAGACAGACAGTCATGTTGGTAGGATGCAAAAGATACCAGAAAAGTTTTCCTGTCCCAGATTTCTCCCAAGCAGTAGCTAGAGAGCTAGATTCATTCCTTAAAATCCAAGGGCTCTTTTGGTTCTTAAGAATGCCCTATGTATGAGCAGATTTCCCCAGAAAGCCCAGCATCTTAAAACATTATCAGCTACCACCTCACCAGGGTATTTAGCTTAGATAGGGCTCTGGTGAGGGTGGGGTGGCTCCTGAAAAAGGGGAAAAGTTGAGAACAAGCTTACCTTGCTCTGTAATTTTGCTTAGGGTAAATTCCTCATAACATGTGAGGGTGTTAACTGTAGTGTCTTTTATTGACGCACTTTCTACATTATACAAATTTATTGATTTTTTTCAAATAGATTGAGTTGGCTCTTAGTAGGTATAAGTGGGAAGAAAAACTTGGTGTAGAGATACCAGATGGAGGTTTGAAAGTACAGAATTTGAGAAGTACAGTTTGGGGTCGGGTACCTTACAAGTGATGGGCTGAAGGGTTAACATAGTATGAGATTCATTTGCTATCAGATAGAAGTGGCTGCATCAGAGACCATAATATCTTTGATTGTTTTCTAGCATTAATCATTACCATCTGTCAGCTGCAAAGAGGCTTCACGGCATTGGAGAACAAGTATAGAATTTGGAATAATAAATATAATAGCTTCTACTTATTATGCGGTTGCTTCTAAGCTGTTGTTGGACTCCATTCTTTATATACATTATCTCATTTCCCCCCGCTGATGGAGGCACCATGATTATTCCATCTTATAGACGAGGTAGTTAAATAAACTCTACATGGTCACACAGCTAGGAAATGGCAGAGTTACTGAACTCAAGTTTCAGACTCAGGTTTCTTTGTCTCCAGGACCCACATCCCTAAACAATCTGCTGCTATTTTGAGGCATCCAGAAAGTTCATTCTCTAGGTAACAGGAAAAGGAATAGTCATATTGTAAGAAATAAAAGGAAGGCTTGTGTGTATTAGAAAAACTAGGTAACAGGAAAAGGAATAGTCATATTGTAAGAAATAAAAGGAAGGCTTGTGTGTATTAGAAAAACCAAAAAAAAAAAAAAAACCCAGGTTGAGGAATAAAGGGCTTGAATTTGTTGCTGCTGTCTTGGAATAGATAGAGGTCTTCCAGGTATCCTATCTTGGTCTTCCCGGTACTTCTAGCCCCAACATCAGTAACCGTTTCATTCTCCATCATGCTAACCCATGGAATTCAGTCCCACCTGGCTCTGGGGAGACACCTCCCAGGAGGGCTTAGTTATCGAGGTAAGAGAAGGACACCCTAATATAAGTCCCTTCTACCTGGTCTTCTAATATTTTTCTCCAACACCATGATGTAGTCGTGAGTGTGTATGTGGTGCATTGGGAAGAGTCTAGCTCCATGGGTGAGGGCCTTTGAAAACAGAGCTGCTCCGGTCCCACTTCTTTAAAAAATTAAGAGACTATTTTTTAGAGAAGTTTTGGATTTATAGAAAAATCAGAGCTGAAAGTACAGAGAGTTCCCTTATTATGCCACCCACCCACCTATGCCCCAGTTTTCCCTATTATTAACATCTTGTGTTAATGTGGTACATTGTGACAACTGGTGAACCAGTATTGATATATTATTAACTAAAGTCCATATTTTACATTAGGGCTCACTCTTTGTTTTATAGTTCTGTGGGTATTGACAAATGTAAAACGACATGTATCTACCGTTACAGTATCATACAGAATAGTTTCACTGCCTTAAAAATCCCCTGTGCTCCATCTATTCATCCTTCTTTCTTCTTCCCAAACCCTTGTTAACCGCTGATCATTTTACTGTCTCTATATATAGTTTTGCTTTTTACAGAATGTCATATAGTTGGAATCATATAGTATGTAGCCTTTTCAAACTATTTTGACTTAGAAAGATATATTTTAAGGTTCCTCTATGTCTTTTTTTAATCACTGAATAATATTGCACTGTACAGATGTATCATAGTTTATCCATTCACCTATTGAAGGACATCTTTGTTGCTCCAATTATTGGCAATTATGAATTAGGCTGCTACAAACATTCGAGTGCAGGTTTTTGTGTGGACATGTTTTCACCTCATTTGAGTAAATACCAAGGAGCAAGATTTTTGGATTGTATGATAAGGATAAGAAACTGTCAGACTTGCCTGATGGTGCAGTGGTTAAGAACCTGCCTGCCACTGCAGGGGACACAGGTTCAATCCCTGGTCCAGGAAGATCCCACATGCTGTGGAGCAACCAAGCCCTCTCATCACAACTGTTGAAGCCCATACACTCTCGGGCCTGTGTGCCGCAACTACTGAGCCCACGTGCTGCAACTCCTGAGCCTGCGTGCCACAACTACTGAAGCCCGTGCGCCTAGAGCCCATGCTCTGCAACAAGAGAAGCCACCACAATGAGAAGCCCCTGCACCGCAATGAAGAGCAGACCCCACTCGCCTCAACTAGAGAAAGCCCACGGACAGCAACGAAGACTCAACAAAAAAAAAAAAAAAAAAAAAAGAAAGAAACTGTCAAACCGTCTTCCAAACTGTCTGTATCATTTTGCATTCCCACCAGCAGTGAATGAGGGTCTCTGTTGTTCCCCACCCTTGCCAGCATTTGGTGTTGTCAGTGTGTTGGATTTTGGTCATTCTAATTGGTGTGTAGCTGTATTTCATTGTTGTTTTAATTTGCAATTCTGTGATGACATATGATGTGGAGCATCTTTTCATATGCTTATTTGCCATCTGTATACTTTCTCTAGTGAGACGTCCAGATCTTTTGCTCATTTTAAAATTGTTCACTTTTGTTTTCTTATTCTTGAAGTTTACAAGTTCTTTGTATATTTTGGGTACCAGTCCTTTATCAGATATGTGTTTTGCAAATATTTTCTCCCAGTCTCTGGTTTATCCTTTCTTTCTCTTAATGGTTCCACTTTTTAAAGATACTTGGGTTTCCCTTTCTGGGTGAAATAGCTAGTAATAGTTTCCAAGAAAGCACCAACTTTAGCATTCTTTTTTTCTACCCTCTCTTTTGCAGAGCTGTGTCTGCTTTGAGATTTCTAGTAGACTGCTTGTGTTTTTTTTTTTTTTTAACATCTTTATTGGAGTATAATTGCTTTACAATGGTGTGTTAGTTTCTGCTGTATAACAAAGTGAATCGGCTATACATATACATACATCCCCATATCTCCCCCCTCTTGCGTCTCCCTCCCACCCTCCCTATCCCACCCCTCTAGGTGGACACAAAGCACTGAGCTGATCTCCCTATGCTATGCGGCTGCTTCCCACTAGCTATCTGTTTTACGTTTGGTAGTGTATATAAGTCCATGCCACTCTCTCACTTCGTTCCAGCTTACCCTTCCCCCTCCCTGTGTCCTCAAGTCCATTCTCTATGTCTGTGTCTTTATTCCTGTCCTGCCCCTAGGTTCTTCAGAACCTTTTTTTTTTTTTAAATTCCATATACATGTTTTAGCATGTGGACCTCAGACTATACTATAAAGCTACAGTAATCAAGAGAGTATGGCACTGGCACAAAAACAGAAATATAGATCAGTGGAACAGGATAGAAAGCCCAGAGATAAACCCACGCACATATGGTCACCTTATTTTTGATAAAGGAGGCAAGAATATACAATGGAGAAAAGACAGCCTCTTCAATAAGTGGTGCTGGGAAAACTGGACAGCTACATGTAAAAGAATGAAATTAGAACACTCCCTAACACCATACACAAAAATAAACTCAAAATGGATTAAAGACCTAAATGTAAGGCCAGACAGTGTAAAACTCTTAGAGGAAAATATAGGCAGAACACTCTATGACATAAATCACAGCAAGATCCTTTCTGACCCACCTCCTAGAGAAATGGAAATAAAAATAAACAAATGGGACCTAATGAAACTTAAAAGCTTTTGCACAGCAAAGGAAACCATAAACAAGCCGAAAAGACAACCCTCAGAATGGGAGAAAATATTTGCAAACAAAGCAACTGACAAAGGATTAATCTCCAAAATTTACAAGCAGCTCATGCAGCTGCATATCAAAAAAAAAACAAAAAACCAACTCAATCCAAAAATGGGCAGAAGACCTAAATAGAGATTTCTCCAAAGAAGATATACACATTGCCAACAAATGCTTGTGTTGTATTTCATGCACAATATTGTAGTCAGTTTGTCCTTTGGAGAAGGAGAGTTTAGGAGTTAAGGTTAATTGAACAGATATTTGTTAAACTTCTGTTATGTGTGCTGCACCCAGGAGGGTGCTGGGGTGATGATGGTGAGTAAGGCAGGCAGAGTCCTTGTCCTTGGGGAACTTACAGTTGAGTGGGAGATACATAATGAACCAATTTCAGCCTGTATGGAAAGGAAAATGGAAGGGGAATGTGGAAAGTTCTAGCGCTGGGCAGTTAAACATTTGGATCCGAAGGTCAAGAGAGGAGTAGGTAAGGAAATGGGATTTTTAGCACTTTTCTAGGTAGTTTAAATGTAAATAGAGAATGTCAAGGAAGAGTGAAGTATTTCAATTAGTGTCTTTTAAAGCCATGGATTCAATAGCATCATCATGAAAACTCAAAATCTTTATTTAGGTAGGGAGTAAGGGTAATACACAGATGGCTTTATATGCAGCTAATCTGGGCAAACTCTCAACTCTAACAATATGTGGGCAGGTAGTTACTGTTGTTCTACTTTTAAGATTATATCAAGATGCTCTTGACTCACCTTGATCACAGGATGTGACTGTTGATGTCATGTTGTGCACAGTTTTCAAGTAAGTCTATATGTTTTTGTACTATCTTATATTGGTATTTAAATCATAAACCAGAAACCAGTAAACCGATCAGTCCGTTAG
Source organism: Mesoplodon densirostris (assembly GCF_025265405.1). Lineage (NCBI taxonomy): Eukaryota > Metazoa > Chordata > Mammalia > Artiodactyla > Ziphiidae > Mesoplodon > Mesoplodon densirostris. The sequence continues at coordinate 11,793,874 of NC_082661.1, read as the reverse complement.
GAGTAACAAAGAATATGTGCTGTTGGTTCTTATGTCCAAAATATTTATATTTGAGGTTTGAATCTCTAGCTGGTGTTGATCCACACATTATTGAACCTGAAAAGAATAAACTGTGATGTCTATTGCCTTGGATGTTGGTGATGGGTAATACGAGGCAACACCATGGTTTCCATGTTAGCACATGGAAACCATGTGCTAACATGGTTCAATAGGGGTGTGTGTTTTGAGTAAGAACATATCTATACCTATACATATAGGTATACTTATACTTATATATATTATAATTGGAATATGTAGGAATATGTATTATATATAATAGTGTTTTATATATAATATATATTTTATAACTATAAGATATAATTAAATGTAATTATATATAATCGTAATATATTGATGTAGTATAGTAATTACATATAACATATAATAATATATATTAGAATACATAAAATGTATATATTCCAATTATAGCTACCTCTTCTTTGTCCTTCAGGTTTGGGGTTGTAACAGCTCAGCTGCTATTACACTACCCCTTTTGGTTGCATTAGCCACAGCTTCATAAGTAGAACCTTTGTAAATAAAACCTCCTCAAATGATCCTATCTTGAGAGTGCTATTTCCTTGTGGGACATTTTCCTTGTGAGCTGATATTTGGGCCAATTTCCTTCCAGGACACTGTGGAGTTTTCCCAAGAAAGGACAGAAGAGGATAGTGTCTTCGGATGAACTCAGTATTCCTGTGTGCTGTTCCTCTTTTCCAGACCTTGTGACAAGTTAGATACCAGCATAATTTTTCAAAGTTTTAACACCGGGGGCTCTGCAGGGCAAGATTTGTGTGGGACCAAGGGCACAGTACTCGGCAGAAGAGGGAAGCCTGGGAGAAATCCGGATCACTAGATGCAAACTGGAGCCATTCTAGGCAAAGGAAGAACTGCTAGGGTGGTCTGAGCTGGGGGATTGGTCTTGGCAGTGGCCAGGGCATTTACAGGGTTATTTTCTCTGTCATGTCCTGCAGACCACTTGGGCAGACCAATTCCCAGAGCCTCTGCTATGTGATATGGATGCGGCCACCTTTGTTTCTGCATTTGATACTGGCTGGAAGGTCTTTTTCTTGTTCTCTCATCTTTTCAAGAGGATTGTCTTTAATCTGGGTCACTGTGACAAATTTTTTTCCAGATCTTTTTGAGCAGTAAATTCAATAAAGCAAGAGTCAAGCCCCTGCTGCCAGAGCTGGAAGGGGCTGCAGTGATTCTTTCATGTAGTGGTTCTCAGTCTTAGCCAATTGGCAGAACTCCTGGGGGTGCTTTCAGAAATCCCTATCTGGGTTGATCTGGTGCAGAAGCTCCAAGCCAGAGGTGACCCCAAGAATGTGACTCCCCAATTCCCACCATTCTGAAAATTTGTGGAAATCTTAGGCATAGCTTTGGACTTTCCACAATTTGTAGGTAGAAAAATCCCAGTTTGCATTTGGATCCAATCCCCTCAATTTACAGATAGGGAAGCTGAGGCCCACAGAACAAGATCACATCCTTGGACACATGTCCTGGCTTGGACCAGAAACCAGGTCTTCCAGCTCCAATCTGCCTCTCCCGGGTATTTCAGAGTTAACAAATTTTGAGGCAAGAGCTGGTGAGGAGGCTGTCAGGCCCATTGAAGTATCATCTTAGTTTACCCTGGTCAGTCAGACAGAATCCGCTCTTGAGTTTGCACGTGGGAGGAGGGGCAACTCCAGCTCCTCCCACTTCTGGTGCAGATGTGTCTACCTCTCTCAGTAGCCAAGCACACCGTGGAGTGCAGTGCAAAGACCATGTAGCCCAAGATGGATGGAATTGGGGGTGAAGCCATCCCTTTTGCCTTCCTCCCCCTTTTTTAATTTATGTTGTTGCTGTCTAATAATTCTCCTTTCTAGCAAACTATCAAGCATGTTACCAAGCAGAGCAGGAGCACCTTTTTGGAAAAGAAAAAAACCACCTTTGAATTAAACCCTTTGAATATATATGCTTTGCAAAAAGGATAGTAGTTCACTGGCTAATGATATGTATTTGACCAGTGAATTTTACACTGTTAATGAGGTGGGTCAGAAGAGCTATTTTAAAAAAGGCATTAGTTATGAATATGATATGCATATTTTTGGAGATAAAAGCGCTTTATTTTGATGAAAAATTGAAATGGGAAGAGACTAGGCAGAAACACTGATAACCCAAAAGACTCCTGGTGTGGTATAAATGTTACTGCTGGTGACAGAAAGTTAAATGAGTTTTAAATAAAAATAATTAATTTCATTGCTTCCTGGTTAAAGAGACTGAGAGCACAGATGCTCCATGGACTACTGTGCGATTTGTAATTTAGTTGTAACAGATTTGCATAAATGGGATTTAGAGCTGGATTTTATATATTAAAAATTGAGTGCCACGGATAAAAAGCAGTTCCAATTTTAATTACTTGGGCTTTTATGGTCCATGTGGTGAATATTTAATGGCCAGGAGTGGAGAACTGTTTTCCGAGGTACTATATATTCACTTAACTTGACTTGCTGGGTCCCTTGGGGACCTTTTTCTTCCAGTTGGAAATCTTGTTTAGAGCACAGATTCTTCTGTTGTCCTCAGAGTCGGGTTTTTCTTGGTCACTGAGGCTGGCATTTCCCATGAATTGGTTATGGCAAAGACATCTCTTGCTTGCCAGAAAAGAGAGAGACATGGCACTTCTGGGTATTGATACTTCAGATTAAATAGTGGACTCTTACTGCTCTGAGCATAATTCTTCCAGGAATGTGTACGCTGTTGGCCATTGTTCATCTTTTTTTTCTTCTTTTTTTTAGTTTTAGAAAAATTCCAGTGCAAATAGTTTTAGCATTTTTTTTTTTTTTTGGTACGCGGGCCTCTCACTGTTGTGGCCTCTGCCGTTGCGGAGCACAGGCTCTGGACATGCAGGTTCAGCGGCCATGGCTCACGGGCCCAGCCGCTCCGCGGCATGTGGGATCTTCCCGGACTGGGGCACGAACCCGTATCCCCTGCATTGGCAGGCGGACTCTCAACCACTGCGCCACCAGGGAAGCCCAGGTTTAGCATTTTTTGACTGTAATAATGTGTATTGCAAACATTTTAGAACTTACAGAAATGTATATTTTAAAAAACACTCATAGGATTTCTCTGGTGGCACAGTGGTTAAGAATCTGCCTGCAGTGCAGGGGATATGGCTTCAAGCCCTGGTCCGGGAAGATACCACATGCCGCGGAGCAACTAAGCCTGTGCGCCACAACTACTGAGCCTGTGCCCTAGAGCCTGCGAGCCACAACTACTGAGCCCACACACCTAGAGCCTGTGCTCCGCAACAAGAGAAGCCACTGCAATGAGAGGCCTGTGTGCCACAAGGAAGAGTAGCCCTCGCTCACCGCAACTAGAGAAAGCCCATGCACAGCAGCGAAGACCTAACGCAGCCAAAAATAAATAAATAAATTTATAAAAGAAAAATTTAAAAAAGATAGAAAACACCCATAGATTCTTCACGCAAAGATATCTGCTCTTAATATTTTGATGTATAGTAATTCTGGATTCTTTTTTATGCTTAAAAATATCTGAATCTACATATATATATTTATACATATATATATTTAAACATAAACATGGTACCATATAATATATGCACTTTGGAAACCTGCTCTTTTTTTTTTTTTCTTTTTGTTTTGTTTTTTGCGATACGCGGGCCTCTCACTGTTGTGGCCTCTCCCGTTGCGGAGCACAGGCTCCGGATGCGCAGGCTCAGCGGCCATGGCTAACGGGCCTAGCCGCTCTGCGGCATGTGGGATCTTCCCGGACCAGGGCACGAACCTGTGTCCCCTGCATCGGCAGGCAGACTCTCAACCACTGCGCCACCAGGGAAGCCCGAAACGTGCTCTTTTTATATAACAATTGCTGTGGGTATACTTTGTTAATGCTATGATTTTTTAATGCCTGCATTGTATTTTTGTATAGATATTCTGTAATTTATTGAATCAACATCTTGGTGGATGTTTGGGTTATTTTCAGTTTTTCATATTAAAAACAAGGCTGCAGTATATATCCTTATACCTGCATCCTTTCAGACTTCGTAGGACAACTTCCTAAAGGAGGAATTTCTGCGAAGTAAGTGTGCAGTCTTTCAAGGTTCTAAAACGTATTGTTCTACTGCCCTCTATACAATATTTTAATCTTTGCCAAGAGAAATGGGAACTCGTTGTTTTAATTTGCATTCCCTTAATTGTTAAGGTTTTTGTTTTCCCCACTTGTATTTATTCTTTATTTACTAGAAGATCAGCTCATGCAGGTTGAGATGTTCATCTGTTTTGTTTCTTTTCTGTCCTCCATTCCTAGAAGAGCTTGACACACAGGAGAAGGAGCTCAAATATTTGTTGAATGTTGAGTGAATTACCTTTCATGTCCTTTGCTCATTTTTTCCCTAAAAGGTGCTTATCCTTTTATCATTGCTTTTGAAGAGTTTTTTATATCCTAAAGATATTAGCTCTTTGTCATTTGTAGTGCAAATATTTTTCCCAGGTTGCTTTTTATGTCTCGACTTCGAGAATTTAAAATTTTGCCTGTGGAAATATTTATTTTTTTACAGGGTCAATTGTATCAATATTTTCTTTAGTTTTACCTTTCCTATTCAGCTTGAGAAAGGACTTTCTCATTCTAGAATGATAAAACTGCAACCTTGATTTTTTTCTAGGTACTTTTAATGGTTTCATTTCAAACCTTTAAGTATTGATAATTAATTTACCTGAACATGTTTTGATAAAGGTAGAGATTTACCTGGAAGATTTTTTTCTCCCGAATGATTTACCATAATCTCTCCTTCCTCCATGGTTGTAAGACCTTTGAAGACAGGGAGCTGGAAGGAGGGAACTAACATTAAATTGGGGGCTATTTTCTAGACATGTGATATTTGCTATACAGATTTCTTGACCTAGCAGTGCAAGGTAGATGTGGTTTCCAGTTTGCAGACGAGGAGACTGAGGCAAGAGGTAAGACATTTGTCTGAATCTCTTAGTAAACTCAGGCCCTCAGCTCCTACTCTTTCCACAGCATTCTGCTGCTTCCTTCCTCCCAGCCTCTGCGTGTCTCAGTGTCCAGGTATTCTGCTCAGTAGTAGGGCCACAGGCACCTAATGATGCTACAGCAGACCTAAGCCATTAAAAAATGAAATTCTCAAGTTAAGAAGTTTAGAGAAAAGTAGTATTTTGGTGGAGGAAGCAAAGATGTATTTATATCCTCTCTTTCTATTCGTAATACCTGGTAGAGTCCTTCAAATATGTTTTTCTTGGATCCTGGACTTGATGTTGTCAAACATAAGTAGAGCAGTTGGCAGCAGACAGTTTGAATTGTAAGTACTTAACATGGAATGAAGGTTACCGTGTGGAAAATGACGGTAATGATTATGATTTAAGATGTGTGAAATGCACTCAAAGTCATAAATGTTTGACAACTCTAGGATGGCAGTCATTATTTTATTGTTAAAACGCAATTTGCTCCGTTGAGTTCAGGCCCAGCACTTAAAGTGATGCTATTAAAGAGCGATGTTTTGTTCAATAGTTGTGCTTTGTGTGTATTTTTTGTGTAACAGCAGTATTTGATCATAATGCTTTTTCCAAACCGTGAGCTAAATGTGAATAATCACTTGAGTATACTTTTTATGATGCTAAGAATTTAAATTCTGCAGCAGTGTTAATCTGACAAGGCCACGCACTAACACTTAAAGCAATGTAAAACAGTCATGCATTTTTAGAGGCTTGTATTTATGCATATTGGCACATGAATTTGCATTTTTACATTCATTTATCTTAATTATTGGACACAGTTAATTTGATACATAAACTTGGACAGAATAACTAATAATTTTGGGTTTTATAAGAATAAGATATGTTACGAATTATATATCTTATTTTCATAATTATAAGTAATATATAGTAAATAATATAAAATAAATAAGAATAAATACATATAATGGATAATAGAAAACAAATACTACATAAATATCTATATTATGTATTAAATATATTATATAATAATTATAAATTATGGCAAATAGGTTATCAATAATAATTAAATTTTAGAATTAAAACATGTTATATTGTCATTTTTTGCAAATATTTTCTCCTGGTGTGACTTGCTTTCCATTTTCTTAGCAGTGTCTTTCTAAGAGCATATGTTTTAATTTTGATGTCAGTTTATCATTGTTTTTTCTTTGTACTTATGTCTTTTGTGTTCTAGGAATCGGTTGGTTATACAAAGATTGTGAAGACTTTTTTCCTGTATTTTCTCCTATAAGCTTAATGGTTTAGTTTTTACCTTTAGGTCTGTGATCAATTTCAAATTAATCATTGTGTATGGTGTGAGGTATGTGTTAAGGTTCATTTTTTTCCATATGGGTATGAAATTTTTCTAGTACTGTTTGTTGAAAGATTCTGTTTTCCCATTAAATTACCTTTATCAAATATCAGTTATGTATATGTATAGGTCCATTTCTGGACATTGTATTCTGTCCCATTGCTTCATGTGTATGCCTTATGCTAAAACTACAATAATTTAAAGGTTATTTTCAGTGGGTATAGAATTCTCAGTTGACCCTTTTTTTCTTTCAGCACTTTAAAGGTGTCATTACATTGTTTGGGAATCCCATTATTTCTGATGAGAAGCAGCTGTTTGTATTATTGTTTCATTGTAGTGAGTCTTTTTTCTCTCTCTGCATTCAAGATTTTCTGCTTATCTTTGACTTTTAGCAATTTTACTATGTTGTACCTAGGTGTGATTTTCTTTGTATTTATTCTGCTTGAGTTTTGCTGGATCTGTTGCCCTTTTGATTTTCAAATTTAAATCATTTTTTAAAATTTTAGGACTTAAAAATGTCAGTATTATTTATAATTTGTGGCATCAAAGTACCACAGGTAGTGTTTTCCTATTCAAATCTTCTTGCTTTTATTTGGTGGGGAGGAGGAGTGGTTTACTGGTTATGTGTATTTTGAATCTTTGTCCTATCGTCTCTCTAATAACGTTGATATCTTTGTTCCTTTTTTTTGGGCAGGGGGGTACGCGGGCCTCTCACTGTTGTGGCCTCTCCCGTTGCGGAGCACAGGCTCCGGACGCGCAGGCTCAGCGGCCATGGCTCACGGGCCCAGCTGCTCCGCGGCATGTGGGACCTTCCCAGACCGGGGCACGAACCTGTGTCCCCTGCATCGGCAGGCAGACTCTCAACCACTGCACCACCAGGGAAGCCCCCTTTGTTCCTTTTTTAAAGATGGGATTCCCAAGTGTTCTCTGTGTTTCTTTTCTCAGTCACATTGGGGTTTTTTTGTGGCTTCTAACAGCTTTAAGGAAAACAAATCTCTGTGAAAATATTTCTCATTTATGTTCTGAGCTCTGCCCCTAGCTTGCATTTTCTCCTGTTGTCTGTCTCTTCTGTGTTCTTTTGTGTGTCTTATTTGAGCCCTTTTCAGAGATATGAGGTTATCTGTCATGTTTTTGAATTTATGTAGAACTATTGGTCTAAACTCTGTCTTCTAGGCTAATTCTGATCATATACATTCTTCATCTGTTTTTCTTGCATTCTTTTCCTTTCACTCTGCGTCTTGTCACCCTCCTGACTTTTTGTTGTTCTTTGTTGGTTTCTTTCTTGTTACTACTCATCTTTGTACATGAATGTCTCTTTCTCCCACGTCCCTGCTAAATAGTAGGGCATGGGTGGGGGTAATGAGCTAGGGCTATTCAAAACTTATTTTAGGACTGTTTTCATACATAGATACCACATTCTGTTAGGCTCTCAATCTTTGGGACGTGTTTCTGTTTTACTTTTGGCATTGAGGGAGCAGTGTGCTCGACGTGGAGCCCCTCAGGTCACAGGCCTTCTGAGCCATGTGTGGATGGAGATCCCTGCCTTCCCTCTCTCCTTCCAGCCCTCCAGATGAAGCACTCTGGCTCAGTCAGAATGGCTCATCACATGGCTCCTTCTTTAGATCCTTCTCCCCTGCCGTTCTGCACTGACCTTCTGAGAATCCACAGGAATATCATTCCTTGCTTCTCGCAAGGCTGGCCAGGCCCTTCCCATCTTGGTGTCCAATGGGTAAATCTTTCGGTAACACTTTCTGTGAGATCTGTTCTACTCTGGATCTGAATTGTTATGTATTAACCCTCAGAGTCCTGCTTTATCTGGCTTATATTTTACTGTATTTGGTAGCTGTTCTTTAAATTTTGTATTTTAGAGTTATGACCATTATTACCTCATTTATTTAACAGTGGAGTTTTCTTTTTTTCTTTGTTCTTTTCTTTAAAAATAATTTTTCAAGGTAAGGCATAAAGTACAAAATGCCTTTCCTTTTTCATATCTAACTGGGAGTCCACACGTCGGGTTTCAGGTGTCTTTGGTCTAATTAGTTGCTGCAGATGGCTTTGAAGAATAAAATGCTAAGAAAAAGGGCACATGCTTTAGAAGCTTCTGAACAAAATATTTAACTGTTTGTAATTTTGTTATTTGGTCAAAATTATCTGCTTCTTATTCTAAAATTTGCATTGTGGCAATTCTAACTATAATCAGCTCCCAATAAGATGCGTGTCACTCATGCACCATCTTATTTATTCTGAAGGTATTCACTGAGCACTGTGTATGCCAGGAACTGTTCTAGTTGCTATTTCAAAAGGGCAGCATCGAAATGGGAATATCGGGATAATCTTTAAAAATGAAAATAACAACTGAAGGTGACTGTAGTACCTTGTATAGAGCTGCACACATATGACTGGTTAATGTATATATTTCGTGGTTGATTTTGGAACAGGAAAGATGACATCTTTCCTCTGTTGTCCTTGGGGTCCTCACTCACTATTCATAGCTTGATGCTAAGACCTTATTTTCACTTCATGATATTTTGAGATAACTCCTAAATTTTGAACTTCTTGAGAGTAGCAGTCGCATTGCCCCAAAACCTCTAATACATGTGGTACACTCCAGTAAACCCAGGGGAATCCAGTGCATCTTTAAGATGGATGACAATGGTGTTACGGACCTGGGACAGAAAGACTTCTGAATAGACACTAAGTGGCGTATGTAAATGAATGTTTATAAGCACATGACATTTTTGCATTAGTGAGCCAGGTAGCGTAAGGGATTCATACCCAGACATTTTGTCTCAGTTCATTTATCCTTTTATCAGCCTTGTTTTTGCAGCCTTTTATTTATTTTCATTACTTTTTTCTGAATGCTTTCCATATGTCTCTTAAACATCTTGCTCCAAACTTTGTTGGTATCCCACGGATAATATTCTGAATTCAGTCAGAACCCAAGAGGAACATTGGCTCCAAGTTCAAAGGGAAAAAAGCAGTTTCTTTGGGATGCGATTGGCTGCTAAGCAAAATACTGAATCATTTCTTCAAAAGAGTGAAGGTAAACAAGTCGCCTAAAACCTTCAGATGGATAGCCCATCTCGCCGTTAAGCAGGCCTTGCGTGGGAAGTGGGAGATAAGAGCACTACCTGGAGCATAAATCTTGAGATGTGTCACTGATTTGAGCTAAACGGAGCGGAGAGATGCTGTTTATCCTCACAGTGACAGAGGCGGCACAGGGAACGCAGGGCTGTTAGAGCTCTTGAGCGGTTTATGAGTTTTTCTACACCAGGAGGTGAGGCAGGCGCTTAAAATTACTGAGGTATATCCTAACCAATTATGGAACCCTTGAGTGAGAAGCTCTGATCAGTTGCATTTGGAAGAAGAACTTTCAATTAAACTGTCAGGCTAGGCAAACAAAAGACAAACTTAGAGCTGCCAGTCAAAAATACAATATTTACACCAACCAGGTTTGAAAGAAGATTGTCACTCCTAAAATATCCGAATATAAAATCTCTCTCTCAGCACAGAGAACAGACCCAGTAGGATCTCCTCAGTAGAAAGCTAATGAGTATTTTAAAAAGTATAGTAGGAACACAGAGAATGGTCAGCAGTGACTTGAGCATAAGCTGGAATATGGAAAGGAGTGCTCATGTAAGCCAAGTTCACAAGTCATCAGGGGTCCTCTCCAAGCTACTTCCTGCAAGACTTCACCTAGAATCGGAGGGGGGGTGGTCCCTTTCTACCTGGACTTTAAATTCCATGACGAACATGTTGACCATCCTCTAAATGCATGCTCACTTTTTTCCTTTCAGCCTTCTAGAGTTGTCACACTTGATCTTCTTGTCTCTGACCTGCACACTTTGCCTGACTATACTGAGCCCCTCCTTGAATAACAATGGCAAAGACATTCAAATCCTCAACAAATGTCGTTTGAGCATGTGGGTCAGTCTTCCATGGATTACTTATAATAACAACATTTTGGAATGAGTGCTGCGAGCTTAAGGTGATTTATGCAGCACTTGACCTCTGAAGAGCTCTCATTTTATGAGGTGTCCAGGTCCCTGAGTTGCCTGAAGATAGTACAGTTTTCATAGTTACAGGAAAAGAGGTTTATAATGGAGCCTGGGGTAGGTGTGAGTTCTGGATCTCAGAGCTAAATTTTAGAAGGAATTTCTCTCCATCCTTATTTTCTCCCCTCCCAGGAAGGACCCTTGGAAATTCATTCTTCAGGTAGAAATTGCTGCGCTAGAAAATTGGTAATGGTAGTGAGTTTTGCTGGCTCTCGTCCTGTTTTCCCAGTGATTATCAAGGATACTGAGGGCAGATGGCCAGTGAGTCAGGTGCTGGGGCTTAAAGCGGGTTTGGAGATAAACACATTCTGAAAAAGTGCACAGGAAACAAGCAGTCATTTTACTTCATGGTGTTTAAGATTTCATTACTGTGTTCAACTTGGAATTATATCTGTGGCTTCATATTAGCTCAAAGAATTATTGTCACCTTGTGATTGAACAGGTTGTTGTTGTTTTATAGATTCTCCCTTGTATCTCTTAGCAGGTACCCTAGCAGTGGAATTCTTATTTGAAAAATAATCTCAATGCAATCTGGAGCTTAATGTGTATTGGATTTATCTATTGATTTTACTATATACTGACCCTGTTTTCCCTACGTTTTATAATAAACCTAAATGCAATTGTTTAGTTAAAAGTTCTTTCCCCCACACTAGGTATAACTTTTTATTTAAGTTTCCTAATATTTGCATCTATAAAATCAGTAATTTTCACCTTTTCTTCAGTTTACCTAACTGCTAACAAGTGTGTGAACACTTTCTGGCCTGATGTCTGACTTGGAGTTGACAAGGAACAAGGACTTTGGCAACCACAACAGAGTGGGTTTATGGAAAATTCTGGACACTGTTATAGGCAGGACCTATTTCATTTTTATTCCCATTTACTTTCCAGTGACTGCAATTGTGTATTTTTCTTTTTTTAAAAATTTATTTATTTTATTTATTTATTTTTGGCTGCGTTGGGTCTTTGTTGCTGCATGTGGGCTTTCTCTAGTTGCGGCGAGCAGGGGCTACTCTTCGTTGCCGTGCATGGGCTTCTCATTGAGGTGGCTTCTCTTGTTGCAGAGCATGGGCTCTAGGCACACGGGCTTCAGTAGTTGCAGCATGTGGGCTCTAGAGCACAGGCTCAACAGCTGTGGTCCATGGGCTTAGTTGCTCCGAGGCATGTTAATCCTCCCGGACCAGGGATCAGACTCGTGTCCCCTGCATTGGCAGGTGGATTCTCAACCACTGAGCCACCAGGGAAGCCCCCATGTATCTTCCTTAAAAATGAAGATAGTTACATAAAAATCCTAGAATATGATAATATTGACATGGCTTTGGCAATAAATAGAGTAAAAACCGTAAAGACTCAGGTAAAATTTTGGCTTCTGCATTAGGGTTCGTTGGAGAAACAGAACCAATAGGAGATGTATCTATATTTATATCTAGATAATGAGGAACTGGCTCACCAGACTATGGAGGCTGAGAAGTCCCACAATCCCATGATCTGCCATCTGCAAGCTGGAGACCCAGGAAAGCTGGTGGTGTAAATCCTAACATGAGGGCAGGAGATGCGATGAGATGTCCCAGTTCAACAGTGGGAGCAGATAAAGGAAGGTTGAATTCCTCCTTCCTCTGCCTTTTGTTCTTTTCAGGTCCACAGCGAATTGGATGTCCACCCATATTTGGGGAAGGTAATTTATCTTACTGAATCTGCCAACTCCAATGCTAATCTCATCTGGAAATACCTTTACAGACCCAACCAGAAATAATGTTTAGGCTGGGCACCCCATGGCCAGTGAGGTTGTTACAGAAAATTAACCATCACAACTTCTTTTTGATGGTCTAAAGTAGTGTTTTGATTTCATTTATTTTATTTTATTTTATTTTATTATTATTTTTTTTTGCGGTACGCGGGCCTCTCACTGCTGTGGCCTCTCCCGTTGCGGAGCACAGGCTCCGGACACGCAGGCTCAGCAGCCATGGCTCACAGGCCCAGCCGCTCCGCGGCATGTGGGATCCTCCCGGACCGGGGCATGAACCCACGTACCCTGCATCGGCAGGCAGACTCTCAACCACTGCGCCACCAGGGAAGCCCCTCATTTATTTTTTAAAGGAAGTTTTATAATCCACAGTCAGCCTGTTAGTGCTGAATTTGCATTATATGGTAATGGGCAAACCCTTGCTAGTTATTTCAGGTAGATCATAATGAAAACTTTCTTCATCTCAGGTTAAAAATTGGTTTTCAGCTGTGTATACCTGGCATATTGAGAAATAAAGCACTGAATACTAGTTAAATAGGTCATTGTAGACAGCCAATGTGAATAATAGAATATGGTGCTGAGAGAGAGCGGGGAAAGGGCTTAAGGGTCCTTGGGATCAAGAAAGAGGCAGCAAGTACAAAGTAATCTCAGTGTAAGGCCACGTTTTAAGTCCCCCAGACTCCTCACTTTCAGCAGATTATCTGCCTGCAGATCTAGCTCAGCCAAGTCCTGGGAAATAAGAGGTTTTGGACCAGGATGGATTCCCTTAAAAGAGTTGGTCTCCTCGGTGCTGGTCACTCACATTTGCACCCTCAGCATCTTGTCTTGGTTCTGTAGCCTGTGGGGAATTGTTACCATCTCCTTCCTACCCATGCTGATCTCATGTGCCTTTACCATCACCCTGGGCTAATGCCCAACTTTGTTTTGCTCACTTGGACTCTGACTCATTCCTCCTGTGAGATCTTTGATTATTACAGGTGTGCACAGGTGCATGCCCTTTAGGGCCACTTACTGTCTGTTTGCTAACTTACCCAATTTAGCCCAAACAACCAGTTTTTCGTATTTCCAGGTTTCCTGTTTTTGTGCGTTTCAGGCACCCCAAGATTCCAGTGCAGATGGTGGAAATGGTGAGCAGTTGTGTGTGGTTATGACATTCTCTCCCAGGCCAGGGTCCTTTCGAAGTACTTTCATTACTTGCAAGGCAAGTGTCTGAAACGTCTTTCCTTTCTAATTGGACCTAGTTCCTTCTCTATCACCAGACGATGTCTTCACTCATAACCACTGGACATCTGAATGAAGTGAGACTCTCCAAATTAAACTTCATTGCTCGGTTTCTGGTGACAAGCCAGTGAGTCCCTGTCCTGTGTGATGAGAGGCAGGTGCAGAAGAAGCTGCTCTCATCGAAGCCAAATGCACACGTCTTACTAAAACCTGAGTGTGCTGTGCTTTACAATACCATGGTTTGATGGTAAATGCAAATAATAAAGAGAATATTGTAGGCACTCATTAAAAAATGTGTTGTAGCTCAGTCATAACTAACGATAATGAAGTGTCAGCTAAACACCAAGTGCTAATACCTGATTGAACTGGAGAGCCTCCAGCTGTCTCTATGATTTTATGGATACAATTGAAAATAGATGAGACTCTCCCCAAGGAGTGCTAGGACTCCATTACTAAATGCTTTGTTGAGATATGTGACAATATTCCTGGAATGGTATGAATAACACCTTGGTTTGCTATGTTAATGTTGAAATGTGCATGAATGTTAATTTTGATAATGTTTTCTGAGGTACGAATGGCATGGGAGTTTACCATTTTCCTACCAGTCATTACTTGGTGTAATTAATTTTTATTTAAGTGATTAGAAGATTCCATTTTGATTGGATTAGATAATCATGAAAAAAGATTATAGTACTGTAGGGTAGAGGTTAAGATATGGAGGGTGGAGTATCTTCCTCATTAGTATAGTGGTGAGTATGCCTGCTTGTCACTCAGGAGAGCAGGGTTCGATTCCCCCTAATGGTAAGGCTGCATTCTTAATTTCTAATACAACATTATAAACCAACTATACTTCAATGAGAAAATAAAAAGGATATGGAGGATGGGAGTCAGAATTGCTTGGGTTTGAAGTCCATTCCTACTACTTTTTGGTTGTGTAATATTAAGCCTTAGTTTCCTCTTGTGTAAAATTGGGATAATAACAAAACCTTCCTTCTCCAGCTGTCATGAAGATTAAATTAGACAATGCATCATTGTTATAATGACTGCAGAAGAACTGTACCTCCAGAATTGGGTTATTCTGGTCTATCTAAATATGACCTGAGGAAAATAAAGCAGAAACTCCTGCATTGGACATTTAAATCTGGGGTGACTTTGTAAATGGTGTTAATGTCCCAAATGAAGTTCAGTCCAGCTGAAGGTGATACTAACACTTCAGACTCAATGAGTTCTTTAGACTCTAGACTCCACTGTCTTTGCTTATGTTGCATTCTTAGGACCTAGCGTAGTACTTGGCATGTAGCCATGAAAAAAATCTAGTCTTTCTGCCTCAGGTTTTGCCTTCTTCTTAATCTTCCTTGACTCTCTTACTAGAGTTTTCTTTCCAAATGTGATCCAAACATGTTTCTTGCTTGATCACAGCAATCAAGAGAGAGGCTCTCTCTTTACTGGGAGCACCAGCTGTTTGGATGATCTTGTTCTAGAACTTGCAGGGCTCAGCCCATTGGTGAAGCTAGAAGGGGAGGATCAAGGATGTTAGCCAGGGACCTGGCAGGAAATGGATGGCTCATAGATGGATCCTTTGCAGTGGTATAGGGGAGGATTTAGGGAAACCAGCAAGGGATGATATAGTACTCCAGGCTGTTGTCACCATCCCTAGGCCTGAAGAGCAAGGAGGGGGCAATTACTGGAATGTGGAAGTACCTCCTGACAGGAGCTGGGGACCTTGGCTGTGGCACCTGATGGGGAGGGAGCTGCGGAATAAACTCTTCGACCTCACTTTCCTCCTGCCTTTGTTCTGCTACTGGTGACCCCCATGGGGCCCAGCCAACTGGAAGCCAGAATGCCAGGGAACTGTTAACACAGGCCAGACTGGTCAGCTTCCCAGGGCTCAGAGCAGGGTGGGGAAGGGTGGAGATTAGATGTGGAGGGCCAAGCATCAGATACCCAGCATCTTATGCAAGTAAGTAAGGGTTCATTTTACCTGAACTCCATGGAATGGGCTTCTCTCAAGGGGGAGTCAGAAAAGCATGCCAGGCAAACAAAAACTCTCCAGTGTTCTTCCACTGAAGTTCCCTGAGGTTTAGAGCTTGTCCCGTGACCACTGATGTGATATTTTGTCACAGACTCTTCAAAACCTACACCTGAACTTTTATATAAGACTGGCTTTTAAATGCCTGTAAATAATTTATGCTGTATAAATCTCAGAGTATATTTTTAGCTATTTTTTCACATGTCTTCCACCTCCTATAGGTAATTTTTACTACTTAGTATTAAAAAATTACCTATTGAACACCACGGTTCTTAGATCAATCTTAGATAAACCTCTGGGTATAATTTTATGTCTCTGGTGTCAGATTTATGTTTTTCTCTTTGGGTCCTGTGTGCCCTCTTCTATAAAGTTTTCAGGTCACAACTGATGGACTTTTATAGATATCCAACTCAATCAGTTTCTTCTTGTATAGAGAGAATTAATCTGCTGAGTTTTCTAGACATTAGCAATACATAAAAATCCTATAATAAAGTGTGCTATCATCTCTTCTTGAAAATGAGTAAAGAGGCATGACAGTTTCTTTCTAAAGCAATAATCAAGAAAGAGAGCCCTGCATTTAATTCATTATGTGAGCCCATAGAAAGAGCAAAGGAAAAATAAATATTTTCACCCATTTGAGTCAACCTCAAGGCTAAAATTACAGGTTCTTGCTACTTGCACTTAATTGCCATCACAGAGAAATACAGGTTGCTGTGATCAGGTATCTCATGGGATACAAAAGCAAAAATCTTTGATATTTTGGCAAGTAATAAAATTATCTTTGACCCAACCTGAACTGATTTGTATTCACAGTGAATTGTTTTTTTCAATATCAGAAATGGAGACATACCCAAACCTCAGGAAATTTCAATGAAAGTCTTGTTCCTGAAAGACAGTCTGTAATAAATGATAAGAACTTAGGTCATGCCCTTTCCCAGTATCCACATTTATAATAAGTAATGAATACTCTTATTAACATCAGGACTTGGTTAATGTGAAAGTTACACACTTTCTTTATACCAAAAATTTTTAACTTCAGTCTTTCTGTCCTGTTATCAGAGTCAGTATGGTTGGAACATGGGTTGTGGGTCCCCAAACTGGCCTCAGACTGGGCAGGAGAAAGGCCCCCTCACAAGGTCATGCATAACCCAGGAAATGAAGCAAGGTACGTGGCCACTGGAGTGGGGAGGGGAGGCTGACTGTGCCCCCCTCGAGGTTTGTGCCTAAGGGAATTGCTTCTGCATCGTGGGGTCCTCTTCTGCCTTTATCTTTGTTTTTAATGTCATCATTTCATTCATTTTTCACCATTTATGAGCTGTATAAAAATTATAAAATATTTCAAGCATGCAAAAAATTTTCAGAAAATAAATACATGTGCCCGCCACACGTTTCTTAAATACTATGTTTTACCATGGCTGCTTCAGATTTTTTTTTTTTTTTTAAAGAAAGAAAACCTCATTGTGTTCCTGGAAAGGGTATCTGGAGGGGAGCTGGGGAGGACCTCCCCCTACTTCCTGAGATTACACAAAACCATGTGAGGGGCCTTTCTCCTGCTCAGTCTGTTACTATTATTTCTGGGGCTCAGCCAGCCCATGTTCTTAACCACCCTATATCTCCTGGATGCCATTTGCTAACCCCACAGTATTAGTGGGGCTGAGCATCATTTCATCTATTTTTTGGCAACTCAGTCTCCTTCTTCTGGGTTGTTTTTTTTTCTTATTGATTGTAAGGATAAAAGTTTTATCCTTACATATCATCTATAGACAATAGATATTGTCAGTGAAATAAGTTGCAATTATCTTCAGCTGTGGCTTGCTTTCTAACTGTATTTATACTCTCCTTTTTCATAAAGATCTTTAAAGTTGTAAAGAATTTAACTATACCAATATTTCCTTTTATGACTTATTGTCTCTGTGTTCCTTTAATTATAGGCTAGTGAGGGAAATGCTGCAGAGGTGCTGAGTCCCCGGTCTGGGCCTTTCCCAGCTGGGAGATGGTCACTGAAGTGCCGGCCTGTTCCGAGCAGCACCGCAGGCTGTCAGTGGAAGTGTCTTATTATTGCCTTGGCCTGCTCACCTCATGGCAGGAGGTGAGGATACTGCAACATGGTTTGAAGCAAAGCCCTGTGTCCTAGGCTACCCTCAGAGCTCCAGGACACGCGGAGATGGCAGGCTGTCAGCCCTCCAGCCATGGCACAAGCCCTCGAATGAGGAGCCTGCCCTCCTAAGCAGCTCCCAGGACCACCCACCTCCTCCATCGCCCCTGCAGCTGCCTCTCTCCCGTGTCCCCATCGCCCCACGGTTCCCCAGCACCTGAGCTGGAGTTCAAAGCCACTGACTGACCCAGAGCTGTAATTCCAGTCTGCTTCAGCACGCAAGGGCAGGCATGGATTGGGAGCCACACTTGCCTTTTCCAGGCCCCTGTAGTCCTCAACCAGTAAAAGACAAGGCAGACTTCACTTTTTGGAAGGAGTAAGATACAGCCAAGTGTTCTTGGGAGAAAGCCTTGATAAAAAAGCAAGCAACGTATCTATACTGAAAATATGACTTTGCAAGGTGATCCTAAGATGTCAATTTATGTAATCAGCAGATGAATTTTCCCTTTCTCCTGAGCGGCTCTGGGCTCAACGCAGTCTGCACGCTCAATAGAGAAACGTTAGCCTCAAATAAGTGCTTTAAGCCAGGGGGCATGGGCTATCTTTCTGTCTTCTGAAGCGTTCATACAGGCTTCATATCGCAAGGGGTGAGGGGCTTTTTTCCTTCCCCTGCCGGGTGGCGGATCTGTGTAAAGACAAAGATTTCATTTATCAGCTGGCTTGTCCCAGCAGGCCCAGCACAGGCCTCGGCCGGAGGTATTACAGCTGCAGCCCTTCTCGGGGTTGACTTGTTTCTGGTCAAGCTCCCTGTTGCATTTAAGAGGACAAGCAGCTCCTTTCTGCTGGTAAATAAAGTGTGGCCTCACTCTGACATCCCACGAGCCTTGGGCATTTGTGGGCTCTCTGCTCCGTGTCTGAGAACTGCCCTGAAGTGTTCCTGAATGAGATTGTGAGACAGTTCGGGCTTGGGGTATGGGATAGTCTGGACAGTCACACCCTCCAGTTTGCTTTTGTCTCAACAAGTAAAAGGAAGCTAACCTTTGTTTACTTATTTTTCAGTTATTATTTAGTGTTATGGGAGACTTCTGGAAACAAACTTAAAAATGGGGGCTGGTATCTAAGACTGGTGAAACAATGAATTTGGTGAAAAAAGGAATAATGTGGGGATCAGTAAGTATGAAGAAAGGGTAAAATGGGAAGACTGATTGAGCTCCCATTAAACCAAGGTTTGTTCTTGGAACTTTCAGTTGTCTTACGGCTTCTTAAAGAAACTAATATTTATTGAGAGCCTTGGGTATGTCACTTAACTTCCCATATGACATCTCTTTGAGGCTTCCAGCATCCCTGCGAAGGAGGAGGTGTGCTTCCATTTTTAAAATTTTAGAGCAGTTTTAGATTTATAGAAAAATTACGAAGACAGGGTAGAGAGTTCCTATGTACCCCAGACCCAGTTTCTCCTATTAACATCTTACATTAGCGTGGTACATTTGTCACAATGAATGAATCAATACTGATACATTATTAACTGAAGTCCATACTTTATTCAGATTTCGCTAGTGTTTTTTTGTTTGTTTTGGTTTTTTTAATCTAATATCCCTTTTCTGTTCCAGGAAAGCATCCAGGAAACCACATTATGTTTGACCATCAGGGCTCCGTAGGCTCTTCTTGGCTGTGACAGTTTCTCAGACTTTCCTTGTTTTTGACAACCTTAACAGATTTGAGGAGTACTGGTCATGTATTTGTAGAATGTCCCTTAATTGGGAACATGAATTGTCTAATGTTTTCCTCATGATTAGATTAGGGCTATGGGTTTTTGGGAGGAAGACCACAGAGGTCAAGTGCCCTTCTCACCACATCATATCAAGGGTACTCCATGTTTACTGTTGAGGAAACGAAGGCTCAGAGAGGGGCAGTGACTTGCCCAAGCCTCCAGCAGGGGCTGGTGCCCATTTGAACCTGCTGTGTCTGGTCCCCAAGTCCACACTCTTTTTACTCCATGACATCATCCTCTAGCAGGCCTTGAGGGTGGCAACCAAGTCCCAGAAGTGTAGTCCCCTTTCTTGAATAGCCCCCTCTCCCCATGGTATGCCCCTGGCTCATGTATCTTACTGGAATAGGTGTTCAGAGTTCGGGGGAGAGTTAGGATGATGGAGAGGTGTGTCTGAAGTGGGGTTGAGGTGTCAAAGGCAGCTGGACAGGCCAGACTCCCCTCTGCCCTCAATTAAATGCCCATCCCACCTTCAGTTGTGTTTGAGATTAAAGCGCCTATTTCCTTCAAGTTTCCATTTAACTTGCCACACCTGAAATAATGCTTCCTTCAGAGTTATTAGCCAAGGCAATGTTGTCCTAGGCTCTAGTCACATGACCACCAACCACCTCCATGGTTTTTTTGGTATTCCTATACTACCCATACTATTACTTACTTTAAAAAGTTAGCCTCATCCCAAGCCATAACATGACTGTGAAATCATAGATTTTATGTGCCAGCTATGTTTTTTTCCTGGTGCACATTGAAATAAATAGTGAACTACTAGGAACAGACCTTCATCCTTTGCTCCTGCCATCCATTTGGAGACCACTAGTATCGTGAATATCCCACTCCACAAAATGCTGAGTCAGCCAATGAGGAGGCTGGGGTGGGGGGCGCAGTGGGCTCCTTTTTTTCTTTATAAATTAAAAAAATTTTAAATCAGTGTACATATATTTTGAAAGTCCAGTGGCACAACAAGGCAAACTATAGGAAAAGCAGCAGTCCCTCGGCAGAAGCTCCACCCCAGAAATCACTCTTTTTAGCTGTTGCTCCTGCTCGTTCTTCCG
Organism: Mesoplodon densirostris; assembly: GCF_025265405.1. NCBI lineage: Eukaryota > Metazoa > Chordata > Mammalia > Artiodactyla > Ziphiidae > Mesoplodon > Mesoplodon densirostris. Next base: position 11,773,559 of record NC_082661.1, on the reverse strand, counting down.
TCTTTCTACACACATAGCTTCGCAGGTGCTGTTGGTGCTCCACTGATACCCACCGGTTCTGCCCCTTTAGTGCACGAGGCTTGACCCCTAACTGCCAGCGCCTGGGTTTCTTTGCCTGGGTGATTTCTCTTGCCCCGAGCCTGCTTTGTCACCCACAGAGCAGGTGGAAAGTTCTGGGGAATTAATGCCCTTGGGAGCAGCCCTCACCAGTGACTGGTGGGCCTTCATGTATCAGTACTCGGACTCTGTAGCCTCTTGGGTGGGATACCTCTGCTGTCTGAGTTTACACTGGCTCCCCACATTCCCATGAGGGGTTAAGCTGCAGTGGTCCTGAGTGGGAGTGGTGACACTGCACCTTTCTTACTGTCTTCTGTTGGCCACCTCAGCCTCCTACCTTGCATCTCAGTGAATGTGTGCAAGCCTTGATTTCTTCCGAGGCTGGAAACTCACTCAGTGCTTTCCCCACAGGGTCTGGTGCAGTGCCTCTCATCTAAGAGCCACTCAATAAATGCCTGTTGAATGAAGGGCGGGCTGTGTTAGCAAGGGGGAAGTGATTTCCTGGGTTGGTTGGTACCTGCTGGTTGATGATGCTGCACCAGGGTAGGCAGTCTAAAAGCTTTTCTCTATAATTGCATTTGACTTAAGTTCCTTTGATTGCAAGCCACAGGAACCCACTTTGAATAACTTAAGAGAAAGGGGTATATTGGAAGGCTGTTGTGAGAGCTCACAGAATTGAAGGGCGGGCAGGGGCCCTGTCAGCTCCCCGATGGAATGATGACAGCAACTAGGGTAATAGTAGCTGACATGTATTGAGCACTCCCTACATGACAGGCCCTGGGCCAGAACTGCGTTTTATTTAATTTTCATAGCAACCCCATGAGGTTGGTCTTATTATTGTCACCTCCGGTTTGCCAGTGAGCGACTTGGGGCACAGAGGCTAGAACTCAGGCAGGCTGACTGCAGAGCCTCTGTTCTTAACACACAGTGATGCCTCAGCAGCAGGAGTTCTGGATCAGCTTTCTAAGCTGATCCTTTGAGACTTGGCTATAATGACTTGTAGTCTCTGTCTCCTAAGTTTCAAGTTCTTGGGAAAAACCATTACATTGGTCCAACTTTGATCAGCTCTGAACAAGTGGCAGAGTCAAGTAGGACAGACATGGCTCTTGGGACCCCACCCTGTGTGTTGGGATCAGAGAAGGGAGGATAGGATCTGGAGAATAGCCCACACCCCCAAACTGGTGTCTTCCATCTCTATGTTTATACTTCTAATGTACAAATGATGGTTTTCAAAGTATGGTCACAAGACCAGCTGCATCAGCATCATCTGGGAACTCGATAGAAATTCAAATTCATCTGCCACATCCCAGACCTACTTAATCTGAAACTTTGGGGGTGGGATTTGGATCCAGAGGTCTTAGTGCTTGGAATGTATTTGACTTTTTGCATTTTGCGTCCCTGGATATTGAAAATAGAGTCTCCCTTAAGGCATACTCAGAGCCTTTGCGTTAATAGGTGTGTTGTTAGGTTGCATTTTTTTGGCAGGAGGACGGCTCTGCTGTCTGCTCTGTTCTTTCCCTTTCCCTCCTGGAAAGAGGCTGACAGTATTTGCTTAATAAGAACAAAACCTAAACCAGAGCCCAGTGGTCTGCTTAAATCCTACTAAGAAAAGTATGTAGGTCAGGAGTTTTTACGTTATAAAGGACAGAAACAAGGAACTTAAAATATGTCAAGCCCTAGAGGAATTTTTTCACTCATGTATCTCAAAACTCCAGGAATTTGCCTAATTTCAGGTAGAGCTGGATCAAGGTGCTCAAATGATGTCACAACGGCTTAACCCCCTTCTCTCTTACTCGCTCATTCTGGTTTCCTTTTGTGTGGTTTTTCTGACAGATCCCTTCCACATGAAGATCACCAGCAACTCCAGGCTTAAAGGTACCTCCAGCTTATAATCTCAGAGAGAGAAAGATCCTCACTCTGCCGTTATTTGCACTGAACTCCTCTCCAAAGATCTCTGATCGGCCCTACTTGGATTATGTGACTTTTCCTGAGCCCATCACCGTCTCCAGGAGCTACAGCCGCTATGAGGAGGATGTGCGGCCTCCTGCCTGACAGCTCTACACTGGAGGTAGGTGAGAGCCAGTGCTGTGCCCCTAAATGTTCAACAAGCTTTTCTGGTGAAGGGGCATGGGAAACCCTAATTTGTGTCATTTACTGATTTCTGTGGGATAGTTATTCCCACCTGGCTGATTTCAGGCTACCAACATGCTGTCCCTGGTACCAAAAGTCAGCCTCTGTACAGCGACACCAAGTTTAATCTCGGAGACAGAGTTTGGGTGAAGTAGAAAAGAATAGCTTTATTGCTTTGCCAGGCAAAGGAGGCCACAGCAGGCTAATTCCCTCAAAACTGTGTGTCCCAACCTGGGGAAGGGGAGGTGGTGGTTTGTGACAAGTCTTACAGTCAAGGGGCAGGGTTGCCGATAAGGATCATGGTGCCTGCAGGGCCTGCATTCCTTCAATCTAGAGATCATCTTGTGTCAGGTGGTCTCATGATGGGCTTCTGTGGTTCTCTTGAGGTTATTGAATTGTGACCTTCTCTCTGGAATGAAGAATGTTTCATCAAGTCGTTAACATCTTCCATTTGGTTAGGGTTTTAGCTTTACAGAAGAGCTCAAAGATATTGTTATGTGTGTCCCTTGAGGGGGAACCAGGACTCTGCCCCAAGGCTGTACTATTGTTTCTTGACTGCTCCTCCTTTGTGTCCGCATTCCCTCCCTTCCTTGATTAGTAACCGCTTGAACCTGCCCTTTGGAGCTCAGGGAAGGTCATGGAGGCTGAATGAAGCCTATTTCCTACAAACAAGAAACGGGGTACACAGAAAGGCTCCTGTGCCCAGGAGCCCCACAGGGTTCGGCTTGATTTCATCCCTAAGGTGGAGTTGGGAAGGAATGCACAGTAACACACCCTTCTAGAGCATTCTCTTTGTGGTGATACAATAGATGTAAGTAACCCCAAGAGCATAGATAATTGTAAAGGATAGTAAAATAATTAGGACGTGATGAGTTTTGAGAAGCCATTGCCTTTGTTTTTCTATAATTTGTTTAATTGTAAATTTATATAACTAGGATTTTAAATAATGACCGTGGTTAAAATTTAGCTTACAAAATTCCTGAAAATGTAATGGTCACCTCTCTCGTCTGGTATAAGCTAGGTCCAGCACACCACTGGTCAGAACCCAAGAAGGCAGAACAAGAGTGGTGTGTGCAGTCTACTTTCCATTTTCCCTCCCACTCCCGGGTGGGGACAATATAAAATTTACTCCTGAGTGCTACTTTACGTGGCTCATCAAGATTGCTGGGTATTAATAGTTTAGCAGTCCCCGTCCTTGTAAACACCCTGCAGCCTGTGGCCACCTGCTTTTGAACAGTTCATTGTCAGGTAGAGCTCAGATGTGGGAATAGAGCATTAGTAGCCTTTGGACATAAAGTAGAGTTCAACATAAATTTCTCAGTAAAGAGAGATAGCATTATTTTACTTAAATGAATTTCACAACATTTGAACTAAGAAGAAACCTAACCTCTTGCTGGCGCCCAACTGGTGAGAATGACAAGTTGCTTGTTGACAAGCATTTTTACTTATAAAAATTCACATGTAGAAGGAATATTGAACATGTGCCTATGAATCCTTTCTTCACTGTTCACAGTATCTTGCTTTTCTTGAATTCACTGGGAAGGAGTAATACTTTGCACCCACTGTTTACCCCACCCCCGAAGCTTTCCTCCAGCTTAGGGGGCCTGCGGCTGGCAGCAGGGAGTCCGGTAGGAAGCTGCTGTGTCAGTCCAGACAAGAGATGACAGAAGCCTCAACTTGATTGTGGCAGTCGGGGTGGGGAGGGGACCTGATGTTAGGTTGAGCCACAGCAGTGACCCCGGAATCTAACTTTTAGCTGAAGAGCACAGGACAGTGATTTGTATGCTTCAAAAATGTAAATCACTTGGATATGAATGTACTCTGTACTCAAATAAATTTAACACATTTCTTGGGAAAAGCTACTTAACAACAAGAACTGAAGATAGTTTTATAACAAAAGTCAGATCCACTCCAACTCCCACTATGCTGCATAAAAATTTCACTTACATTTTGTACTGTAGGATTTGGAGGTGCAAAAAGCATGAAGCATTATTTTGCTGGGGATGTTTTCAATAGGTAAAGTTAAGAGAATTTCTGGCTTAAAAAAATCAATGCACACATAGTAGGTGGTATGTCTCAGTAAATATGCACTTGGAGATAATTTATTGTCTACAAGATACCTTGTAAAGGTCAACATTTAGACATTAAATCCATTTCAGAGGCTACAATAAAAGAAAACCCCTAGGGCAGCTTGCTTAAAAAAGAATATTAATGTAACAAAGCTATGTTGCTTTCCTCTTGACTTGGTTGAAACCAGCAGATCATTTCTTCTATGGAGACTGGGTCACCTTTTCATCTAGAGAACAAAGTGGTCAGATAGGGACCAACCTAAGGTATAAATTCAAGAAGGACGCCCAGTGTTTCCGCCAGAAGCAACACAGCTCCAGCTAAATAATGTTCTCATGATCTCTATTAAATACAAGTTGAAAGATGAAAGAATAATCCTTCAGTGCCTTTGAGAAACTGTTGAAAGTCTTTCTAATGTCAATCAAAAGCACTGCAATGTACATCACTGTATACCACCAGCAAAAACCCTTCAGATGCACCCTAGAACTATCTTTATAAAGTGAAACCTTCTTGGGAACATGGAAATTTACCAGCAACATCTAACAGATCAATGACTGAATTTTTAAAAAGTGGCCGGTACATCTTTCCTTAGATCTTATTTGTTTCCATCAAGTTAATGAATTAGTATCAATTTTCTATTTTCAGATTTGGCTTTGGGGTCCCCATAAATTCTGCTTCTAAAGCAACATGGTCAGATACTAGTGCGAGTTTATGTTTATGATAACAACTCTCACTGGTTGTCGCTGGCTGGGTACCAGGCAGTGTGTTAGAAATTTATGTGTGTTCTCTGTGACATACAGAACATATTTCATATATGAGGTCACTGAGTCTCACAGAAGCTAGGTAACCCCCAAAGTCAAGAAACAATGCCTTTGGGCTTTGAACCCACATGCCTCACCCTGGAATTTGTCATCTTAATTAGTGCCTTATGTTGATTGCCCTGTTGAGTGATAATGCTACCCAACACATGTGGTGTACTTTGTAGTTTGCAAAGTGCTTTACCAAACACTGTCTAATTTGAGCATAATTCCATGAATGTGGTGATGTAGAATTATTCTTTTTTTTTTTCTTCTATAGATAACCAACAAAGACCAAATGTATAGCACAGGGAACAATACTCAATATCTTGTAATAACCTATAAAGGAAAAGGATCTGAGAAAGAATATATATATATATATATATATATATATATATATATATATATATAACTGAATCACTATGCTGTACACCTGAAACTAACACAACACTTGAATAAATTTTTTTTAAATGTTTAAAAAATATTTTTTAACACTTTTACCCATTTAAAGAACTGTGATGTTTTTATTTGTAAAGTGCCATTATTCTGTTTGTCTTTGATTTGATAAAAATGACATAAAGAACACAAAAGCCTCAAAACCAAGGGGAGTATTGTAAGTTGGCCATACAGATGATTAGAAATGTGCCTTTATTATTTTTTTTGAATTTTATTTAGTTTTTTATACAGCAGGTTCTTATTAGTTATCTATTTTATACGTATTAGTGTTGGTGATATAGAATTATTCGTAATCTCTGCAGTACTCATTTAAATTATTGACCTCCTTTATCCACAGAGAGAAAGTGAAATGATTGAGTTCCAGGGTGAAGGGTGTGTGCACAGTCACCCTGGGATGACAGTGGTTTCAGCAGGGGGCTCTCTCTTTGACTGTGTCTCTCCCCCTCTCTCTGTTAAGATGGTCACCTTGTTTGGTATCACACCCAGATGTTAGTCTCCATTATTTGCTGGCTGATTGCTCTGTTGTTTTCAACAGTGTTTTGGGGCATCAATGGCTCCATCTCTGATACAATTTAATTAGGGCAGGGGTAGTTTTTGAGGCCAGTCTTTGAGGTTTGTTTTGACCTCAGAAGGGCTCTTCTTAGCTATCTCTTTTCCTGGTTCTCTCTGGTGAACTAGCCGGCCTGTGGTTTAGCTTCCTGCAATTAAATAAGAGAGGCTACCAGCCTCCTCTTATTTTCTGATGATCAAAATCTCCATTGTTTCCAAGAGCACTCTTAGGCCTGAACTTTCCCACACTCTGTTTCAAATAAACTCATTTCCTTTGGGGACTTCTACTTCCCCCAGAAAGCTCTGAGCACTACTCCATGCACTGGGTGGGCCGTAGCCCCTGGTCTTCTCAGCTTGCCTCTCTCAGTGTGGAGTCTCTGCCCTCTGAGTGAGGAGGGGGCAGGTGCAGTTGGGGCCCCAGTATTCTTGGCTTGATAAGCTCGGGTTAGAGCATCCATGCTATGAATGGGAGATGTGCAGAGGACAGGAGCCCTGGTCTCTTGACTGAGCTCACCAGGAATTCAGCCTCTTCAGCTGGAGTTGGAGGCGTTGGAAACGCTGGCAGCCTGCTACCCTCAGTGCCCGGTACCCCCTGTTGAGGAGCTGAGGGGAGAGGACACCCTCTTCTTGCCCAGAGTGGGTGGGTGGGGGTGGGGGCTGAACTGGGGGCAGGGGAGAGAGCGGGTCATGGCTCAGGTGCCACAGCCTTTCACAGTCTTAGCAAGTTGGAGTAGATTTTCTTGAATAAGTGTTTCTTCACTTGCTATGTACCCTTAGGACAACTTTCAGAGACTTTAAACGGTCATTTGTTTGTTTTTAAATAGTTTTCATCAGTTATGCTTGTTTCATGGGGGAGTGGGGCTGCAGAGCTGCTCACATTGCTATCCCAGGAGTGGACTCCCCAGTACTCCTCTTGCATGTCCATTTTACAGATGAGAAATCTGAGGCACAGAGCGGTTTAGCAACTTGCCTAAGGTTACGCAGTAAATAGCAAAGCTGGGCTACAAAACCGTGTAGTCTGACTCCTAAGTTTGCACTGGGCTGACAGGAAGGAAGTTTGTGCAGGAGATGGCACACCCATATCTTCAGGTGGAGGAGAGGATCAAGAGTAACTCTTGGGAGCTGAGACCTGGGTCACTTAATGCTGACCTTCTTTGATCAGCCCCAGGGCGTCCTCGGGGGAGCCTGTGCATGTACCTTGCTGGCAGGCAGTGGAAATGGATTCTGCCTAAGCTAGTATTCCTGTCCCCCTGTGGATGACAAGCACCTCACAGAAATCTCAGGTGCTTCTCTTTAATTGACATCTTTGTCTCTGCAGTCAGGGATTCGAGCTGAACAGAAGGTGGTTTGGTGCAGATCTTTCATGCAGGCCCTAATTGACAGTCTCCTCCTGAGATGCCTCCCGCTCCAGCCACCTCCCAGGGCCTGGCCTGGGCTTGTCTCTCGTCATCAAAAATGTCGCAGCCTGTCCCTTCCTCCCTCCCTGCCGGCTCACAGCCTCCTAAGCAGGGAGCTCGCAGACATGGGGCTGTAGTGTTACGTGAGAGTGTGGAGCACATTGTAGGCCATTGGATGGCACCCTTCTGGAGACCCCAAACCTTTCCCTAGTGAAAGGAGGCCAGTGATGAGAATTTCAAACCATAGTGACTGCTGGACAAATCGTTTGGGGTGGGTGGAACTCTGTGGCATCTGCCTGCCTCCAGAAACATGTGTTGCCTATTTTATAGAGAGCTGCTTAGATGCCCAGTAGCTGTCTCAGCAACATGTGTCCACGGCTGAACTCTTGACCTTCAACCCCAACCTGTTCTTCCTGCTGTCTTTCCTTCTTACTCTTAGCACCCATCTCTTTGCCACTTGCATCCAATCCATCAACAGGTCTGCTCTAAAACATGTTTCAGATCTCCTCCTTCCCTCCAGCTCCACTGCTGCCATTATCACAGGCCAGCACTGTCTGGCATCTAGACTACCCAGTAGCCACAGAACTGGTCGCCCCATTTATGTTCTTGCCCCTCCCCCATCCATTCTCTACCCAGCAGCTAATCATTAAAAAAACGTGAATCAGACCACATTCCCCCTGCTTACAAGCCTTTCATGGCTTTCCAAAGCACATAGAACACAATCTCAAACTTCTTATCATGGCTTGAAAGGCCTGTGGCATCCAGGCCCTGGCTGCCCCTCCAGCCTGGGCCGGCCCAGTTCTTCTTGCTCTCCCACTTGCTCTCCTCTGCCCACACTGACCTTATTTTAGTTTCTATGCCAAGACCTTTGCGTGTATTGTTCCCTCTGCCTGTGTGGTAGGCAGTGGGGCCTCCAGAGATATTTACACCCTAATCCATATAACCTGTGATATATTTTGTTGCACCGTCAAAGGGACTTTTCAGGTGTCATTAATGCTACAGACCATAAAATGGGGAGAGTAGCCTCTCTCGTCCGGTTTCATCGTGTGAACCCTTTATAGCAGAAAATGTCCTCCAGCTGGGGGCAGGAGGGATGCAGTAGAAGAAGTCAGAGAGAGTCGACGTGTGAGAAGGACTCAGTGCGCTGTTTAAGGACAGAAAGGGCAACAGTATGAGGAATCCTGGCAGCCTAAGGAGTTGAGAGAGGCTCCTGGCCAATGACCAGCAAGGAGACAGGAGCTCAGCCCTCCAACCTCAAGCAAGTTCTGCCGAAGACCTGAGTGAGCTTAGCAGATGATTCTACTCTCACAGGCTTCAGATAACAGCCTGGCTCGCTGACACCTGGATCTGGGCCTTGTAAGACCTGGAGCAGAAAAAACAGCAGATGCCCTGGATTCTGACCTACAGAACTGCCAGATGATAAATTTGTGTTGTTTTGAGCTGCTCGGTTTGTGATAATTTGAACGGCAGCAATAGAAAATGAACAGAGGTCTCTTAAACTGTCCTTGTTTCTTTTTATTCTAGAAGACATACAGATGGTCAAAAGGCCCATGAAAAGATGCTCAACATCTCTAATTATTAGAGAAATGCAAACCAAAACTACAGCGAGGTATCACCTCACACTGGTCAGCATGGCCATCATCAACAGGTCTACAAATAATAAATGCTGGAGAGGGTGTGGAGAAAAAAGGAGCCCTCCTGCACTGTTGGTAGGAATATAAATTGATACAGCCACTATGGAGAACGGTATGGAGGTTCCTTAAAAAACTAAAAAATAGAGCTATACCATATGATCTTGCAGTCTCACTCCTGGGCATATATCTGGAGAAAACCATAATTTGAAAAGATACATGCACCCCAATGTTCATTGCAGCACTATGTACAATAGCCAAGCCATGGAAGCAACCTAAAAGTCCATCGACAGAGGAATGGATAAAGAAGATGTGGTATATTTATACAATGGAGTATTACTCAGCCATAAAAAAGAATGAAAGAATGCCATTTGCAGCAACATGGATGAACCTATAGATTATCTTACTAAGTAAGTGAAGGAAGCCAGACAGAGAAAGACAAATATGATATTGCTTATATGTGGAACCTGAAAAAATGATACAAATGAACTTATATACAAAACAGAAATAGACCCATAGACATAGAAAACAAACTTATGGTTACCAAAGGGACCATAAGTCCTTTTATGAGTTTGGGATTAACATGAGTTAATGAGTTTGGGATTAACATATACACACTACTATATATAAAATAGATAACCAAAAAGGACCTACTGTATAGTGCAGGGAAGTATACTCAATGTTTTGTAATAACCTATAAGGGAAAAAAGAATCTGAAAAAAATAGATATATATGTATGTATAACCGAATTACTTTGCTGCACACCTGAAACTAACACGGCATTGTAGATCAACTATACCTCAATTAAAAAATTATAATAAAATTTCTATTTCATATAACTTAAAAAAATAAAACTAATAGTGCCCAGAATGTTCTCTCCTCCCCCTCCTCTGGGTGACCACTTCTCATGCTTCAGGGTCAACCATTTTCTGATGAGACCATCGAACATAGGACCACCTGTTTCATGCCATCCTATTCTTTTTCTTCCTGACGTTTTAATCACACCTGACCATATGCTTGTTGAGAGGCAGTTTGGTGCAGGAGAGGAGTGCAATGTAGTACTCACGTGTGCAGGCTCTAGACCTGCAGGGTTCAAACCCTAGCTCATCCTATTTGCTACTTGTGTGATCGTGGCTGCGTTATCAACATTTCTATGCCTTAGTTTTCTCATTTGTAAAATGGGCATAATAACACTAGCTCAGAGGGTTGTGAGGATTAAACGAGTAAATATCATAAAGCATGTCAAACAGTACTTGGCACATAGCAGGCTCCAGTTATTACAGTTTTAACTACGTATTTGTTGAATGGCCTTCTAGACCTGGGGATGGCAGACGACTGCCGGCCTGCAGGTCATATCCAGCCACCACTGGCTTTTGTAAAGTTTTATTGGAACACAGCTGTGACTGTTCATTTACATATTATCTTTGTTTACATATAGCACTATCGGGCTACGAAGGTGTGACTGTGCAGCCTAGAAAGCCTAAATTGTTTATTGTCTGTACTTCTACAGAAAAAGTTCACTCTAGACTAAGCCCAGAGGGTTAGGACCACATCTGTTTCGTTCATCTATAGGCTTAGTTCTCAGCACATCATGTGGCACATAGTAGGTGCACAGTGCAGCAGATTGAGAGGATGAATTGTGTGGTAAGCCAGGATTCCCTGAAAGGAGGTGGGATCCATCCATGATGCAGCGCCGTGCACACACCCAGTGACTCCTCTCGGTCACTGCTCTATCCCTTCTCTTTCCCAGCCTCATTAATGCTCTCCTGCCAGGGGATCTTAGGTTTTAACGTCAGATGCCATTTTTACTTTCTCATTAAAACTGCTTTGTGGCTGTAGCTAATAAGCTCAGTGTCCTTCAGCAGTTCATCTCCAGGGTCTGTACCTGAGCTGGACTGTCTAGGATGTTTCACATTTTAAACTGGCCAAGTCATACATTGGTAGGAGCCGTGGAACATACAGTGTTTTAGTGCAACTCTGATATGAGCTTTAAATTGCCCCTTAAAGAGCTTGAATTGCTCCTTTAGAGGCCCAAATACAGCACCAGCCTTTGACCTGTGCTTCTGTTAGTTTCATCACTTACATCAACACCTTTCTTGCCGCTGTTCTTTCAGGGCTGGTCTGCTCTGCCATCCATCGTGATATTTTCACGTTCCTATTCTCATACTCTTTAATTATTCCGTGGGGGCTTCTAGAGTTTTTAATGATCAAATATATTGTATTATACTTGGCAGGGAAATCAGATTACCTTTTCATGAGGTGAAGAGACAGATATGATTACTAATTGAATCATGTGCCACCAGGACCAGCTGTGTCAGCGACAGCCGAGTTGGTATGGGGGTGGGGCAGAGACTGGGACCGCCTTTGTCTCAAGTATTCCCCCACTGATGCTGGAAAGCCTACCATTGCTGAATAATTCCCCTGTGTTATGCCCTGTCTGCTTCAGGGCCATTCTTTTTTATCTTATGCAAATATTTCTTTGAGTGATAATAAAGTTTCAAAATTCTGTGCTTCCTTCTTGAGTGATTTGGGCAGGTGAGGGCAGAGCTGTGAGTGTTGGGGGTCCTTAAGGATGGAGACTACTGTTTGGGAGATCAGGGAGGGAGAAAAAAGGGTGGGAGATGGTTCTACAGCTTTTTTCCCCCCTACTGTTCTACCAGGGTCAGCCTGGTTGTGTAACCATAGTGGGCTGGTGGTGTTTTTAGGAGTTGAGAACCCAGATATGTGTTTGTGCCAGTCACTCAGGAAGTTCAAGCAGCCATTTCAGCCTTGAGATGGCTTTTGTGTCTCTCAGTCTCCTCTCACCTAGCATACCAGGTGAGCTGAAGGTGGGCAGAAGAATTTCCACCTGTTATTTCCCAGGTCACCAAGCAAGAGACCTCATCTCCCTCTAGGAAGGCAGACAGAACTTTGACCTTCTCTGTTGGTTTATCCTTTGCTTCTCAACTTCGGCAAGGATGCTAGATCTCCCCGAGTCGATGGGGGTGGGTGAGGTGACAGTATTACAATCTCAACTTGAAGACCTTCATTAACCAAACTCAGAGCACTTAAAGTGTTTGCAGACACCACCTAGTTACTTCATATAAGTGAGTCCACCCAAACCTTCAGTGCATCAGTTTATCTTTACAGGCATTAAAGTAGTATTTACTTCATACTGGGATTGTGTAAATTAAGTTAATAGATAGTAAGGGCTTAGAACAGTCTTTGGCTCATAGTAAATCTTCGACAAATGTTAACAATACTACTCACAGTATTACTATATCTATTATTATATAATTTGATATCATGCTTTTCATTTTGTTACGGACATTTCTCCAAGTACTCACATTTTGGTAGTTATAATGTTTGTTTCAGTTGACTATTTTTAGTCAAATTTCTCATTATTCTATGTAAAATTTAGAAAAGTTAGAAAATTTATTATTTTAACATAAATCATTAAAGAGATTTTAAAATATTTCAGCATGATAGATTTTTAGCAGTAAAATTACTGGGTGAAAGAGTATAATGCTTTTGCCAACTTGTCCTTCCAGACATGAGAATATCTATCTGACTGTCCTTGTTAACACACACCCACAAAAATACAAAAAAACAAAAATATTGTAAAATTGGGTGACAAAATGCTTTTCTTGTATTCTTAATGTGCATTTAATTTATTATGACTGTATGACATCATTCCAAAGTTTATTAGTTTTATTTCTTTCTGGGACTTAGATATTTATGTTTGCTCATTTTTTCTATTGTTTGTCTTTTTCTTGACTTAGAGAAATGCTATATATATAATACATTTTATGTATTCATGTTTTATAAATTTTAATTCTTTGCAGTTATTTTCTCTTCATCTTTCTCTAATATTTTAATGTTGCTTACAGAATCTTTCATCAAGTTTTAAGTTTCTATGTGAGCAAATAAGCCAGTCTTTTCCTTTATAGTTTCTGGGGCTTGTATGTTTCTTTACTCTGCCAAGGTCATAAAAGCAGTGGTCTAGAATTTCTGCTACTATTTTTATAACCCATTTGAATTTTGTGCTTGACTAATGTGGGGTAGGTATATTTTAATTTTTTCACAAATAGATATTTGATTTCTGCAATAACAGTTACTGAATTGTCTGTTTCATCTCCGTTGATCTGAAGAGCCACCTATATCTGATACAAAATTCCTGTTAGTACATGGACCTGCTCCTGATCTCTCTATTTAGTTTTATTATATATTTGTTTATTGCTGTCCTAGAGTTACACAGTTGTATTTGCTATAACTTTATTAGCACGTTTGATAAGGAAAATGCCTTCATTGTTTTTTTTTTTTTTTTTTTTTTTTTTTCTGTACGCGGGCCTCTCACTGCTGCGGCCTCTCCCGTTGCGGAGCACAGGCTCCGGACACACAGGCTCCGCGGCCATGGCTCGCGGGCCCAGCTGCTCCGTGGCACGTGGGATCCCCCGGGACCGGGGCACGAACCCGCGTCCCCTGCATCGGCAGGCGGACTCTCAACCACTGCGCCACCAGGGAAGCCCCCTTCATTGTTTTTAAAAACTATTTTCTTGGAAATTCTTTGGTGTCTTGACATGAATTTTAGTATTAGCTTGACATAATTAGTAAATTCTTGGGATTTTGATTGGAATTACTTTGAATTTATAGATAATTTTTTAAACTAAAATCTTAACAGTATTAAATCCTTTCATTCAGGATCATTGTAATTCTTTTCTCTAATAAAAAAATTTCTAGTTTAATCATTTTTGTCTTATATATTTCCTGATAAATTTATTCCTAGTTATCTGACAGTTTGGTTTCCTTCTGGGAATGGAATCTTTCCCCATGAAATTTCTAATTACCTTTCTAGTGACTTTGTTGGCCTTGGATATGGCCACTTTCTGAAATTCCTTTGGTTCTAATGATTGTAATTAATTCTAATATTAGTTGATTTCACTGGATTTTCTAAGTTGATGAACACATGTTCGTAATTATGACATCTCTTTTTCGAATACTAATAGTTCTTTTCCCCCCTTATTCTTCTTGCATGGGCAAGGACTTCCAGTACAGTATTGAATAGTAGGGCCAACAGTGGGCATCTTTCTCTGACTCCTGGTTTAATTAGATTTTCTCTAGCATCTTTATCATTAAGTATGATGATTAGTAGAAGTTTTCTGGTTGAAATTTTTATAAAGTTAAAAAACCTTGTTATTTCAAGTTTATTAAAAGTTTTAATGGGAATATGTGTTTAAAATTATTAATTTATTTGTCATTTATTGAGATGATTTATTTTTGTAGCTTGTTAACGTGGTAAACTACATCAGCAGATAGTGTTGAACCTAGAATAAGCCTTTCTTAACCATTTAAAAATGTTGTTTCGATACACTCTTGGATTTGATTTGCCAGAATTCAGGATTGCTGCATTTGTACTCATTTTTGAGATAGTTCTATAGGATGTTGTATTAGTTTTTTAGGGCTTCTATAACAAATTACTCTTTCAAATAAGGTCACATTCACAGGTTCAGGGGATTAGGACAGGGACATATCTTTTTGGGAGCTACCATTCAACCCACTACAAATGTGTTATTAGTGCAGACTTCTGAGCACATCGTGGGATTGCATTTCTTAGATCCCTTGGAACTGGGTCCAGCCATGTTAGTAGTTTGGACCAATGAGTTGGAAATAGAACTAATGTCACAATTCTGGGCCAAGCATTTTATTGTTAAAGCAAGATGTCCAGGGCTATTTTTTCTCCCTTTAACTTAGTGACCAGAACATTCAAGGCCAGCCTGCTCATAAGGCCAGCCTGCACAACTGTGATGAGCATAGCATACTGCTAATCAGCAATGGACAGGGAGCATGAGGGGGAAGCTAAATGATACTTGTTTAAATGAAGCATTGGCAAGTTTCATCTGTAAGGACTAGATAGTAAATATTTTAGACTTTGCTGGCCATAAGGTGAAATCAAGGATATTATGTAAGTACTCAGAAAACAAAAGAGAACAAATTTCCACATATTTTTGTTGATGAAATTCAAAACATAATTATTAATAGTAATAATAGAGTATAATTTTTTTGTTATACAAGTGTCCTAATGAGAAGAATGGAATTCTTTTTAGGGTGGTAATATTTCACTTAATTGGAGCTCAAAAGTAATGTTTCCTGTGATCAAATCAGTTACAGATGTTTATTTGTTAATGCTGATCTGCAGTAAGGCTTTGTGTATTTCAGTTTTAAAAATGTCTTTTCACACAGATAGGGACTGCCAAATACTGGTAGCTATCCATGAGCATAGGCTTTGAATTGAGCATATTCATTGCTTTGAAGGCAGATAAATTGGGAAGTTCCCCTCTCCTAGGAGCTCACAGTCTAGAAGGGAGACAGACATGTAATATCTGCAATAGTAGAGGTACAGAATGCGATCCTCATCTTTCAAGGCAGTACGTTCCTCTAAGACGTTTTTCTTGTTCTTAGGCCCCAACTCTGATGTGTGCACCTAGCTCTTCATTCATATCTTTATTATTGTCTAAGTAGATTGCTTTTTAATGTTTATGTGGCATAACCCAGAACGTGGTGTTTAAGAGCACAGACTGTGTTTCACTCTTGTCTCTGACAGCAATTTGCTGTGTGACCTCAGCCATGTTACTCTACCTCTCTGTGCTTCAGTTTCCATATATGTACAACCCATATGGCTGTAATGAGAAGTGAATTAATTTTTGTATATGTTTCACATAGGTACTGTTTTGCCTTGTAATGTTAGGTTGAACTCATTAAGAAACATGATCAAGTCTGTAGCAAAATTAAATTTCCAACCTCTAAAAAAGGTAAAAACCATTTTTAGCTGTGGACCATACAAAAACAGTAAAAGACCAGGTTGGGTGTATAGGCCGTAGTTTGCTGACTCCTAGTCACTGAGATGTTGGGATTGTGTTTTACTGAGGTTTATATCTATCTCTAGCTCTAGCTCTATTTATATCTCTGTGTGTATACGTGCTTTCTTGTTGGAATTTGGTATCAGAGTTAACTTTGAAGAAATAATTGGGAATTTGGGGATCTTTCTGTACTTTGCAAATCTATAACATTGTTTATGAATGTTTAGTAGAACTTACCTAGTAAACATCTAAGGCCGGAATATATTTTAAACTATAACTTTGACTGCTCTTTCAAATTCTTTCATAATGTTTGGACTAAGTAAATTTTTCTACTTCTTAACTTCCATAATTTTTTTTCTAGAACTATGTTATCTATTACAGTTGTTACCAGCCATATGTGATTATTTAAATTTAAGTTAATTAAAATGAAATAAAATTTAAAAATTCAGCTCCTTAGTTGTACTAACCATGTATCAATTGCTCAAGAGTTGTACATGGCCAATGGCTAACATATTTGACAGTGTGGATACAAAATATTTCCATCCTTGTAGAAAGTCCTATTGGACAGTATTAGAAAATTATAATTTTAATTTCATATTCCAGTTTGGGGCATATAATTATAGACAGTCTTTAAAAAAATAACTCCAGATAAAGAGATTCAACTTACGTTCTTCTTTGCATTCCTAATGTTTACTTACATCTTCTCTCTCCCTTTTTTGCCAGTTAGAAATTAGAAATGCCCAAAGTTCTCTTTTATTGGTCTTCTCAAAGAATGTTGGTTTTATTGACTAAGTCTACTATTTAAAACATATAACTTTACATTCTAAGGTTAATTACCAACCCCTTTTTACTTTTTGGAGTGTATTATTTTTGGGTTCTTTTCATCTAGTTTCTTGAGTCAAGTGCTTAGTTCATTTCCCTTCAGTCTTTCCTGGTTTCTAATAAATACTAGATTTTTAAGCTAGAAATATTTCTTAATGTATATGGCTGCATCCCGTGGCTTTTGATATGTAGTGTTTCATTTTCATTCATAGTTTATAATGTCAGCTTGACAGCTTTCTTAACCAAGAATTATTTTAAAGTGTTTAAAAATTCTAGGAAAGATTTGTTGTTAATATGTAACTGTATTGCTTTCTAGTTAGGCAAAGTAGATTGTATAAATTTCAGTTTGGGGACTTTTTTTTCCTAGTGTCTTAGGCATTATCTATTGTTGTGTCACAAATTACCCCCAATACTTAGTAGCTTAAAACAACAAATATTTATTTTCTCAGAGTTTCTGAGGGTCAGGAATCTAGAAACAGCTTACCTGGGTGGTTCTGTCTCAGGACCTCTCATGAGGTTTCAAAGCTGTTGGTAGGACTCTAGGCATCTGAAGATTCAACTGGGAATGGGGGAGCAGCTCCCATCGTTTGCTCACATGGCTATTGGCAGGAGGCCTCAGTTCCTCACCAGGTGGGCTTCACTATATAGCAGCTGGCTTCTCCTAGAAGGAGTGTTCAGAGAGAGAGAGAGAGAGAGAGTGAAAGCAACACCAGACAGCCTCTTATGACCTAGTCTGCTGAGTCATACACCATCACATCTTATTCTGTTCATCAGAAGGGAATCACTAAGTCCAGCCTGTACTCAATGGGAGGGGGCCTCACAAGGATGAGATTACTGGGAGATGAAGATCTCTGGAAGCCATACTGGAGGCTGCCTGCCACAGTCAGGGTTTTTTTTTGGTACTGGTTCATGTGGTTTAAAAAGAATGTTTCTGTCTCTGTTTGCTGGGATGTGTGCCATGTAGGTCTACTGGATATTACTTGTCATTTGTGTGAAGTCCTCAGAATTATTTCTCATTTTTGCTTGCTTCATCAGTTGGTTTTGGTCTGGGATAAGGGTCTCTCTGTATGACTATTCCATGTGCACTTGAAAAGATTGTGCATTCTACAGTTGCTGGGTGGGATGTTCTAGAAATGTCAATGAGGTTGAGTTGTTAGCTGGTGTTATTCAAGTCTTTTATATCCTTAGTGTTTTTCTGTCCATTTTTTCCATCAATTACTGAGAGGGGAATGACATAATCTCCAACTGTGATTGTGGATTTATTTTTCCCTTTCGCTCTGTCAATTTTTGCTGCATGTGTTTTGAAGCTCTATTATTAGGTGTGTCACATTTAGAATTATGTCTTGATGAATTGGCCACCTTATCATTATGAAATGATTCTCATTTTCTCTGTAATATTCCTTGCCTATTTTTGCTGATTCTTATACTCACTGTTTGCATGGCCCATCTCTTTCCGTCTGTTATTTTCTACCTGTCTGCATATCCTCCAAATTCATCCTTTTTGTTTGCTCTCTGAAAATGGATCTGGGCCCTTTAACTGTTTTCCCTGAGCCAGCTGACTCTGAAGTTCTGCAGTAGACGGTGCTGGAGAGACATTGCAGGAGGAAAGGGTTTTGCCTCCTGGATCTGGCATGCTAGTGGTGTGTGCCTCTCCTGCAGCCGCCAAACCCTGCAGTGGTTGTGGCTCCTCCGTGCCCAGCTCTGTAGTACACAGTAGCCTGTGGCTTTGTAGTAGAATGCCTCCGACTCCTGTAGGACTCACAGCCTAAAGCATTCAGCAGCCAGCAGCTGCCCCCACCACCTCTTCCTCAACCAAAAGTGCCTCTGGTGAGGCACTTCCCCGTGCAGTAGTTTTTCTAGCACCCTACAGGACACCCACCAGTGTCTTCTCTGCCATCCAATGAGCCACAGTTGTGCCCTTTTTAACACAGTCAGATCCCAGCTCTGAGGTGAGCTGAGAGATGCTCTATCTCAACTTTAGAGGTGGTGGCTTCTCCCTCTCTCTGCTAGTCCTATATTTTTTAAAGTTCTTTTCCCTTCTTAGTAGCCAGTCTCTTGTAAATCTAATCCCCTTTTATAGTTAGTACTCCTTTACATTAACCTTTTACTGTTCAAATTACTGTATGGTTTCTCTCTCCTGATTATACTCAGACCATTGAATCTGATCATTGCAAAACAGATCTCTGGCAGTGTGAAAAGGGGAGAGAAAATGACAAGTGCATGGAATGGGAAGAAAACAAAGAACTGGCCTCTTTATTTCTCAAAGTCAGTTTCTGAATTTAGGTCATTTATCACAGGCTACTGTTAGTCATGTTTATTGATTTCAGATCTGCAGTCGAAACCGAAACAAAGGGCCAGCCAAAGATCTGCTCCTGGATTCCACTTCCACTCTCTATCTTTTCCTAGGCTGCCGTTATTACTCTCAAATTTCTGTCTCCCAAATTTCTATCTTTAGCTCTGATTATTCTTCTAGGTCTCTGCCCCACATCACCCGTCTCCTCTTGGAAACTTGAAAGTCGAATGCAAAACCATGGTCTGGGTTCAAGTCTCACCTCTGCCATTCACTCCCTACATGGTGTTGGCCTCAATTCTTTGGTCTGTAAAAGGGGGATAATATACCTATCTCATGGAGCTTCCATGACAATTACATAAGGTGCATAAAGGGCTTACAATGCTGTTGACCCATGGCAAGCTCTGAATAAATGAGATTCTTTTAATCCTGGACATTTTTCATCTAAAATCAGAAGTCATCGTATTTACTCTGCTTGAATTTGCAGTTTTTTTGATTAATGTCCCCAGTCATTTGGACCTAAAAAAAAATACAGTGTCTGTTTTCTGTCTCTGTCCTCCCTATCCAATTAGCCTCTGAGCCAAAACATTCTTTTCAGCACCTCTTACATGCCTCCTTCCTTACTGTTCTCCTTCTTCGCCAACCTGGCTTATGCCTGATCTGTTTTAGTGGACTTACGCTGGTCGCCCACCTTGTATTTCACCACCCTCTCTGCATTTTGCACAATGCAGGGACATTAATCTTTCTAAATCATCCCTTGCTCAGCCATCTCTGTTGTCTCCCAGTTGCCTCAAGGAAATGATCTAGGAGACGATCTAGGCTCTTTTTTTTTTTTATTAGTTTCTGCTTTATAACAAAGTGAATCAGTCATACATATACATCTGTTCCCACATCCCTCTTTTAAGCGTGGCATCCAGAGTCCTGATTCATTCTCTTTCTCTACTTGTCTTTCTAGCTACATCTCTACCTAAATCTTCTACTCCGGGTAGAAGTTCTGCTTTCTGTGTATCTGTGAAGGCCCGGTGCTTTCTTTTTCTTACGCTCTTTCCTCTTTCTTCAAGACAGCTGGAAAGTCCTCTTCCTACACCCTCTTTCCAGCTCCTGCCCTTTCCTATTCCTGCCCATTCTGTCCTATTCAGCCACAGCCTACCAACCTCCTGAGCACCTGGGAGGAGAAACATGGATCATCCACTGTGGTGATTTCTGCTGATACCCTTTTACACAGCTGTCGATTTTCCTGACAGGTTTCACAGGCATTCAGCGAAGATTTGCAGACCTTTGACAGCAGAAAGTTTTTCAACTTTATGTCTTCCACAGAGCCTCACTCATTTTTGGTGTGCTCTACAAATTAGGTTGAATTAAAATGTTCTCTACATCACAGGGTCTGCCGTTTGGGAGCCTGCATCCACTCCTGACTATCTGACCATGGGGGAGTTAGCTTAATCACTCTGTGTCTCGGTTCCCCCTTTGGTAAAATGGAGATCATAGTACCTACTTCACACGGTTGTTGTGAAAATTCAATGTAGCAAGACTTCTAAAGCACTTAGAAAGTGCCTGGCATTGAGTAAGAGCTCAGTACATGTTGGTTGCCTTTATCATGATTGCTGCTGAGGTGGCAGAGCCAGAACTCACCCCAGGTCTGTATGAACGTGAAGAATGTGGTCTTTTTGTCCCCTCAGGCTCACCACACTACTAGACATGCATTTGGAGTTTTGGGTTCAAGCCACCTTGCTGTGTGACTCTGGGCAAGTCGCTTCACCTCTCTGGGTCTCATTTTCTCACGTGTGTAATGAAGAAGGGTGGGTTGGGCACCATGTATTCTCATGTTCCTTCCACCTTCAGCACCCACTGTTCCCATGAGTGTGACCAGAGGGTTTCTGAAATGTCCAGTTAGGCCACTAAAATATGTGATTCCTTGTGAGTCTTCATTGTCACTTGTTAAGGGTGGAGACAAGAAGCAGGCGTTGTCCATGAGTCCTCAGTGCTGGCCAAGAGTGAGGGGGCTCTGTCCATGGGTCACTGCGGGGGACACGGCAAAATTCCATTATCCAACTCCAATCACTCTGAATTGATGCTCCGCAGGTTACTTCCTGGTAGTATTTTAATTTCTCCAATAAACTCTAACAATGAAAAAAAAATCATATTGATTTTTAATCATTTGATGGAAACACTGTTTCCCTCAGTATTTGTTTATTAGTAATTCAATAATTTGCTGTCCTTTAAGCAATAGCACTTCTGATAATTTGGTATGACAATGTAAAACTGGGAAAATTGTGCCTGTCTTTGTTTTCCCCTTTGTGAATTAGGAAAAGTTTGCTGACATTAGAAGCATTTTAGTCTGAATCACAGAATACCTGGGCTCTAAAAGGCAAAATTTGACAGTCACCGGTATGGATATAGATTTAAAATAAAAAAAGGAATTGATAATTGCAGAGAACATATTTAAAGCTATGAGGTAAAATGAAGTGGTATCAAAGAATTTTGGACTTGTGGCAGCAGAGTCCTTTAAATTTCTAAAGAGACTTTTGGAAAATGGCATCTAGAGGGCTGTATATTTGCATCCAATAATCCATTTACTTAAGTTTTACATGTAGATGGTTACCATTTGTAAACATGAAAATTATCATTTGCAAATGAACAATTCCAAGGGCCAGAATCTTGAGCAATGTAACTGCAGACAGGAGGAGAGGGCCCTGGGTTCCTGCTGGCTGTGAATGCATCGCAGTTAAAAGCATACTTGGTCATTGTCTCAGAATAGGTAAGGCCTGGGGTAAATCCTGTCTCCATCAGGCCTTTGAATCTGCTCTTAGTCTGACTTCCCGTGTTGATCTTTACCTTCCGAAAGGAATAGGAAGGTACCTGTAGTGATTTTGATTAATAAAATAACACCAGATAACTTCACAAATTAAGTTTTATTAGCAGCTTATAGATTTTCATAGAGAAGTCTAATTATTTTGGAAATCCAAATCAGACTCCATAATTCTTGTTATAAATGGCTTCTGTGCTCAGGACCAACTATGATGCTGACAACTGGCTTTAGAAAAGTCTTTAAGTTATATTGAGATTCAGCCAAAAATGGGGTGCTCCAGTCAAAATCTCTGCAGGTTGCATTTGTTTACTGGACTAGGGCAAGTCTCCTTGACAGTGCGGGGCAGCTGGAGCATCGACCACCATGATGAGCCCTTCACTTCCACCCAAAGACTAGACCAGAACCAGCAGAGGGGAGAGAATAAACCGGGCTCCAGGAAAAATTCTTTCCTGTACAACTTTTCATGTGTTATCATTGAATTTACACCTGTGGAGATTCAAGTTATGGATATAAATGGCAAGATTTTTAGGAAGTCTTTCTAAAACCTTGATGAGCCAGGAGAAGAAAGCTTCTCTAGGAGCCGTTTGAAATTCTGAAGTATGGATGTATTGATCATAATTATGAAATTCAGGCATACAAGTTATCAAACATGGCTTTTGAATTATGACTTAAGCTCACTAAACAGATCAAACAAGTGAAATCTGCACTGATGAAAACACATAAAACACTCATAAAATGCAATCTGGATGCCAGGACTTATTCGATGAATGGCTCCCCTGAGGGAGATGCTTGGGCTCCAGGAATCTCGTGTTCAGCCCTGTCCTGTGACATTTTCATCAGTCAGCTGTGTAGCATGAGAGGTCATTACTTTCTCACTACTCAGTTTCTTGGCCCATCCATTACCCAGCTGGGCACTGGAGATGCAGAGTCGAGCAAAATGCGACTCCTGCCCTCCAGTAACACGTCTAGTGGAGAAGATGGGTATGGAGACAAATCACTAGAACACAGGGCAATAAATACTGAAATGGAGATGTGTCCAAGAGCTAGTGGAGTATAGAGAAGAGAGTGAATCAGAGCGGGCTTCCCAGAGGAGGTGGCACTTAGGAGGTGACATTAAATCAGTGATTGCCTAGGGACTTCTACGAAATTAGTTGAAAGTTAAGTAAAAGATAGGTAGAGTTATAGAATCATCTGAATTTATAGAATCATCACTTTAGAGGTTATTTCTTCATTTTATAAATGGGAAGAGTGACTCAGAGAGAGTGATTTATCCAAGGTCACACAGGCAGTCAGTCTCAAACCCCAAATATGGTCCTTCTCTCCATATTCTGTGCTTAGGAGTCCAATAAAGTAGGACCTTTTCTTCTCAACTGTTCTACTTTATTAAATTTTTTTTTTGAAAGAAAGAATTGATTTAAATTCAGTAAGTTGGCATCATGGAGAGACACCAAAAAGAAAACAAATGCAGTCTTGGGTTATATGTTAGTTTCCTATTGCTGCTGTAACAAATTACGACAAACTTGGTGGATTAAAACAATAAGAACTTATTTTCCCGTGGTTCTGGACACCAAAAGTCTGAAATTGGTATCACTGGGCTGAAGTCAAGGTGTCTGCAAGGCCAGGCTCCCTCCGAAGGCTCTAGGCTCTTGCTACTTCTAGCTTTTTGGTGACTTGTCCACATTCCTTGGGCAGGGGATGGGGACTGAATTCTAGCAACTTTGGGATGCCAAGGGATTTTTCACTCACTCTGGGAGAATTTGGGGGCATCAGAGAGTTTTTGAGGGAAAAAAGACAGGATTCAATATATTTTCCACAAAAGTCTGTGTGACCATGTAAATAAATGTAATCACTGAGGAAATGACTGATACAAAAAGTATTAAGTATATTTGGAAGTGCTTCTTTACTAAGAATTGTCTGTTGTCAAAATGATTTTTCTAGTGTCCCTGGAGGACTTTTAAAAGACTGCTTTCCTGAGGCCATAAGCAATTTCAGATTGAAAAACCATAGAAAAATTATTTAAAACAATATAGGCATACCTTGGAGATATTGTGGGTTTGGTTCCAGACCACCACAATAAAGCAAATATCACAGTAAAGCTAGTTCACATGAATATTTTGGTTTGTAAAAGTTATTTTTACACTCTACAGTAGTCTGTTAATTGTGCAATAGCGTTCTGTTTAAAAAAACAATGTACATACCTTGATTTAAAAATATTTTATTGCTAAAAAAATACTAACCATCATCTTACAATGTGGCGTTGCCACAAACCTTCAATTTGTTTTAAAAAATGGATTTGCAAAGCGTAGTAAATCAAAGTGCAATAAAATGAGGTATGCCTGTATATATTTAGATATAAAAAAATAATTATATATAACTTCATATATAAAAACTATACGTATATACACATTTGTTGTTCCAAAAGACCCCAAATTTAGTCTTCTGTATGGAAAGCCTCACTGCTGTTTCTATCTTCTCCAAATAAAATGACTAATGTGCCATATGCCTGGTGCTCAGTAGGTCACAGTGTCCCTTGAAGCAATGATTTGGAAAATCTCTGTGTTGTCTTTCAGGCCACACATCTGGAGGATAATGGGGAGGTGAGAGGACTTGTATCTTGGCTAAGAGACGGTTTCCAAGTGTCCCCGGTCCTGGTCTAGAGGTCAGTGTCCTGACTACAGTGTATAATGCAGTTGTATCTAGTTAGGCTCGAATTTCAGCTGTAGAAAGGTGAACAGTGAGGACCAGCTGTCAGCAGTGGGTAGACAACCTACCAGGATCATCCAGGTCCCCGGTAATGCTCTACCAGCATTACAGTATCTGTACAGGAGTCAGCCATGCCTTGGGAAGGCACAATTCCTGAGCCCAAGGGGTGCAATTCACTTATTTGGTGAACTTATAGTGAAGTATCACATACTTACAAACAAGAGCAGAAATTCTAAATGTCCATCTCAAATGTTCCCTAAGGGTATTTACCCTTTCTTGAGCACCACGCTCAAATAAGACAACATTACCATCACTCCAGCGACTCTTCTGGTCTCCTCCAGGCACTATCCCCAGTCAGGAGCTCTCCTGACTTTTGACAGTGTAGATTAGAACAGGTTTGCCTATTTTTGTACATGATGCAAACACGATCAGGCCCTGTGCCCTCTTGGCTGTCGGGCTTCTCTTGTCAGTGGTGTGCATGTGAGATTCATCCAGGTTCCTGTGGCTGTAGTTTGTTCATTCTCACTGCGGGATAGTCATCCGTTGGTGAGTACAGCACAGTTTGTTTATCCATTCTGCTACTGATGGAGTAGTCAGTTTCTCTTTTTTATTATTGATGGCTGGGTAGTATCCATTCTACTCTCTGGGTGGTTTCCAGTTTGGGGATATTATGAAAAGTGCTACTATGTACCTTCTTTCACTTGTCTTCGGTGAACATCTGTACACATTTCTGTTGGGTATATACTAGGAGTGAACTTGCTGCCATAGGGTATGACTGTGGTCAACTTTAGTAGATGCTCGGGCCCAAAGTTCATGGGGGCATGAATGAGACCCCTCAGCAACACTAACTGTAAAGGGAGTGAAGATGAAAAGTAAGCTTGAAGAATGAATTCTTCCCTCCTTTCTTACTGTACACAGGTTTCCGTTCCTTCTGCTAACTATTTCTGAGCACTTGCCATGTGCCCAGGACTCCACGTGCCATTATTTTGTTCAGTCTTCACAATAACCCTGTGACTCAGGCACTCTGTCAAATCTCCACTTTATAGATGAGAAAGCTGAGGCTGCTGCTGCTGGTGCCAGATTCAGACTTGGCTGTGAACTCTTGTGTATGTGGTACTGCCTCTCATTCCATCTGTGCTCCTTAGAAAAACCCATGAGTCTAATTCCTTGCGAGAGTCCAGGGTGTATATACCAGTGAGTCTCCCTCTTTATATTGGCCTCCCAACAGCCCTAACTGTGTCCATGTAAAGATGAAATGGAAGTCAGGGTAGGTTTATTTTAATTTAGTAACTCATTCAGAATATGTCAATTTTTAAAAATAAAGAATTAAAACTATGACGTGGGCCCATGGAACTTTTCTTTGCAGCCATCGGTCTGTTTTCCATTTTAGCCAGCATCCAGTTTTCTGCACATATGCTCTAGGATGATGGACATTAAATTGTCCGGCCAGTTTTATTACTCAACAGCACATGGGTGAAAGGAAGCCTTCACCTGCCCTCTGCACCTTTCAGCAAAGTTGCCTTATGGTATTTTGAGCTGGGAAGTGAAAAGATAATTACCTATCTAATAGAGTTTATAAGAATGAGTGCAAATATTTCAGTGGTGCCTATTTAATAAATAAGCCACTGAGGAGAGTTCAGGAGTCGGGCAAAAGTCACACTTTTCTTGATACAGTTAAAGTGGAATTATGCTTTAGGCTTGTTTATTAAAAGTTTGCAGGATTTAACAGGTTGTAGTATTCTGCAGTAGCTCATACTGCACAATAGTGTCTAGATGTTACTTGCAAGTGAAATGTGTAATTGGTGTTTAAAAAAGGCAGTAGGGCTGCATAGCAGAGGGAGATCAGCTCGGTGCTTTGTGACCACCTAGAGGGGTGGGATAGGGAGGGTGGGAGGGAGGGAGACGCAAGAGGGAAGAGATATGGGGACATACGTATATGTATAACTGATTCACTTTGTTATAAAGCAGAAACTAACACACCATTGTAAAACAATTATACTCCAATAAAGATGTTAAAAATTAAAAAATAAAATAGAATAAACTTTAGAAAATAAATAAATAAGGCAGTAGGTTCATTGGCAAATCGTCAGATAGAATAGCCTAGTTAAGGACCCTAGGAGCCCTGTAAGTGTGGGAAGAGAGACATGGAAGACAGCCAATAAAGGGAGTGCTATTATTAAGCAGGTTGCTGCCATGAGCATCTGGGGCTTGATTCTGCTGGGCAGTTCTGAGATGGTGTGGAGAACCCCCCACGTCATTATCCTCACGGAGCTCTAGAGCTGAGTTATTTACCAACTCCCAGTCACCGGTTGAGAGTTTTGAGGGGGCATCCTCCAGCGCATCTGACCTTCTCTGTGAGGCAGCCAGAGAAAGCCCTCAGGAGAGCGCTTCGGGTGCTGGCAGTAGGATGCCATGGGATTGGTGTGTGCAGGAATGGTTGGGGGAGGGGGCATGGGCAGGATACCCACAGTCCCCCTTGAAAGGCAGAACTGGGCAGATGGACTTGTCTTAGGGCACCACCCAGTAGCCACAGTTGAGTGGACCAAGGGTGCACCTGACCCAGGAAGAGGCAACATTGGTGGTTGAGAAAATGGGATTCTTTGGGAATTTGAACAAGTGACAGAGAGACATGGTCAGGTGGTGGTGGACAGTGGTCTCCCAGGAGAGTGGGAGCTAGACTGGGGGCCAGAGAAAGACTAAAGGCTAGAGGTGGGGGGAACATGGGCAGAGAGTAAGAGCTTTGCTGAGGTTGCCAGTGGAGGGGGGAGAGAAGAAGGGAGGGAAGAGGAGGGGAGAGCAGGGGAGCTGAGAGTCCAGGTGACCTTGGGGGAGCCAGCAGCCTTGAATCCCTACTTGGTGGCTTGGGTCCCTGTGTGGCTTGGTTGTCCTTTGTTTCCTGTCCTTAGAAGCTGGTGAGACCCCCTAGTGTCCCCTGTGTGCACGTCTCCTTTACCTCAGATAGCATGAGAGGGTTTTTGCTCTTTGTAACCAGTCAGTCCCTAACTTAGGCCCGAAGTGTCATGGGTCCTGGCACAAGAGGTGGACTAGAAGTGATGATTGATCTGGCTCTTAGTGCATGAAAGGGCATTTTGCAGAGAAAGGAGTGGGGAGGGCATTCCTGGCAGAGGGACTAACACAATAAAAGGTATGAGACTGTGCCTTGGAGGAATGCAGGGAGACATCTGTTTTGGACATACTTTAGGATCTTAGAGGGATGTGGTATTGGGACCCAGTTGGGAAGAGCCTTGAGGGCCATGTTAGGAGCTTTTACTGTGTTTAGTAGGTACCAGGGAGATGCTGAAGCTTTTACAGGAGGAGACTACCACAGTGGTTAAGATCAAGGCTTGGGAGTTAAGCAGACTTGAGTTCTACTTTAGGCTTTCCATTAGTTAATAATGTGACCTTGGACACAGTTCTTCATCTCTCAAACCCTCAGTTTCCTCGTCTGTAAAACGGGGATTAATAATAGTGCCTACTTCATAGAGTTCTTGTGAGGCTCATATGTGATTACACATATAAAATACTCAAACCAGTGCCTGACACCTTGTAAGTGTTCCATAAATGTCATAATTAGATATCATTCTCCAAGCTCTGTGTGGGAGAATTACAGTTGAAAGCGTAGCTATTTCAGGGGCAGGTAAAGTAAGTAGGATACTATCATGATTCAGATGAGGGCCTGAACTGTTAGTGTGGATGAGGAGAAGGGAATGGATTTGTTTTAGAATTATTTCTGGTTGAGAGGAACAGAAAAACCAACTCTATCTTATGAAATAATGAGAAGTGGGACTTCCCTGGTGGCGCAGTGGTTGAGAGTCTGCCTGCCGATGCAGGGGACACGGGTTCATGCCCTGGTCCGGGAGGATTCCCACATGCCGCGGATTGGCTGGGACTGTGAGCCATGGCTGCTGAGCCTGCGCGTCCGGAGCCTGTGCTCCGCAACGGGAGAGGCCACAACAGTGAGAGGCCCACGTACCGCAAAATAAATAAAAAAATAAATAAAAATAAAATAAAATAATGAGAAGTTATAAATATATTTAAGTAAAGAGTTCAGAGGTGATGCAGTCATCAGGCAAAGCTTGATCAATCCACAGTGTCACCAGGGACCTGTCTCCTTTTTATATTTCTGATCTCTTCCAGTTAGGTGTTCTCCAGACTGCCTGCCAGGGGGCTGCAAGATGGCTACCAGCAGTAACCAGTACTCCCTCATCCATCCAGTGGGAGAGAAAGTGTTCATTTCAGTAGCTCCCATGGAAGACTGAGGATGCTCCTTTTCCAGGAGCCTTTCAGCAAACATTTCTTCACATTTCATTGGCCAGAACTGGGTCTCACGCCCGTCTCCTAAAGACTGCTGTAGCCAGAAAGGGTGAGCCATGCTCGCCATTTACACCAGTTGATGCCCACTCCTGGGGCGGATTTGGCCAGATACACCCAATTCCTTAGCATGAATGGAAAATTCAGGGTCCTGTTAGGAAGGGGAAAGGTGAGGAGTAGAGGGTGGGATCACAACCACAGCAGGAATCAAGACACATTTCCTCGCGATCGTCAGTGTGGCATGGGGTCAGACTGGGCGGGAGCGAGGTAAGAGAGAGGTGGAAGACAAAACCGCGGTTTCAAGCATGGGCACCTGGTGGTTGGATATTCTATTGACTGATGGTGGAAAGCGAGGGCAGGTCTGGTGGAGGGCTGTGGTAGGGGTGGGGAAGAGGCTACTTTAATTCTAAATGTATTAATTTCTGGTCACCAACCGATCACTCTTATTGGTTGCCAATAATATCAGACATTACTTTTTTTTTTTTTTTTTCAGTATGTGGGCCTCTCACTGTTGTGGCCTCTCCCGTTGTGGAGCACAGGCTCCAGACGCGCAGGCTCAGCGGCCATGGCTCACGGGCCCAGCCGCTCCGCGGCATGTGGGATCTTCCCAGACCGGGGCATGAACCCGTGTCCCCTGCATCGGCAGGCGGACTCTCAACCACTGCGCCACCAGGGAAGCCCCAGACATTACTTTTAATCAAGAGAATGGACACACTATCCACCCTGACGAAGCACCTCATACCCACTTTGAGGTGGAAGTCATAAATGTGTAAAGAACTGAGGTGTTCGTGTGCTTACAATGTCAAGCTTTTGTGTGCTTGCAGTTTTAGAGCAAGTGTCCACTGGCTCGTCAGCAGTGTTCTGGGTTGGGTCTCTCTCAGGGGCTTTCTTGCTTGCTACTGTCAGGATTTTGCACAGATTCTCTGAAAGGTCTAGGCCTTACAGAGATCAGCCGGAACGGAATAGATCCTCTGGGGAGATCTGTCCCCACACTGAGCTGTTCCCTTGATGTAAATGGATCTTTGGTGTGGGCTTTTGAGAATAGTCTGAGTGCTTAATGTGTTCTCATAAATCATTATCTGGCACCTGAATGGTCTGAGAGATTCTGCTTTCTAAAGATCAGGGAATAATTTGTTTTCAGTGGTTGAAGTCCAAGAACATTAGACTCACATCGTGTGGGGCGAAGAGCCCTGAACTAGGAATCTAAAGGTATGACTCTAGCCCTGATTTTATCACTGACCAGCCTTACCGGTGTGGGCAAGACCGTCCAGCTCTCTGCACCCCACTTTTCTGTATGCAAAAGAACAGCAATGAACTAGATTTTTAGTGTCCTTTCTAGCTTTCAGGTGTGATGATTCTATAATTCTGATGCTTTTCTTAGCCATATAAACCTCACCCAGGAGAAGCAGAGTGCTGAGTAAATGCAAAGTATGGGCTGTTTGATACACATACCATAGAAAAAGAACAAAAGGATATTATGGAAAGACAGCCCTTATGTTCCTCTGTGAGTTAATGGTGCAGCAAAATTACTGTGTGTGTATCTATTTAGAAATAAATACATTTACTGGCCAAGGAGCTAATGGATCCAAAACAAATTTACGCACACGAGAAGCATGTTATTTATTCCTGAGGATGTGGAAAGGTGCCCATTACTGAACATGATGGAGGAATTAATACTAGTATGAAATCCATAAGGAGACCACATTTCGATGCAGCGTGCTTACAATCTCGTTAAATTGCGCAGATTTCAAAGATGTTATGGAGAAAATAGTCTCTTGGGATGTTCCCTCCTCCCTGTTTTTTGATTATAATATGGCTCCTGAGTGGGGAAAGTCTCTGATATGGTCATTACAACCTGATTAGGATCTTATGAAGATGGGCATGAAATAGTTAATGGTAAAAGCATATGTTGCTGCACCCTTGGTCGTGATCAAACAACAATAAAGTCATCATAGAGTCCATGAATTCTTTTATTGGGGTTATATATAATTTGGATGTTCACTCTTGCCAGAGACTAAGGATATGGAGCATAGAACTCTTCTCAGACAGAGAAGCCAGTTTCAATGAGAAGCATGCATTTTACAGAGCTCCCATTAACAGATTCTGTAGTCGTAGAGATCCTTCAAATGGGGATGCTAAAGCCAGAGAAAAGGTAGTTCATAATGACTTTGTACTTGAAGTCTAAACTTTGAGCAACTCAGAGATAGAGATGAAGCATCCCTGACAGCCGTCGTGAAAAGCCCAGCTACGAGGAAGAAACTACCCCTTCCTTCCTTCCTCCCTCCCTCCCTCCCTTCCTTCCTTCCTCCCTCCCTCCCTCTTTCCTCCCTCCCTTCCTCCTTTCCTTCCTCCCTCCCTCCCTTCCTCCCTCCCTCCCTCCCTTCCTTCCTTCCTCCCTTCCTTCCTTCCTCCCTCCCTTCCTTCCTCCCCTCCTCCCTCCCTCCCTTCCTCCCTCCCTCCCTCCCTTCCTTCCTTCCTCCCTCACTTCCTCCCTCCCTTCCTTCCTCCCTTCCTCCCTCCCTCCCTTCCTTCCTTCCTCCCTCCCCCCTCCCTCCCTTCCTCCCTCCCTCCCTTCCTTCCTTCCTCCCTTCCTCCCTCCCTCCCTCCCTTCCTTCCTTCCTCCCTCCCTCCATTCCTCCCTTCCTCCCTCCCTTCCTTCCTCCCTCCCTCCCTCCCTTCCTCCCTCCCTCCCTTCCTCCCTTCCTCCCTCCCTCCCTCCCTTCCTTCCTTCCTCCCTCCCCCTTCCTCCCTTCCTCCCTCCCTCCCTTCCTTCCTTCCTCCCTTCCTCCCTCCCTCCCTTCCTTCCTCCCTCCCTCCCTCCCTTCCTTCCTTCCTCCCTCCCTTCCTTCCTTCCTTCCTCCCTCCCTCCCTCCCTTCCTCCCTCCCTCCATCCAATTTGATGATTCATTTTCAGACATGTTAGGTTTCATTTCCTCTGGTACATTCAAAGAGAGATGACAAATAGCTATAAAATAGCTACTACTGCCCTTTGGTGAGCAAGTGTCCAACAGGGCAATGAGGTCCAAGTTTCTTGAGAGTTTACTCCTGGACAAGCCACATTATCCCCACTTCTTAGAAAAAGGGGCAGAAACTTACAGAGGTTAGATAGCTTGCCCCAGTCCCACAACCAGGAAGGTGGCAAACCCAGGTATATATATATATATATTTTTTTTTAATTTAATTTTATTTATTTCTTTATTTATGGCTGTGTTGGGTCTTCGCTTCTGTGCGAGGGCTTTCTCCAGCTGCGGCGAGCAGGGGCCACTCTTCATCGCGGTGCGCGGGCCTCTCACCATCGCAGCCTCTCTTGTTGCGGAGCACAAGTTCCAGACGCGCAGGCTCAGTAGTTGTGGCTCACGGGTCCAGCTGCTCCGCGGCATGTGGGATCTTCCCAGACCAGGGTTCGAACCCGTGTCCCCTGCATTGGCAGGCAGACTCTCAACCACTGCGCCACCAGGGAAGCCCCCCCCACCCAGCATTTTAATGTGAAAACTTTCAAACATACAGCAAAGCAAAAAGAATTTTACAGAGACACCTCTCCTCCTAATTCTACCGCTAACACTTTGCTGTACTCTTTATTACATTTCTGTCTACCCATCCTTCTTGTCCTGCATTAATCCATCTTATTTTTTGGATGCATTTCAAAATAAATAGCACACATCTGTAGTCCTCCCCCTAAATGTTTTAGCACATTAACTAGAACTCAACATTTTTTGTCTCCTTCATGTAAAATGAACACAGAATGTGTATTAGTTATCATGATTGCATAACGAATTCTCCCCAAACGTAGCAGCCTAAAGCAAAATCAAACATGTGTTATCATCTATACAGTTTCTGTGGGGTCAGGAATTTGGCAGCAGCTCAGCAGGACGGCTGTGGCTCAGGGTCCCTCGTAAGGCTGCAGTCATCTGAAGGCTTGACGTGGGCCAGAGGATCCACTTCCAACACGGCTGCTCATATGGCTGTCAGCAGGAGGCCCCGGTTCCTCACCACATGGGCCTCCCCAGAGAGTGGCTCGAGCGTTCTCATGACACGGCGGCTGCTCCTCCTGAGCAAGTGATCCTGCTAGTGTTGGAGGGTCTCCTGCAGAGGCAGGGGGCAGCTGTGGCTCACCAAGGGACAAGGACACTGGCAGCAGAAGTTCTGGGAAGTATTCCTTGGCAGGAGCCCTCCCAGAGTCCACCATTAGCCCCACCAAAGAGCCCCCCAGGTATATTTTTAAGAAGGATTTTTTGACATTTTATTGTAGAAAGTTTCAAACATACATAAAAATAGAAAAATAATGTAGGGCTTCCCTGGTGGCGCAGTGGTTGAGAGTCCACCTGCCGATGCAGGGGACACGGGTTCGTGCCCCGGTCCGGGAAGATCCCACATGCCACGGAGCGGCTAGGCCCGTGAGCCATGGCCACTGAGCCTGCGTGTCCAGAGCCTGTGCTCTGCAACGGGAGAGGCCACAGCAGTGAGAGGCCCATGTACCGCAAAAAAAAAAAAAAGAAAAGAAAAAAAAGAATGTAATAAACCCTAATGTGTATCATCACCCAGCTTCAATAATTATCAGGTTATCTTGTTTTATCTATACCTGCCATTAGATTATTTTGGTAGCAAATACCACTTCATATGTAAATATTTCAATGTGTCTCTAAAAGATAAGGGTTTAAAAAGTAACTCCAATCCATTATCATATCTCCCCAAATTAACAGTAATTCCTTATCAGCAAATGTCCAGTGTATGGATTCCTCATTGTCTCATACTTTAAAATTTTGTTAAAATCAGGGTCTAGTAGGGTCTGCAAGTTGCAATAAATTGATATGTCTCTTGTCTGTTTTTTTTTTTTTTTTTTTTTTTTTTTGCGGTACGCGGGCCTCTCACTGTTGTGGCCTCTACCGCTGCGGAGCACAGGCTCCGGACGCACAGGCCCAGCGGCCATGGCTCACGGGCCCAGCCGCTCCGCGGCATGTGGGATCTTCCTGGACCGGGGCACAAACCCGCGTCCCCTGCATCGGCAGGTGGACTCTCAACCACTGCGCCACCAGGGAAGCCCTCTTGTCTGTTTTAATCCATGGTTTCTCCTCTCTTTTTCTCTTACAGATTGTTGAAGAAACACATGATAATTCCCTTCTCTAGTTCTTCTTTTTTTCTCCTCACAGGGAACTACTTTCAAGTATTTACTCTTTAGCCTTTAAGATCTTTTAATGATATAGAGACATACACATATAAAGTACATATATTTTATGTGTATTTTTTTTGCAGAGTTATGCATGGATTGTTTATGTATGCATTGTT
Source organism: Mesoplodon densirostris (assembly GCF_025265405.1). NCBI lineage: Eukaryota > Metazoa > Chordata > Mammalia > Artiodactyla > Ziphiidae > Mesoplodon > Mesoplodon densirostris. The sequence goes on along the minus strand of NC_082661.1, from coordinate 11,739,421 downwards.
GCTCTCTATATGTTGGAGGATAAAGATCCACCTAATCACTATATGGTAATTCCATGGCATGGATTCCTGTACTACAGTGTGTCCCAGTGATGTACATTTAGATTTTTTTTTTTCTCTCTGACCCTGACTTTGGAGCATAGTTGGAAAGGCAGGCTCAAAATCTTTCTATTCTTTTGTCAAGGACATGATAGAAATAGTAACCATTAGTATTTGTAGAGTGCTTTATTCTTTACTAAATGTTTTCATCTTGCTTTTCTGATAGAACTTTGGGACTCAGGGGTTAAAATATTTCTCTTACTCATTGGAAAGTAGGTTTGGCATAGGAATGAACATTCAAGTTTAGATTTATTATTACTCCAATCTATTTTAAAGCAGTTATCTACCCAACCTGCAATGGATCAGTAGTTCATTTGTGGGACCCTCCTTTGAGAAGGAGGAGGGCGAGGGCAGTGGATCAGGCAGTGAGAAGTACAAGCCAGCAACAAGAGAGCAGAGCCAAAGGCTGGTCCTGTTTGGCAGGAGCCAAGGAAGGAGATCGTTTATTCTTCGGGAATAAAGACACACGAGGTCTCCTCAGCTCAGGAGCCAAAGCTGGGGAAACTGAGGCTGACTCTGCCTTTCTTATACTTTTACTGTAGGGCTGCACTCCACCTCCATCCCCACACACAGGGCCTCAGCTGCTGTTACCATGATCCAGCTTGCTCCACCTGAGGGTACCTGCTACATGCACGGAAGAGCAAGAGTTAGTCTAAAGTACTGACAGTCCTGAATGGTATCATATTAATATAATGATGTATTAGATTGAACCACATGAGACTGTCAGCATGTCTACTTTTGACCTACAAAAATACCAAGTTGGTTATATATGCGCACACACACCCCCCCACACACACTGGAATGTTATTCAGCCTTAAAAAGGAAGGAAATGCTGACACATACTACAACATGGCTGAACCTTGAAGACCTTATGCTGAGTGAAATAAGCCACTCACAAAAAGACAAATACTCTTTGATTCCACGTATATGAGATTCTTAGAGTAGTCAAAATCATAGAGACAGAAGGTAGAAAGGTAGTTGCCATGGGAGAGGGGAACGGGGAGTTATTGTTTAACAGGTACAGAATCTTAGTTCTGCAAGATGAAAAGAGTAATGGAGATGGATAGTGGTAATAATGGTTGCACGACATTTTAAATGTATTTAGCACCAGTGAACTACATGCTTAAATCGTTAAGATGGTAAATTTTGTTATGTGTGTTTGACAATAAAAATTGGAAAATGTGCCAAATTTCATATTTAGTGTATTTCTAAGTACAAGCAATTACTTAAACCATAGGCATTTTTCCTAGGTATAAATAGACCAGCTATTTTACCTAATAAATAGACTGAATTTAATGAATGGAAAAGGCTGAGTTGCCACATTTATTCTCTGGAGTTAAGTAATAAGTTTGAACTCCTAGAGATGCATACAAATAATTGGTACTTGAGTGGTTTATTCTTTCAGTAACTATAACCTCTCTAAAGGATAACCAGCTTAATTGTCATCTGTAAAATATGAATGATAACACCTATCTTGTAGTATAAGAATATATGCTCAGAGTTTGACAACAGTAATATCATTAATATATCAGTAATGGAAAAATAGTTTAAATCTGAATTGCTCATTAAAGGGACTCTGACATAGAGGAAATTATTAAATTAAACTCTCTGGGAAGATGATGGTAATAGCATTTAAAAAACCTTTTGAATAGACAAAATTCTTGAAAGCTGATGGAAGTATGCTAAGTGTGTTATTCATAGACTTTTCTAGAGATATGATTAAAATGTTTCAGGTGACATTAATGTTAAGGACTAAAATTGCACAAGAGGTAAGAGGTCAAAATGGAACAGATTTGTGTTTCAGAACACATTTATGTCTTAATGAAGTCTCACAGGTAAAATGAGAAAATCTACCCGCCTATTGTGCCTTTTTTTTTTTTCTTTCAGGCTCTGAGTTTCTGAGCTGTTTTTCTCCTCCTATAGACCCACCCAGGTTCTGTCTTTTATATATGGAATAGAATCATTTCCCTGCCCCTTTCAAATTATTGTCTCTTTCCCTTTCAAATTATTGTCTACACTACAGTCAGAATGACTTTAAATAATTCAGTTCTGATCACATTACTCCCTGATAACGTGGTTCATCAGTACCCACACAGTACACCCTAAAGCCTGTATATGTGAATTGGGACCTTTTATCCTCTTGCAGTAGAGAGAGGTGGTGAAAGAGCCAGGTCCGCAGAGCCAGACTGCCTGTGTTACACCTGTGAAGAGCTTAGGATGGGGCCTGGCGTGAGGGAAGGATGCGGTATGATTTCACTGTCATGATGATCTGGCTCTGGTCTATTTCCAGTCTCATTTCCATCCTTGACCCCTCCACATAATCCATCATCATCTTTATACCCCCTAGGCACTAAGCATTTATTATTTCACTTAATCCTCATGACAACCCATGGGGCTAGATTTTTAAAATTAACTTATTTTTACAGTGAGCCCTTGGGGTTCATACTACATTGGAATCAACTGGGATGGTTTTAAAAATACTGATGTCTGGACCAGACCCCTTAGCTAGAGATTCCAATATAATCGGTTTGGAGTGGGACCCAAGCATTGGTTTTTATTTTTTAAGCATCTGGGTTGAAGCTAATGTGCAGGTAGAGGTGCAGACTACTGAGTTTGGTGATTTGCCCAAACTTCTCATAGATCATAAACCGGTGGTGTTACTAGGATGGACCCAGAGCCTGCATTCCTCTCTCTCCTGGGCTGCTAACTGTTCTGCCCTTGTACAACCTATTTCAGGCACTGTTCCTTCCACTCCATGGAAATCCCATTCCCTCACTTCTTTGCCTGATGAACTATTTTCCTCTTTCAAATCCCAGCTCATGAATTACCACCTTCCCAGGTTCCAATAGTCATCCCTGGTTTGGGGCTGCCACTGTCCACTCTTGGGCACACATCATGTTGGACTGTAATTTTTTTGCTAGTCTGGCCCTCCCCACCCCAGACTGTGAACTCTTTGCAGGCAGACCTGTCTCATGCTTTTCGGGGCCCAGCACATTGACTGGCATAGAGTAGATGTCAAGAAACGTTTAGTGAGTGAATGGATGGATGAATGACTGAATGGGTGGTTTTAAGTCAGGCTCTTCCCATAGAGGAATTGGATACCTGTTCAGAGTCCCTAACTTTATCCTTTAGGTGATTAATTTTTTTCCCTCCTTTTCTTTGTAAGTAACTGGCCCAGTTCTCTTCTTTTCTCTCTATGGAACTTTTGGGAAGAGGAATACTAAAGGCCTGCTTTGGATAATGTCAGGTGTATCCTCTCCACCTGAGTATTACATAGGTCACATCCTTAAATGTGCTTTTAGGAAATAAGTCTGAGTCTTCACTTTTTCCTTTGGGTCTGAGGGAGGAGGAATAGAAATGAAGTTTCTCACCATGTCATTCAAGAAAAACTCTGACCATCTTCCTTTCCTGAGAATTCTAGGGTCTCAGAGAGGACAGTTGAACCTGTAAAGAGAAGCAGCAGCTGGGGAGGAAGGGCTGGGTTTTTACCCTTGAGAACTGAAGACTGTGTTGGGGCTTTGGTGTGTACTCCCTGGAGTTCTTACTCTCCGGACCTCTGCTAAGCAGTGCCCTGTGGGTCTTCCAGCTCTGCGAGAGTTGCTGACTTAAGGGCCTTTTGATCAAGGGAGACCTGGCAAAGTTAAGATACAGACTCTCCTTAACCCAGTTAAAATACTCCATATATTTGAAATCAAATTTCCCCAAATCAATGGAATAGTTTTATTTTAATTGCAAGATTTATTGTTGTTGTTATTTTTTTCAAGAAAGAGTTGAAATGGGGACATGCAATAGTGATGATTGTTTATTGGATCTCTGGAAGAAAAATTACATTGTGTTCCACTTTTCATCAAGAAAAGTTCATTCTTTTTTCTTTCGTGTGTATGAAGCCATTCGGGATTACAGTTTTGACATGGTAAAGAATACTGTGTTAAATATTCACTTTACAGAATTACCATAAACTATGAATAAACATTAATGGGATGTTAGAATGGTTATTCTCTCAAATCCTCAGGGTGTGTTTGTGGAAAGCTGATTATTCTAACCGTCTAAATAAGTTTTAATTTTTCTGATAAAACAAGGTTGTTGAGAAAGAGTGGCTTGAGACAAGTTTTAGATAAATGAATTGGTTTTCTGTGAAGGTTTTAAAAGATAATTTTGTGGGGTTCAAATTTTGAAAGCCTATTATAGCTCTCCAGTGCCACTATGGATTTCTTTTTCTGCGTTAAGACACTTTGGGTGATTTCCTAAAGCACATTGGACAGGTTTGTAGAGTAGGGGACATACAGCTTATACTGATGTGTCTCTACAGGTGAAATTAAATACCTCTACTAGGTGCAGAAGAGGCCAAATTTTGTGTGCCTGGCCATCCATCCCCATACTTTTCATGGACCTGTTTCTAGCTATGAGATGTAGGCCTGGGTGGACACATTTGGTCTGAAAGGTTCTCCATGACCTATTTTGTATTGACTTTTCTTTTATCTCTTTACGGGAGTTGACAGTTATTCCTAGGTGGGTAGCAGTAACTCCCAGACAGATACCTCTTGAGTTCCAGTGAGTGAGTGTTTTACCACTAACCAACTGGGGCCAATTTTATTTCAACTTTACAGCTAAAGCACAGTGATTACTTGAATCACCTGAAAGGCATAAGAAAAAGCTACTTAGGGAAGAACAAGTTTGGCAAATGTATTTTCCACATACCATCAATAGTGATCCAAAAAGTCTATCTTAACCCAGAACACTGCTTCCCCCTCCTGTCCAGTGACTAATGTTCATGTTGGGAAAAAGAATTTCAGAATGGGTCTCTTGGATTTCTGTCATTCATAAATTGTTGTAGTTCTTTTGGTAACCTTTCTCACACCAGGCTTCTATATCTTTTTTTTTTTTTTTTAAAGGCCAAACACCTAGTCTAGGCCCCTTTTGCACATTAATTACTTTTAAGATGATAGTTGCAATAGCATCTAGAATTGACTTCTAGAATTTTCTAATCTTTAATCAGTAGTGTAGTAATAATGTTTAGTGATACTTTTAATAATAGAAAGTTTGGCTTCTGACTGTAAACTTATTGAGAGCAGCGATAGTGCCCTTTTTATCTTTGATTTCTCCATACTTAACAGTTTCTGGAATCCTTTAGGCATGTCACAGGCGTTTGTTGAATACAGCAAATCTTATTGCATAGCTGATGTTGTAGGGAAAAAAATTATCTATTTTTAAAAGAGAAAAGTAGAAGTGGAATAGAAATGTGTGTACGGGGATTTTCTTCGTCTGCAGCATGGTAGAATCTGTGCTAGAAAGTGATGTGAGGCACGTTATATGAGGTTGCTTGCCCCTTCCAACTGTTCTTTCAAAGGCACATCCCTTAAATTCTTTGGTAAAGAAGAGAATTGTAACAGAAAATTAGTCAGAGGTTGACCTCTTCATCCCCACGCTGGGTTCCTGTGGAATGCAGGCATATGACTAATTGTCACTGGTTCAGATTCAGCATGTTTCAAATCATGTTCCCTAAACAGAAGGCGCTCAAGAATGTGGCAGGTGCCACAGGGGTGTGTGTGTTCCTGTTTGAGGTTCTCACCTGTGTAACTATGGGATTGTGCGGAACTGCAGGGAGGAGGAAAAGGGAGGGTAGTTTCTGCCTTTCAGTGGCAAATTTTTGGATCTCTGTTTTTTAGAACAGGCAAAATTCCTTACAAGGACTATCTTAGCTATTTTATTTAACTCTGGGACTTTGCACTAGTTATCTAACCTGGCTGGATAAAATTTCTTCCTCAATTTCTATGACAGACATTAATTTATATGACTACATCATATGTGGTCAGAACGAATCCCTTTTTCTTCAGTGGTTTAAAAATAATATGACTTTATTGTTTTGTAAAAATTATACAAACTCATTAAACTAAAAAGTCAGACAATGCAGAAAAATACAAAGATGAAAACTAACAGATCAATAAAAAAATCTCACCCCTTAGAGATAACCAACTTTCATTAATATTTGACAGACGTCATAGGTACAAACAAATGGACAGAAATAGTTTGGGAAAAACGGGGTTATGGTATATATTTTTTTTATTTAAAAAACTATTAAATTTCAGTTTGCTTAAATTGAACTGAAAAACGTGAAATAAAATGAAAGGGAATTGTTGGGTTTCAGAAAAATGTCTCTCACAGATTAGAGAACAAATGTATAGACACCAAGGGAAAGTGGCAGGGGCAGGGAAGGGGGATGAATTGGGAGATTGACATCTATACACTAATATGTATAAAATAGATAACTAATAAGAACCTGCTTTATTAAAAAAAATTCAGAAAAAGAGAGAAAAATGTCTCTGTGCCACCGTTGATAGGATTCTGATAGCTATGTCCCACCGTACAATACCTTGTCCAAAGTGATGGCCCTACAAATATTTGTTAAATGAGTATGTGAATAGGTTTCTGTATTATTTGTTTTTGAGAATTGATTTTTCTCAAACTGAGGTTATAATTAGCCTTGCGTGGTTTTGAACTCAAGGTCGACTTTTGTGTGTGTTCATGGATTCTTTTGCAAACATTTATTGAGACATTATTTCTCAGGCACTGTACTAAGGACTGGAATTCAAGTCAGCAGGTCACCCCTGCCCCCTGTGACCTGCTGCAGGGCTAAAACCTCTTGCTAGACCTGCCTTTGCCCCTTTGCAGCCTCATCTGTGGTTGCCCAGACCCTCGCTCTGGGACCCTGGCCATGCTTGCCTTCTGTTCTTCCCCTTAAATACCCCTTCTTGCCTTGAGGCCTTCAAGTGCTTTTGTTTATAGGATTTTCACAGTGTATAATTACACATTTATATTTGTGGTTACTCTTTTATCTTTCTCCTCCACTAGATTCCAAGTGCCATGTGGTCAGGATGCCTGGGTTCTCACATCATATCCCCATCTCCTAGCAAGGCTTGGCCATGTAGTAGCTACATAGTAAACATTTCATTTTTTGAATAACTCATGGAAGTTAAATAAGACATTGTCCTTATCCCCAAGGAGATTATACTGTACTGAGAGTAATTGAATTAATTATTGTAGCAGAGTGTGAAAAGTGCTATAAGAGATGTATATTTGGGGCTTCCCTGGTGGCGCAGTGGTTGAGAGTCCGCCTGCCGATGCAGGGGACACGGGTTCGTGCCCCGATCCCGGAGGATCCCACATGCCGCGGAGCGGCTGGGCCCGCGAGCCATGGCCGCGGAGCCTGTGTGTCCGGAGCCTGTGCTCCGCGACGGGAGAGGCCACAGCAGTGAGAGGCCCGCGTACAGCAAAAAAAAAAAAAAAAAAAAAAAAGAGATGTATATTTGTAGATATATGTAGGTTGTTTTTTGTTTTGTTTTTTTTTGCGGTATGCGGGCCTCTCACTGTTGTGGCCTCTCCCGTTGTGGAGCACAGGCTCCAGACGCACAGGCTCAGCAGCCATGGCTCACGGGCCCAGCCGCTCCACAGCATGTGGGATCTCCCCGGACCGGGGCACGAACCCATGTCCCCTGCATTGGCAGGCGGACTCTCAACCACTGTGCCACCAGGGAAGCCCAAAATGTAGGTTGTTTTGAAGGATGGGTAGGGAGGTGCTGGATAATGAAGTGTTTGTGTATATGTAGAGGTGGTGGTGGTGGGAGAAATGGGATGAGATAGTGCAGAACCAAAGCACTCTGGCCAGAGCCACTGAGGGTAAAGGCTCAAAAGCATTATTAAAGAGTGACATATTCAGGGATCTGCAGGTCATTCAATGTGGTGGAAGCGAAAGTCAGGTAGTGGAAAGGGATGAAGTTGAAGAGGATCATGGGAAGAATATGATAGACTTTAAATTCTCCTGAAAACTTATGCTGCATAATATAATGAAAATTTAGGGAAAAAATATGCATAGCATGAGAAAATTTATTTACAAGTTACAAAAGGTCACTTGGCTTGTCTCACTAAATGTGAACTCTAATTTCTTATAATCTCAGATTTTATTCGGATATTTATATGAAGCCATGGTAGTAAAGTTTGTTGTAGAAGGTCAGTCTATAATTAAACCTGTGAGTAAGGCATTTAAAAATTAAATTTAGGTAACTAGCCATAGAGATAATGTGGATACTCAGATAAAAGGCAAAAGTAGAGGTTGAAGATATTTAATTTTTTCATGTAGGAATTTTAAGAAAAAATTTTCCATTTTGTGTCAAATGGATTCTTGCTGGTGAGAATTTAGAGGATTCTAGCATTATTCTGTGAAAAAAACTGGCAAAATGGAGCAGTTGGAGTCCAGACTGGTAAGTGGAAAACCTTTGTATGAAGGAACATCACCCAGGAAAGTGATGGCCTGATGTGCATGCTTACTGTTCATTACTTGTAATTGGGGGACTCTTAAACCATACTTTACTCATCTTCTTTTGACTGAGAGAGTAAGTTTCATGAAGGTATGAAATTGCTCCCCAGCATTTTCTGCCATTAACATTCTCTTAGGAAATAAAGCTTCTCATCCTGGCTCTGCAAATAACTAGGGTAGCTAGACCCAGGGAACATGATAAATAGACTTCTGGGTCCCACATTCAGAGTTTTGGTTCAGAAGGTCTAGAATGGAGCTTGAGAATCAAATTTTTTAAAACTCCTGACTGGATCTTGAGGTTTTAACACATACTAGAGGATAAGAGACAAAGTCTCAGGCCCATGAAAGATAAAGCAGTCTGTAAAATGCTGGGAGCCATGAAATGGGGTATGAGAAATTCCATTCACCTTTATGGGGAAGCAGCAAGAAAAGTGGGCCTCTGTTTGGAGTGGTAGAAGGGAAAAGAAGTATCTGTGAGAAAATGGGCACTGCCCAGAGCATTAGGACACTCATGGAAAATGATGTCACTAAAGGTAAGCTCCCCATTTAAAGCATAAGCATCTCACACAAGAAAACACGATGAAGGAGACTTATCACACCGGAGAATTCACACTGTAAGAACTAGAGATAATAGCACAATCAGATATCTAAAAAGATAAAAGAAGAGCTAGAAACCATAAGGCAAAAGCAGGACAGTATGATAAATAAATAGACAAAATTGAAAAGGAACCAACTAGAGATGTTAGAAAATAACATAAAGCCATGGCAGAGGGAAAAAGTCTCTCAAATGGTGAGTCTAAATGTAGGTTAGACACAGCTGAAAAGAGACTTACTTACTTGGAGAAGGAGCTGAGGAAATTATCCAAGATGTAGCACAGAGAGATAAAGAGAAGGGAAATATGAAAGAGAAATTATAAGACATGAAGCAGAGATGGAGGGTGTATAATGAATCTCCAGCAGGAAAAATAAAAAATATGTACACACAGACGTCAACATAGTGAAATGACAGAACATGAATGTCAAATCAAAGCAGAAATCATAAAAGCTGCTAGAGGTAAAATACAGATTATCTACAAGGAATGACAATAAACTAATAGTAAGGTTCTTGTCAGAAATAAGATGCCAGAAGACAATAGAATGACAGCCATCTATCATTCCTAATGCTGAAAATAGAACCCGACCTAGAATTTTATATTCAAATTACTACTCAGGAAATGATGAAACAAAGACACCTACAGGCATACAAAGACCGAGAGAGTTTGCTCCTCGTGAACTCTGCTGAAGGGAATGTATGACAGATATTTCCCGCTTGCTGCAGCACAGTACAGATGGAAAGAGAGGATGCAAGGAGCACTTGATGGGGAAATTGATAAGAATGTTGGCAAATCTAAATATGAGTTGGATTAGAAAAGAGTGATTTGTGGGGATTTTAAAATATGTGTAATCTACACACAGATATTGGCAACAAATATAGAAGAAGGGATATGCGAATTTGCAATTCAAGTGTTCTAACTTTGTATTAATTGTGAACAGGATTGTTACTAACTTTAGATCTGTTTAATTAAATGTTTATTAAAAATTTAAGAGTAACTTGAAAGAATAAAAATAGAAGGCATGACTTCTAAACCAGTATATGGGAAGAATAAATAAAACTGAAAATTGTATAAGACAAAGTAGCAAAAAAAAAAAGAAGTAAATAAAAAACACAAAATAAGATTGTAGGTATAAGTTAATTATGTTAGTATTCATGACAAATGTAAGTAGATTAAAATTCTTCATTCAAAGACTCAAAAAGACATAAAGTAAAAAAATAAGATGTGGCTTAAAAAATATGACTACTGCAATGAAAATGAAATGCATCTTCATGTATCAATGTGGACAAATCTAAAATGTTGAGTGAAAAATCCCAGTTACAGAATAGGTACAGTACTATATTATTTATGTATATTTTATTTATATATGTATGTATGTATGTATGGCTGTGTTGGGTCTTCGTTTCTGTGCGAGGGCTTTCTCTAGTTGCGGCGAGCAAGGGCCACTCTTCATGGCGGTGCGTGGGCCTCTCACTGTCGCGGCCTCTCTTGTTGAGGAGCACAGGCTCCAGACGCGCAGGCCTAGTAGTTGTGGCTCATGGGCCCAGTTGCTCCGCGGCATGTGGGATCTTCCCAGACCAGGGCTCGAACCCGTGTCCCCTGCATTGGCAGGCAGATTCTTAACCACTGCACCACCAGGGAAACCCTATGTATATTTTAAAACATATAACAATATAGTATGTTGTTTATAGACACACATATATACTAAAACTATAAAAATACATATAGGAAGGGAACATATTATCTTCAAGATAATAGTTGTTTTTGGAGAGAAACAGGGAATGAGACTGAGGAGGGGTACAAAGGATAGTTGACATGTGTCTCTAGTGACTTTGTATGTAAAAAATCCAGATAAAACCTGGAAAAATGATGAACATGCATAAATGATCTGTGCTGGGTACTTGGCTATTTAAATATATTGCATTTCTCTATGTTTGACATTTATAGGGATATTTCCAAGCTCTAGAGTGATTCTTCGTGCTACCAAGTTTGGGAATGAGTAGAGCAGATGCCCATGTGTCCTCTTCTAGTTCAGATCCTGTTCAAGTCCATATGTTATTTGAACAGTGCCTTGTTGGTGCTTATGTAGACCCAAGTCTCTTGGTTTCTGGAGAAGTTAATAAGGATTGATCCACAAAACTGCCGAAGACTTAAAGGGAGCAATTTAATCTTGGGCTGTCACGTTGAATTGGTGGCTTCTGTTAGGGCCATCTGTTCCAGTCATAGCTCACTGCATCCCATCCTGCATGTTTGGCAGGGTCTCATTCCCATCATTATCCTTCAAAGAGCTCTAGATTAGAATTTTTTAAATTTCAAATCAGATGTGAGGGAGAAATTGTCGGGGGGTGTTGCGGTGAAAGGCTTTAGATGACATGTTTTCACCCCTGGCATTTTTCATGGGGAAAGAAGGGGTGTGTAAAAGTATAATTAGATGATACTTCAAAGTTCTGCCCAATAGAGCTCTGTGGGCAACTTTTCCCCCCAAGCTGAATTATCTGCATTTTTTGCCAATGTGTTCTTTTCAGTCACTCTTAATATCCCATCCAGAATTAGAGATGGCGGAAATAATTGGGTCAGCTCATCTTTGCTTTGCCAATGCAGGTGTTTTCCAACAACATGTTTTCCGTGGTGGTGCCCAGTTCTTAATAACAAGGCTGTGCACTGTGCAATTATTTTGATAGTAGAGAGAAGATGATAAACACTGCCTGTTTCATGCTATGAGGGCCCTTTCATCACAGCTCTTATACACAGCATCTTTGGGGAAACTGATGGACTTCCACATCTGCATTGAAGACTCTCGACGAACTCCCCTGCACGTCAGGAGTGAGAAGGATCTGGATGTTTGGGGGGATAGGCAAAGCTTCAGGTTGCCTTGTTTGTGAAGGGTTGGATCTAGCCAGATGTGGTGTAGTCACAGGAAGCAGTATAACTGTAGTCGTAGAGATTTAAGGCCAGCCTTGATTAGATAGGGTTTATCTTGCAATTCTCATAGTATTCAGCTGATGATGGTCATTGTAAGTATATTTCCTTCTGAAACAGAACCAGCCCTCTTCAGTTACAGGGTATGTGCCTCTTAGTACTTATTCTTATTGTGGCATATCTCATTTTGTTTAATAATGACCTATTTGCCTCTCCGACTATACTGAGCCCCTTGAGAACAGAGATTGTGTCTTGTTTGCTCTTATTTCCCCAGGACACCAGCATGGTACTTGGTACATAATTGGTGTTAGATGGATATTTCTGAATGGATGAATTAAGTCTTGATCTTTGGTCCTCATGAAAGGGAGATGGTTATGATGCCCCAATCTGTGAGGAGTGTCTTGGCTAGGTGGCATGATTAGTGCTGGCAAATAACTTCAGAAAATGTACAAATTTTACTAATCATCTGTTCCTCCAGTAAGAATTTAAGCATTTTTGAGCTAGTAAGGTATGGTTTTAAGGGTCGTGGAGGGTACAACAGAGAAGACGTGTTCCTGCTCCACAGAGAAGATAGGACAGAAATCAAATAATAAGGGATGAGAAATGCTGCTAATTGAGCATGTTGACCAGAACATTTAAACAGGCTGGAAGTTGACAGTAGTTTTTGGCTAGTTCAATATAAATTGATGTTATCTGTTTAGGTGTTTCCCCTGTTCACGTTTTAAAAAATATTTTAATGTGAACAAGAATACTTTTCTACATGACCACAGTATAGCAATTGTACCCAGGCAATTTAAAGTGCGTACAAAAATAATATCTAATGTAACTTTAGTTACCCAATAATTTCCTTTAAGCTGATTTTTCCATATATTACATTTATTTATAGTGTCTTCACAGTTTCCTTTCATCTAGAACAGTTTGCCTGTCTTTCATGAAGTCAGTACTTGGAGAGTCCTGACAGGGTGTCTTGTAGAACATTCCACAATCTGGATTTGTCCGTATGTTTCCTTATCATTAGATCAGATTTTGTCCCAAGAATACCATGCAGGTGTAGTGTCCTTCCTGTTGCATCACAGTAAGAGGCACACAGCAGCAGTTTGTCCCATTGATAGTAATGACGTGTGATCACTTAGTTCTAGTGTGCTTCGAAAGATGACTCCACTGTCACAATACCATTTCCCTGTGCAATTCGTAATCTGTGGGGTGATGCTTGGACGCTGTGTGAGTACTCTGTCCTCGATAAGCTTTCGCCCGGCGAATCTCACTCAAGGATTTTAGCATCCACAGATGATCCTTGTCTACATCAGTTATTACAGTGATGGTGGAAAAAGAGCATTTTCTAATTCTATCCTTTTACATTTATTAGCTGACACTTTTCTATAAAGAAGAGCTTCCTTGCTTATTTTTTAGTGCATTATGGATTAATGGGTTTATTTTTAAATCAACATGTCATTATTCTTTTTGATGCTCAGTTTATTTCAGATTTGGCCAATGGAGCCCTTTCAAGCTGACTGCAGTGTTCCTTTGATATATCCCATCATTCTTTGAGCAGTATTCATTCTTCTTTGTTTTTTTGCTCAACAAGATGGTCCAGGCTGATCTTACACTTTCCCTGCCCCAGATCTGGATTCAGTCATTTCTACAAGGAGCCCCAGTTCCTGTTATTGGAAAATGATAATTAGAACAAGAACTAGGTGTGCTTATTGCTACAAGGGTGTCTTTGGTTCTAGACCCTTTCAGTGTGCAGACCAGAGAAAAATGTATACTTTAACTCCTGAGTTTATCTTGGTACCTCTAATTCAAATAGAACACCGTAGGGTTCTTCCTCACTCTCGCTCATTTGATATTTGTTATCTCCCTCCTCCTTTTTGACAACTGGTTTCCCCCAAATCAATATATTTATGAATTTGCTCAGGCTTTAAATATACACAAAGTAGTTTCAGGATTACCACACTAATATCACTACCAATAGCAAACTTACCAAGTCAAATTCAAGACTTTTTGGGCAGTTTCTTTCTGTTCTTAAAATATATCCTGAAGAGTATATGCAGTCAGAGGACAGTGCTAAAAAATTAGTTGACTTAATTCCTTATTTTTTCTGTGTGCCTTTATTATCAACTTGATATACAGTTATGTTAATTTATTTCTGTTTGTATTTAACTTCAGAATTTATTTTTCATCCTGTTGGTTTAATATTAATTTTGAAAAAGAAAAACAGCTACAAAAGGTGTAGGCAGAGAGTCCTTTTGCCATCTTTACTCTTTCTACCTGTGTTCCTTCTCTCCCCATAGGTTACTTTTTATTAGATTCTGGGCAATCTTATGTTTGCCTATAAGAAATGAAGTTAAGTACATACGTGTATGTGTGTATTCTTTCCCTTTACTCGTATGTGGAAATAATCATACTAAATAATTCTTTTGAACCTTGCTTTTTTCATTTAATAATAAGTCCTAGAAATTATTCCATATTACTTTATAGAGCTCTTTCTCATTCTTATTTTAAATGGTTAATATTAACCCTGTTACGTGGATGTACCATAAGTTTATGCAACCACTCTTCTGTGTATAGAATTTGGGCTGTTTTCAATAGTTTGCTATTTCAAACAACAGCAATGAGTAATTTGTACATTCACTGTTTCTTACTTATAGAAGCGGCTTCTCAGGGTAAATTCTATTAGAAGTGAGATGTCTGGGTAAAAAGTTACCCACTTGAATTGAGTCCATTTAAAATAGAGAAATCAGGCAGGTGGAGAGGAGAATATCAGTTTTATTACTCTTAGAGCAGTTGGAAAATGTGGCTTAGGTGTTTCCTAATGTGAACCCCAAATTGGGCGGGCTTAACCACCTAGTTTGGGACATACTGGAAAACTGCGGGTCCTCCCTGTGTGGGCGGAACCTCTATTCTAAGCTTACAGCTTTGTGCAGGGCAGATGAAAGCACTTACCCTCTGCAGGAGGGGAAAGCAAAGGGCACAGCCACAAGGCCCATGTCTTTATCTCAACCCCACCAGTCAGGGAGATCTCTCCTCCTCCCACACGGAGGAAAAAGTGAGGGGGCAGAGAGAGGCTGAGGGTGTTACTCTAACTGATGTCCTGCCACATGGAAACATGAAGATGGAGGAAAAGTTCCCCTTTTTCCCTAATACTCTGTAGCCACTAGTATCTGACTCCGTTAGTGGACTCTAATAGAGTGGGTGAGAGCTAGGAACATCTGAATGATGGGTAAACACGAAAGAGCAAAAAACCAAACAAGTAAAACCCAGAAAGCTCGGAGACTGCTATACACATACTCAATTGAATGGCCTGAAGAAACTCTGTACCATTTCCCTTTGCTTGGTTTATGTGGTGTACTTTAAAATTTTAAACTCTGGCTCATCTCTGCCATGTTGGGGCCTGTAAGGCGGGGATGGAACGGCCCTGTGGGCACCGCTGTGCTGGAGGTTGTGTTCTCCGCTCACTTGCTGTGTGTCTAGCATGATCTCAGGAAGGACTCGTCACGTTACACATGGGTTCTATTGAAAATGCCCTGCTCTGTGGATGGATAGGTGGAGGGGGAGGGTATATATTCCTTCTTATCTATAAAGTGTTGCTGAAGCATTCAGAACTTGCAGGGTGGGGAGTGTTTTTGGTTTAAATTTTCCAGAGGCCGTTTGGCAAGTAGCTATGCTTTTAAATATTTTGAATAAAGGAGGGCAATGCTTTGAGTTGTCAAGCTAGTACATTTAAGAATTCCAGACTCCAGAAGGGTTTAAAGAAAATATTTCCACGTTTTCCTGTAGATTGGAATATTAAAAATTAAACATTTTCAATAATGTTTTATTGCAAATATGAAAAATTCATACCCAGAACCTGATGAGGAGATTTTGGATTTCTGTGAAGTTTTATCTTGAAATATATGATTTCTTCTACGTATATGATCAAAGTTGAAACCCTAGAGAAATGTGTAAAGGAGGGAGTGGGGGTTCTCCACAGTCCCAAACCTCAGAGGTAATCTTTTATATAGTTTGGTATAGAGCCCTCCAACTTTTCTTTCTATTTTCTTTCTGGTGGTTCTTTCATTACAATTGAGTTGTTCTGTCACATTCCTTTTCCTTGGGTTGTAAGAGCCAATAACTTTTTCTTTTTTCCCTCAATCCTAGTTTGAATTGTGTTTCTTGCCATTTATACTCAAAAGTATCTTTACTAATACATATTTTTATGCTAATAAATATTGTTCATTTGTTGTATTGGATAGATTTCATTGATCTATAAACTCATATATATCTTTTAAATCTCCTCTTTATAGTCATTTGTATTTTGAAATTTTGAGTTTAGATAATGCTGCAGTGAGCACTCTTGTACACTTGCACAGTAGTTGAACATATCTCTATAGAGAAAAAAATCCTAGTAGAAAAACTGAAAAGGTTCAGACATTTTGATTTTAGTAGATTATAAAGAATAATCATGCAAAAAACTGTACCAGTTTATATTCCCACCAATAGTGGCAGATAGTGCATATGTACATGTACTCACAACTTTAAGTTATCAATACTTTAAAACTTTGTAAATATAATAGAAAAATAATATTTTATGGTTTTAACTTGTATTTTAAAGTTATTCCTGTGAAGGAGCACCTTTACGTATGCTTATTACATACAGAGGGACAAAGATGAGGATGATAGCAGATTTCTTGTTGGAAATGATACAAACCAGAAGAGAGTAAAACAGTATCTTAAAAGTACTGAGAGAAAGCCCATCAACCTAAATTTCTATACCCAGTGAAACCATTCTTCAGAAATGGAAGCGAAGTAAAGACTTTTTGAGATAGCTGAAAGAATTAATCAGCAGTAGACCTGCACTACAAGAAATGTTGCAGGAAGTCCAATGGGCAGAAGGGAACTGATACCAGAGGAAAATCTGGATCTACACAAAGTAATGAAGAGCATGAAAAATAGTAACTACATGGGTAAGTATAAGACATTTAAAAAATAATTATTAAAATCTCTTTAGAAGATAATTGACTGTTCAAAGCAAAAAACCCAGCTATATATTGTTGTGTTTATAACGTGTAGAATTAAACTATATGACAACAGTAGTACACATGCCATAATGGAAATATACAGATACAAGATCCTTATACTATATGGGAAGTGGTATAATGTTACTTGAATAGAATGTAGACTGTGATAAGTTAAAGATGCATACTATAAAACCTAAAGTATCCCCTGAAATACTGCTCAAAGAGTTACAGCTAAAAATCCAACAAAGGAGATAGAATTGAGCCATAAAAATATTCCATTAGTCCCGAAGAAGGCAGAAAAAAAAATGGAACAAAGAACCGTAATACAGAAGACTAATTGCAAGATAATAGATTTAAACCAGACCATATCAGTAATCGCATTAAGTGTTACTGGTCTGAACACACTAATTAAAAGACCGAGATTGTCAAATTGGATAAAAAAGGAAGCTCATACTACATAAGAAATTCACTTTAAATATAAAGATATAAAAAAAGTATAAAAAGATATGAATGTGTTAAAAGTAAAAGGATGGCAAGATATACAGTGTTAACATTAATTAAAAGAAAGTTGCAGTGTTACTATTGGATATCACACAAAGTAGATTTTATTTTATTTAATTAATATAATAAATTTATTTATTTATTTTTGGCTGTATTGGGTCTTCGTTGCTGCACGCGGGCTTTCTCTAGTTGTGGTGAGCGGGGGTACTCTTTGTTGCAGTGCGCGGGCTTCTCATTGCAGTAGCTTCTCGTTGTGGAGCACAGGTTCTAGGTGCACAGGCTTCAGTAGTTGTGGCATGCAGGCTCAGTAGTTGTGGCTCACAGACTCTAGAGCGCAGGCTCAGTCGTTGTGGCTCATGGGCTTAGTTGCTCCACGGCATGTAGGATCTTCCTGGACCAGGGCTCGAACCCATGTCCCCTGCATTGGCAGGCGGATTCTTAACCACTGCACCACCAGGGAAGCCCAAAGTAGATTTTATAGCAAAAAGGATATTACCTGGCATAAAGAGGATCATTTCATAATGATAAGAGGGTCAATTCATTAAGAGAATATATGGATTCTAAATGATTGTGTAATTATTAACAGAGTTTCAAAATATATAAAGGAAAAACTGAAATTATAACAAGTAGGCATATCCACAATTATAATCAGAGATTTCAAAATTCTTCTCTCAATAACTGGAAGAAAAGTAGAAAATCAATTGGGATTTGGATGACATGAACAACACTATCAACCAACTAGACTTAATTGATATTTATAGAATATAGGTATCCCCTGCTTTTTGAAAGTTGACTTTACTCTGCTTTATAAAGATCTACATTAGTACCTTTCTGATAACTAAAAGGAATCCGAAGAGGACTTGTGCTTTTATGAAAAGTGGAAATAGTGTTCAGCACTTGTTTTGTATTGAGCTCTTATAGAGGCAGTGCGTACCCTGGGCATGAGAGGGGCACCCGCCAAGCTCCTTCCCTGGGAACTACACTCAGCATCTCAGCATCAAGCCATAATAGTTTTGAACTGTGTCTGTGAGCATCTGTGCTTATCTTGACTTACTTTATGCATCCATTAGCAAGACGTGTCCTAAGGCAATTGCTTCTCCACTTTATGTCACTTGGGCTTAGGAAAAGTTTCATAGGAAAGCTCTACTCTTGGATAGCAGGGGAAACCTGTACTCCATCTCACAAAAGCAGAATACACATTCTTTTCAACTGTATACAGAATCTTCATTAAAATAGACCGTATTGTAGGGTGTAAAACAAGTCTGAATAAATTTTAAAGGATTCATAAAAAGTATGTTTTCTGATTGCAGTGGAATTACATCAGAAATCAATAATATCTAGAAACTAAAGCTCACCTAAATAACCTATGGATCAAGAGAATAAATCAAAAGAAAAATTAGAAAGTACTCTGAATTGAATTAAAAAAATGCAAACACAGTATATCAGTATCAGTTGGGATGCAGCTAAAGTAGTGTTTGGAGGAAAATCTATGTGTCTGTACACTAAATGTCTACAGAAAAATGGAAGAAGGAAGAAACAAAGAAGCAAGATTTTATATCAGTGATATAAATTTCCAACTTAAGAAACTAGAAAAAGAACAGCAAAATAAGCCCAGAGTAAGCAGAAGAAATGAAATAAGAGTGATTAGAACAGAAATAGACCAAATAGAAAAAAATTAGGAAAAACAATGCAGCAAAAGCTGAATCTTCAATAAGATAAATAAAATTGATAAATTTTTGGCCAGATTGATCAGGGGGGGAAAAAAGGAAGGCAAAATGACCAGTATTCAGAATCAGAGAGATGACATGACTCCTGAGTCTACAGATACTAAAAGGATAACATGGGAATATTTTGAACAACTTTATGCTAGTAAATTGGACAATTTAAATGAAATGGGAAAACTCACTGAATGACAAAAACTCTCAAAATACACTCAAGAAAAACATAATTCAAATAGCTCTATATCATTTTAATTTGTAGTCATTTGCCTTCCTATAAAGAAAACCCAGGTCTAGATAGCTTCACTGGTAAATTCTCCCAAATATTTAAGGAATAAATAATATCACTTCTACACAGATACTTCCAGGAAACTAAAGAAAACAGAAGATTTCTCTACTCAGCTTATGAGGTCAGCATTTTGCATTACAAGAAAGAACTACAGACCAATATCTATCACGAAAATAGATGCAAAATTTCTCAACAAAATGTTAGCAATTTGACTCTAACAATATATAACGAGGGCAAATACATCCTTACCAAGTAAAATTTACTCTGGAAATTCAAGGTTGACTCAACATTTGCAAAGTAATCAATGCAATTTACCATATTAACTGGCTAAAAATACAGAAAAAGCATTTGAAAAAAATCTAACATCCATTCTGGATAAAAAGTCTCAGCAACTTAGAAATAAAAGACACCTTCCTCCTTTCGGTAAAAGTCAGCTACAAAAAGCCTACAGCTAATATTATACTTAATTATGAAAGATCAAATGCATTCATCTCATAAGAGGAATGAGACAATGATGCCTGCTTTTACCGCTTCTACTAAACTGGAGATTCTAGCCAGGACAATAAGTACCCCCCACCCCAAAAACATCCAGATTGAGACAAAAGAAGTAAAATTGTCTTTATTCACTGATGACATGATTATACATGTAGAAAAATTGACAGAGCCTACAAAAATGTTTTTACAGCTAATAGGTGAGATTAGCAAGGTTGCTGGATACAAGATCAACATACAAAAGTAAAATGTATGTCTATAAACTAGAAACAAGCCATAAGAAATTGAAGTTAAAAAATGCCATTTACAATAGCATATAATGTGAAATAATACTTAAGAATAAGTCTGACAGAAGATGGGCAAGATCCATGCAGAGAAGCCCATGCTGAAAGAAATTACAAAAGATCTAAATAAATGAAATTTATACTGTGTTCATGGATCAGAAGACTCAGTATTATTAAGATGTGAGTTACCCCCAAATGACTTACAGATTCAATGCAATCCCAGTTAAAACTCCAGCAGACACTTTTTTGTTATTGTAAAGGTTGATATGCAATTCCAATCAAAATGCTAGTAGGTTTTTTGTTTTTTCTTTGTAGAAACTGATAAATGGATCTCAAATTCACCTGGAAATGCAAAATATCTAGTTTAATGAAAGCAACTTTGTTAAAGAGCAAAGTTGAAGAACTTACACTACAGCAAGATTTATTTTAAAGCTATAGTACAAGGTAACGTGGCATTGGTCTCAGGACAGACACGTAGTGATTGGAACAAAATAGAGAGTCCAGTAATAACCCACAGTGTATATGGTCAATTCATTTTTGACAAAGATGAAAAGGCAATTTAATGGAGGAAGGATAATCTTTTTCAACAAATGGTACTGGAATAATTGGATAGCCCAAAGAAAATTAACTTTGATTCCTATCTCATACCTCTACAAAATTAATTCAAAATGGATCATAAACCTAAATGTAAAACTTAAAACTATAAAACTTCTGGAAGAAAATATATAAAGATATTTACGACCTTGGATTAGGCAAAGATTACTTTAAAATGACACCAAAAGCACAATACTTAAAAGAAAAATTGATAAATTAGACATTGTCAAAATTAAGAACCTCTGCTTTTTTTTTTTTTTTTTTTTTTTTTTTTTTTTTTTTTTGCGGTATGCGGGCCTCTCACTGTTGTGGCCTCCCCCGTTGCGGAGCACAGGCTCCGGACGCGCAGGCTCCGGACGCGCAGGCTCAGCGGCCATGGCTCACGGGCCCAGCCGCTCCGCGGCATATGGGATCCTCCCAGACCGGGGCACGAACCCGTATCCCCTGCATCGGCAGGCGGACTCTCAACCACTTGCGCCACCAGGGAGGCCCAGAACCTCTGCTTTTTGATAGGCACTCTTTAAGAGAGTGAAAATACAAGCTACTGCCTGAGAAAATATTTTCAAATCAATATACTTTCTGATAAAGGATTTATGTCCAGAGTGTACTTAAAAGATTCAGAGCTCAACAATGAAACAAATAACCTGATAAAAATGGGCAAAGATTTGAACAGACATTTCACTAAAGAAAATATATGATGGCAAATAAGCATATGAAAATATGCTCAACGTTGTTATCATTTAGCAAATTAAAACCACAAGATGTGGGCTTCCCTGGTGGCGCAGTGGTTGAGAGTCCACCTGCTGATGCAGGGGACGCTGGTTCGTGCCCCGGTCTGGGAAGATCCCGCGTGCCACGGAGCAGCTGGGCCCATGAGCCATGGCTGCTGGGCCTGTGCATCCGGAGCCTGTGCTCCGCGACAGGAGTGGCCACAGCAGTGAGAGGCCCGCCCGCGTACCGCAAAAAAAAAAAAAAAAAAACCCACAAGATGTCACTGACACACCTTTTAGGATGTCCAAAATTTTAAAAGACTGACGATATCAAGTGTTGGCCAGGGTGTAGAGGAAGTGGAACTCTGATACACTGTTGGCAGGAATGTAAAATGGTAAAAACCACTTTGGAAAATAGTTTGACAGTTTCTTTAAAAGTTAATTGCACACTTTTGACTCAGCCACTTCTCTCCTAGGCATTTACCCAAGAGAAATGAAAGCATATATCTGTACAAATACTTGTACATAAGTATTTATAGCAACTTTATTTGCAACAGCCGAAGTTTGGAAACCCAATGTTTATCAATAGGTAAATGGATAAATATTTACCTGTGGTTTATCTGTCTAATGGAGTAGGACTCAGCAGTAAATGACTGTTGATGCATGGAACAATATGGATGGATCTCAAAAGGTTGAGTGATAGAAGCCAGACCAAAAAATATATATATGATATTTTATGATTCAATTTATATAAAATTCTAGAAAATGCAAACTAATCTAGAATGACAGCAGTGGTAGGTTGTGGGGAATGGGGATGGGTGGCGGGTTGGAGATAGGGCAGAGTACAGGGAAACTTTTGCAATGTGTGATGAATACATTCATTATCTTGATCATGTTGTTGGTTTCTTAGGGATGTACATGTGTCACAACCTATATGTGGAATCTGAAAAGCCAAACTTGTAAAAAAACAGAGCAGAATGGTGGTTACCAAGGGCTTGAGGGTGGAGGAGGAGGAGAGATGTTTAAGTGTGTAAACTTGCAACTAGGAGATAAATTCTGGAGATTTAATGCGTAATTAGTGATTATAGATGCACTGCTGTATTATAAACATCAAATTTGCTAAGAGACTAGGTCTTAATTATTCCCTTCACAGAAGAAGTAATGGTTATATGATGTGATAAAGATGTTAACTAATACTACAATGGCAATCATATTGCAATATATAAATGTATCAAATCAACATGTTGTAAACCTTAAACTGACACAAGGTTATATGTCAGTTGTAATATATTTCAATAAAAATTTGTCTGCGTTATAGTAATTACTCAGTAATTAGCCCTTTTTATTATTATTAGCAGACGTTTGGAAACCAGAGGGATAATTCTTATGAAATAGGCTTTTGACTCAGTGGGAGATTGGTGTAGTGAACTCAAATGAAAGGACTCAGGAGACTGGTTTCTTTAAGTGATCACACCACATTTTGAAATTAAGCCTTTTCACTTCTGCTCAGAAACAAGGCTGCAAATATGCCTTGAAGCTTTGTTTGCAGAAAATGACAAGTTTCTCCTCTATCAGTAGCCATTCCCTTTGGAATCTCTGCATTGCTGGATTGGTTCCTAAGAGTTCAGTAAAATAAGTTGTGAACAGGATTCTCTTTCGGTGGCGAATTCTTGTCAGCTGAAAATAAGACTAGCTCTAGAGCCTGGTTTAGAGATCATGATTCCTCTGCTGTAATAATCCTGACTTGTTCCAGAAGAAACCCTTTGATCATGGATTTTGGGGGTTGGTTGAAGCAGCATTTAACACAGACAACAGAAAGGGAGATGCCAATTAATTTAAGCCTGACCCCAAGGGGCCTCATGAATGTTGTCTGTACTTTTCCATTTTAGAAATTGCAGCACTCGAGATGCTGTCTTGGATCGGGTACCATTTGTGCTAGATTTGTAGGGATGATAGCAATATATCATTTAAGAATGTTTAACTTGGGTACATTGTGATCAAATTTTGATCCTGGTACCAAAGAAAAATACTGCTATAGAGGAGAAGGTGAACTACAATATTAAAAAAAATGACTGATAGACGTTTTAAGATTTGTGATGCCTCCATCATATTGTTACTCTTGTGTTTTTTTCCACCGATAATTGAGCCACAGCACAGGTCCTGCTCAATGCGCATCAAGAGAGCAGTGATTTGACCATGTCAGTTACATGGAGACATGGAGACCCCGTGCTTTCTGGGATGACTGCACTGAGGGCTCTGTGAGTGTAAGAACCAAGCTGGACTGCTTATGATCTGATCATATCCATGGCAACAAGCCCAGAGCCTGCCTCTTCCTAGGTGCTAAATCAATCATTGTTGAGTGGCTGGTTGATCTCTGAAATCTGCTACTTTCTCAACTATTAAAAAAAATCTATGTATCATCTATCTGTGCACCTGTTACATCCCTTTCTCTGTTAAAAGTGCTCATGTATTCACTCACTGAATTCTGACAACAACCCTATGAGGTGGGTGCTATGATTATCAACATTTTACAGATAAGGTAATTGTAACACAGAGAGGTTAAGCCATTTGCCTGAGGTCACACAGCTCATGAATCGTAGAGCATGCATAACCTTGTGGTATTTCTATGCTTCAGCATCATTCATTCATTCATTTTTACAAAGATTGTCTTTCTCTAAGGCCAGGTCTTTGGGATGTGGGAAGAATGGTGTAGGATAGATTTTCTCTTTTGTATACTTTTCCTAATCTCATGATTCTAATCAAAGCTGAAGGCAGAAAAGGTGAAGGCCCAAAGGAATTCAACTCTGTGTTGTGTGTGCATGAATGGATGGCCTGCTCAGGAGGGCATGATGGAGAGAGGCATAGAGGGCAACCTCAGGATCCCAGTGAGAACTTGGCAATGACTCTTTCTGGAAACTTAAGAAGAAGACTTTTCCCAATTTTAAAAAATTCCAGGGCTTCCCTGGTGGTGCAGTGGTGGAGAGTCCGCCTGCCGATGCAGGGGACATGGGTTCATGCCCTCGTCTGGGAGGATCCCACCTGCTGCGGAGTGGCTGGGCCCGTGAGCCATGGCTGCTGAGCCTGTGCGTCCGGAGCCTGTGCTCTGCAACAGGCGAGGCCACAACAGTGAGAGGCCCGCGTACTGCAAAAAAATAAAAATAAAAAATAAAAATTCCGTTTGTATGTCTTGGGTGATGGCATTCCCCCTGAAGATTAACAAAATAACATAGCTGAAAATTCTCTTGAAGTTGAGAAAAAGTATTTAACATTTAATAACAAAATTTGACCCTTGAACATTAAAATATATGTGAGTGACTTTACATAATCAATCCGATTTTGCTTTTCTATAGCATGAACCATGGGGATGTTTGGATGTTAAGGAAAAAATAATTAGGGTAAAAGGGGGAGTGGATCCTAATCCATATTCCAACTTACTAAAACTTCCCTTAACAGAGATAAACTTCCCTTAACAGAGGTGATTTGGTTTTGCTGATGGCATAATTTCAATAATGAATAATTCAAAGAAGCACACAGCGAATGTTGGCTGAAGACAGAAAAAAGTCTTTGAATTCCTGCTCCTTTTATGGGCCTTCAGAAACAGCTAACTACCGATGTGAAGCTGCTCTCTGAGGGAGAAATGGGCACTGTTCTTAAGCTAATGGGAAGTAATGGAGTGATCAGTGAAGCTCTTTTCTTGGAAGCCTAAGACAGGGTTTAGCTACCTGAAACTCTTCACATCACTGCTCCGGTATCTGGAATATTATCAAATGAGGGATGTCCAAATGGCAGGCATTTTCAGGGGAAGTTGGCCATCTACCTGAAGCAGTGCTGGGGTCTCTGGTGTGCAGATCTGGGAGGAAAACCAAAGTGAAAACTGACAAGGCATCATTTCATCCAGAAGACAGTGCAACAACGATTCCAGTTAGGTCTGCTGTTCACCAGTTTCTCCACGCCCAGAATGAAAATCCTTTTACCATCTGGATTCTGAGACTGTTAGGCAACCATGCTCACTGCTGGAGGAGAGCTGATGGGGACTGTATGTCATCAGTCAAGGAGCCCAGCTTCCTTCTCCACTGATTAGGGGCACAGAACTGCTCCCATTTTAGCTGCCCCCACTCTAGTTGCTGCAGGCCCCCATAAGCGATTTCCTTGCACTTTGTTGAAAACACAAATAGAAACAGACAGAGGTGAGTGGGTGTAAGTGAATCAAATGGATGAAAAGCTCTCTCTCCATGTGTTCGTACTTCTACCTTTGCTACCAAGCCCCAGTTTGCTCACCTCCAAGGTATTTTAGGAGCCTTTTAAGCTGATGAATGGGCACCAACTGAGAGCAAGTGGTAGGGGTGATGAAAGCTTGAGGCGTTGGGGCAGGAAAGAAATGTTTACCTATCCTCCAAGCAGTTTTACTAAAATGGACTGGACGCTTCCTTTCCACAGTGAACATTTCAAAACATGAGGGTGTTTCTGATTGTCACATGACTATGGGGCCTTCCCAGAACCCACTAGGCAGGAGCCATGGATGCAGCCTGTCGTGTAATGTGGAGAGAGTCTTATAAAACAAAGACATGCTATATTAGTTTCCCACGGCTGCTGTACCAAATTGTCACAAGCTTACTAGCTTAAAATAACCTGATAAGTCATTATCTTATAATTCTAAGTCTGGCATGGGTCTCACTGGGCTAAGGTCAAGGTGTCAGCAGGGCTGGTTCCTTTCTGGAGGCTCTAGAGGAGAATCTGTTCCCTTGCCTTTTCAAGCTTGTAGAGGCTGCTGGCATTCCTTGGTTCATGGCCCCCTCCACCATCTTCAAAGACAGCAGTGTAGCGGCTTCAAACCTCTTTCTGAATTCTGCTTTCTCTTGTCACATATCCTTCTGACCCTCCTGCCTCCCTTTTTCCCTTTTAAGGACCCTGTGGTTACCTTGGGCCCACCCTGATAATCCCACATAATCTCCCCATCTCAAGATTTTCAATTTAATCACATCTACTAAGCCCCTCTGACTATATAGGTAACATATTCACAGATTCCCAGAATCAGAACATAGAAAATCTTTGGCAGGGGGCATTACTCTGCCACCACACATGCCCTCCCCCGATGCCAAAAGTGAGTTTGGACTTGATTGGCTAAGAGTTAGGTGATGCTCTTTTCTTTCTGCTGATGGCTGGAGTCTTGTGTCTTTGTGGTTAGAGAGGCCTGATGATTTGGCAGGGGCTTTGACCCCTGCATGAATAATAGTGGGGCATTCCAGGCCAACACAAACTCCAGCCTCTCAGGGCTAGAGTTGGGCAGTATCAATCATCAATACCCCTTTGCTCCATCTTTCTCTCTGAAGAATCAGTATGAGGTCTGGGGTATTTTTCAAGTCTCAACAATATACCTTTGATTGGAGGCTCCATGTTATGGCCAACTGAATTTCTCATCATTCCTGGAACAACCCCTGTACATGCCCTTCATCCATCAGCCCAGCCCAGGCCAGTTTCCTTATTGGCTTCATTTCCATCCCTGCTCAGCCACTTTCTCTACATCTACACAAATTTAATTTGTTTACCTAAATTGTTGGTGAGCTTTGTCTTCTTCTTTTTTTTTTTTTTGCGGTACACGGACCTCTCACTGCCGTGGCCTCTCCCGTTGCGGAGCACAGGCTCCGGACGCGCAGGCGCAGCGGCCATGGCTCACGGGCCCAGCCGCTCCGCGGCATGTGGGATCTTCCCGGACCGGGGCACAAATCCATGTCCCCTGCATCGGCAGGCGGACTCTCAACCACTGTGCCACTAGGGAAGCCCTGTCTTCTTTCATTTTTTGAAATCACCTAATGTATTTTTTTTAAATATCTTTATTGGAGTATAATTGCTTTACAGTGTTGTGTTAGTTTCTGCTGTACAACAAAGTGAATCAGCTATATGTATACATATATCCCCATATCCCCTCCCTCTTGAGCCTCCCTCCCACCCTCCCTATCCTACCCCTCTAGGTCATCACAAAGCATCAAGCTGATTTCCCTGTGCTATGTGGCAGCTTCCCACTAGCCATCCATTTTACATTTGGTCGTGTATATATGTCAATGCTACTCTCTCACTTCGTCCCACCTTTCCCTTACCCTCTGTGTCCTCAAGTCCATTCTCTATGTTTGCGTCTTTATTCCTGCCCTGCCACTAGGTTCATCAGTACCGTTTCTTTTAGATTCCATATACGTGCGTTCACATACGGTGTTTTTCTCTTTCTGACTTACTTCACTCTGTATGGCAGACTCTGGGTCCATCCACCTCATCACAGAAAACTTGATTTTGTTCCTTTTTATGGCTAATATTGCACTGTATATATGTGCCCTATCTTCTTTATCCATTCATCTGTTGATGGACATTTAGGTTGCTTCTGTGTCCTGGCTATTGTAAATAGTGCTGCAATGAACATTGCAGTACATGTATCTTTTCAAATTATGGTTTTCTCAGCGTACATGCCCAGTAGTGGGATTGCTGGGTCATATGGTAGTCCTATTTTTAGTTTTTTAAGGAACCTCCATATTGTTCTCCATAGTGGCTGTATCAATTTACATGCCCACCATCAGTGCAGGAGGGTTCCCTTTTCTCCACACCCTCTCCAGCATTTATTGTTTCTAGATTTTTTGATGATGGCCATTCTGACTGATGTGAGGTGATACCTCATTGTGGTTTTGATTTGCATTTCTCTAATGATTAATGATGTTGCGCATTTTTTCATGTGTTTATTGGCAATCTTTTTGTCTACTTTGGAGAAATGTCTATTTAGGTCTTCCACCCATTTTTGGATTGGGTTGTTTGTTTTTTTGATATTGAGCTGCATAAGCTGCTTGTATATTTTGGAGATTAATCCTTTGTCAGTTGCTTCATTTGCAAATATCTTCTCCCATTCTGAGGGTTGTCTTTTCGTCTTGTTTATGGTTTCCTTTGCTGTGCAAAAGCTTTGAAGTTTCATTAGGTCACATTTGTTTATTTTTGTTTTTATTTCCATTTATGTAGGAGGTGGGTCAAAAAGGATCTTGCTGTGATTTATGTCATAGAGTGTTCTGCCTGTGTTTTCCTCTAAGAGTTTTGTAGTGTCTGGCCTTATATTTAGGTCTTTAATCTATTTTGAGTTTATTTTTGTATATGATGTTAGGAAGTGTTCTAATTTCATTCTTTTACATGTAGCTGTCCAGTTTTCCCAGCACCACTTATTGAAGAGGCTGTCTTTTCTACATTGTATGTTCTTGCCTCCTCTGTCAAAGATAAGGTGACCATATGTGCATGGGTTTAGCTCTGGGCTTTCTATCCTGTTCCATTGATCTATATTTCTGTTTTTGTGCCAGTCCCATACTGTCTTGATTACTGTAGCTTTGTAGTATAGTCTGAAGCCCAGGAGCCTGATTCCTCCAGCTCCATTTTTCTTTCTCAAGATTGCTTTGGCTATTCAGGGTCTTTTGTGTTTCCATACAAATTGTGCAATTTTTTGTTCTAGTTCTGTGAGAAATGCCATTGGTGGTTTGATATGGATTGCATTGAATCTGTAGATTGCTTTGGGTAGTATAGTCATTTTCACAGTGTTGATTCTTCCAATCCAAGAACATGGTATATCTCTCCATCTGTTTGTATCATCTTTGATTTCTTTCATCAGTGTCTTACAGTTTTCTGCATACAGGTCTTTTGCCTCCTTAGGTAGGTTTATTCCTAGGTATTTTATTCTTTTTTTGAAGTGGTAAATGGGAGTGTTTCC
Organism: Mesoplodon densirostris; assembly: GCF_025265405.1. Taxonomy (NCBI): domain Eukaryota; kingdom Metazoa; phylum Chordata; class Mammalia; order Artiodactyla; family Ziphiidae; genus Mesoplodon; species Mesoplodon densirostris. The sequence continues at coordinate 11,710,191 of NC_082661.1, read as the reverse complement.
TTAATTTCTCTTTCTGATGTTTTGTTGTTAGTGTATAGGAAAGCAAGAGATTTTTTTGCATTAATTTTGTATCCTGATACTTTACCAAATTCATTGATTAGCTCCAGTAGTTTTCTGGTGGCATATTTAGGAGTTTCTATGTATACTATCATGTTGTCTGCAGACAGTGACAGTTTTACTTCTTCTTTTCCAATTTGGATTCCTTTTATTTCTTTTTCTTCTCTGATTGCCACGACTAAAACTTCCAAAACTATGTTGAATAACAGTAGTGAGAGTGGGCACCCTTGTTTTGTTCCTTATCTTAGAGGAAATGCTTTCAGTTTTTCACCATCGAGAATGATGTTGGCTGTGGGTTTGTCATATATGGCTTTTATTGTCTTCTTCTTTAAGCTTTGTGCAAAGTCCAAGTTTTTTCCAATAAGCACTTTAATAATTAGAACCTCCTTTACCAGTTTCCTAAAATAACAACCCAAGTGCATCTGACCTGTCTTCTATGACTTAACTTTCCTTTCCAGTATGAACTGTGCCTTTTCTTGTTGCTGTACTGGATCTTATATTCCACCTTTTTTGTAGCACCCATTCATTCATTCATTTGCAGCTAATTTTTAATTGAGTGCCTGCTATGGGATAGGCCCTGTGTTGTCACACTGATAATATATATGGTTTACATTTCTGTCTCCCCATGTAGGTTGTGAGTTCCATGTGAAGTATAAACGTATGCAGACTGAGTCTCTAAAAGCTATACTGATGATAGATATCAAGTTTACTACTAGGCAGGAGAAAATACATTTTCTAGGAGGAAAACAAAATGTATAGCTAGTCACAGAGTTGGCATGCTGGTTTGCTGTATAATAACATGACTATGTAATTACCTCATGTTGGTATGAAGCACTAGGCTTGAGATATCCATCTAGATTTTGGTTTCTCTGCCTTGGTGTTTTTATATTGATTCTGATGTCAGAACGACCTTGAGCCCCTGGTTGAAGGGCCAGCTGAATAAGCCCTTGATGTAGCTCTGGGGATGAAAGTCAAGCCTATATACTGAGTCAGGGACCTATCCAGTCCCAGTTGCACCCCTGCCCTTCCCGGGGAGAGCCCTTCGGCTGGACGGACAATGTATGGATAAGTGGGGCCCAACAGCAGACCCAAGGGAGCAGAGGCCTCTTGGCCACCCTGGGCCATCTGGGACTTAGGTCGGCTGAGACCTGTCACTAGAACCCACCTCAGTGGGACCGGCCAAGGTCTCAAGACCCCCAGTCTGTGATAACTGTTGTGTCCCTGGCTTTGCCCTTTCCTTCTCCTATGCTTCACCTTCCTCAGATCTACTGGTGGGGTAATTGACCTCTGTGGCCTCTCATCGGCCAGCATACCCCTCGTCTTCTCTTCCCTTCCTCTGCCCCTCTCCTTCCTCATCTCACCTCTCTTCCTCTCCTTCGGACATTTACTGAGAAGCTACTCATGTGTCGAGCAGCCTATGGATAGGTAGTGAGTGGCCCAGTAATTAGCTGATTGATTGATTTGTCTGTTTACCACATGGGTATTGAGGAGTTGCCACAGGCCAGACATTGGGACTAGCATGTCTGGAGGAGGGGACGTGAGAGAGGGTGGCAAACTTGAGGAACTAAAACAGGCCCAGCATGGCTAAGCATATAGTAGGAAGGAGGGGGAAGGGCACATTGGTGAGAAATGATGCAGCGGGTGTTTGGACTTTGTCCTGTAAGGCCATTGCAGCATGTAAGCTGAGGAGCGACGTGGTCAGATTTGCATTTTAGAAAGCTTGCTTTGCCTAGAGTGTGGACCACAGACTGGGGAGGGGCAAAAGATAGAGGCCAGGAGACCATGGAGGTAGCTGTTGCTGTGAGTAGCTGAGCTAAGAAGGTGGGTTCAACTAAGGTGGGGATAGTGGGAATAGAAAGAAATGCAAAGATTAATGATGTGAACAGATATTGGGGAGTGGATGCCACCACCCTTGGGGAGTGGAGCCCACTGGTGTGGAGGAGGGTCCCTACCTCGGAGGAGCTCATAGTCTAATAGAAGTGATTCCCAGTTTCTGGGGTGGGATAAGGAGGGGGTGCCAGGAGGGCCAGTGAACCTCTGGGGAGGGACATGTGGTTAAACAAATACTCTAAAGGGGGGGCACATACTATATCATTCCATTTATATAAAATTTTAGCCACACACATTAATGTGTTAAGTGAGCCTATCAAAAAAAACTAATTAAAGTAGGGTTGCTTTAACCTTAACACTGCCCCAGCATAGTTAATTTAACACAATTATGCTTCATTCTGGGCCCTCTTTGAGACAAAAATAATTTTTTTGAATGCTCAGTACCAGAGAGCATGGTCCTCTGTAGATTAACAGAAAAGTATTTTTTTAGAAAAATATTTTTTAATATTAAAAATTCAACATTATGAAATCTAGTATGTATAGCATACCTCACATGGTGCATAAATGTGCATTTTAGGGCCAGTGTTTCAAAATTTCTAGCATTGTTTTAAATGTAAGAGTTTTATTAGCCAGGATAATATATCTGTTCAATTTTCAAAAGTCAACCATACAGCTATTCTTATGCCAAAAGTAGTTCAGGCAATCAACCCCCTGTTGAACTCAACAAACCTTGTATATAAACTTAACAAAAGAGTGTCCAATAACAGAAATAAATGCAAGCAAAATGATTCTGAAAATTCTAAATAAATAAATAAATACTCTAACATGCTCCATTTAAACACAATCTACATAAAGTGAAATTCTACAAGATCTTGGTTGGTGAGACCATGGGAAAGCACGCAGGAGTTGTGTGTTATAAAATGTGTCAAAATCCTGGCATAGTTGGAAGGAGAACATTAGAACAGATTATAAAATGATGGGATCCATGAATGGTTTGGACCAGGGGAAATGCTATTGTGAAAACCTCAAAAGGTTCTTTAATCTATCATGGAAACAAAGCCGTCTTTGGGGAAGATGCCCTTTGTTTTGGGAGACCACTTTGGTGAGCCCCTTCCACAAGGTGGAAGTCAAGGACTTGCCCTGGGCTACTGGGGGCACCTTACTCACCTATTGGACTAAAGATTCTCGTAACCTTGAAGGAAAAGATATTCAAAGCGTTCACATTCCTTGTGTTGCCAGAGCCAGAGGCTTGAAGAGGGCTCAGGGCTCCCCACTTCGGGGGAAATTACTATTTGATGCATCTGGCTGTGCAAAAGATGAAACCACAAGGTGAGTTGGGAACGGGCCACGAGGCATCCTTTGTACAAGAATGGCGACTCCATGGAGGGCGTGGGTGGCTGCAGAGATTTTATCACTCGATAAAGGGACGTGACTGTGGAGGTTTCGTGTGGGGATTATGAGTAAACCCCGGCAACCCGGCAGCTATCTTGGGTCTTAGGGAAAGGGGCCAATGAGGAAGCCCCATGAAATATTTGGTTCAGAGGGCTGTAATATGACTTCTTAAACTTTGGTAACAGCTCTGCATTTGCGGGTTCTGAGGCTGTGCTCACAAATGGGGACTGGGCAGATTAAAAAGAGAGTTGGGGTAGGATGGCAAAGCAGGTAAGAGGCAGCCGGCTCTGAAAGGTGAGAAGCTGGGGCAGAGTGGAGCTATGGGACCTGCACATACTTCCTGAGTGTTCTTGGGAACACTGATGGAGGGGCTTTTTGTAGTGATGTGGCAGGGAGCTCTGGTTCTTATTCCTTGGTTATTAAAGGAAAAGTGGTCCCTAGAGGGCTGTAAGACTTAGCTCACTGATGTTGTCCCAGAGGACTCCCAGGTGACAAGAGGAAGGATTCACTGGCTCCACTTGAGGCAGACATTGCAGAAGAAACGCCAGTTTGGTTCCCAGAATGGGGAGTTTTCTAGCTGGGCCCAGCCATTTGTCTTTCACAGGAATACAGACCCTCGGGACTGACTCAGTCTTCCAGCTGTTGAAGACTTACAGCAGCAGGAGTCAGAACCTGGCTCAGAAGCAATAAGAATAATGATGGCAGGACTTCCCTGGTGGCGCAGTGGTTGAGAATCTGCCTGCCAATGCAGGGAACACGGGTTCGATCCCTGGTCCGGGAAGATCCCACGTGCCGCGGAGCAACTAAGCCCGTGTGCCCCAACTACTGAGCCTGCGTTCTAGAGGCCACAAGCCACAACTACTGAAGCCCACACAACTAGAGCCTGTGCTCTGCAACAAGACAAGCCACTGTAATGAGAAGCCCGTGCACTGCAACGAAGAGCAGCCCCTGCGCGCCACAGCTAGAGAAAGCCCGCACGCAGCAATGGAGACCCAATGCAGCCAAAAATTAAAAAATATAAATAAATAAATCAATGTATATTAAAAAAAAATGATGGCAAAGCATCGAGAAGTCACCCGCATTGGGTGTGTCTGTGCCAGGCGCTGTCTGTGTGTTACCATAACTGTCCTCTGAGGCTGGTGCTGTTACCTTCCCAGACAGAAGGCACATGGAGGCTCAGCAGAGGCAAGAAGCCACCTGACTATTGGCCCAGGACTGTCTCACTCGGACCCTGAGGGCAGGTTTAGGTCAGGGGATTTGATTCAATGCTCAGGATTTGGAAGAGTAACCCCAGAGCAGGAGGCCCCAGCTCCAAGTCTGGGGTCAGTTCATTCATATCTGAGAACTGAACTCCAGCCCCAGGGCCCTCTGGTGGGACCCTAACAATCCCCATCTTGTGCCTTCACCACTGACTGGCTGCTGGGGTGTGTGCCCAGGGTGAACCCTGGTCAAACAGAAGTGTTCTGTGGGTGGGCTCAGCCCGTGCTGCCCACTGGAAGGCATCCTCCGGGAATCCTGCTGTTCAGAAACCCCATTACACTCATCTAGCTTGAGTTCCACCTCCCAGGCTCTGGAGCTGTAGGGGCCCTGCACTGGGTAGAGCCCAGGTAAAAGTCACTCCTGCATAGTGGGAGATCCACAAAGGCTTTCCAGCTCCTGCATGAAAACAACCACCAAATCCAGTCTTACTTAAGGATATTTTAAATTGGGTCCCGTTGGTGCCTTTGTGAAAAAGACAAACCCTGTGAAAAGTTGGCAGATCGTGCCATACAGGAGCTGATTTACACTTAGAATGCTTACTGCAGAATTAATGGACCCAGTTAAGAGATGTCCATAAAATGTAGGTGACCACAGTTCCAAGAGTGGAGATGGAAAGTGATCACCTCTGTGGCAGCATGTAATTTACTGAAGGCTCTAAGTTCACACGACGCTTTGTAAAATGTATAAAAAGATGAGGTTCCTGGCCCCAAGGACTGCAGGCAAGCCTCACTAAGACTCATTGTTGAGCGCAGTTCAGATACACGACAACCTGTGATCGCTCTCGGAAACACTTGAGGCAGAAAGGCTAAAGACAGCTGTTTGCTTTCACGAAGTGTTTAAAGGAGATTAAGAATGATGGTCTTGGAAGAAAGGCATAATGTTAACTTAGAGTGAAAAGGAAACGAATGTATGTCTGGAATGCCTCAGAGACAAGGAGAGATATTAAATGTCAAATTAAAAGACAAGTAATCGATGATAATAAATGCCTGCATCTATTAAAAAGTAGAAGTCTGCTATGGGCTTGGTGAGGCATAGATGGGTTTTGTTCTCCTGATTACATTACCTTGGGTATATCTTCTCTGGGGGCAAAAGGCTCCACATTTGGATAGGTTGTGGTTAGACATTTAGGTGGACCTCCTGACATGAGGTAGAACTTTTACACAAGGAAAGGGGCAGTTCTTAACAAACACTCCCAGCCCTGAAAACACACACACAGAGAACTGAGCTGTTGTAATCACAGTCTGATAAATCATAAAACCCCACTCCTGCCCCTCCTCACTTCCACACAATTTCCCTTCTAGAAGTTTTGAAAGGTTAACTGACAATCATGCGTCACCTGCTGGATGTGACACACCTCTCAGTTGTATTGCAAAACCTCCAAGTATATTAGCTGTGCTTACCATTACCTGCTTAAAGCCAGGTTTCCATTTTGAAAGCTGCAGTTTTCCAACAAATCAATATTCCCAAGCATGCCCTGGGCCGATAGCCCATGACTTCACTCCAGCTGAGACTTCAGTGTCTCCAAAAAAGGAGAAAGCAAAGCTCACTTCTCGGTGCTCATTCGCTTAGGGGAAATCACATTAAAATTCTGAGCACAGGGCTCTATGCACTGCCCTCATCCTGCCATGTTGAACTTTGTACCTGCAAGTGAGTCCATGGAATTGGAATTACTAATGTTTCAAAAGCTCTGTGTGGAAATGGTTAGAAAGGGAAAAGTGCTGGCAGGCAGTGCCCAGGCATCTCCTCCTCTTTGTGTGTGTGCACCCTGGCTCTGACACTTGGAGGTGGGGCAGTGCTGGGTGTCCTCCCGTGGGTCCGGAAGGCAGTGCAGACTGTGTGAGACTTCCATGGCGGGGAGGCTGACTGGCCACTGGTCGGAGTGATTCTGTTTTCCCTCCCTCCTCTCCCTCCTTCCCCACCTCCTTTTTTCCTCCTTTCTCTCTTCTTTTTCTCTCCCCACATCTTTCCTGTTTCCCTCTTTTTCAGGTATTACAGTTTGAGGGGTAGGTTGGATGGCTTCTGGAAGTTGGTTGCGGTCTCAGGACTCCCCTGAATCAGGCTTTAACCCCCTGTGCCCCCCTTCACGTGATTTCTAGAGCGTGTTGGAGCACAGTGGCGGGGAACACCTTGAGTGGTGGTGAAGTTTCTGTGTCAGCTTGACTGGGCTAAGGGGTGCCTGGATAACTGTAAAACACTTCTGGGTGTGTCTGTGAGGGTGTTTCTAGAAGAGAGTAGTATTTGACTGGGTGGACCTGGTAAAGCAGGTGGTCCTCTCCAATGTGCATCATCCCATCTACTGAGGGCCCCATGGGACAAAGAGGTGGGGGAAGGGTGAATTCACTCTCTATCTTCTCCTGCCCTTGGACATCAAGTGCTCCTGGGTCTCAGGCCTTCAGACTTGAACTGAATTATTCCTCCAGCTTTCCTGGTTCTGCAGTTTGCAGAGGGCAGATCATGGGACCTCTTGGTATCCATAACCATGTGAGCCAATTCGTATGTTAAAATTTCAAATATATATATAGATTGGTTCTGTTTTTCTAGAGAACCCTGACTAATACACTCTGCTAGTACTTGATTGTTAAATGGCCTTTGGACCTGAGACCCAGTGCAGATCTCCTTGATAAGATGGGTTTGGCCACATAGAGAACCTTTGTTTCCTAAACCTAAACTGCTTCAGAGGAAAGCCAACCTGACACTGCCACCAGCTCCAGGGGCAGTTGTACCCAGAGAGAATGAAATGGCAAGAGAGCCCTGTTGGTCCCCATGCCCAGGGCTGACCTGGTGTGGCTGCTGTGTGGGCAGAGCACACGGACGCTTCAGTTCAGACAAGTGAGAGGCGAGACCTCTTAACCAGCCCCTCTAGGTAAAGGTGGTGTTGACCTTGCCCTGGAGGCTGAGCACACGGCCTAACAAAGTCTCCTTTTCGCTGGGGGCTGACAAGGATGGAGTGTGATGCGGAACACTTGCGTTTCTTCTACTAAAGGCTGCTAAAAATCACCCACCTCTATTATTTATATCTTTCAGTACAACATCTACCATTTTTTGAGGATCTCTATTATTCCCATCATGCAGGAAGGTGACTAAGTGTGAATTTACACAAATCTAAAAAAATTTGAGTACTGTATATTTAGATGCTGAATGACATATAATTAGCTATTAAAATCAAAATGTTTCTAACAAAATAAGGAGTTTTTAAAATATTAAATACCAGTTTCCATTTTTTCTTTTGACATTAAAAACAATTTCACTAGCCCCATAATGTTTTGAGACATTCTCTGAAAATAAGATTGCTTTGTCAAGATTGTTCTAAACAGTCAGTCAAATGTGCACAGCTTCATTTTCTAAAAGGTGCAAATCAAATCTGTTTTATACAATTAATAATATGGGTGCTCACCTTATTTCTTTGAATTTCCACCAATTCTGCATTTGTGAAACTTCAGGGGTAAATTAACGGTTAGAAACCAGGTGTCTTTTTACCTTCTTGCTTCCTCCCCACTTCTTCCACTGTACAGGCAGTGGCTCTGCCCACCCAAGCCTGAGACATGGGCTGGAGCAGGTCCTGCAAGCCCACAGAGTGCTGTGAGGTCAAGATGCCTGACCCCTCAGCCCTCGCTGACCATGTGAGTTTCCTGTCACTGCTGTAGCAAACGACCACAAAGCAAGTGGCTTAAAACAACACACATATAGTCTCTCATAGTTCTGTAGGTAGAAGTGCCACGTGGGTCTCACTGGGCCAAGATCAAGGGGTCAGCAGGACTGCCTTCATTTCAGAGGCTCTAGGGGAGAATCCATTTCCTTGCCTTTCCAACTTCTAGAGGCTTCCCCATGTTTCCCTTCTTCCAGCTCCAAAGCCAGCAGCCGCCGGTCAAGTCCTGTCCACACTGCATTTTTCTCTCTGTTCTTCTTCTACTTTTAAGGACCCATGTGATTAGATGGATCACACCCAGATAATACAGGATAACCTCAAAGTCAGTAAGCTTCACTGCATCAGCAACCTTAATCCCCTTTGCCATGAAAACCAATATATTCCCAGGTTCTGAGATTAGGATGTGGGCATCTCTGGGGGGACCACTCTTTTGCTTCCCGTACCAGCCCAGGCCTGCCCGGGTCTAGCTTTGAGTTCCTGTGTCCTCCACGCTGCTCAGTCTAACTGTACTGGCCTCCTGGATTCCTCCCTTCTCTGAGGTAGGTCAGCTTCTCTACCAGGCAGAAGAATTCTCTCAGAGTTGGAGCAGGAGTAGCTGAAGCCTGGGGAAGCAGGGTGAACTTGAACAGGGCCCTGGGACTGGAGGGGTGGGAGTTCTGGGCCCTCTACCGGGGAAGGTGGGAGGTGGCCTGAGGCCATGGAGGGAGTGCGCGTGTGGGGTACAGAGCTGGGCCCGTGCAGAGCCCCTGGGGAATCTGCAGTGCCAAGAGCCTGCTGCTGAATAATGATGCTTTCACTGCACTGGCCCCAGATCAGTAACGCCAACCCACCCATCTGTTCCCACACACCCACGGCGAGGTGTGTGCACATTGTTGAAAAGGCCCAGGAAACGTTCAGGTTATAAAGTATAGCCTGACAGCAGTTTAACCTTGGAGAATAATTTATTTAACTCAGGATGACTAGGGGCTGGGTGTTTCCCTTTCCCACTTACAGGAAAATCTATTCTTGGCTGAAGTTGATATTTGATTTTTCCTTTTATGCTCTTACATTCCTGCAGGTGATAAATAGTCTTTTAGCAAATGCTGACTCTCTCTGAAATCCTGCTGACTGTGGCCTAATTTCCTTCTTGTGCATTGATGAGACTCCCCACAGCAGAGATTGATCCAGCTCGTTTACAGTAGGGTTAAGCCATTGATTTTAATCAAATCCTCTTTTTAGAAATCAGCAGAATGTATCCATTTTGGGTCCCTCCTCTCTCAGAACATTAATCAACTCGTTAAGTAATTTCTTCCAATTTATGGGTCCCAATTAGCCTCTCTCTGGAGACACAGAGAATTAGGTGAGACATACTGTTCATTTCCAATATCATTGAGTCATTAATTTTGAATCCTCACGTCCAAAGTTCAGGGAAATTATTCAGTAAGATTTTAGACCATTTTCCAGTGTTTTCACTTTACATTTCATATGTCAATAATTGGCTGACAGTTAGTGGGTGACAGTGCTTTGGACCAGAATCTCTTTGTTGGAAAGGGTCACGTAGGGAGAGCTCCTGCTCATCCAGTCTCCTCCATTGCTGGAATTCTCTCTCAGACGGTTTCTCTAAGTCAGTGATCTTCAAACTTTAATGTGCACAAGAGCTACATGGAAAGCTTGTTAAAACAGTGTCATGGGCCCTGATTCTAATTCAGTGGGTCAAGGTGGGACTTGAGAATTTGCATTTAAAAAATTATTTAAAATACAAATTGTGTATATTTAATGTGTACAGTATGATGATTTGATATATGAATACGTAGTGAAATGATTAGTACAATCAAGCTAATTAACATTATCCATCTCTGTACACCATTAACCATTTTTTTCTTTTTTTTTTTGTGATGAGAGCACCTTAACTCTCTTAGTAAATTTCCAGTATTCAATACAGTATCATCAACGATAGTTATCATGCTGTACTTAGATCCCTGGACTTACTCACCCCACATAACTTCAACTTTGTACCCACTGACCAACACCTCCTCATTTCTCCCATCTCCCTACCTCTGGTAACCACCTACTCCCTGCTTCTGTGTATTTGACTTTTCTAGATTCCACATATAAGAGAGGTCATGCAGGGTTTTTTTTTTTCCTTTCTGAATCTGGCTTATTTCACTGAGCATGATGTCCTCCACGTTCATCCATGTTGTTGCAAATGGCAGGATCTTCTTGTTTAAGGTTGAGTAATATTCCATAGTATATATAAAACACAATTTCTTTATCCATTTATCCATCCACAGACATGTGGGTTATTTCCGTGTCTTGGCTATTGTGAATAATTGGCAGTGACATGGGAGTGCAGACATTCCTTTGAGGTACCTTGAGAATTTGCATTTCTAACGAACTCCCAGGTGATGCCAGTGCTGCTGGTTTGAGGACCACACTCTTGACAGTGCTGCTCTAGACAGAATGCTTTGGACAGCTGTGCGAGGAGAAGCTTTGACGGGCTGTGGGAAGGAGGGCAAGGTGTTTCTGTGTCACCAGACATTTTAATACCACAAATGGTTCATCTAAATGGCTCCTTCTGGGGGACTCTAGGCAGAAACACAAGACATTGGGTCCCAAAGAGGGTGGGGAAAGAGAAATGGAGGTGAGGTGAAAAACTAAAGAAATAAACTTCATGTAATTCTTAACTTTGCTAGGCCAGTTTTCTCCCTTTATAGTAGTTTCCAGGAAGAGTATCTGGGTATTGTCTCTGGTTACTTCTTAAAGTTTCTTCATAAACTAATAATTGCCACACATACTGCATATTCACCATTGCCAAGAGCTTTCCTGTTAATTCAGATTCATTTAAGTTCATCTGTGTGTGTTGCCTTTTTTCTCTATATTGTTTCAGTGAGTATACTTTGGGGAAGAAATGGAATTTCATTTGAAAATATAACTACCTTAAAAAGTTGCCTCTGAGGTAGGTAAAATTGTAGTTGGCTTAATTTTCAGAAGTGCCTTAAAAAAACCATCCTGTCACCAACTGATTTCGGTGAACAAGGAAACTCCTCCAAGTGTGAAATCTCCTGCCTGCACTTTCTGTTTCTTATAGAATTTTGGAAGCTGGTATTGTTTTAGTATTGTATTGTTTTGGTATTGCTTTGCCATGATTTTGATAGAATGAAGCTCTTTGTAAGGTTTAATATTAATGATAACCATTAATGAATATGTATGGCATGCTCACGCAAAACTTGAAGCATTTAGAAAGAATGGTATTCTGGTTTTTTAATACACTTAAAATATGATTTATAAGTGAATTTTTAAGGAGGCAAACATTTATAGAACATTCTGTTTACTTTATAAAATATTTCACCAAGAGTTTTCTCTATGTAGAAAAATCTACATCTATAACTTAAGATCTGATTTACTTTTTAAAAATGGAGTAACAATATTTTTGGAACAACATCATTGTGAAAAATGAGGTAAGGGCGTGCTGGGCATTCTGAGAGATGAGGTAAACAGAAAATCATAATTATGAATTTGTTAAGTGTCAAGGTTTCAAGTTTTTCACTTATGTTTGCCGTGACTAAGCAGTATCCTTTCTCATGTAAATGAGAAGAGTTTAAAGGAAGAAGTAAAACTTGAAAAAATGGGCCAGGGCTACTCAATGGATAGATTAGGAAAGTGCTTAGAAAATTTGCCAATGACTTGGGGACATGATAAGGAACGAACCTAGGAAACCGAGGAGTGAGAAGTTTGTCAAAGGCTACAGCAGCTTGATGACCTGCTGCTAAAGATGATAGTGCAAATGATTCTCACTGTACATTATGGCACAGTTCCCTTGACTTTGAGGCCCGGTTTTAGTTTTATTTCCATATAGTCTTTTAATAGTCATAGTTTATCTTTAAGTATAATTCCAGATTTTCGAAGCCTCCTCTCCAAGGCTCTGTGTAAATGCAGGTAGAGCCGGGCCAGAAGGAGAACCAAGCAGGATTCTTTAGTTCAGGTAATGACTTCCTCAGTTCTTGCTGGTTCACTTCCAAGCTTCTTTATTCCTCCCTTTTACCCACCTCTTGTTTAGAGCAGCCGTATCGGGAGCAGGAAGCTTCTTCTGGGTTCCAAATGTGGAGTGGCTGTGATCTAATTCCTATTAGCATGTTACACGCTCGCTGACCCCTTTCTTCTCGGCTCTCAAGGAGTACATGATGGGTGCCCACATGTTCTGGGACTGAGCGTTTTTTGACTCAGGGCTGGATGATGGAAAAGCTATTTTCCATGCTTGATTCATTTCACGGCCCAGCAAGGCCACAGGGGCCTCACCTCAGTATTACTAATTCACATCACACCGCAAAGGAGCAGACTGGGTGTCAGTCTGGCTTATTAAAGAGGACCCGACGACTCGCAACACCAGCCAAGAGCTGGTAGCTTTCCAGACTCTCAGGAAGCAGGGGAAGTCGGCTCTGGCGCTCTCAGACTTTCCTTTATTTCCTAAGGTTTTACCTTAAATACACTTCCCCTCTTCCTTCCTTCAGTAGTGAGCTCCTACCGTGCTTTGAGGCTCATTTCAAAGAGAGCTTTTTCTGAGGAGACTCAGCAGTTCACCCAAGCACAATTCAGCACTCTGTCATCTGGATCACCCTGAAATTTCCACACATATCTGTAATGCAGCAGTGACCTCTTTGTTTTATGCTGTTTGTGTTTCTCAGTTTCCAGCTCCTACTTAGCACAGAGCCAGGCACGTTGTATTTATTCAGTAAATGTTATTGAGTGCATCCCATTCATCCATGTTCAACACACATTAACATAGATCTCAACACACCCCTTCATCCTGACCAAGGCCAATGTCTAGTGGCACAAATACCCAAGTTAAGGCAAGGTTTAATTCTCTGAAAAAAAAAAAAAAAAAAAAGGCTAGTGTTAGTAGACAGAAGGACAGAGGTGTCTGGAATTAGACTTCAATTCAAATCCCAGCTCTTCCCTTAGCCATGTGGTTTGGACACACATTTCTCCTGCCTAAGGCTGTTTCCTCATCTGTGGAATGGGACATAGCACACAATGAGCTTAATGTAAGGATTAGATGAGGAAACGCAAGTAACATGCTTGGTCTGCTGACTGGGATCGGTTAACAGGGGCTGTTCTTAACATGGGAGCCGTGGAGCTTGGATGCTTACCCATCTTAAAATCTCTCTGCAGAAAATGCACACTCTCACACACACACACAACCCTCATGCACATTGCTTTCTTTTCTTTTCTTTTTTTTCAATTGGGGTATAGTTGTTTTACAGTATTGTGTTAGTTTCTACTGTACAGCGAAGTGGAGTTCCCTGTGCTATACAGGAGGTTCTTATTAGTTATCTAATTTATACGTATTAGTGTATACATGTCAATCCCAGTCTCCCAGTTCGTCCCACCCCCCACCCCCTGCTTTCCCCCCTTGGTGTCCATGCACTTGTTCTCTACATCTGTGTCTCTATTTCTGCCTTGCAAACCAGTTCATCTGACCATTTTTCTTTCTTTTGGTAATGTATAGCTCAAGCCATTTGCTTTTCTACTCAGATTACTTTCAACTAATTTGCTTTTAGCTCAGTCCTAAAAATGTCTAAGAATCACATGCCCTTTCATTGTATTCAGTCTGCAAAGTTTTCTCTGGCCTTGAGAATACTTTGCCAGCGGCTCCTTCATGTGTGAAGTGAGTCTGTCTTCCTAATGTATGAACTATCCTATCACTGATAGTTTGGGGCTACTGGCTCCTACTGGGGACAATGCTCTCTTCCCAGAGCTGGATCAGGGACCAGATTCTCTTGGCTCTGTCCTGGGGCTCAGATGGAATTGTGATTTCAACCATCTGGTGGCCTTAAGGGAAAATGGCAGAGTAATGGTGGATCTGGGTGAATCTATCTATCACTGACGCTGAAAAAAAAAATCACGACAAAATAAAAATCAGCCAGAACACAGCAGTGGCAGCATCCTCGGCAATATGATTCAGCATCAAGAGTGTGCTTCCTCATATATACAATGGAATATTACTCAGCCATAAAAAGAAATGAAACTGAGCTATTTGTAATGAGGTGGATGGACCTAGAGTCTGTCATACAGAGTGAAGTAAGTCAGAAAGAGAAAGACAAATACTGTATGCTGACACATATATATGGAATTTAAGAAAAAAAAATGTCATGAAGAACATAGGGGTAAGACAGGAATAAAGACACAGACCTACTAGAGAACGGACTTGAGGATATGGGGAGGGGGAAGGGTAAGCTGTGACAAAGTGAAAGAGCAGCATGGACATATATACACTACCAAACGTAAGGTAGATAGCTAGTGGGAAGCAGCCGCATAGCACAGGGAGATCAGCTCGGTGCTTTGTGACCGCCTGGAGGGGTGGGATAGGGAGGGTGGGAGGGAGACGCAAAAGGGAGAGGATATGGGAACATATGTATATGTATAACGGATTAAATTTGTTATAAAAAAATAAAATAAAAAGTAACAAACAAACAAACAAACAAAAAAAACAGTGTGCTTCCTGAGTGGGGGTTAGGACCGTCTCTCTTTGTATAAAAAAGTTTCGGGTCATAGAATGCTAGATTGTTAGAACTTTAGAACTAGAAAGAAAATCCTCAGGACCCTCCCTCCCCCAACTCCATTTGAAGAGTTGGAGACCTAGAGAAGAATGGAAGTAGATCCCCAGTGAGTTACAGGAGAAACAGGAAAATGGGACCCCGATCTCATGACTCCCCTGGTCACTGTTTTTCCTAGATTTCCGTGAAATACCAAAAGCAAAGAGAAAGGAAAAGTGAAGAGAAAGGAAATCAAGCTAGGATGGCATTTCTCTTCCTTCACCAAACTTTTGTTCACTTGATTCTTCCTTCTCTTGGATACTCAGTCTGCCTGGCGTTCTGGTTTCTAGTAGGGGAGATGCCACACCCCCTCTCTCGATTCTTTGTCTCCCCTTGTAGACTTGACACCCTGGCAGGGCTTCAGTCTCTTTTATGCCCTCAACCACTTACCCACACAGTGCTCTTCCCAAATATTAGCTAAAGGAGTGAGTGAAAGAACATGTAAATATACATTTCTCTTGCCTTGTTTATACAACACCTCATCCACTTTACTTTAGCATTGCTCTCATAGACTACACGGCTTGAATACAAATATATTATTTTATGTCACAATGCTTTTTATTTTTTTATTTTTTTTATTTTATTTTATTATTATTATTTTTTTTTCTTTTTGCTGTATGCGGGCCTCTCACTGTTGTGGCCTCTCCCGTTGCGGAGCACAGGCTCCGGATGCGCAGGCCCAGCGGCCATGGCTCACGGGCCCAGCCGCTCCGCGGCATATGGGATCCTCCCAGACCGGGGCACGAACCCGTATCCCCTGCATCGGCAGGCGGACTCTTAACCACTGCGCCACCAGGGAGGCCCACAATGCTTTTTATTTTTCTTTTCTTTTTTTTCTTTTTTTTTTTTTTTTGTGGTATGCGGGCCTCTCACTGTTGTGGCCTCTCCCGTTGCGGAGCACAGGCTCCGGATGCGCAGGCCCAGCGGCCATGGCTCACGGGCCCAGCCGCTCCACGGCATATGGGATCCTCCCAGGCCGGGGCACGAACCCGTATCCCCTGCATCGGCAGGCGGACTCTCAACCACTGCGCCACCAGGGAGGCCCACAATGCTTTTTAAAACTAGTGCTGTAATCTTATGCCCCTCTGGGGATTTGAAGCAAGTTATGGTACCCCCTGGATTAAGTATAAGTGATGCATCATTTAGATTTTTTTGATTACAAATATTCTTTAAAATGTTCCTTTTTCCTCAAAACCAAATTCATACAGAGATTCCATGCTTTTCATTTGTGTTAAGGTCTTCATTAATATTTGGATCCTGTGTGATGTTAGGAATATTATAGTTTAGTGGTTGAGAAAAGGGACACTGGAGTCAGACTGTCTCTGTTCAGATGCCTGCCCAGCCTCTTACCCTCTGTATGATCTTGGGAAGCTCTTTCATCTCTCCTCAGCTTTAATTTCCTCATCTGTAAAATAGAACCTACCCCATAGGATGATTGTGAGAATTAAGTGAATTAAGAATGTAAGGTAGTTGACTAGTATCTGTCACATAGTAAATGTGCAATAAATGTTAGCTGTGATGATGATCATAGTAATCAAACATAATAACTGCAGTCCAGTGAATATGAGGTTCAAAGAAGAAGAAAAGAGACGTTGAGTAGACAACTTATTCCTGAAAATTTGTTCCCAGAGATTTCAAGCAATCTAAGAAATGATTTCCATCCTGTTTTGGCTCTGTATCATGTCAACAAAGCAGGTGGAACTATGTTTCCAAGGCCTCCTTGCTGTGTCTGGTTCTGGATTAGAGTTGGCTATAAGAAGATTTCGCAAAGGATGTAGGAGCAGAAGTGAAGTGGTGGCCTTTGCCCTCTGAAGGTCAGTGTGGGGAGCACCTGGTGGCCCCTCATCTTGGTGCTGGCACGCTTTTAGTCACGGGACTTCAGGTGAGCCCATAGCTCCTCTCACTCTCACCAGACCTCTTCCACCAGCTTTGCCAAGTCCTGGGGCAGGTGTGTGTGATACTCTGTGGCAGGGGACACGAGATTCTTCTGCCAGTCACCACTTCCTCAAGGTTAGTGCGGTGAAAGACAGACACATGTTCTGGTTGTGTTGCAGTTCCCAGTTTGTTCTTGTGTGTTCTAGATCATCTCTACTGGCTTCATTGCATCCTTGATCTCTCCCTCCTCATGCCCAGCTTTTCTTCCTGACTTCCATCCCTGCCATCCCACAGGGACTTCAGACCCATCACAGATGTAAAGTCAACAACCTTCTATAGACTACTTCACGTGCTCCTATAGGTTTATAGGTGACCAAGTAGTTGTCATCACAGAACATTTTAGTGAAAATATGGAGCATAATGGATTTGGTTGGTTGTTTCTAAGTGCACTGGATAACTTGAGGGAAGTGATTCTTTATTACAGGTGTCTACAAGCGCTACTGGGCAATACCAAATGCTTGATGGCAGGCCATCAAGTGGCCATGTGACCCCAGCTGCCTATCATGAACTGGGCATTGCCCACTAAGCCATCAGGTTGGGTGTGCATAGCAGCATTCCATCATCCACTGTAAGGAGTATATATGAGATTGGGTTTGAGCAGATAAAGTGTGTCAGTAGACTCATGTTCATGGAATTCACTGGTTTGACTGTGTCCACATCAGCCTGAAGCTGCTGACCTGATAGGCACTAAATTGCCTTTTTGAAGATCCACTTACAGGGCCAGTTGGGTGAAAATATCTTGTACGGCTGAGATTATATGCTCTAAATCAAGAGTCCATGTATGTTCTGTTTCCCCCATAATATTCATGGGACTGGGAATCAAAGGGTGAATATGGAAGTGGCTCTTCTCATTATTACTCCTAGTGACCCAAGAATGAATTTGCTTTCCATCTCTGAGACTTCGGGTCTATTGGTCTAGAGATCTTAGTTCCTAAGGGACAAATGCTTCCACCAGGAGACACAGCATCAGTTCAATTAAATGGGAAATTGAGGCTGCCAGCCAACTACTTTAAGCTCCTCATGCCAGTGAATCAGCAGGCAGAGAAGAGAGTTTCTGTACTGACTGGGGTCAGTGATCCTGACTACCAGGGGTTCCTTCTGTGCAGCAGAGATAAAGAGGAGCACTTCCCAGAACCTCTTAGAACTACTGTGTCCTGTAGAAAGCCACAGGGATCTAATTCAGCCAGGACTTCCAATAGCCCAGACCCTTCAGAATCAAAGGTTTGGGTCACCTCCCCAGGCAAGGAATCATGCCTCACTGACATGCTTGCTGAAGGCAAAAGGCATATAGAGTAGACAGTGAAAGAAGACAGTTATACAAGCTCTTACCAGTTGCAGAAATAAGTTGCAGAAGCTGTAATCGTCGTGAGCATTTTTTCTTTATTTTGGTATGCCTATACTTGTGTATGTATTAATTATTTTCTACCCCTCCTTTCCATGCCCCTACCATCTTATGTAAGATGTGTTAACAGCAGTTAACTTTATATCTCAGTATTTAAGTTACAGGATATCAAAAGAGGAGTGTGACTTGGCTAGAAGAAGAATGAACATGACTCAGAGATAGATAAAGGGATAAAGAGGATACAGATATCCTCTTTTTGGGAGTGTGCTTTCAATTGTTCAGGGTATAAGTACATGAAGTGCATGGTGAGAGGTGGAATGCATGATTTTGCTGTTGTCTTTGTGAGTTAAATATGGTTAAAAGAGATGTGTATGGATGCCCAGTTGACAAGAATTGGACTGTGGTAGCTTTATACTCTATGAGCTTAAACTAAGTTAAAATAACACTAACCTTTTAAGAAATGAGATGAAATTATTAAACATTGAGCTGCTACAGATAGTTTTCACAAGGAGACGGAGTTTAAGCAAACAAATTAAATGTAACTTTAAAAAGAATATCACACGTGTTTTGCTGGAGTCTTCCAAACATTAGGAAGAGGGAAAAAAAATCAATTCTGATTAGTAAGTACCGAGAGGATGAAATAAAACCTGCTCAGTTAAGCTTTGGCAAAGGAAATTGGCTTCGCAAGGTTATGGATTGAGTGGAGGATTGTTTCAGAAGTCATTGAGAAACAAATGGAGCAAACCTGATTCCCCGTGGTCAGAAGGCTGAACTGAGAACGGTGATTGGAAGCAAAGTCAGTACTGGGGCTGAAAGTGCAAGTCTAACAACGGCTGTGAAACAGAGGCTCACAGTGAGAGAGGCATGAATTAAACTCATTTCTTCCTCACTCGTTGGGCCTTCTTGCATCTATTAAGAGAACTCTAGCAGCCTTACTGATCCCCTTCTCTTAATGAGGAAAGTCAAAATGAGGTGAAAGAATCTTCAACACATGGTGCTGGGAAACTGGATTTCCTAATGCAAAAGAATGAAAGTGGAACTTTGTCTTATACCATATACAAAAATTAACTCAAGAATGAATTACAGACCTACATGTAAGACCTAAAATCATAAAACTGCTACAAGAAAATATAGGGAGAAGCTTCATGACATTGGACTTGGCAGTGATTTCTTGGATGACACCAAGAGCACAGCCAACAAAAGCTAAAAAAGGGGAAGGCGACTACATCAAACTTAAACACAGTTGTGCATTAAAGGATGCAATCAACAGAGTGAAAAGGCAACCTACGGAGTAGGAGAAGATATTTGCAAACCACGTATCTGATAAAGGGTTAATATCCAGAATATATAAAACACTCTTGCAACTTGACAACAAAAAAATCAAATAACCCAATTAAAAGATGGGTTTAAAATTGAATAGACATTTCTCCAATGATTATATACAAATGGCCAACAAGCATATGAAAAGATGTTCAACATCACTAATTATCAGAGAAGTGCAAATCAAAAGCACATGGGAAATCACCTTACCACCCATTAGGATGGCTACTATAAAAACACCAGAAAATAACTGCCTTGGTAAAGTTGTGGAGAAATTGGAACCCTTGTGCACTGTTGGTGGGAATGTATAATGGTGCAGCCACTATGAAAACAGTATGGAGTTTCTTCAAAAAATTAAAAATAGAACTACCTTATGATCCAGCAGTCCCACTTCTGGGTATATACCAAAAAATTGAAAGCAGGGTCTCAGGTGTTTGTACACCCATGTTCATAGCAGCAGTATTTGCAATAGCCAAGAGGTAGTAACCCAAATACTTTGTAGCATAGATGAGTGGATAAACAAAATATGGTATGTACATACAGTGAAATACTATTCAGCTTCAAAAAAGGAAAGAAATCCTGTCATATGCTACAAAATGAGTGAACCTTGAAGACATTATACTAAGTGAAATAATTTGTCACAAAAAGACAAATACCATATGATTCTACTTATATGAGGTATCTAAAGTAGTCAAATTCATAGAGGCAGAGAGTAAAATGATGGTTGCTAGGGGCTGGGGTAGGGGGGAGGACGGAAAAAAGAAGAGTCATTGTTTAATGGTAGAGACTTTCAGCTTTGCAGTATGAAAAAGTTCTGGATCTGTTTCACAACCCTGAATATACTTAACACTACTGAACTGTGCAGTTAGAAATGGTTAAGACAATAAATTTTATGCTATGTTTTTTGCCACAATAAATTTAAAAAAAGAAAACTACGGTGAAAGATAGTGTTCTCTGGATTTTTTTTTACTCTGCACTGTCTCCTAAAAAGAAAGCTTTACAAGTCTGCCTCCTGGTAAGCCTCAGGGAAACTTGATCAGAAATGCAACAATTCATATGCAAAACAACTCGCTCTGTGGCATTTCACCTTTTCCAGCTGTTGCTCATCTTGAAGGGCTGTTAACATGTACCATCTGCTGGCTCCCAGAGCCCTTTTGTTATCTGTGCCCGAAGGTTTCACTGCCTCAAAGTCAACTAAAAGTAGGTGTCACTTCTTTGTACTGAAGCCAGGAAACTGCCGAACCCTAGTACTTCTCATTGATCAAAGCATTTCAAGATGTTTTGATTCACACAAGACGCCATGATCTCACCTTCCATCAAGTTGAATAGACCGGGATGAGCATGAGTGGTAACAGTCTTCTGAAACCCAAATTCAAAAATTGATCAAATGCTTTGCCCAGAAATAAGATGGAGTAAGCTTTGTTTAACTATCCTTACCAAGCTGTCATGTCTGGAAGCCATCTACCTGGATATACTAGCTGATCAGAAATTCCCCCTGCATTCTGTTTCATTTATTTAATAAACTTAAATAGTACTTTCTGTGAACGGGTATCATTCTATTTTATAAATACTAGTTCATCTAATCCTTACAACAGTCCTATGAGTTAAGTACTAATATGATTGCATCTTTTTTTTTTTTTTATGATTGCCTCTTAAGATGAGGAAGTTGAAGTACAAAGAAGTTAAACTTTTGCCCAAGATCGCATAGCTAGTGAGTGGTAAATCTAGATTCAAACCCAGGCAGTCTCGTTCCAGAATTCATGTTCTATATTTGAGGAGAAAAGAGCAAATCTCAAGGAAAGCAAACATCAAGGAAACAGATCTGCTTTAAAAATAAATTACTACTTTGGGACTAGTTTACTTTCATCTATTTCCTTTACCAGCTATGGTATCATCTCAATAATGATTATTAAGTAGTATTATAATTTTGGCTAATATTGATTGAACTCCTACTACTTGACCCTAATTTTGCTGTTTTTACCATACATTTGCTCACATAACTATACTACAGCTGCTGAGTTATTTATCCCCTTTCGTACACTGCAAAACTGAGGCCCAGAGAAAGAAAATAATTATCCCAAAGTCACACAGAGCAGAAGCATAAAGTCACACACTATAAGATTATAGCTGGAGCCATTTTTGGAGCCCACACCACACACATAAACTCTTCAAGAAATCAAAGAAAAACGCAGTCCTGTACTTTCATATATAATGAATACATTTGTGAAAAATGACGACAGGTGTTAGAGAGGGGCCATTGGTCTCTATAGGGGGCCACCCACTAGAACGGTGGCCCCATGAGAGATGGGGAATGCACCTCTTCTATTGCAGACCCCAGACCCTATACATGCCCAGTACACCGGCCGGCAGATGCTGGGCATGAGTAGGGTCTGGTGTCTGCAATGGAAGAGGTGGGGGTCACCACATGTGCAGATCACCACCTGCAATCTTTGCTGGAGGCGTTGGCAGTGGCATCACCATTCATTTCTTTTATTTGTTCATTCATTCATCTATTTATTCGACATTCGGGAGCACTTGTCCTAGTCCAGGCAAGGTATCAGACACAGGAGGTCTCTGCCCGTAGATCTCTTTTGAAAATTAAATGGGCCAATGCAAGTAAAAGTCTTCATATTGTTTACTCACTGTAAGTGCTCAGTAAATCTACTAATTCAAGCACCCAATCCTAATTCCAAATTACACATGTTCTAGATCCCAGCAGTATTAGGCACCAAGTGGACCTGCAAGAGGCACTCGCAATAGCTCCTCCAGGACGGATGCTGTGATCACCTTCATTTCACAGGGGGGGAAACTGAGGCATGAAGAGGTCTTGTAACTTGCTCAGGGTTGTACAGTTTAATGAAAGATTTTCCCCCTCCTCCACCATAGCTGATTGATCCAGGGGTGGAGACACCCTTCTCAGCCAGGCTAATCCAACAACTCCTTCTGGGAAATGTAAACTTACATGGAGATGTACAAGTAGGGGTGGGTGATGGGGGTGAGCTACCTTGAAACTCTCAGAAGGACCTTGAACCCTGGCAGCTGCGTTTCCTGCAGTGCCCCAGTTCTGCTGTTTCCAAGCCCTGGCAACCCAGTTCTGTAAGCTTCCTAGTATCCTTCTGGAAACCCTTCCCCTTTTGTTTTTCAAGTAGCCACAGTCAGATTCTTTATTTGCAGCCACAGTTATTTTAATGAGTATATCTCTGTTGAATTAGAAATCTGGAAGATGAGCCTGGACATTTATTTTTGGAAAAGACTGCTGGAGTGACTCTGCCCACGGTTAAGAAACACTGCCCGAAATGACTGAGAAATTGTACCTCGTGCATATTTAAAGATTCTTAACTGCAATATGACATCTCTGCATAAATTGAGTCCAGCTAATTATTTGCAGTGAAAATACATTGGTCTCATAAATGCTCTGCATCACTTATAGATGTAATTTCATTTATGTGACTCTGCTCTTGGAGGGAAATGCCCTTTAAATCAATGGAATTTAGTTGGCTATGGCCTGTTTACCAAAGTTCATAGCCCGATCACCACAAAGCAAAAACAGGCCTCAGTGACACTTATTTAGAGAGAAGAATTATTGGCTGCAGTCAGGGGCTGCTACAGCAAATTAATTCTCTGAGGTTAAAAAACAGAACAACCTAAGTTCTAGGAGATAACTGAGTAATGCACTGCACGGGACGTATTCAGGTCCTAGCCGTGTCACTTAGTGTTGAATTGTGCAGATAGTTTTCTGTGTCTAGTACAGTCTGACGGCACTGGGCTCTAGGGGCTGTGTGGTAGAATTGTTTACTCTTCAGTACCTATTGCACTGTCCCCAGCCCCACCCTGTGTATCCCAGCCCCCGGCACTTAGGTATCTTGTTCTGGCCAGTGGGTCATGAGTAGAAGTGACAGGTGTCACTTCTAAGCTGCAGCATTTAAAAGCTGGCATGCAAGCCTCCAGCTCTTGCATCCCCTGCCTTAGCAACTTGGAAACCATGTGTTGAAATGGTTGTGTCACATGATGGATTGATCTGGATTGCAAGTCACTACAGAAAGGAGCGTTACCAGCAGACTTCGCAACAGCGAGTTGCAAACCTTTGATGAGTTAAGTGTTAAGCTATTGAAAAGTAGGAGGGTTTTTTTTTTTCTTTTTCCTTTTTGCCATTGCTAAGTGTTATCCTGACTGATGTGGTAAATAACTCCATTTTCACCAGATCAAGGTTTCTAAACCTCGGTGCTACTGACATTTTGGGGGCAGATAACTCTTTTTTGCGGGGGATGGCAGTGGGGGAGCTGTCCTGTGTATTGCAGGGTACTTAGCAGCATCCCTGGCCTCTATCCACTAGTGATCCCCCATCAGCTTTGACAACCAAAAACGTTTCCTGGCATTGCCACATATCCCTTGGGGGTGGTAATGGGGTAAAATTACCCCTGGTTGAGACCCACCACCCTAGATAATGCATGAGACATATTCATTGTATCAGCCCTACCATCTTCTCTGTGTTGGTTAAGGTATTAGTATTACTTACAACTTGTTCATGCCACAGCACAAAGAACACTAGATTGAGTTAAGAGACCTGTGTTCAAGACTGAGAGCTTGGGCAAATTACAAACCTGTTGCTGAGTGCTTTGGTTGCAAGTGGCAGAAACTAACTGTGATTAAGTTAAGGACGGAAAGGATTTGTTAGGAGGAGATGGGGAGGGTAAAGGAAGCAAGGGAGATTTGAGCAACTGGGTCGGTCACTCCAGGGATCTTGGCAGCGGACATTGTGGGCTGTCCCTTGATTCCAACAGCCTTCTGCCTGGAAGTTCTCTGCTTGATTCAGATTTCCAGAAGACAGGGCGTCTCATTGGCTTTTCTTAGTCATGACTCCTGTAGCTTAGGGAGGTGGTAGTGATACAGGCAGCTGTAAGCAGTGTCCTTTGATCAAAGCTTCATCAAAACCGAATGTGATGTGGGAAGAGATGTTTCCTAAGGGGAAGGGAGATGGCAATATCAGAAGAAGAGGAGGAGGGAGGCTGGGCAAGCAGGAGCAGATGTCTGTTGCAGGGCCCTACTTTCTGTATCTCTAAGATGGGGATGATAAAACCTGCCCTGCTTACTTCACAGAATGCTAAGGATCCAATGAGATAACTGTGAAAGCAGTAAATATCAGAGAGGAACCTTGAGATGTCAGAAATGAACATGACTCAGGGACTAGTGTTAACAGGATGCATCTTGATGCATACATGATAAGGCAGGACTCTGGGACATGCTAGAGCTTTCTCATTTCAGTGGTTGGTTATAGCCAGAAGCTTTGGTTTTGGGGTGGAGTTTTATGGGATTGGGGGCTCCTTAGGACATCTCTGGGAGAAATGAGGAACATGAGAAAATTTCATCTGCTCTTTCCCTTCTCTGTGCCCCAACTTCAGACCAGAGAACCAGGCTGTGGGGAGGTCAGAACATGCAGAGCAATGCTTTGCCCCTTCTGTTTGGGAAACCTCTATCCTACCCTGTTCTGCTTCTCGCTCCTGTGGAGCAATGCATACAAATGGTGTTAGAGCAAAATGAGAGATTGCTAGAAACTCACAATCTAATCCCTTGGGCTAAAGAAAGGAAAAAACAAACACAAGTGCCAACAGGAGGAAGTTCATTTAAACCCAACCCCAAATCCTGAAAGCTATCGGAATGAGATGAACTCACGAGAACCAGGAGAAGGGGCTTGGGGGGTTGGAGGATTGGAAGGCCATGGCCTCTGCAGAGTCTGATTTTGGGTCAGTGCAGAACAGAGAATGTTTACCTGAAATCTATTTGGCCTAAGACTTACAGTCTTATTATTTCTTGACAATGATAAAATTAGATGAATGGGAGTCCCATTGTTGTCTTCAAGGTAAGGGAGGCATAAATGAAGCCAGTATCAGCTTCTCCCAAATCCTAAATGCGTTTTCACTCATTTGGAATATGACCACTTTGACTCAGTTGTGCTCTGTCACTCATCAGTAATCCCATCAGCCCAACTTCACGTACATAAATCTGGAGCCCCAGGGAGGATGGCTTTGTAAACCCGTCTAGCCGCAGAGGCAGACAGGAGACCGTCGCGGTAAGACTACATCAGTGGAACAGTGCCAGACATCAAAACTACGGGTATTTGATCAATTTAATGTGGAGTCAAAGAATAATTGTTAAAAGAAATCATGACCAAAATACATTAGGGACTGTGTCTCTCTGAGAACTAAGACTGGCAGGTGCCCCCTCAGCCCTTAGATCCCTCAGACCCACGCAGGATGCTTCCTGGGAAAGAGAGAGAAAAATGTCCAGTGAAAGATGAGAAAGCTAATATTGTTATTTTATAGTCCGTATCATTCATGTTGCACTTGGGTTAGCAGGCTTATTCAGTCACTTACTGAGTGAATGTCTACTGAGGGCCAACTATAAGCAACAAGCCAGGGATGCAAAAGTGAGCAGAGTAACTGCCCTCAAGGAATTTACAGTCTAGTGTAGTAGATCAACCCTAATAAAAAATCATACAGTGAGTACAATACTGTAATTGTGACCAGGGTTATGGAAGGGTAGGCATGTAACACTGTTGGAAATCATAATGGGGGAATGGCTCATTGGGCAGGTCAGGGGTTACTTTCTTGAGGAAGAAAAGATTTAACTGAAATCCAAAGGAAGAGTAGGAATTAACAAGGAGAAGAGATTTGGAGGTGGGGTTGGAGAGAGAGGTCTATATGTCTGGGTTCCATAGGGTCAGTGAGTATGCTGTGAGATGGGCCCCAAGTACAGGGTTTTAGTCTTTATCCTATTGAAAAGTATTAAACAGGAAATGACACAGTGAGATTTGCATTTTGAAAAGGTCACTCTGTGACATGGTGAGTGCCACGTATAGGCTAGTACTGGGGGTATTTGGGGGTCAGGGTCAGGCTGTGCAGAACGTCAGGACTCCCAGGTAGATAAGAGAGAATCCAGGAGCAACAAGGTGGTCTCAGCCTACGTGGCAGGTGAGCACTAGAAAAAAGGTTGGAGGTGACCTCCTTCTGAAACAGTGACTAGTCTAGCCATGGACTTCTTAGGTACACCTGCCCAGGAAGTAACTGGAGGTGAGACTAGGGAAGTAGCCTCACCTGGTGGGAAAGGGGATTAAAAAGGGGGTGCTGGTTTTGCCAGTCTCCATAGTTTAATTCTTGACTCAGAGAAGCCATGGCCTGCCCCTCCTCTGTTCTTCTTCTGATGGACCCTGTGTTCCTATTATAGATCCAGCTCTCTTGTTTTACCATAGAATATGCAGAAAAATATTGGCTATTATTACTGAATACTTCAGGAGTTCAGAAAATAAATTGTGTTATACCTGTGGGGAGCAGAGAACTCTTGTTGGATGAAATCGAGATGGCTTTTGAGCTGGGGATTGAGAGATGCCCAAATGGAGAGGGCAGGAAGAGCCAGTGTCTGCCCACCAGGAAAAGACAGGAAGAGCACGTGTTTAAGAGGGCACAGCCTAAGCAGGGACTCTAAGGGAGAGGAGCAGGAGCTCTGAAATGGCCAGTGGCCAGAAGAAATGGGATTGAGAGGCAGGAGAGTCGTACCTAAGAGCACAGACTGTGGACCCAGACTGCCTCAGCGCAAAGCTCCGCTCTAACATGTCTTAGCTTTGTGACCTCAAGTAGATTCCATTACTGCCCTGTGGTTTAGTTTCTTCACCTATGAAATAGGAATAAAACCACCTACATTATAGGGTCATTATGGACACTAAATCTGGCACATGGTAAGCACTGTATAAGTTTCAGTTATTACTACAGCAGTAGGAGGCACTATTATAAACACAAGTTGAGTCTGTATAATGAAGGGGTCCAAAACCAGGCTGCAGAGTTTGCAGAAATGAGGGTTTTCCAGATATTCTGTTATAGATTTCTAATTTAATTCCAGTATGGTTAGAGAATATACTCTGAATGACTTGAATCCTTTTAAATTATTGAGCCTTTTTTCGTGACTAAGGATATTAGAAAGTGTTCTATGTGCATTTGAGAAGACTATGTATTCTATGATGGTTGGATGGAATGTTCTATAAATGTGGATCAGATCAAGTTGGTTGATAGTGTTGTTCAGATCTCCTGTATCCTTACCAGTTTTCTCTCTACTTGTTCAATCAATTGTTGAGAGAGGGGTATTGAAATCTCCCACTATAATTGTGAGTGTTTCTATTTCTTCTTGCAGTTCTATCAGTTTTAGCTTCACATATTTTAAATCTCTGTTATTAGGGGCATAAATATTTAAGACTGTTACATTCTCTTGATAAATTGATCCCTTTATCATTATAAAATGACTTTCTTTGTCCCTGGTAATAGTCTTTGCTTTAAAATTTGATGTTAAATATGCCACTCCAGCTTTCTTTTGATTGGTGTTAGCATGATATATGTTTTTCATCTTTTTACTTTTAACCTTTTGGTGTCTGAATATTTAAAATGTGTTTCTTGTACACAGTATACAGTTGGGCCTGCTTTTTTTTTTAATCCAATGTGATAATCTGTACCTTTTGATAAAGTACTGAGACCACTTACATTTAATGTGATTGTTCATATGATTGGGTTTAAATCTATCATTTTGCTGTCTTTTTCTTTTCCCAGTATTCACTGTTCTCTTTTTCCTTTCCTTTCGATTCCTGACTTCCTTTCGATTTCTTGAATTTTTTTTTTTTTTTTTTTTTTTTTTTTGCGCGGTATGTGGGCCTCTCACTGCTGTGGCCTCTCCTGTTGCGGAGCACAGGCTCCGGATGCGCAGGCTCAGCGGCCACGGCTCACGGGCCTAGCCGCTCTGTGGCATGTGGGATCTTCCCGGACCAGGGCACGAACCCGTGTCCCCTGCATCGGCAGGTGGACTCTCAACCACTGCGCCACCAGGGAAGCCCTCATTGAATTTTTAAAGTTACTATTTTATCTTCTCTGTTGGCTTATTAACTATAATTCTTTGTTTTGTTTTCTTAGTGGTAACTTTAAGGTTTATGGTATACATTTTAACTTATCATAGTCTATCTATATTAAAGTGATATTATGCCATATAAGAACTTGACAATAGTTTGCTTTCATCTCTCCTACCTTGATCCTTTTGCTATTTTGTCATACGTTCTGGTTTCACATATGTTATAAGCCCCGCACTGCATTATTATTTTTCTTTAAACAGTCAATTATCTTTTATATAAATTTAAACAATAAGAATAAATTGTACAATTTACCCAGGAAGTTCCATTTCTGGTGCTCTTCATTCTTATGCATAGATTCATATTTCCAACTGATGTAATTTTACTTCTGCCTGAAGGACTTCCTGTAACATTTCCTGTAGTGTGATTTTGCTGTTTGTATGTTCTTTCTACTTTTGTATGTCTTAAAAAGTATTTTTTCATTTGCTTTGAAAGATATTTTTCGCTGGCCAACATTGTTTACTTTCGGTTCTCTACAGATGTATGTGCTGTACTGTCTACTTGCTTGCATTGTTTCCTATAAGAAATCTGCTGTAATTTTAAAGGATCTTTGATCCTGTATATTTAATATGTCTTTTTTCTTCTGGATGCTTTTAAGATGTTATCTTTATCATTGGCTTTGAGCAATTTGATTATGATGTACCTTGGTGAAGTTTTCTCCTCCTCCTCCCCTCTAACTTCTCCTTTGTGCGTGTGTGTGTGTACACGCTTGATGTTTATTGAGATTCTTGGATCTGTGAGTTATAGTTTTCATTAAATTTGGAAAAATATAGCCATTATTTCTTCCAATACTTTTTCTGTCTCCCCTTTTCTCTCCTCTCTTTGGGGTCTCCAAGTACACATATATTAGGCCACTTGAACTTTTCTCACAGTTCACTGAATCTCTTAATTTTTTAAGTTCTCTGGTTTTTCTGTGTCTTATTTTGGATAGTTTTTACTGTGAGATTTTTAGGTTCACTAATATTTGTGTCTGCAGTGTCTCATCTGCTGTTAATCCCACCTGGCGTATTTTTTATCTCAGCTAATGTAGTCTTCATCTCTAGAAGTTTAATTTTGGTATTTTTTGTTTCTTCTATATCTCTACATAACATTTGAACATATGAATTCCTGTTGTAACAACTGTTTTAATGTCTTTGTCTGCTAATGTTAACACTTGTGTCCGTTGTGGGTCAATGTTGATTAACTGATTTTTATTCTCTTTAGTAGTTACATTTTTTGGCTTGTTTGCATGCCTGATAATTTTTGAATGTATGCTAGTCATGCAATTTATTTTGTTGGGTGTCCGATTTTGTTTTTGTATTTCTATAAGTTTTATTGAGTTTTGTTCTGTGACAAATTTAGGTTACTTGGAAACACTTCAATCCTTTTGGGTATTGCTTTTAAGGATTTTTTTTAGGTAGATCCAGAGCCATACTCAGTCTGTGTTTAATTACTTCTCATTAATACGGTAAACTCTTCTGTGTTCTCTACCCAAGGTCTCATGAATCATGGGGTTTTTGCAGTCTGACTAGGAGAGGCAGACATATTCTCAGTTCTTTGGAGCACTGGGCACTGTTACCACTAATCCTGTCAGGTGGTTCTTCTCCTAGTCTCAGGAAGGTTCTGCACACACGTGTGCTGATCAGAACTCAGCTGACTATGTGAAGGGAAGGAACACTCTACACATCTCCAGACTTCTCCCTCTGTGAAGCTCTTTCCTCTCCGGTACTCCATCCTATGAATGATAGCCACCTGGATCTCTCTCAGCCCTCAATTCTGTCTCCTGAGTTCACGGAGCCTGCTGGATGCTGTTTGGTGTCCCCAACCTGTGCAGTGGTAGGGAAACTCTCTCAAGAGAGTAAACTGGAGCACTTGTAGGGCTCATCCTGTCTCTCAGAGATCACTGTCCCTCATTGCCTAATATCCAGTGTTTTGGAAACTATTATTTCCTATATTCTATCCATTTTTTGGTTGGTTTGGGTGGGAGGGTAAATCTACCTGTCACTCTGTCTAGGCCATAAGTGTAAGTTCCAGGCTGCAAAGTTTGAATGTCATTCTCTAAGCAATGCAGAAGCATCAGGAACTGGAGAATGATCATTCCTGGGTGTCCAGAAGGTAACTCTAGTAGTGTTTGTAGGAGGGACTGGAGAAGAAAGTCAGAGACAGGGAGGCTTTGCAAAGCCCTAACAACTGGCAGTGAGGACCCAGAGAAGACAGGAAGTTAAGAAATTCTAAAATTCTAGTATGGAAAGTATCCTAAAATAAAATGCAGAAGTCCAAGCTTGCATAATGGAAACATCATCTAAAGTAATGTGTTAAGAATTTGCAGCATTTTGTCTGCTCCTGACAACTCAAAGTGAAGCTTGGATTAAGTTAGAAACAGTGTTATCTGTAGTGCCCCTCAAACACTAGGCACCTAACACCCTCAGAACTGGAGATTGTGGGACTCATCAGAAGCATCCCCAAAGGCCCTGTGGAGTCTGATGGCTAGAGATTCTGTAGAATTACATAACCTCAAAGGGCTTCTGGAAGGTTGTTCTTGTTTGGACAACATTTGAGGATATTTCCCATGAGAAATCACCATATTTTATTCACATACATTTGGGAACTTTGTGAATAGCAGAGAATATTTTAGGCTTTTAGGAAGCAAATCTCCAAATGTGCTTATCACAAAGCCTTTGAGTTTTCAAGTCACTTTGGAATGAGAATATTTTTCTTCCAAACCACCAAAGTCTAAATTCAGCTGGGATTTTTACATAGGAACAGTGTCTTACCCCAAGTTACTGGTATGCTTAATGCTAAAATAATATATTTAGGATAATAAAGTAAAGTGGGGAATAAAAAAGCACAAGGCATAGTCGAATAAAATTAGTCTTGAGAAAATGTGCCCTTCCCACTTTGAGGGAGTTGGGCTTAAATGAAGTCTCTTTAAACTTGGTATGGGGAATGATTGTTTGAGGAGCAAAGATCAGAGAATATTAACAAGTTAGTGTTGGAGAAACGCTACTAGAAACCTCTGAGCATCCCTGCTCTAGGGGAGCAGTTCTGGTTGTAAAAATGCTCTCTCTGACCAGGAAGGAGGACAGCCGAGAAGGCGGGTGTTAGCAGCCTGTGGCCGTGTGCCAGCTTCCTCTCACGGTAGGAGCCTGGGGCCACAGCTGTGCCTTCACCTTGAATTCCTTTAGGTTTCAGAATGGCTCACAGACCATCCTAGATGTAGAGTCTGTCATACAGAGTGAAGTAAGTCAGAAAGAGAAAGACAAATACCGTATGTTAACACATCCCCCAAGATTCTTGCTGATAGCCCCATAAAGAGACCTTCAGGAACTATAAACACCCTTATACACAAACCCTTTACAAAGTGAATGTCAACCAACAACAAAAAGTTACCCTTCCAGAAAGTTAAATTCAGGAAAGCGGACCTGTGATTTCTCAAATATTTGAATACAGTATAGCTACTGGAGAATTATTTTTATTATGAAGAGGGAAATGGGTGATCAAGGTGGCAGGAGAAAGAAGAATAACACAGAACCTAGAGAAACCAGTGAACATAGTAAAAAACAAAATCCCAATCTGCATTTAGTTTGGTTGCTGATAATGTTAAGTCTGACTACCCCAAACAATGAACGTTTCGTTAGCTACTTTACAGCATTGCTACAGAATTGTTATCCTCTGTGTGGTGCTTTTGAGGCTGGTACGGTGAACTCCCCTTCTCATCCTTCTGATGCCCTTGGAAACCATATTTGGAGGCTGGCATGATCGGTCATGGTGGGTACAGCTTTGGCTGCTTAGAGGGCCTTTCTCATTCCTTGCGGACCCAACCCTACTCCTATAGTCAGGAGCCCTTATCCCTGCCATAGGAATGGGTATTTGACCCAGGCCGGCCAATTAGGAATCCTTTATGGAAAGGCTGTTAGGTGAAGGATAGGTACATGACCCAAGTAGGACCATTCAGAGTCTTCTCTGGATGGGTACATAGATGTTGGGAGAGAGAGAAAGTTCCACTTTCCACTGAAGGTTACTAAGCTTGCAGGTACAAGTTAAGTTGCTGGCTGAATGCAATTGAGCAGAAGGAGGATGCCACCAGGGAAATGTGAACGGTGGAATCAGAACCTGTTTTTGTAATTTTGTTAAGTACCTAAATGAGGCCCGTTTCATGACAGATGGAGGATTTGGGGGATTAATGATTTTTTTTAACAGCTTCGTAATTGGAGACACTTATTTTTGATACAAATATGCTTTCTATCAGGTGGATTAAAACTATCATTCAATTCCTTCCCAGTCCTCCTGTCAAGATGACAAATGACCTATATCAGAAAAGTATCAGCTGGCAGAGACTGTCAGTTCATAATTTCACCAGCCCCAGAAAGAGTGGCGGCAGCGGCGGCTGCTGCAGTGTCTTTCTTCCTCCAGGAACTGGATTTCTCTGTGGAAAATCATCCCTTAACATCCAGTGCCCATGGATAGTTTGAACAAGAAGCAGCCCTCTTACATAATTGGGGAAGTTTAATGAAAACTGGCTGCCCATCCAGTGGTTGGCTGTTCTTCGTGAATAGTGTTAGCTGGGAAGAAAATAGAAATCTGCAATTCCTGAGTAGCTAGAACTTAAAGCATCCTATAAATGCAGGATTGGCCAAACCTCTTCCTGAGCAAAGCCAGGAGAAAGCTGGTTTCCAGTTTGGTTTCATCTTTGAGTTTGTGTAGGGATGCAGTGACCATGGGCTGGGTTTTTGATACTTGAGGAAAAGAGAATCCTGTTAAGTATTATTGGAGAGGCCGTGTGTTATTGGAGGAAAGACACAGATTCGTTCTCTCCTTGGGCCCATCAGAAACCACTAACTTTGCTCTGTCCTGCAGGAATCTTCCTTTTCTTGGTTGGCTAAGCACGCCCATGGGAATTCTCTCAGAGTACACCCCACCCCATTATCTATAATTGTCACAAGTGCAAAAGGTCTCTTTCTCTCTCATATAATCACACATGCATGCACACACACACACACACACACACACACACACATCAGAAGCACTTTCCTGGTGTGTGGCAACCTGGGGAAGAGTCAGAGAATTTGGAAGATGTCATAAAAACCATTTAGTACAGGGGTTGGCTAACTTTTTCCATGAGGATCCAGACAGTAATTCTTTTAGGGTTTGTAGGACTTACTATGTTGCAGCTACTCAGCTTTGCCATTGCAGCACAAAAACAGCTCCAGACATTATGTAAATAATTGGTGTGACTGTGTTCCAATAAAACTTTATTTACAAAAACAGATAGCAGCTGGATTTGGCCCTTGGGCCCTGGTTTTCTTACTCCTGGCTAGTCCTACGCCTTAGATGAGGAGACTGAAAGTCAAAATGATCTGCTGGCCACATTGCTAGTAAGGAGTCCAGATTTCAGACCCCTGGAGCCCAGTCACTTCCACTCACACTGCCTTACACTGCAGCCTTTGGTTCTTGAATCCAGGCAGGGGAGTCATCTAAGCCCTCCTTTCTCTGGGGGGCTACACACAGGCACAAGGGATGGATTCTTTAAAACAGGGCTTCTCGATTTAGGTTTGGTACTGCCACCAGGGTACTCATGGCTCTGTTCCCACGTGTGTTGGAGGCTGGGCCACGTCAGGTCACCACACAGTCTTCAAGGGAAACCCAAGTGCCAGAAGGGCAACTCTGACGTCACCCCTTCCCGGTGACTGAGAATGAATGCTCTAAAACACGTATCTTGGGGACTTCCCTGGTGGTCCAGTGGTTAAGATTCTGAGCTTCCAAGGCAGGGGGGTATGGGTTTGATCCCTGGTCGTGGAATTAAGATCCCCCATGCTGCAGGTTGCGGCCAAAAAAAAAAAAGATTAAAAATAAAATAAAACATGTATCTTGTAGGCTTGCTGGTGCCAGTGTCCTTGTGGTGGGATGAGCTCCCAAGGGTGGCTGCGACCATATCTCTGTCCATGGCTGCCTCTCAAAATCCAGGTGAGAGAGTGTTACACACCACGGGGTGTGGTGAAGGGCTCACACGTCTCCATCAGCCTTGTCTTCAGAGAGAGGTTGAGCACCATGGACAGGATGGGCCTGATGACCATGAAGATTCGCTGTGGTTGGCCTTCCAGGAGGGTGTGTCATCCCACACGCCCTGTCTCGGGGTATCTGGAGTCAGGAGGAGCAGAGGGAAGGGAGACGTAGACCAACAAGCTTCACGGGACTGAGAGGGTTCCAGAACCTCCCCACCCTGACGAGGG
The DNA here is from genome assembly GCF_025265405.1 of Mesoplodon densirostris. Lineage (NCBI taxonomy): Eukaryota > Metazoa > Chordata > Mammalia > Artiodactyla > Ziphiidae > Mesoplodon > Mesoplodon densirostris. The sequence continues at coordinate 11,675,690 of NC_082661.1, read as the reverse complement.
TCACCATTCTTTGACCTGACAAACCAAAGGCTGCCTGTGACCCACTGGCTTGGAGCAGGATCTTCAGGAAAACATCTTCGGACGGTGCTCACCTGGGCTCGGGATGGAGAGCAAAGGACGTAGTATTGAAATAGTACCTGTGAAAAGTCTGCATTAGAGGACGTTTGAAAGGAATTTTATTTTGCTGAATTAGATGCATTAATAAAAATTGATAGCCATAAAGATGGAAAAAAACCCACATCTTGTCCCTGCTTATCTAGATCAACCTCAGAAACCACACAGCTAATTCTGAAGATAATTCTGCAAATTCCTGCAGAGGGATAATTCTACCTTCTCATGGAATAGCAATATTCAGGACATTTTTTTACTGAGCCTTCCTGCCCTCTTCTTACCAAGCACACCTCACCACCATCCCCTGAGCCTCATCGCTCAGTTGCTTACACCTTTCAGGTAGTCGAGGATGCGTAGCTCTGGACCTTTACTCTTTATTTAGCTTGGCTGTAGCGTTAATTACTTTAACCTTGTCTCATGAATCACACTCCCCTGATTTTGTATCACTAGGTTAACTTCGCACTGAATATTCTCTGATTCACCTCTATTCTAGAAGGGAACTTGAACTGTAAACAGCTGTAGAAAAATACATAAAAGCCCAAATCGTCTTCTTTCCACATATTGGAGTTTTGTCTTATGGAAGACTTAAAGATGTTTTATTAATTAAAGAATTTGCAGATGAAATTATATCCCAGAACTCAAGTGGCTCATTTGATGTCTCCTTCAGTATAAGCTGGACAGAATTGAAATGTCATTGAATCTAATTCTGCTCCTAATTTGTTTAGTGATTGTTTGGTTGTAGAGAACAGACGCACAGCCAAGGTAACTTAAGCAAAAATCAAAATGAAATTTATTGGAAGAAAACTGGGCCCAGACCACAGAAGGCCAGCTGGGTGTCTTCAGGGACCCAAACCAGGACCTGGCATGTTGGGGCTGAGATCACCTTCTGTGTCTCTGGGGCTCTGCCTGTCATATCTCTCAGTTTCTGAAGAAACTGGATGGAGCCTGGTCTAGAGCTCAGGCCCTGAGCCTCATTCTCTGAGCTCTTTACCGGCGCTTGTCACACTCAGCAGGGGTGCCACAGGGCATCTCCAGATACTCAAGAATTTATCCAAACCGGAAAAGGTGTAGACCACAGGGAGAAGCCCCCTCATCTGTTCTCTTGGCTTTATATATCAGGTTCTATGTAAGAGAAACGTGTGAAAAAGGGGTTCTGCTCCTGTAGCATCAAGTACTTGGAATAATTGATCAAAGCAAACAACAAAACAGCAAGAACTATAACTAGTGGGACAACTTTTTTTTGACAATTATACTTTATTTGGTGGCAAATGAGCTAGCTGCCTTGTTTACCTTTAGAACAGGTTTCCTTTTGGTTCCTCAGAACAAAAGAGCCCGTTAGTTTTCTGGCTCTCTAAACATGGGGCAAAACAGAAAGCAGGGGCTGGAAAACTCAGGCTATGTGCAATAGCAGCCTGTTTTGTCAGTAAAGTTTTATTGGAGCACAGCCATACCTTTTCATTTGGCGACAATGGCAAAGTTGAGTTGTGACCAACACCCTCTGGCACACAAAGGCTAAAATATTTACTACCTGGTGCTTTACAGAGAGTTTGCTGATCCCTAGACTAAAGACATAAGACAAAAACTATTTTTACTTCAGTATGTCAAAGAGAGATGTCTCAGATGGTTCTGGAGCTAAAAGATAAATGGTGCAGGAGTCTGTGACGAGGAAACGCCTCGGAGGTCCCACATCTCAAGTTCATGGTGGAATCTGATCATGGGATTGTTCCGAAGAGTATTAGTAAACCAGGGGCCACTCAGGTAATGTGCTCGATCAAATGTTTTCAAGTACAACCCGCAGTTCAAATAGTTTGACAAGAGATGGACAAGCTACAGTCGTGTGTCAGTTATGACTAGGATCTTGGTGTATGTTGTTGTGACACCACAAGCTATGGATTAAACAATATCAAGCCTTGCAGGAACTGTTGAGTGGTTCTAAGGTAAACCCTGATGGAAAGTAAAGAGAAAATACGCACTTGACAAGAACTGAGAACACAACTTTTAGAGGGCAAACTGATGATTCAGAAGAGAATTTTGATATTTCAAGCTAAGGAGCAAACCTTGCTTGAGGCTGGCAGGGAGAGGCTGTGTTGGTTTCCGTGACAAAGTGTAGCTACTTCTGTCCTCTTCCGGTGCCTGGAGATGCTGAGGGAGGGAGTGGAGCATCCAAGGGACAGTGTTGCCTTGGTCACTCTTCCTTCTGACACCTGGTTAGCACCCCAGCCTCTTCTTCCTTGCCGAGAAGTCCCCCCACCTTACCCAGTTTACGTCTCTGTGCCTTCATTTTAATCTGACAGGCCTCCCGTCTTACGAAACATTTCTCCAAAAGTCTCTATCATGTGGTTTACCTTTATAATTGTGCTCTAGCTTTTCTTTGCCTTTAATATTTGAATAAATTAGCTCTTGTGTCAATAGTGTCAATGATAACGATATTAGTTATAACCTGGTATTCATCATCTATTGCATACCTTTTTATAAGTCAAGCATTTGAAATACTTTCACTCGTTTGACTCTCATATCAGTTCTTGGGAAGTGAATATAACTATAATTCCTATTTTACATATGATGACACTGAGGCTTAAGGAGATTAAGTACTTAAACAGAATAATTCACTTATTCATTCATTCAACAAATATATGTTGACTGTCACATGTGCTTACTATAGCGCTGGGTGTACTGCAGTGAGCACATTGTCATGAAGCGTGAAGCGTGTACTGTGTAGAGCAGCCAGAGAACAAACAAAGCAAACATGTGATTCCAAAGTGGGACGAGTGATCAGTATGAAAGGACAGGACAAAGAACAGTAAGCAGACACCACAGGCACATGCCTGTCTGGCCCCCAAGTTCGTTCAAACTAAAGTCTATCTCTGAGATCTATATTCTTTTATGTTTTTTAAATTTTTTATTTTTTTAACATCTTTATTGGAGTATAATTGCTTTACAATGCTGTGTTAGTTTCTGCTTTCTAACAAAGTGAATCAGCTATACATATACATATATCCCCATATGTCTTCCCTCTTGTGTCTCCCTCCCACCCTCCCTATCCCACCCCTCTAGGTGGTCACAAAGCACTGAGCGGATCTCCTTGTGCTATGCGGCTGCTTCCCACTTGCTATCTATTCTACATTTGGTAGTGTATATATGTCCATGCCACTCTCCCACTTTGTCCCAGCTTACCCTTCCCCCTCCCCATATCCTCAAGTCCATTCTCTAGTAGGTCTGCGTCTTTATTCCCGTCCTGCCCCTAGGTTCTTCATGACCTTTTTTTTTTTTTTTTTTAGATTCCATATATATGTGTTAGCATACAGTATTTGTTTTTCTCTTTCTGACTTACTTCACTCTGTATGACAGACTCTAGGTCCACCCACCTCACTACAAATAGCTCAATTTCGTTTCTTTTTATGGCTGAGTAATATTCCACTGTATATATGTGCCATATCTTCTTTATCCATTCATCAGTTGATGGACACTTAGATTGCTTCCACATCCTGGCTATTGTAAATAGAACTGCAATGAACATTGTGGTATAAGACTTTTTTGTGTGTGTGTGGTATGTGGGCCTCTCACTGTTGTGGCCTCTTCTGTTGCAGAGCACAGGCTCCGGATGCACAGGCTCAGCGGCCATGTCTCACGGGCCTAGCTGCTCCACGGCACGTGGGATCTTCCCAGACCAGGGGACGAACCCATGTCCCCCGCATCGGCAGGCGGATTCTCAATCACTGCGCCACCAGGGAAGCCCTGACTCTTTTTGAATTATGGTTTCCTCAGGGCATATGCCCAGTAGTGGGATTGCTGGGTCGTATGGTAGTTCTATTTTTAGTTTTTTAAGGAACCTCCATACCGTTCTCCATAGTGGCTGTATCAATTTACATTCCCACCAACAGCGCAAGAGGGTTCCCTTTTCTCCACACCCTCTCCAGGATTTATTGTTTGTAGATTTTTTGACGATGGCCATTCTGATTGGTGTGAGATGATATCTCATTGTAGTTTTGATTTGCATTTCTCTAATGATTAATGGTGTTGAGCGTTCTTTCATGTATTTGTTGGCAATCTGTATATCTTTTTTGGAGAAATGTCTATTTAGGTGTTCTGCCCATTTTTGGATTGGGTTGTTTGTTTTTTTGATACTGAGCTGCAAGAGCTGCTTGTAAATTTTGGAGATTAATCCTTTGTCAGTTACTTCATTTGCAAATATTTTCTCCCATTCTGAGGGCTGTCTTTTCATCTTGTTTATGGTTTCTTTTGCTGTGCAAAAGCTTATAAGTTTCATTAGATCCCATTTGTTTATTTTTGTTTTTATTTCCATTTCTCTAGGAGGTGGGTCCAAAAGGATCTTGCTGTGATTTATGTCATAGAGTGTTCTGCCTATGTTTTCCTCTAAGAGTTTTATAGTGTCTGGCCTTACATTTAGGTCTTTAATCCATTTTGAGTTTATTTTTGTGTATAATGTTAGGGAGTGTTCTAATTTCATTCTTTTACATGTCCCTGTCCAGTTTTCCCAGCACCACTTATTGAAGAGGCTGTTTTTTCTCTATTTGTATATTCTTGCCTCCCTTATCAAAGATAAGGTGACCATATGTGCATGGGTTTATCTCTGGGCATTCTATCCTGTTCCATTGATCTGTATTTCTGTTTTTGTTCTAGTCCCATACTGTCTTGATTACTGTAGCTTTGTAGTATAGTCTGAAGCCCAGGAGCCTGATTCCTCCAGCTCCATTTTTCTTTCTCAAGATTGCTTTGGCTATTCAGGGTCTTTTGTGTTTCCATACAAATTGTGAAATTTTTTGTTCTAGTTCTGTGAAAAATGCCATTGGTAGTTTGATAGGGATTGCATTGAATCTGTAGATTGCTTTGAGTAGTATAGTCATTTTCACAATGTTGGTTCTTCCAATCCAGGAACATGGTATATCTCTCCATCTGTTTGTATCATCTTTAATTTCTTTCATCAGTGTCTTATATAGTTTCCTGCATACAGGTGTTTCATCTCCTTAGGTAGGTTTATTCTTAGGTATTTTATTCTTTTTGTTGCAATGGTAAATGGGAGTGTTTCCTTAATTTCTCTTTGATTTTTCATCATTAGTGTATAGGAACGCAAGAGATTTCTGTGCATTAATTTTCTATCCTGCTACTTTACCAAATTCATTGATGAGCTCTGGTAGTTTTCTGGTAGCATCTTTAGGATTCTCTATGTATAGTAAGTATCATGTCATCTGCAAACAATGACAGTTTTACTTCTTCTTTTCTGATTTGGATTCCTTTTATTTCTTTTTCTTCTCTGACTGCTGTGGCTGAAACTTCCAAAACTGTGTTGAATAATAGTGGTGAGAGTGGGCAACCTCATCTTATTCCTGATCTTAGTGGAAATGGTTTCAGTTTTTCACCATTGAGGACAATGTTGGCTGTGGGTTTGTCATATATGGCCTTTATTATGTTGAGGTAAATTCCCTATATGCCTACTTTCTGGAGGGTTTTTTTAAATTGTAAATGGGTGTTGAATTTTGTCGAAAGCTATTTCTGCATCTATTGAGATGATCATATGGTTTTTCTCCTTCAGTTTGTTAATATGGTGTATCACATTGACTGATTTGCATATACTGAAGGATTCTTGCATTCCTGGGATACACCCCACTTGATCATGGTGTATGATCCTTTTAATGTGCTGTTGGATTCTGTTTGCTAGTATTTTGTTGAGGATTTTTGCATCTATGTTCATCAGTGATATTGGCGTGTAGTTTTCTTTTTTGTGGCATGTTTGTCTGGTTTTGGTATCAGGGTGATGGTGGCCTCGTAGAATGAGTTTGGGAGTGTTCCTCCCTCTGCTATATTTTGGAAGAGTTTGAGAAGGATAGGTGTTAGCTCTTCTCTAAATGTTTGATAGAATTCGCCTGTGAAGCCATCTGGTCCTGGGCTTTTGTTTGGTGGAAGATTTTTTATCACAGTTTCAATTTCAGTGCTTGTGATTGGTCTGTTCATATTTTCTATTTCTTCCTGATTCAGTCTTGGCAGGTTGTGCATTTCTAAGAATTTGTCCATTTCTTCCAGGTTGTCCATTTTATTGGCATAGAGTTGCTTGTAGTAATCTCTCATGATCTTTTGTATTTCTGCATTGTCAGTTGTTACTTCTTTTTCATTTCTAATTCTATTGATTTGAGTCTTCTCCCTTTTTTACTTGATGAGTCTGGCTAATGGTTTATTGATTTTGTTTATCTTCTCAAAGAACCAGCTTTTAGTTTTATTGATCTTTGCTATCGTTTCCTTCATTTCTTTTTCATTTATTTCTGATCTGATGTTTATGATTTCTTTCCTTCTGCTAACTTTGGGAGTTTTTTGTTCTTCTTTCTCTAAATGCTTTAGGTTTTAAGCTAGGTTGTTTATTTAAGATGTTTCTTGTTTCTTGAGGTAGGATTGTGTTACTATAAACTTCCCTCTTAGAACTGCTTTTGCTATATCCCATAGGTTTTGGGTTGTTGTGTTTTCATTGTCATTTGTTTCTAGGTATTTTTTGATTTCCTGTTTGATTTCTTCAGTGATCTCTTGGTTATTTAGTAGTGTGTTGTTTAGCCTCCATGTGTTTGTATTTTTTATAGATTTTTTCCTGTAACTTATATCTAGTCTCATAGCATTGTGGTCAGAAAAGATACTTGATATGATATCAATTTTCTTAGGTTTACCAAGGCTTGATTTGTGACTCAAGATATGATCTATTCTAGAGAATGTTCCATGAGCACTTGAGAAGAAAGTGGCATCTGCTGTTTTCGATGGAATGTCCTATAAATATCAATTAAGTCCATCTTGTTTAATGTATCATTTAAAGCTTGTGTTTCCTTATTTATTTTCATTTTGGATGATCTGTTTGTTGGTGAAAGTGGGGTGTTAAAGTCCCCTACTGTGATTGTGTTAGTGTCGATTTCCCCTTTTATGGCTGTTAGCATTTGCCTTGTGTATTGAGGTGCTCCTATGTTGGGTGCATAAATATTTACAAATTGTTATATCTTCTTCTTGTATTGATCCCTTGAGCATTAAGTAGTGTCCTTCTTTTTCTCTTGTAATAGTCTTTATTTTAAAAGTCTATTTTGTCTGATATGAGAATTGCTACTCCAGCTTTCTTTGGATTTCCATTTGCATGGAATATCTTTTTCCATCCCCTCACTTTCAGTCTGTATGTGTCCCTAGGTCTGAAGTGGGTCTCTTGTAGACAGTATATAGACAGGTCTTGTTTTTGTGTCCATTCAGCCAGTCTGTGTCTTTTGGTTGGAGCATTTAATCCATTTACATTTAACATAATTATCAATATGTATGTTCCTATTACCATTTTCTTAATTGTTTTGGGTTTGTTATTGTAGGTATTTTCCTTCTGTTGTGTTTCTTGCCTAGAGAAGTTCCTTTAGCATTTGTTGTAGAGCTGGTTTGGTGGTGCTGAATTCTCTTAGCTTTTGCTTGTCTGTAAAGGTTTTAATTTCTCTGTCGAATCTGAATGAGATCCTTGCTGGGTAGAGTAATCTTGGTTGCAGGTTTTTCCCTTTCATCACTTTAAATATGTCCTGCCACTCCCTTCTGGCTTGCAGAGTTTCTGCTGAAAGATCAGCTGTTAAACTTATGGGAATTCCCTTGTATGTTACTTGTTGCTTTTCCCTTGCTGCTTTTAATATTTTTTCTCTGTATTTGATTTTTGATATTTTGATTAATATGTGTCTTGGCATGTTTCTCCTTGGATTTTTACTGTATGGGACTCTCTGTGCTTCCTGGACTTGATGGACTATTCCTTGCCCATATTAGGGAAGTTTTCAACTATAGTCTCTCAAATATTTTCTCAGTCCCTTTTTGTTTCTCTTCTTCTTCTGGGAACCCTATAATTCAAATGTTGGTGCATTTAATGTTGTCCTAGAGGTCTCTAAGTCTGTCCTCAATTCTTTTCATTCTTTTTTCTTTATTCTGCTCTGTGGTAGTTATTTCCACTGTTTTACCTTCCAGGTCAGTTATCCGTCCTGCTTCAGTTATTCTGCTATTGATTCCTTCTAGAGAATTTTTAATTTCATTTATTGTGCTGTTCATCATTGTTTGTTTGCTCTTTAGTTCTTCTAGGTCCTTGTTAAACGTTTCTTGTATTTTCTCCGTTCTATTTCCAATATTTTGGATTATCTTTACTATCATTACTCTGAATTCATTTTCAGGTAGACTGCATATTTCCTTTTCATTTGTTTGGTATGGTGGGCTTTTACCTTGCTCCTTCATCTGCTGTGTATTTCTCTGTCTTCTCATTTTGCTTAACTTACTGTGTTTGGGGGTCTCTGTTTCGCAGGCTGCAGGTTTGTAGTTCCCATTGTTTTTGGTGTCTGCTCCCAGTGGGTACGTTTGGTTCAGTGAGTTGTGTAGGCTTCCTGGTGGAGAGGACTGGTGCCTGTGTTCTAGTGGATGAGGCTGGATCTTGTCTTTCTGGTGGGGAGCACCACGTCCGGTGGTGTGTTTTGGGGTGTCTATAAACTTATTATGATTTTAGGTAGCCTCTCTGCTAATGGGTGGGTTTGTGTTCCTGTCATGCTAGTCGTTTGGCATAGGGTGTCCAGCACTGTAGCTTGCTGGTCTTTGAGTGGAGCTGGGTCTTAGCATTGAGATGGAGATATCTGGGAGAGCTTTCGCCATTTGCTATTATATGGGGCTGGGACATCTCTGGTGGACCAGTGTCGTGAACTTGGCTGTCCCACCTCAGATGCTTAGGCCTGACAGCTGGCTGGAGCACCAAGACCCTGTCAGCCACATGGCTCAGAAGAAAAGGGAGAAAAAGAGAAAAAGAAAAGAAGGAAGGAAGGGAGGAAGGAAGGAAGGAAGAAAATCATGTTATTAAAATAGAAAAAATTATTAAAAATTAAAAAAAGAGAGAAAGAAAGAGAGCAATCAAATGAAAAAAGAAATCCACCAATGATATCAAGCGCTAAATACTACACTAAAAACAAAACAAAACCCAAAATGGACAGTCAGAACCCTAGGACAAATGGCAAAAACAAAGCTTTTGGGAAATCTGAGGTCTTCTGCCAGTGTCCAGTAGGTGTTCTGTAGGAGTTTTTCCACATGTAGATGTAGTTTTGATGTATTTGTGGGGAGGAAGGTGATCTTCACGTCTTACTCCTCTGACATCTTGAAGGCGCCCCTCGAGATCTATATTCTTCTTCTTTTTTTTTTTTTTGCGGTATGCGGGCCTCTCACTGTTGTGGCCTCTCCCGTTGCGGAGCACCGGCTCCAGACGCGCAGGCTCAGCGGCCATGGCTCACAGGCCCAGCCGCTCCGCGGCACGTGGTATCCTCCTGGACCGGGGCACGAACCTGCATCCCCTGCATCGGCAGGCAGACTCCCAACCACTGCACCACCAGGGAAGCCCAGGATCTATATTCTTGAACACCTTTTCTTTCTGTCCTTCCTCTCTCAGTGAAACACAGTAGCCTAGCATTGGATGGGGCTTTGAGATCCCCTGGTCCTGCCTAATGTGTCTTACGAGGTGAATTTCTGCACTCTCTGTTTTTGTCTCAGCCTTCTTCAGGTATAGAGTCCCTACAACCTTCCCCAGAAGACTTTTCTATTTTTTGTTTCTCATTACAAACAAAGAGCAAGTCCCTTTCTCTCACCTTCTTCCTTCCCTCCCTCCCTCTCTCTCTCTCCCTCCGTTTACATCATTTTATTTCTACCAGGGAGTGTTATGTATTTAATTCATTTCATAAACTATTTATTAAGGATGCCTGGGGCTTAGCAGAGTGCTCTCCATAAATATTTATTGAATAAAGGTATGTGATAGGCTAAAAAGAAGACTAATTTAAACCAGACAGGATCCCTGGCCTCAAGGAGTTGCCCACCGGCTAAGGAAACTGACACAAAAACAGTTCCTCACAGTACAAGGCAGGGAGAAGCAGGCACTGATGAGGCAGTTCACTTGTGGGGGGGTCTCCAAGGATTCTGCCCTGCAAGGTTCCAACAGGTTGGGTTTGTTTCACGATTCCATTAGGAGCTCACTTCAGCAGTCAGCTTATCTTAAAGCGCTGATTCGTAGTTTGTCCCAAACTCTGTCTAATGATCTTTTGCCTCAAAAGAAGGAAATTTTTTAAAAACTCATATAAGGCTCTGCAGGCCATTGTTCAGGATGGATTTAATAGCACTGTTTCCAGTGGCATGAATTTGTTAGGGTGGCTTTGCTGGCAGTAGTGAGCAGAGAGGTGACGAAGCGGGAAAGAGAGTGTGGACGTGTGAGACTCGCTCAGCTGTGTGCATTTGACTTGGTTACACAGTCATCGTCCCCTAAGTCAGTGATTTCCACTTGCATTATTAGCACGTCAAAGAATTGGATGGACATTTGCAGGTGAGTGTGTAATTTCTGACCTCCTCTGTAGAACGCTTATTCCACCATTGAAATATATGTGCCCTTTACTACAGCTCTACAAGACTCCCTGCCATCCTCGTAACATGCTCTTCTCTCTTACCACCTGGTGTTAGCTTCCCAGGGTTGCCAGAACCAATGACCACAAACCCGGTGGCTTAAAACCACAGAAATTTATTCTCACACTGTTCTGGAGGCCGGAGTCTGAAGTTGAAGTTTGACAGGCCTGTGCCCCTCTGCAGGCTCTAGGGGAGAATTCTTCCTGACCTCTTAGCTTCTGGTGGCTCCAGCCATCCTCGGTGTTCCTGTCTTGCAGCTGCATCACCCCAGCCTCCTCTCCTGTGTTCTCTGTGTCTTCACATCTTTCTCTTCTTAGGAAGATACCAGGCATTGAATTTAGGGCCCATCCTAATCCAGTATGACCTCATCTTAACTTGAATACATCTGCAATGATGCCATTTCCAGATAAGATCACGTTCACAGGTATTGTGGGTTAACACTTGAGCATATGTTTCTGGAGGGACACAATACAACCCACACAAACCTCACCCTCTGAGATGTAGCTGGACTCTGAATACTTCTCAGCATCTCCAGTGTTACCACCCCGGTCCCGACCACCTGGGCGAGTATAAGCCTCCTGAGGAGCTTCCTGCTTCCTCTCCTGTCTCCCACCGTCCGTTCTCTAGCCTGCAGCCACAGCTGTCTGTCGAAAATACACATCACTGTATTTCTTTCAGGAACTGAAAACCAAACCAGAACCACCACAAGTAACCCTGCAGTGGCTTCCCACTGGCCTCGGAGTAACAACAAGTCCTTATGAGGCGTCTCCCTTGGTTCACTGCCGCCTGCCACTCCCTCCCACTCCTCAAGCGCCCTGAACTTCCTCCTGTCTCTGCCGTCGGCACTTGCGGTGGCCTCTGCCTGGGAATCTCTGCATGCCCTTTGCAAGCCAGGCTCCATCTTTCTTCCAGGTCTCATTTCCCATGTTGCCTTCCCGAGAGAGGCCATCCGTCATCTGATCCACAACATCCATCCTGCCCTGATTCCCACCCTGCGTCCTCTCGTCCTTCACAGTTTGCCTTTCTACCCAGCAGTTACAGTCGCCTACATCATCTTATTCATTAACTTTAATTAGATGTTGTCTACCTCTGCTTCCCTTTAAAATGTAAATCCCGTCAGAGCAGGAGCCTGGTCTCTCTTGGTGCCTTTGTGTCCCCAGTGCCTGGACAGCAACAAGTAGGTGCTCAAAATTATCTGTTGAGAGACTGAATGGAGGGATGGAATGACTACATTTTTTTTTAATCACAGCAGAGCTTTTCAAGTAAGTTGATGGCACTGGGTTTTCTGATCTCCTAGCTATGGAAGATGAAGAGAAGGCAATTAGAAGAGGAAGGGGTGCTGTAAGCAGTGAGGAGGAATCCAGGAATAGTCAAAAAGCACCACCAGCGTTCAAACATGTAGTGTGATTGGGGGACATTTCACATGGGGGCAGATGGAGCTAGCCCCCCCAGCAGCCCAGGAAAGCATGCATGCACACATGAGGCTGTGTGAGCAGCAGGGACTCTGACCCCTGCCCCTGTCCCCTCCCAGCTCCTGCTGGGTCCCTCCTCCCTCGGCCGCCTGGCCCCAAGCCTTTCCGGTTTCCCCCAGAGTCGCTCCCACGAAGTGCAGGCAGTACCGCCTGCGGGCCTGACGGTGGTCTATGATGCTGCCCAAACCACTGGTCACAGGGGAGCCGCTCTGTGCTGGGTCCCAAGCAGGGCTAGAGGGAAAGGCCCTGCTCTGGCTCTGATGAGAACAGCAAACATTCCTTGGCTCATTCTCTCTACCAGACACTTTATATACATAAACTCACCACATTTCACCTAAGATGGTTTCCTCCCATCCCCCACAGTGTAGCATTTCTAAAATGGGGCTGTGTCTTAAAATCCGTGACATGATCGACCCAGTGAAATCCAGCCTTCAGCCCTGCCAGCAGCCCTGTGAGGAGGGCACTACCATTCTTCCACTTAAGGAAGGGGCACAAGGGCTGTGTCACTGGTGGTACGTGGTCGAGCCGGGATTCGGCTGGAGCCCAGAGCCCAAGCTCTTCACGGCTACACTTCATGCCACACCTTGTTACCTGGACCCCAGACCACACCATTATCTGCCCCTCCCTCCTGTCCGTCACTTTTGTGACCAGGAGGCCTATGAGCACACACCTGTGTTAAAAATTAATAAACAGAAACCTCAGTTAAATAGAGTTTGGAGACCAGAATGGGGAGCTCTCAGGCCCTGTGAGGAGAGCAGAGACCAACAGGAAGAGGAAAGGCCCCTCTTCTCTCCTGACAAGGACTCAGTCAATGACAAGCCGTAGACTCTTCGTGTACTATATCCTCCACCTTCCTTGTCCTCTCTATAAAAGAGTTCTCCGGGCCTCCCTGGTGGCGCAGTGGTTGAGAGTCCGCCTGCCGATGCAGGGGATACGGGTTCGTGCCCCGGTCTGGGAGGATCCCATATGCCGCGGAGCGGCTGGGCCCGTGAGCCATGGCCGCTGGGCCTGCGCGTCCGGAGCCTGTGCTCCGCAACGGGAGAGGCCACAACAGTGAGAGGCCCGCATACCGCAAAAAAAAAGAAAAAAAAAAAAAAGAGTTCTCCTTCCCTCCTTCCCTTGCTGTGTGGGGACTTGCAGGTGGCTCACCATGGTTTTAGACCCCAAGCTGTAATTTTCTGCTGACGCTAAATAAACCCATCTTTGCTGGAGAGATAGCTGGCAGTCTTTTTGTTCTAGATCAGCATCTGCAAACAAACTTTCATACTTCTCAGTCCAACAAAAGACCACCCTGAATGGTCTTTTACACACTCAGAAGGGCCACTGGGTCACCTGCTCCACAAAGAGGTTGTCTCTGAACCCCAATCTGGGCTTTCCTGGAGACCTTGCCTATAAGCTAAGTGCTCTTAGATGCAAGGAAAGGATCCCTGGCCTGCATCGACTTCACAAGAGGACACTCATTTTCTCACCCAGAGATCCAGGGTAGGGGGGAGGTGGGGTCCTATCCAGGCTTAATTCAGTGGCTTACTGATGCTTCTAAGGACTCAGGTATCTGCCATCCTCAGGGTGTTGTCATGGCTCCCCTCATGGGGGACACAATTATGTCCCAAAGAGAAGAGAGTCCTTATCTCCTTCTCATCTCTGGTAATTTGGACACAAAACCAAACCAAACCAAAATAAAACACACAAAAGAACAAATGATCAACCGCCCCCACCCCTTCCCTGAAGTCCCCCACAATGTCCCGTTGGCCGAGTTTGGGTTACATGTTCAGGCTGTAGCTGTAAGGTAGGCTGCGAGAGCTAGTACCTGGCCATGTCGGGCTGGACAGTATGATGTGATAAATAGCACAGTTTCGTGCAGTCATGGATATTCAGTGATGCCGAACTTGAATCCCCAAAAAGGTTTAACTGAGCTCATTATCCTCAGTATAAGCAGCTGGGGAAGTAGGCTATATATTTTAGAAAGCGTTCTATCCTTCAAGCTTAAAAATAAAGGGTTTCATCTTTATGTGTCAGTTGTCTGGGAAATTCATTAAGTAGAACCCCTCATCTGAAAATTCCATATCAATTAGGTATTATTTTAAGTGAATAACTTGATCTTCCAGTTGGCCATTCATGGCAAAGAAATCCTGGTGCATGATTGCAGATTTTTGAGCTCTGACAAATTTGTACAGTCTAGCTGATTCTTAAACAGACTTCACGGATTGCTTTTAAGATGCCTCCATTTTTTTCCTTTTCTCTTGATTTTTTTTAGCAGAGTAGAGAAAAATGGACAAAAACTGAAATTTAAGTAATGTGCAGGCATTTTTGCTCTGGGCAGAGTATTGGTGGAATGAGACACTTGAGACTCAATGGTTTCAGAAAGTTTTGGGCTTATTCTTGAGCAATTGAATAATATGTCCATTTTCTCTTGGGATTCTTAGATGTCCCTCATCAAGTTGATAGAACCGTTATGTTTTACAGTGGAAAGGTGTATCAAAAATCCAGAGATAGTTTCATTTCTTAAATGAATGATTAATAGTGTATCAACGTGCTTAATATTCATATAATTATATATATATATTTTACTATTGAAGAAACTGAGGCCCAGATGACTTATTTAAAGTCACAGGTAGTTACTGGCAGAAGAGCATAAACTTAACCAAAGCACATTGCCACACCACCGCCTGGATGGAACATCTAACAAGCATTATAGTTATGATGACTTCTTTGCCTTTTCTCTCATGTTCTTCTTGTGTTGTATCAGGAAATGCATCTGGGAAGTGCAAACACCATAACCCAAATTATATCTAATGATGAATAAGAGTCACAGTGGCCTCCTTGCCAGTGAAACTTGTTTGCTTCTAACCTTTACAAATGCACTGGCCAGAATAAATGAAGCTCTGGAAGGGTCTGTACAATCCTATTTAGTTACCTTTGTGACCTTATCCCGGAAAACATTATAAAGGCAGGTTTTTCTGTGTACAGGGAATGTGTAGAATATAAGATTTCTGTCAAAAAGCACTTGAATGGTCTTTAAACAATTGATGTTCAAATACGACTGTCTGCTTAGGATCATAAATATTTACAAGGCTGACATTTGATATTTTTTATGAAAGTAGAGAAAACACTTTAGCTGCCATTTAAGCTTTGGAGAGGAATTTGCTTTTGCTTTTTGGAGATAAATGTGTTTGTGCTAGTCCTCGGTATTGATTGTCTCATTGCTAGCTTTTAGGAGACTTCCATCTTGAGGCAGACACAAACGTCATTAACATCTTGGGAAAATGTGCTGGTATAAGCTCCCCGAAGGTCAGCGGAATATCTTACTCAGACTCAGAGACCCTGCAGCACTTAGCGCTCTACCTAGTTAGCAGAAATGTTTATTGAGCCCCTTTTATGGGCCAGGCCCACACCGTGCTGTGGAGTAAGGGATGAGTGAGACATACCCAAACTTTCAGACTTCACGGGGCTCAGTGTCCAGCATGATGTTGACCATGCCCCATTCAGTTCCTTATCAGAGTCAGTAAGAGAATGAAAGACATTTTTCCTTTGGTTTGTGACTTCATTAGCAGCCTACAGTGTGGACAAGTGAGATGGAGTTTTTATTGTCATTATCAGCAGATGCATTAGCGGGTGATTATTATGCACCAAACACTTTCTCATTTTACTTATCCACTCAGTAACTCGAGGAAGAAGGTACTGTTGGTTACATTCCCATTTTGCAGATCATGTTCAGAGGCATAGAGCGGTTATGTAACAGGGCCAAAGTCACAGAGCTAGGAGGGAGGAACTGAGTTTAAACCCAGGTGGCCTGACTTCTGAGTTTATCGTGATTAGCCGCTGACTATATCGCCTCTCATTTCATCTGCTGTACTCTCTATTCACCCACTGACTAGCTGCTCTTGTCAATGCCTGGCCAAACATAGGCATGCCTACTGTGTTCTCTTCTCTCCTTTGTGTTGTGCTTGGATGCTCAGTTGCTGAGGAGGCCAGGAGAAGGTTGGACAGGAGAAGTTATGTGAGCAGCAGATCCCCTCAAAGTACAGCTAAGAAGCCTTGATCTAGAGATCTGCCTCTCCATTGAATGGGACCAACAATTTTAAAGGAGCATCATGTTGAAGAATGAAAAGCCAGGGGTGTGTGGACCACTGCTACTGACTGGTTTTCCAGCTCCGCATCTAGCGACTTCACAACCGTAGTTTGATATTGGCTTTGGTAGGAGTACTTACGTGGTGGAAATCAGTAAACTCTACAGATCAGGCCCTCCCCCAACCAGAGCCAGTAGTTAAATATTTACTAGCACACCCTTGGAAAAGACTGAAAGTCACCGAAAATCACTTTAGCTTTAATTCCTTCCTGAACAGCAGGATGTCCCTGCTCTGGAGTCAGGCTCCCAGATCCCAGCCACAATCACCGCCTGGCACCACCAGTTTATTTTCCTCTTCTTAATCACCTCTCCTCTCTTTCTGAAATTCCATTCTGAAGGTTCCTCCAGACTTTCCCATCTCCATCCCAATGCTTCGACCAACTTCTGGGCTCTCCTCTGGACTGTGGTAACAGCTTCCTAACTTGTGCCTCTGGACCAAGTCTTGCCCTGTCCAGCAGCTGTCAACACCCTGGTTAACCAATGGAGTGTGATCTTTCTAAAACACAAGTTCGATCTATTGCTGATCACCTATTTTAAAAGAAGCACCCTCACTCGTTGGCTTTTCAGATCTGTTTCTACCCTTCATATCCAGCTTCCTCTTGGGCTGCTCCCCCTGGACCACCATATATTTTAGCCTCACTGAGCTCTGCTGCTGGAAGGGGTCACTCTGAGTCCCCACAGGATTTTGTACAGGCTGTGATGATCATACTCACCCCTTATGTTGGAATCTGTGAATTCCTGTGTCTTTCTCTGGTCTCTGTGGTCCTTGCGTGCCAGGAAGATGAGTTACTTAGTCACTGTTGTAGGTATCCATTGGTTTGTTTACTCCTTACCAGTCCATCGTTTCTGGGGGGAACCGATCATCCGACCCCAACTCCTACTCTGTTTCTGTGGTTCTATGTGGCAGCACTTTTGAACCCCCAGCCAAGATGGTACAGGGCCTTGGTTCAAGATGGACCACGCACTATCTTTCCTGATATCTTGGAACTGAAAGACACCAAGAGCAAGAGAGAGAGAGAGAGCAGGGAAAGGAGAGCAAGCTCTTAATGCCTGGATGGTGGGATGTGAAATTCAGAATATGGCAGCCATATTCTGAAGAGTGGCCCCAGGTTAAAAGGAACCTAGTCTCCAGTGGAAGACACAACCTGCTGATGTATATAGCAAAGCATAGATGAGAGACTTGAAAAGAGGGATTCATACTTGTGTTCTGTCCTCGAGGCTGGGCTGCCATTAAAATACTGTGATATCGCAGCATCTTTCCAATAAAGAGAACTGCTTGGTTAATCTAGTTTGGGTTGGTATTCTCTAGCAATGTCTATCAGGTAGGCAGAGTAATACCTGCTCTGAGATAGCCACATCCTAATCCCTGGAATCTGTGAACATTTTACATTATATAACAAAGGGGAATTAAGGGAGCAGGTCAAATCAGAGTTGTTAATCAACTGACTTTAAGATAGGGAGATTATCCTGAATTATGTGCATGGACCCAGCATAATCACAAGGGTCCTTAAGAGTGGAAGACGGAGGCAGCAAAGGAGGTCAGGGTCCCCAGGTGTGGGGAGGATTCAATTTGCTGTTGCTGACTATGAAGATGCAGGAAGGGGACATGAGGAAAGCAGGTGGCCATTAGAAGCTGGAAAAGGCAAGGAAATAGATTTTCCCCTGGAGCCTCCAGAAGGAACCCAGCCCTGCATTCCTTGATTTTAGCCCCGTAAGACACGTGTTGGACTTGTGATCCACAGAACTGTAAGACAACACATCTCTGTTGTTTTAAGCCACAAGGTTTGTCACAGCAAAAACAGAAAGTTAACACTCTAGCAACCTTACAGCCTCGGAGAACATTTCTACTCTCAGTATCTCAAACTTTAAAATTCTTTCTCTGAACACTTCTCTCCATTTTTGCTCTGTGGTCTTAGCAAGTTCCTTAACTATTGTTTATGTTCTTCAGTCTCTGCCTCCACACGTACATATTTCACTTTCCTCCTAACTATGCAAATCTTCTAACAGCATTGCTGGCCCATGGAGAGATATCCAGTAGAGCAGCGATAGTAGCGGTGCTTTTTGCTATTATTGTAACAGAGGGATTTCTCGTCTCTACAGAACCTGGAGTAATGCTCCTCTTAGAAGTAGTTCCTTAAAAAATATTTGTGAAATTGAACTAAGAGTATGTTGATAAAACACACAAAAACAATTTCTTACAATTTCTGGCTAGTTTTAATTAAGGAAAACTTTAAAATGTTAAAATAAAACTGGTCAAACTCCCACTCACCACATTTTTAGGTAAAATTATAAAGCAGCATCAGCATATATGTCTTACATCTCCTGTGTATTTCTTTTTGAGAACTCAAATGTTTGATATTTATCCTTCTCTGGCTTTTCATCTTTAAATACAAAATATATTGGTTTCTGTCTTATGATGTTTCAATGACAGACAAGCCATCTATGTTTCTTAAAGATGAAATGAATCTATCAGCACATACAAATTGTTTAATTAAGAACTCCTCCTGGGGCTTCCCTGGTGGCGCAGTGGTTGAGAGTCCGCCTGCCGATGCAGGGGACATGGGTTCGTGCCCCCGTCTGCAAAGATCCCACATGCTGCGGAGCGGCTGGGCCCGTGAGCCATGGCCGCTGAGCCTGTGCGTCCGGAGCCTGTGCTCCGCAACGGGAGAGGCTGCAACAGTGAGAGGCCTGCAAAAAAAAAGAACTCCTCCTAATTTATATTCAGCTGACCAACTTATATGTCTTAAGACCTTCATATTGATTTTACTTTTATTTTTCTTCAATATTTTAAATGAGCAAGATACTCCATAGCTCAAGAGATTTAGTAGCCGTTCCTTCTCTCGAGTTTTATTGTCTCCTGAAATCTGTCTATAACGTCTTTGTCATTAGTGTGGGACTTTAGTTGCTATTTACAACATTTAATTACATTCTGAGTTCTCACAAGTTTGTAAATAGCAGCTAAATTTTTATAGTAAAATAAGCATTTTGTTTAAATTTAATTCAGAGCTCTGCATGAGCTACTATAGATGGGATTAAGTTAATTTGCTTGGGTTTTAATTAACACACTACTGAAAGGAAAGGACACATAGTGAAGTTTGTAGCCAGGCTCGGGAGCTGGAGTTCAGATCTCAGTTTGAACTCAATTTCAGTTTGATGTAAGAAATAAAACATTGCAGATCTACGTAAAATCCCTGTTTCTGCCCCTCCCCCATCCTACTTCTCTCCTCCTTAAAGAATAACTTGTCATAAAGTTGGTGAGTGTCATTCTTATGCTTTAAATATTAATCTTACATGTTTTTAAACTTTGCATAAATGGTATCCTACCATGCATATATTTTTTTCAGCTTCCTTCTGTTATATAACATTTTGTTTTTGAGGCTTATCCATTTCGATGTAGCTCTTATTCATTCGTTTGAAATGCTTTGCCATGATTGTTTATTTTTCCATTCTCCTATCAGTGGATTTTGAAATTGTGTCCAGTTTTTAGCTTTTAGAAACAATGCTGCAGTGAACATTTTTGTATATGACCCTGAGAGAGAGGTTGTCTAGATTGGAAACACAGGTATGAAAATGCTAGACTTCAGCACGTGTACATCTTAAACCTTCCCTATCTGGTCAAATTGCCCTCCGAAATAATTGGCACACCAGCTGTGTGTATAAGTCCTGTTTCTCCACATTCTCACTCTTTCAGGGATCCCAAGACCACTTCTTGGTTCGTTGATTTCCTAGAAGGACTCACAAAATTCAGAAGTAGTTTTTACTCATGGCTATGATTTATTACAGTGAATGAATACAAAGCAGGATCAAGAAAGGAAAAGGGCACTTGGGGCCAAGTCTGGGGAGACCAGGTGTGAGCTTCCAGAAGTTCTGTCCCATTGGAGTTGTACAGGACATGCTTATTCGTTTGGCAGCTAACTGCAGCAACATGTATGAAGTGTTGTGTGTCCAGGGAAGGTTTACTGGAGCCTAAGGGTCTGGAAATTTTAATGAAGGCTGGTCATACGGCACATATTGCCTTTGTGATTAGCCATGGTTACTGAAACTCCAGACCTGCAGAAGGAAAGAAGCTGTTCGTATAAATCGCATTGTTTTTGCATAAATTATCTAAACAAGCTGTGCAACAAAGTTAAAGTATATAAAAAGCCCTTACCAGTTAGTAGCGTAGGGAATAGCCCAATATCCAGTAGCTCAGTTCCCAGGAGCTAGCCAAGGGCTAGTCATACAAGCAGGCCCTCCTGAGAATGTACAAGATTTCAGCAATCAGGCCTGCTGAGTTAATTTTTCTACACACTTGCCAACACTGATATTTTCATTTTAAACTTTTAGCCAATTTGATGAGTGTGAAATAATCTCATCAGTATTTCAATTTGTATTTTCTTGATTACCGGTGAGAATGAGTTTCCTCTTCTGTGAATTGTCTGTTCATATTTATACCTTTTTCTCCATTGGGATTTTGGTCTTTTCCTTATTGACTTGCAATTCTTTCTGCATTTTGAACATTAATCTTATGTTGGATATGTATTTCAAACATTTTTGCTCCATCTGCAAGTTACTTTTTCCTTACATTCCTAGTTTTTAAACGTTATTCTATGCACTGGTGTTGAATGTTAGAAAAAGACTTTTCTTCATTCCTTGATGTATTAGTTTCCTGCGGCAGTTGTGACAAACTGCCACACAGTGGATCTCACCATGGTCACTGTCACCGTGAGCACTGTCACCACTCGAAACAATACAAATGTTTTCCCGCACAATTCTGGAGGCCAGAGGTCTGAAATTAAGGTGTCAGCAGGGTTGCTTCTTCTGGAGCCTCTAAGGGAGAATCCATTCCATGCCTCTCTCCCAGCTCCTGGTATCTACCAGCAATCCTTGACTTTCCTTGGCTAGTAGCTGAATTACTCCAGTCCAGTCAGTGTTCACCTCATCTTCTCTGCTCTGTCTTTCCAGTGTATTTCTTTTTTTTTTTTTTTTTTTTAATTTTTTTTTTATTTTACAAATTTAATCAGTTATACATATACATATGTTCCCATATCCCCTCCCTCTTGCGTCTCCCTCCCACCCTCCCTATCCCACCCCTCCAGGCGGTCACAAAGAACCGAGCTGATCTCCCTGTGCTATGCGGCTGCTTCCCACTAGCTATCTACCTTACGTTTGGTAGTGTATATATGTCCATGCCGCTCTTTCACTTTGTCACAGCTTACCCTTCCCCCTCCCCATATCCTCAAGTCCATGCTCTAGTAGGTCTGTGTCTTTATTCCTGTCTTACCCCTAATGTTCATAGCAGCCCTATTTACAATAGCCCGGAGATGGAAACAACCTAAGTGTCCATCATCGGATGAATGGATAAAGAAGATGTGGCACATATATACAATGGAATATTACTCAGCCATAAAAAGAAATGAAATTGAGCTATTTGTAATGAGGTGGATGGACCTAGAGTCTGTCATACAGAGTGAAGTAAGTCAGAAAGAGAAAGACAAATACAGTGTATTTCTTATAAGAACACTTATCATTGATTTTAGGGCCCACCTGGATAATCCAGGATGATTTCCTCATCTCAGAATCTTTAACTATATATGCAAGCACATTTTTTTCCAAGTAAAGTAACATTCAGAGGCTCAGGGATTAGGACAAGGACATATCTTTTGGGGGGCCACCATGTAGCCTACTAAAACTGAGATAATCCTATCATTTTCTCCCTTAATCTGTTAATGCCGTAATTATATTTATAGATATTCTGACTTCAAACCATCCTTGCAATCATAGGATAAATCCTAGTTGGCCCTAAGTTTTAATAGAATGTGTGTGTATGTGTGTGTGTGAGTCAAATGCTATTTCCTTCTATTTTATTCAGCATTTTAAATTTGTGTTCATCACTAAGATTAGGCTGTAATTTTTTTTCTTGTCCAGTTTTCTTTTCAAGTTCCTATAAAATGATTCAACAGCCTTCCCTCTTCTTCTGTTCCCTAGAATCGTTTGCATAAGGCAAGGACACTTGCCTTTCAAGCCAGTTTGACCTTACTGGGGCTCAGTTTCCTCATAGGTCAAATGAGGATAATGCTGGTACCAACTCTGAGGATGGTTCACATTTGATGAGATAAGACTTGTGGTGAAGATCTTGGCACACCGTGAGTGCCCGGCAAGGTTGGCCACTGGTACTGAAGGTGACACCTCTTTTGCAGAACACCTGACTTTGCAGTTGTTGATTCCTCCTGAAACTGTTCTCTCTTGAGAATTCTCTGATGTTAGCCCAAGCTCCAGCAGCTGGTATAGAGGAAAGAATATTTGACTAGCAGTCAGAAAATCTGGCACAGTGGTTTATTGCTTGGGTACTTTTGATCAAAACACTTATCCCTTTCTTTCCTGTTTTTGAACAGTTTTGTCTCTGCTGCTTCCTGTACAGGGTCAGCAAGAGTATGAAAAAAAGTTCCAGGGACTTCCCTGATGGTGCAGTGGGTAAGACTCCACACTCCCAATGCAGAGGGCCTGGGTTTGATCCCTGGTCAGGGAACTAGATCCTACATGTATGCCACAATTTAAAGTTCACGTGCCACAACTAAGCAGCCCTCCTGCCGCAACTAAGGCCTGACGCAACCAAATAAATAAATAAATATTTTTTAAAAAAAGTTCCAGAGAGATTTTCTTTTACAAAAACAGCTCTAAATCCCACAAAATATTCCTAAGAGATGTTGCTACTCTCTGAACCTTAGCCCATCCTCTTCCTGCCTGAAGAAAGAGCCTCATAGGTCGCTTTGTCCCCATCCACTCAAGAAAAGGGATTTACCTTATCCCAAGGTGACAAGGAACTTTGTCCATTAATGGATCAAGCAGATTTAGTTTGTCTTCCAAAAGGATTCAAGTTGATTAAGAACAATATTTAATGAATAAGAAGACCTAACTGTTGATTAAAATACTGTTCAACTCAAGGAACCCTGCTGAGGTCACTACATGCATCCCTCCAGCCCGCTGAGTCAGGTACTTTCTTACCCTCATATTATTGATGGGGACGTCAACACTTGGAAAGATGAAATAATTTGCCGAAGGTCACAGAAATGCAAACATTTATCTAATTCTTAAGTTTATTCCCAAATTTGACCACGACACGGACTTGCCAAAGAATAGGTGACGGAAATCCCAGAAAGTCTCACTCAAAGAGGAAGAGACTGGGAGCCCCATGCATCTCTGAACAGCCAGTGTGGTGAGCTGGGGTCTGACCAGATGGTGGATGGAACATTACAGGGCCTGCTGGGTGAGTGACCACTGTTTACTTCATGCCATTCCCCATGCAGAGTGCTTATGTACATCTATTCCCTTGATCTGAGCATCGATGCTAAAGAAATACAGACAACTAAGCTCATCCAGGAGGATCCAAAGCACAAGTTCAGGCTATTTGTCCCCAGTAGTCATTGCCCTACTCAAAAAATGGGAGGAGGGGCAACAAACCATGAGCATACCATTAGTAAAACGTGAGTGAAGACCCTAACCACACCTCACTTCGTTAGAAATTTGACATATAAAATATGACAATGACTGTGCAGCCTGCTCCAAAGATCAACAGACCCTTCACTGGTGTTTCCCAAAGCTCTGGGGACTGATTAATGGGCCTCATTAGCCACTGTAATTGGGTGTTATGAGAGCTGCTGCTTCTGCTGCCATGGGAATAACAGTTGCCGGCGCAAATGTGTGGATCAGCCCTGCTATTAATGAGGCTCACAAAAGTTGTAAGGCACTTTAAAAAATTACAACTTATCTCCTATTTGGGTTGGTTAAAAGAGAAATGAAAACAAATTGGACTGTCAGACTGGGTAGCCCCTTACAGCTGGTGTAAAGGATTCAGAGAAAGTCATTATCTCAGTTGCAGAAGGCTTTCCTGTTCAATTTCTTAACAATGGTAATGAGGAAAATAAATGGGAAAGGAATGGCTTAGTGATGATATATGTCATCCTGAAGCCGTTTTATCACAGGGTGCCAGGATGTCCCAAAGCCTGACAGTATTGCTTCTGGAAGGCAATTCTTCAAGGAGCAAGGACATTTTAATTGTTATTTGTTAAAAATAGCATCTTGCACTTAACTAACCTAATTTCTGGGGCTACCTCTTTGGCCTTTCAGACTGACCCTCGCAGAATTTCTTTGGAATCAATGCTATAATATATGCTGTCATCAGAGTTGGTCTCATAAGTGTTTGTTGAATGACTCTTAAGATTCTGGAGGTGGAAGACCAAGTCTGATTTGGTTCTGTATTCCCACATTGTTGGGGAAGGTTTGATGAATGTATATTAAAGTTCTGGAGTGGAAAATTAGTCTAGGTTGCTTTCTGTATCTGAGACAGGGGTAGGTACTATATGGGATACAATGATGCAGAAGATATGGTTCCTGCCCTTCAAAAAGCTGACCATCAGAATTAGGATGAAAGACAGGCTTCACGTCACATGCCACTGCCATTTGGTTGGCCAGTTGGTAGTGGCTGCCTGGAGTGTGTGTTGAGAAAATGTTGAGATCTAGTTTGGGCTCAGTGGGAAAAACACTGTGATCAAATATAACATGTATCATGGGTGAGTGGGGAGGAAGGTGGCAGAGTGCTACATCCATCCCTGCTTCAAAGAGCATAAATAACATAACATAAAATAACATAAATAGCATAATGCAGTATAGCAAGTGTCAAAGAGTGCAACAACTATATAAATAATACTTGGTGGTAGTTCCACTGAGGGTAGGAATACCTTCCCTCTTCAGGGCCAGTGGTTGTCCTGGCCCACTGTGGACAGACTGCATGCACATCTTGGGGAAGGTGACAAGTATCACCGTGCAGTTCAGACACATGTGATGGCAGCTGGACTCCAGAGATGGTCCTGAGAGCCAGGCAGAATAGCTTTGTGGTCATCTTGTAACTGACCATATACCCTCTTCCCAATGCTGACAAGCCCCAGATGTTCCTTGGTCTTTGGAAGCTTCATAGAATTTGTCACATAGAAGAGCTTGCCCTTTAGAATCAGATGAAGGGGTTTTATTTCTTATGCCTAAAATGCAGCTTTGAGAAGCCCTCCAGGTTTGTTGATGGGAACAGATTAGAAACTCTATAGACTGAAAAGCTTACCATGCCATCGGCATATGGAATTCAGAGTAAGACTGACATTAAACCATAAACCATTATTTTTCAAAATGACATGACACTTATATACATGTTGACGTTTAAATGGCTTCTTGCTGGATTTTAAAATTTCTCCTCACTCTCCCTTCTTTTTTTTTTTTTTTTTTTTTTGTTGTTGTTGTTGTTGTGGTATGCGGGCCTCTCACTGCTATGGCCTCTCCCATTGCTGAGCACAGTCTCTGGACGCGCAGGCCCAGCGGCCATGGCTCACGGGTCCAGCCGCTCCGCGGCATGTGGGATCCTCCCGGACCGGGGCACGAACCCGTGTCCCCTGCATCAGCAGGCGGACTCTCAACCACTGCGCCACCAGGGAAGCCCTCACTCTCCCTTCTTTGCTGCTGCCTTTGCTCACTGGATAATCCAGTCCTGACTGCAGACCTCCCTCACAGACAGGCAAGGGGATGGGGTGGGACCGAGAACAGCACCTTCTGTCACTCTTGGACCATGCCCATATTTACTCCGTGCTTCACCTGTTCTAACTCCAGTCTCTGAAAAATATACTTTCTATAAACACTTTTTGATGCTGTTCCCAGTGGCTTTTTTGCTCTGCCCTCAGAGATAGTGAAGGGACAAAACAGAACAGGGTCAGAGGACGTGCTTGGCACCCAGAAGGAACTGTAATTCATCCTGACACCTTTGCTTTTGGGAGAGCTGAGGCTGCCAGAGAGGGGCATCTCCTGGCAGTCTGGTGGGCATCTTGGCGCTACTCCCACTCGGCATTAAAGCCTTCTCAAGTCCTCATAAGGTCCTATGTAGCCAGCCTGCGTGACTGAAACTAGACTTTGGGGAAATTTCTTGGCTCTAAATAATTCCAGTTGTAACACTCTGAAAAGACAGATGTCTCCCCCTAGGTATCAGGAGATAGAAAAAGTTAATTCCATCTGCCACCGCATTCTTGAACAAAGAGGGCATTACTATCCAGCACTTCTCACATCCACCCCTGGAAGAACAGTGTTAGTGGTGGCTGGTGACTTACCTATCCAGAGAGGAGAAGCTGTGAGCTGGATGGAGATTCTCTCCCCGCCTCTGCCTTGTTTTCCCAAGTGATACCAAAAAGCCCATCTCGGTTCATTAATAAAACTCATGGCTGAGATACACTCATTCCAACCATCAGACTCAACACATATTTCTTGCCATGTGTCCTGCCCTAGGCTGGACATTGGGGATCCAAAGACAGCTTCTGTCCTAACCAAGTCACAGTCCAGTAAGGGAGAAAGACACATAAATGAACATGTATGACCCAGTGTGATAAGGGCTGTCATGGAGGAATGTACCCCAGGACCATCCTTTATCATATTTCATAATCTATCCAATAGGAAGTCCTGATAAGATATTCAGAATCTGATCACCTCTGCTCAGAATCCTCTAATGTCTCCCCATTTCTCTTGTCACAAAACCCCAACTCCTCAGAATGGCCAACCAGGCTGCCACAGCCTGGTCCCCGTGGCCTCTGTGAGCACCGTCTTGCTCATCCCTTTGCCCCAGCCAAACGGATCTCTTGCCCTAAGCCCTTGTTACTATCTGGTCCTCAGCCTGTAATGTTCCTCCCCAACATGGGTAGCTCCCTATCCCCCCTCAGCTTTGTGCTCAGATGTCATCTACTTAGGGAGGTCTACCCTGACCCCCTATTTTAAATTGGAAGGCTCTTCCTCACCCCCCTGCTCTGGACCCATCTTTCCCTGCTCTAAATTTCCCCATGGCGTTCATCACTGTCCAGTGTACTCTATTTCATTTACAGGTTATGTTTGTTGTTTGTGGTCCCTAGCTGAAGTGTAATCTCTACACGGCAAGATTTTTATCTGTTGGTTCCTGGATGTATCCCAGGGCCGAGGGTGGTGCCTGGCACATACATGGTAGATCCTCAGCGAATACTTGCTGGGTGAATGAGTGATGGCAGGCATGCACATGCTGCTGTGGGGACAGGAGGAAACAGTCACAAGGGACTGGTGTGGATATCCGAAAGATTCCAGTCACGAGGATGTGGCTTCTGAACCGGGAGTTTTACAGGCAGATAGAGCCATGGTGAGGAGAGAGGAGTTGGGCTGCTTCTCAGACAGTGGGAATAGCGATCATAAAGGCCCCGGGACCAGGAAAAGAAAATTAAGAGAGTGCACTTGTTCCAATGACAATTTTATGACATCTAACTCTGCCTATCTCCAGACTCTTTATCTTAAATGATTCATCATGTTCTTTTTAAGTTCTGATACCTTGTGGGTTTAGCTGAAGCTGAGTCAGAATTCCTTGGGTTTGCCATACTGCTCTGAAAACCAAATTCCTATCAGAAGATTGAAACTTGAAACCTGAAAATATGGGGTATTCTCACCCACTCCAGACAGAATCCTAAGATATTCAAAAGCATGAATCTATACATCTAAAGCTGTGTAGCTAGAAATCCAGAGATTCAGATTTATTGGAATTGATTCTTACAGGGAAAGGGAATGAAAATGTCCATTAAGGCAACTGATTGGTGGTGGAAATCTCTCCACCCTGCCTTTCAGAGAGCAGAAGCTGGTTGAGTTTGATAACGTCCAGTCCACATCTTTGAGGAATGTGACAAGATGCCATATGGAATGTTGGCTTGGATTTCACTCTGTGGGGACTCAAATAGCGTAGGTGAAGTGATATCGTCCAAATTTCTTCAGGATTATAAAGAAAATTATATTAAAATTCAGGAATTGTATATGTGAAACTTAAAAAACAACAGCAGAACTCTACAAGGTTGGGGTGTGGCATAGTAGAAAAAGCACTAGATTTTGAGGTCTAAACCCAGTATTAAAGTCCTGGCTCCATCTCCAGGACCTTGACCAAATGACTTCACTTTTCCAAGCCCAGGTTGTCTGAGTAACAAACAGTAGGGTTGTTGTGTGAAAAAGCCCCACCCAGGTGCTCAAAAATTATTAGTGAAATTGGAATCTGGAAGTTATAATTCAGGCTGGCATGCATGGATGTCTTGTAAATAAAAAGGAAGCTAAATCTAGAAATTACTTGTCAAAATGATGGAATGCAAAGATTACAGAAAGAGATGACAGTGACTTAGAGAACACCAGTTTATACTCCCTAATGTTATTGATGAAGTTGGTATTCATTACTACAACACCGATCCACTTGGGATTGAGATGGGATGCCAAATGCCTCGCTGAGGGAGCAGGGTCATAATTCATTACTGTTAAAATAAAATCATTAGGATGACATATTGCCAACATAAGGAACACAGTCACAAAGCTCTAGAAAAATAAACAGCTCACGAGCGAGCTTCCATTGGTAGGAATTGTTGAGCGATTATGATACTATAGCTCATTCTTTATCCCAAACTCATCACCAGACATTGGGTGAAGAAAACAAGAAGAGAAAGATTATGTTTAGGGAGAAAAGGCTGGAGCACTGTGTGCTTAACTGACCTATTTATAATCTATTTGCTGGGCAACTTGTCCTTCTCTTTGGCTGAACAGTATCCAGACATCTTCTCATGTTTGAGCAATCTCCCACTTTCTGTGGCTTGGGAGGAGGCAGGGTCCAGTGGGAGAGGGTGACAAAGTCACATCCTCCCTTTTGATGACCCCAGTGACAGAGAATGATCTCTGGTTTCATATGCTTCCCCCGGGTATGGGATACAGAAAAGCTCATGACTGAACAGCGTTTGGGAAATATTTTGGGGGGTACTTGGGGTGGGCAAGACACCTGTATTTATGTGAAAGTGTGAAGCAGCACATGGGATTTAGAGGATGAAAATACATTGCTCTTTGCGTATGACTTGCAAGGGAATGAGTGACAGGATTTGAGCATAAAACGGGGTAGAGGGCTTCCCTGGTGGCGCAGTGGTTGAGAGTCCGCTTGCCGAGGTGGGGGGCGTGGGTTTGTGCCCCGGTCCGGGAGGGTCCCGCGTGCCGCGGGTCGGCTGGGCCCGTGGGCCATGGCCGCTGGGGCTGCGCGTCCGGAGCCTGTGCTCCACGACGGGAGAGGCCGCGGCGGTGAGAGGCCCTCGTACCGCAAAAAAAAAAAAAACAAAAAAAAAAACGGGGTAGATAATGCAAATGAAAGTGCTTTGCAAATTGTAAAGTACTGGAAAAATAATTTTCTACCTTCCAGGATTATTTACAAACTATATGAGACAGTATGTACCTAAAGTTGCTTTGTGGGTAATACCAAGTGCTGGCAAACCTGCAGGAGAATGAATGGGAAACCTCATCCCCTTGCAGCAGCATGGTCAATTGATGCTGCTGTTTGGGAGGGCAATTTGTCAGCCTTTGGGGAAACTGAATATGCACATACTCTAAGACCAGCCATTCCACTTCAAGGGAAATTTCTTACCTCACAAAGAGACTTGTACCAGGATGTTTATCACAACGTTGTTTGTAATAACAAAGGGTTGGCAATAAACTAAATAGGCAGCAGTAAGAGGAATTGATAAATGTAGTATGTAAAAAGGAATATCATATAGCTGTTAAAAATACCCATCTATGTACCAATCAAGCCCAACAGAAAAAAAGACAAAAGCCTGGACCAGTCACTTCACCAAACACTGAATAAACATATAAAAAGATTGTCAAGTTCATTGGTTAGCAATTGAAATTAAAGCCATATTTTACAACATTGGCACAAGTTTAACTCTGACACTGTTGAGACTTTGAGAAGCTTGGTGCCATTGGAATACTGATTCTCTGCTGGTGGGAATGCCAACTGCTGCAACCACTTTGGACAATAATTTGGTATCTAGTGAAGTGGACGATGTGTGTACTCCTAACCCAGCAACTCCGCTTTGTGGCATAGAGACCCTCCTGCACATATGCCTAAGAGTATTCCTACCAGCTTTGTGATAGTAAAAAACTGCAAACACCCCAAACGTCTGAGGATGGGAAATGGATAAATAATGATGTACAGCTATGAAAATGTTATTAAAACAGTTACAACCATCTGCAGGAATGAATCTCACATACATAATGTTGATTTTTTAAAATTGCATAAGAATACATATAATTCTCTCTACTCAATACTCTGTAATAACCTATATGGGAAAAGAATATGAAAAAGAATAGATATATGTATATGTATAACTAAGTCACTTTGCTGTACACCTGAAACTAACACAACATTGTAAATCAACTATACTTCAATATAAAGTAAAAATTAAAAAAGAATACATATAATTCCATTTATGTAAAGTTGAAAATCATGCAAAAGAAGATAACACATTATTTTGGAGTATATAATATATATGGCAAAAACCAGTAAAGAAAGGTAAGGAAATAATAAGCAAAAATTGGGGCTTCAGTTACCTATTGTGTGAGGAAGTTTGGTTGCATTGGGGGCACCTTATTTCTATGGTACTGACAATCTAACAGCAGGTGATGGATCACCAGGTATTCATTTTATTGTTAATCTCAATACTCCTTATATATATTAACACAGTAAATCTCAAACCTGTAATACTGAATGAAAACAGTAAAAAGCCAAATGGTATACCCAGCACAATACTGATTATGGAACAAGAATAATCCACACTAGTAATGTATTGTTAAGAATGCCTCTAGGTGTAAATGAAGCCATACAGGGCAGCTATATGTTAGATAAACAAGAGTGTAATATAGCGGAATGGGAATAGAATTAGGAGCTGGGTGAAGGAGGCAAAATAAATAAAATTTGAAATATTAATGATAAAATGGGGCTCTTTGTGGACTCTTGATGCTAATATGGCACAAACTAACTTGAGGTGGGCATAGTAACCATCACTCTAACTCTGTGATGCATTTGAAATCCCAAAGGAAAAGAAAGATTTCTTTTCAAACTGGAATAATCAAAATAAAGTGGTAATTCTTATAACATGTTTTGCTTGTTGGTAGGTTAAGAGTTATACCATGGAGATGAACCTAGAAACTGTCATACAGAATGAAGTAAGTCAGAAAGAGAAAAACAAGTATTGTATATTAACATATATATATGGAATCTGAAAAAACTGGCATAGACGATCTTATTTGCAAAGCAGAAATAGAGACACAGATGTAGAGAACAAACAAATGGATACCAAGGGGGAAAGGGGGAGCAGGTTTAGGATGAATTGGGAGATTGGGATTGACATATATACACTATTGATACTATGTATAAAATAGATAACTCATGAGAACCTACTGTATAGCACAGGGAACTCTACTCAGTGCTCTGTGGTGACCTAAATGAGAAGGAAATCCCAAAAAGTGGGGATATATGCATACATATAGCTGCTTCACTTTGCTGTACAGTATAAACTAACACAATATTGCAAAGCAACTATACTCCAATAAAAAAAAAAGAGTTAAACCAAGGATACACAGTAGAAAAAAAAAGCTATTTGCTAATTGTCTCAAATTCTTAGTTGTAAGTCTGCCATGAACTGAAATGCATACTTAATTTCCTTCTCTCCTCTTTTAAGATAAGTTATACGGGATTCCAGGGTTGATTCAAAGTAGAGCTCTTTTCATGGTTATCGTCAACAGAACCACCAGCATTAGGAGCCGTGGTCTACATTGATTTTGCCTTCTCATCACAATCCAACAGTTTTTCATCTAACATTTCTCTCAGATATGTCCCTTCTCTCTGTTTTCTTACTCCCCAGCAGTCATTACCACATCACACCTTGAAAGGCTGATGTGGCCTCTATTCTGTTTATTCTGATTATAGCTGCTCTATTCCCAAATCTGTCATTTTAGGGTGGTCAAAAATTCAACACCAGTATCTTCATTGTAAAGAATATTTGAATAATTTAATAATAGCCAAAGTGATAAGGCAAGGGGGAAAAAACATTATAGCAGCTAGAAAGGAAAAAATAAAAGTGTCCTTATTTTCAGAAGATATGCATCTAGAAAACCCTGGTGAGTTTGTGGAAAGCTACTAGAACTAATAAGACACTTCATTCAGTGAGGTGGTCAGATATGAAATAACTGTACAAATATCAGAGGCTTCCCCAGATGTCAGCATACATTATTGAGGAAGCATGATAAGAAAACATGCCGTTCCTGTAGCCACCTTGCTGGGGATGCTGGGTTCTCTTGTTTGAGCCCAGAGTGCCACAAGGTCTCTCATGAAAATGATCCCGTCTGCCTTTTGCCCTCGGCCCTTACCACCCCCTTCCAGAGGGCTTGGGGAGGGCAGATGTCAGAGGAACTCCTCCACTGTCCTTGGCACATTTTTCCCACAGCACTTAAGCGCTGCAGCCCTGCCTCCAACACAGAGACCTTCAACATTGTCCCTCCCAGTACGTTTAGCCCCTCAGAGTCACGTTTCCAACCACACTGCCAATTCAGAAGGCTCTCTATTCGCATTACTAAAAGGTCCGTTTGGCTGGTTTTCCTAAGAAAATGGAACAGTCTCCTCAGATGGACTGTTGAAATCTCTTTCTCCTGCCAGACAGAAGTGGCTCATTTAGAGCTCTTAAATGACAGATTTCTTCCATTTTTTTAAGGCTCACCATTTCAGAAGTGATAATTCTGGAAAAAATTCTCTGTGATGGTAGAAACTCCAGCGTCCTGTGTGCTGGGGGAGGGGGTTAAGTGGAAAGGGGCAAGAGAGGGTTTTCTGGGGTGATGGAAGTGTCCTACACCATGTTTTGGGTGGTGGTTTCACAGGGGTACACAACGGTCAGAAATCACTGAAGAGAATACTTGGGATCCATACATTTTATTGTCTGTAAATCATACAAAAATAGCCACAGCTCTCAGAAGTTAGGGTGCCTCACTATTTCCCAAAGGCTTCTTAATGCAGACATTTGGGGGGGCTTGGGCCTCTCCCAGTGGAGTTCGGCGCTGTTCTCTGTGGTCTCAGACACGTGGACCTCTCAGGATGCCTTCACTGCAAGATAGAGTGCTGAGAGCATGAGATAAACAATTAAACCCTAAATGGCTGTAACGCACAGGCCAGAGATGAACTCTGAAAGAGATGTACCAGTAGATGATCGATCTGAAATTTCAGTGGGGCAGAGGACTAGTTTCTCTTCCAAGCTCCTGAGAAACATTAGTGTGACGTTAATGTTAAAATATTAATGTTATGTGAAATGGGAAATTCACAGTGATCAAAAATCTCACTGTTCATCGGCCAAGTACATAACTACCTTTTTTTTCCTGTTGAAAATCTCTCTTATTAAGGAAATACTCTGAAAATGCATGGTCCAGCGTTCTTAATCTGAAGTGGTCAAGACAGAATGAACCCCCTAACTTAAAATATATTAGGTATACATCATGGAACTTAAAAAAATAATAATAAGGGCTTCCCTGGTGGCGCAGTGGTTGAGAGTCCGCCTGCCAATGCAGGGGACGTGGGTTCGTGCCCCGGTCTGGGAAGATCCCACATGCCATGGAGCGGCTAGGCCCGTGAGCCATGGCCGCTGAACCTGTGCGTCTGGAGCCTGTGCTCCACAACGGGAGAGGCCACAACAGTGAGAGGCCCGTGTACCGCAAAAAAAATAAAATAAAATAAAAAATAATAATGCAGATATTTAACCCCAGAGATTCAGTCTGTGGACCATGGATGGGGTCGAGGAAGCTGCACTTTTAACAAGCACTCCCAGGTAGTTCTTCCACCCTTTGGGAAACACAGACTTAGGCTCTGGGTTTCAGTCTGAGCGCCCCAGACACGGGTCTTGTTGTTTACAGGCTCCTGTGCAGTGTGTAAGCATCACGTGGGCCTGCATCCTTTCCCCACCATACCCCTCACCCTGCCGGGCCTGGAAGCTTTTATGGGCACATTTTAGTAACGCAGACCTGGAGTCATTGGCCACCTCTACTCTGGGAAGAACAGAAGCACAGCCTTGGCTAAGTCGGGAGAACTGTCACCTACAGGAAAGGTCAGGTCAGTTTGCTTTAAATGTCCAGAAAATGCTGTTGTTTCAGCAGGTACCTCGCCCTTCTGAGGTGGGATTCGAAGTTTACCCGCAAGCTTGCCCTCCATCACAAGCCTTTCTAACTTCTCCTTCACCCTTGAGACATGGCTAGAAATTTCTACCACTAGAGTCACTGCCGTAGGGTGAGATGCAGTTTCTTTCTGGTAGGTCTATGCTAGAATGTAGAGAAGTGGCAAAGGGCAAGAAGAGGCTAAAGAAATCAGATTCAGCAAGAGACTCCAGGGTATCTAAAAGATATCTATCTAAATCAGCGCAAGAAAGGAAGACGTTTGCCACATGATGGACCAGAACCAGTAACAGGGCCTCAGCGCAGAAAGAAAACAGGGGTTAAGTTACTACCCCCAACCCACCCCTGTTGGGGAATCACACACATCTTGGGGAGAAGAAAAGCTTGCAAAGTAAAACTGAAGTCAGTGGGCCCCCGGAAGTCCAAGTCATTCTACTCGGGGTTTCTGTTAGTTATGTATTGCTATACAACACATCACCCCAAAACTTGTTGTCCTAAAAACACCCAAACCTTATTTCATAGTTTCTGTGGGTTGAGAGTTATTGAGCAGCTTAGCTGGATGGTATGGCTCATGGGGTCTCACGAGTCATGTGCTGCAGTCAAGCTGTCAGCCAGGGCCACAGTCATCTGAAGGCTTGGCTGGGCCTGGAGGATTCACCTCCAAGGCGGTACCAAGCTGTGAGCAGAGGGCCCGAGTTCCTTCTGCATGAACCTCTCCCCCAGATGCTTTGGTAGTCACAGCATGGCGGTTGGCTTCCCCCACAGCAAGAGATCCAAGGAGAGCAGCAAGGAGGAAGCCATAGTGTCGTTTGTGACCTAGTATTGAAAGTCACACACCGTCATTTCCACAACATTCTATCTGTTAGAGGTGAGTCATTAAGTACAGCCCACACTCAATAAGGGTGGAATTCAGCTTCGCTCTTTGAATGGAGGAATATCAGAAAATTTGTTGATCTATTTAAAAACCAGCACAGGATCTCACTCCTTCCTCAATCCCCCACAAAGAGAAAGAGGAATAAAAGAGGAAGAAGCTTACCTACAGTTTAGAGAGGTAAACATCTGAATTAACCCTTACGTGTAACACCTGTTATGATATGAGTCAATAAACCTCCTCATTGTTAAAGACATCTTGGGTTAGGTTTTCTGTCCTCACAGCCGAAAACATCCTAATGCTACAGAATGTAGCATGTTAGGGCTCATGATGCAAGTGGGCAGGTTGGATGGAGGTCAGTGAGGCAAGATCCTGTGCTCAGGAGAGTCCATCCTATCCCCAGGCCAAGGGAATGGATCATGATTAGTCTAAAGCTAACCATGGTAATTCCATTCCCCTTGTCAGATTGGTTGGCTTAGGCCAGTGGTTCTCAAACTGGAGCAAGAGAATCAGCCTCCCCCCAGGATTTCGGATTCAGTAGGTCCAGGGTGGGCTGAGAAATGGCATTGCTAAGACGTTCCCAGGTACTGGTGCTGCTGGTCAAAGGACCACTCTTTTGAGAACCACTAAATTAGGCCAGTGGAATGGTAAAGGGGGTCGTCTTCTAGGGGGCTCCTGGAGAAGACTTCGGACACGTTAAAGAGACCAAACAAGAGGCAGGTTTTGTTTGTTTGTTGCTCTTGGATGTTGGTGTGTGAAAGTGGGCTGCCAGGAGCCCTTCTGTGACTGTGAGGACCGTAAGCCAGCAGGCTCGTGCTGGTAGAGCAGAAAGACGGTGAGAACGTGGGTCTGTGATGATGTCCTGGAGTTTCCGAGTTGACCAGGCCTGAAGCTCTTTACAACTACACTTGATTTGTGAGGTTATAAATTTCCTTATTGGTCAAGTCATTAGGAATTAAGTTTTCTGTTTTTTTCAGCTGTAAAAAACCCCCAAAATCATACATATACAAAATTTTAAGTTTATAATGCGTGTTGGCACATTGTCTTCCAAAAAGCTGCACCAATTTACACTCCCTTTAACAGAATGTCAGAGTGCTTCCTTCCCTACACCCTTGTCAACACTGGGTAATAGCATTTTAAAAATCTGTACTAGTTTGACAGGTGAAAAATGACACCTCTTGGTGTTAATTTGCATTTCCGTGATTACTAGTGAGACTGAGAATTTTTTTAATATTCATTCTTCTTGAAGCAGATGCAGTGTAGACAAGAGACTGAGCTATAAGCATAATGTCTCTATGATAATCACCATTGATTACTTTTGGTTACTCAGTTGGGACTGAAAATATGTAGCTTAGGCTATGAACTCTGTTGCAAGCTTGGGACCACTGTCACACTTGGCAATAGCTCTGTTTGGGCAGAGGCTTCAAATCTGTCCTGATCACCTGCAAAAAGAAGAGCCTCATCCCCGAGTTTTATATTCCCCCTTTGGATCTTTTTAGCTTGAGTTATGTGCTTCTGTGGCTGCCATTTCTCTCCTCTCCAAAGTGGTCAAGAGTATAAACAGTGCTGACAAAGGCCTCCTTTCTGAAGATGTGTTAAAAATTCATTCCAAAAGCAAGGGGAAATCCTTAGACACTTTGCTGCTTCATAAAGCAAAATGCAGCAGATGACTAAGGCCAGATACGTGTCAGGTTGAAGATCATTACTCACAGCAGGCTATTTGTATACGACTGTACCTCCAGCATCATGTGTTAGATGGATGGAGCTTTAGAAATGATGTTTCTGACAAGGAGCCGTGGAGGCTTGGAAGCTGGTACAGTTTCTTCCAGTTCCCAGAAACAAAGAATTGTCAGGATTCTTGCTCAAAGTCTGCTCCTGATGTATTTTTTCCCCTGAGTGTGTTTGAAGTTGGAGGCAGCTTGGTAAACAAAAGATTGTCTTAAGAAATACGATTCTTCATTGGAGAGGTCAAAATGTTAGACTGAATAAGCCACAGTGATGGCATAAATTGTGTTTTCTTTATTAAACACACACACACACACACACACACACAAACACTGCCTGGCACACACTCAGTGCTCAAGCCTATATGCTGAGTGAAGGAATGAAAGTGCACAGACATCTCTGGGCATTGTCGTTCTCTCATTGATCTATAGTACGATGAAATCTCTGTTACTGGTTTTGAATTGAAGCTCCCTGGCTCATCAAATAACTAAGTTGTTGAGATTATCCATGTCGTTCGTGGGAAACTGGGCCCCCAGCCTGGCCAAAAGAATGATCTTGGGGTAGCTTGTTGCCCAAGGATGAAGGTTACTGGGTTGGCTGTTTCAACAAGGCTCCCAGGATACCTGCTGCTTTTACCAGGATGGGGCACCTGGGCATCAGCCGTGCGAACTAAAATCCCTGGTGTGGGGAAGCTCCTGGGGTGACTGCCTGTCAGGAGTGACTCACATTGACCAAGCACACAGAGCAGAGTCTTTATGAACTGATATCGAGGACTGTTATTGTGAAGAGGTGTCAGGCAACTGAATTGTGTGGCCAGAATGTTCTCTCTCGATGTGAAGGCACAATGGTAAGCCAGTTAGCATCAGGAGAGGTTGTTTGTCAAGTTAGAGAGTTAAAGAAGGACATGTCAGGCAGGGACAGAAGCACCTGGAAAGCACAGAGGTATGAGAGAATGTCTCCTGTTTGAAAAGCCACAGTTACTCCAGTATTATCCGTGGGTGAAGGACCGGGGTGGGCAAGCAGGAAAGGAAACTGAGGGAGGTAGGCAGGGGATAGATCACGAGTGATGTGGATCATGTGCAAAAAGTTGGAGTTTTTCCCCTCCTCCCACTCCCCACAGAGAGAAATCCCTTTATTTATGTCTATTATAAAAGCAATATGTGTCTATTACAAAAAATATAGTTAAGCAAAAAGAACAAAAAAATCACCAACCATCCCTTCCACCCACAGATGACCAGTCTTATGTCTTGTTACTTGTTCTTCTATGTATGAACAATAAAATGCTATTTTCTAATTAGACTTCTCATTTAACAGTATATCCTGAACATATTTTGGATGTAGGTTTACATATTTCTGCCGTATCTTGTAAAATGATACAAAGTATCTCCTTACATGTACAGATAAAAGTGAGTGGTGGCCATTTAAGTTATTCCAACTTTTTCCTATTATGAATAATGCTGTGATGAGTCACCCTTTGCTTGTATCTTTGGCATATGACTGCTGATTTCCATAGGATAAATTTCCATAAGTGAGATTGGTGTGTCAAAGGGCATAAATAGAGTTCAGACTTTTTGTCATATCCAAACCCTTTCCAACATTTTCTCAGAAGCAGCCTCACAGCACAGAATAGTAAACACATTCTGAAGGCTGAGTCCATACAGCCAGCCAGGAACAACGTTATTTTAAAGTCTTCGGTTTCATCCCAAAGTTTTATACAACGTTTTCAAAGTAACTCCATGCTATATATACATTAAAACAGAGTTTTCCCTCCCAAGTTTTTAAGTAAAATCATAGCTTCAGGAAGATGTGCTGTATTTGTTCTTTAGCTTCCTGTAGAACTAAGAGTTGGCACAATGCTTAGTATGCACTGGGGAAGTGTACCCCAGTATTAGAAGCTTGGTGTTGATGCTGAGGATGCTGAGATGCTGAGGATCTCCACTGGACAATGATGTGATCAGATGGTCATATTGGCAGGTGGAGGGAGGCATCTGGAAGGCGCTGGGGCGGGAAGCTTGGGAAGTGGTTACTGGAAGATTGAAGGGGAGCTGTGCTGAGGCTGAGTTGGAGCGACTGTGGTGGAAGTGGAGAGGAGGGATGGAAAGAGCGAGATAGGGTGGTTACCCTGTGCCAACTGGTTATGAAGAACGAAGGATACTGAGGAATCTAGGATGATACGTATGTTTCTGTTTTAATCTGACAAATGATCAAGTGAAAATTTTGTTCCTTCCCATCATGTTTTACCTTGACCAACAGAAAAGCTCCTTGGTCACTTAATGGTCAGTAACAGTATTTGTATTGTGGTGGTTGACTTAGCTGGTTTTGATATTCTGTTTCTGGAAGATGTCTCTGATACATATTTGGAATGAGGCAATGCATAATATGCAGGTAAGTAACAAATAAATACAACCTGGCTCTTAATCTAGGTAAGTCCTTTCCATGGGTGACATGAACCCAAGGGGAAAGAACAACCAAGCATTTGGATTAAAGCCAGGCATAATGGGGCAGGAGAGGGCGGGAACTGGTTGTGAATTGAATGGACAGACCTCTAATCTCAGATACACTGGTCTGATACACTAATACTTTTAAAGTATTAAAATTTTAAAACTTAATTCAACCAAGCAACTCTTTCCTCAGTTCTCCCTGTTTACCATTACCAAATAGCCAGTTTTACTAATTTTTGACACTTCTTTAAAATGTATGAGATAAGCTCATTGGAAATCTGCTTTTAGTGCTAATCTTACTTTATTTTAAATAGAGCTTTGAGTTGGAGTTCTGGAAGCTTTCAGCTTTCCTTTGATTGGATTTGATTCTTGTGGGGTAGCCCCTCATTTACTTGTGCCTTTTTAATCTTCATTTTTATTTTCTCTTCTCTTCTGTTAACTTCTGGAGACAGAAAACAAGGCTCTAGCTTGATGCTGGGGTACTTGAAGCCTGAGACTTGTAGAAGGAGCTACTTGTCCTGAGGCAGGCATAGGATCTTCATTCTTTATTTCCCTTTATTAAGAAATGTTTTCCCCTTTCTTTTTTTAAAAAATTGTATTTATTTATTTATTTTTGGCTGCACTGGGTCTTCGTTGCTGCGCACGGACTTTCTCTAGTTGCGGCGAGCGGGAGCTACTCTTCGTTGAGGTGCGCGGGCTTCTCATTTCATTGGCTTCTCTTGTTGTGGAGCACGGGCTCTAGGCACGCGGGCTCAGTAGTTGCGGCATGTGGGCTCAGTAGTTGTGATGCTCGGGCTTAGTTTCTCTGCAGCATGTGGGATCTTCCCGGACTAGGGCTTGAACCTGTGTCCCCTGTGTTGGCAGGCGGATTCTTAACCACTGTGCCACCAGGGAAGTCCCCTCCCCTTTCTTAATGTTATCCTGAATTTTATTTTCAAAATTGCAAAAAGTAAATTGGATTTCCTCCAGTGATCACGTGAAAGATGATCCTGTGCCTCTCTGCTCTCTCCCCACCTCCCTTCCTTCTCTCCTTTTTTTCTTTCATGTTTTTGCTCTTTTGTTTTTTCTTAGGGGGATACTGACTACCCACTTTTTACCAACACTATATGTACCCCTAAAGAAAGGTCAATCCCAGCTACTCAACCTTGTATGAGCTTCCCCATCACTATCTATGTTTTATTTTGCTGAGATCCTTCAGGAAAAATTGTTGTCATACACAATATTTGTGTTTAGTTGTGCTTATCAGTTCAACTGTTGAAAATCAGCAGCTAATTCTTTGTAAACAGAATCTCTGTGTCTTGTCCCCAAGAATTACAGAGGAGACTATTCTAGAAAATGTAGATTATTGCTCGGATGATTCACATACTGATATATTGATAGCTACAAAAGGAGAACTTTTTATGCCCCTCTAATGTTTCCAAGAGTGTGGACAACTCATCAGTTACTAAAGTGAAATAAAAAACTATATATAGATTTTAAATGTGTGCTCTGACCAACTTGAAAAGGTGTCAGAATTTTGTGAAAAAATATTTGGAAGTTATATTGTCCTTTGAGTGTCTCATCAAACTTAGTTGTCTCATATTTTGCTACTATTGATTCAGTGATGTGTCTCTCTGGTATGGAGGGACTAACCATGTAATAAATGTAACATATTTTCATAAATAAAGGAAGCAGTTTGCCCTGGTTAGGATGGTATATACTTATTATAAGGGTCTCTGGAGCCATTCTGTTTTCAGATTCATCCTCCAGTTATTTAATTCCTTAAAACCATAGATAAACATTGTATAAACTAGTAATCTTTCTAAATATTGCCTTGTCGCCAAAACTTTCATTAGTTATTTTCCAGATCAAGTGGAAATAATTAAATAAAATAACCCCAAATTATTAAACAAAACAAAACAAAACTTCTAATTATCTGGACCATTCCCTGGTGAAGCAAAAAGAGTTCCAAGTTCATTCTTGA
The DNA here is from genome assembly GCF_025265405.1 of Mesoplodon densirostris. NCBI lineage: Eukaryota > Metazoa > Chordata > Mammalia > Artiodactyla > Ziphiidae > Mesoplodon > Mesoplodon densirostris. The sequence goes on along the minus strand of NC_082661.1, from coordinate 11,634,547 downwards.
GATCTGAGGCAGGCAAACTATTTGGTTTCCTTCAAGGCAACTCACAGGCAAACAGAGTTAGATGGTGTCTGTACTAGCACAGTTTTTATACTGATGAAAAGGACCTATGTAAATACCAATTCAAAGGAGAGAAACCTGTTTTGGGAAAAAACAGGGAAGTATGTTTCTGAGACAATATCAGTGTGTTGAGTATCAGTTGGACCCAAAGAGGGTGTCGTTCATCACCTGGTGGGAGGTCTAGGGAGAATAATGCATTGGAAACTGAAGATGGAAGAGGCTGGTGATATTTCTTTGATTTTTATGAGGTTCCAGAGGTGAGAGTTATAACCAGACATTCTCTATTATAGACATTTGCCAATTTATGCCCTGATGTTGCAATGAATCTCCAGAAGGACTAAGCATGGGCAGGTGTTATTATTAAAGCTAATTAAATCACCCTGAGTTATGGCTTATCCTGGGCATTAATCTAGCAGAATAATCATAATAAAGTCTGGAGAAAACAAATAGATGAGGATTGGTTAAGCAAGCAGTTCCACTGGTTTTTCTTTCACTTCAAAAACAAGTCCTCCCCAAATACCAGAAATTATTAAGTCTCACTCACTGTGCTTTGAATTTTAGTAGTAATGCGTAATTGCAGTCTGACCTGTGTTTATCGTGGAGAAGCAGGAACTGATTTTCTTGTCTAGTTTTTTTTTTTAAAATCACATTTGTCAAGGTAATTAAATAAGAGGTTAAATCACAATAAATGTCCTGGGGCACTATAGTCACATCTTAGATGTGAAATAGCAGTGTCCCTCTTTCTACATCTCAATATAGCAAAGTCATTGATGGCTGAGGGACAGGCCGGGAGCAGATGAATTTTCTAGGCTCTAAACAATAACTACATAATGGTTTGAAATGAAAATGCAAGTTAAATATCATCATTATAACAAAAAAAGGGAGATGCAGTGAACTCAAAAGCATCATCCATAGGAAAGCAATTTAAAATGTTCACTTAAAATACAGCCAGTTTGGGGAGGCAGTGAGCAGGGGAAGAGTTTTGGAGCAAATACATTTTTTACTGAGGAATAATTGACACACAACATTATATTAGTTTCAGATGTACAACATAATGATTCGATATTTGTATATAATGTGAACTGATCATCACAAGTCTAGTTAACATCCATCACCATTCATAGTTACAAAAATTGTTTTTCTTGTGATGAGAAATTTTAAGATCTGCTCTCTTAGCAACTTTCAAATATGCAATACAGTGTTATTAACTACATTTGCCATGCTGTATGGAGCAAACACATTTGAAAGTTTTGTAGTGTCAGATTATGTGTCTGTGTGTGTGTGTGAATGGATGCCTGGGTCATATATATGTATGTGTGTATGTGTATATGTACATACACACATACATATATATATATACACATGCATACATGTAAAGTTATAAGTATATTGGCAAAAATGAATGAAATAGAGGACATGGTTAATTAAATTAATTTTTATGATCCATGTACCTTGCCAAATAATTCACTTGGCTGGATATGGCATGGGGAAAATGTTTGAAATGAATTGCTGGGTTCTGCTAAGCCTGTGGTGATTGTTAATTTTACTTACATGTCAACTTGGCTAGGATGTAGTACTTAGTCTAAGTGTTGCTGTGGAGGTATTTTTGTAGACATGGTTAACATCCACAGTCAGTTGACTTTAAGTAAAGGAGAGAGTGGGGTGGGCCTTATCCAATCAGATGAAGGTCCTAAGAGCAAAAACAGAGATTTCCTGGAGAAGAAATTCTGCCTCAAGACTGTAGCATCCTGCCTGAGTTTCCAGCCTGCTGGTCCTATGAATTTCAAACTTGTCAAGCATCACAATCACAAAAACCAATGAAAAATAATAGATCCCTGTATATATTCTATATACATGCCTGCATGTATATTTGTACACATCCTACTCCCTGGTTCGGTCTCTCTGGGGAACTCTGGTTGATACCATCTCAGTTAGCCTTCCGTATAAAAGACAGTTTCAATCCTCCTTATACGTTTCTTGACTTGAATCTGAATTTTCAGTGACCTCATTTGATCATATTTAAATTATTTTACATTAATTTAAACCCAAATATTAAAATATGGATGGAATTCTGAAGAAGGGTTTTATCAGGGAGGAGGGTAACTGAGGTAACACAGTGAAATCCATACTGTACTTTTTCTTCAGAGATCCAAATTTGGGATTTTTCTTTTCTTTGAGGTCTACATTCTGATCTAGAAATCCAAAGCATGCATTTCTATGATAATATGATGTAGGCAGCTTTTAGATTTTCTGTGCATATATTTAAGAGAAATATGGCGTGGTCAGTTTTCTTTCAAATGGAAATAAAAGTCGGGAGTTTTGACTTCTGCCAGGGGTTTTGAGTTCTGTGGTGTGAGGCATTAAATGAAAACTGTTTCTCTGCTCGCAACGCTTCTGACATCAAACGTGTGGGTTTTCTACACCAAGCAGTTTTCCGATTCTCTGCGGACACCAACTGGGTATCCTACAGTTGAATTCAACTCTGACATTAACTGCCCGGCGTTAGAGCAGACCCCATAGGTTAAGAGCTCAGATCCACAAGACTCAGATGCCAATTGCAAATAGTGGGTCGCCAGGTTACCCACACCTTGTGTGACTTGGCTACACATCCGGAGTTCCCAAGACCCCCTCCTCAGGTCCACTGATTTGCTGTAACAGCTCACAGAACTCAGAGAAATCTTTTATTTACTATTACCAGTTTCTTATAAAGGATATTACAAAAGATACAAATGCACAGCCAGATGAAGAGGTGCAGAGGGTAAGGTCCAGAGGAGTACCAATGCAAGAGCTCCTGTCCACGCAGTTTGGGGAGGGACATGATTGCATTCACCACCCTGGAAACTCTCTGAACCCCTTTATTTTGGGTTTTTATGGAGACTCCATTATGTAGGCACGATAGACTAAGTCATTGACCACTGGTGATTATTAACTCAACCTCCAGCCCCTCTTCCCTTTCTGGAGGTCAGGGGGTGAAGCTGAAAATTCCGTCCCCCTAATCACATGGCTGGTACCTCTGGCAACTAGACCCCTTCCTGAAGTTATCAAAAGACATTCCTATTACCCCTGTCACTAAGAAAATTCCAAGGGTTTTAGGAACTCTGTGCCCAGAACCAGGGAAGAAGACCAAATATATGTTTATTATGTCACAGTATCACAGTGATACTTTTAAATTTGCTACCCTACAATAAAAAGAAAAAGCTTGCCAGAAGTGATATGACTAAAAACCAGATGATATTTTAGATAAATGTGCTAACCAATCAAGGAGGGTCTGCCATTTACCTGTTTCCCTTGCTGCAGGCTTCTGGGTGAAGAAGCCAGCCTGCCTGGAGCAATGGTCAGGAGGTCGTGGACCAACCCACCCTCATGGGCTGCGAATTGGAGGATGACCACACGCCTCTTGGGATGAGCCTGCTTGCAGGGAGGGTGTGTTCTGTCCACCCTCTGCTTTCTCCTGGGTGGTGAGGGCCCCCACGGTGCTGAGCTCTGTGTGTGCCTGAGCTGTCAGTTTATTTCTAGAGTGAAGGATTCAGAGCCTCGTTGTGGTCGCACTGGAAAGCCATGCCATCCAGTCCAGCGTTTGCAGTAAGAGAATGGAGTAGACGTGACATTCTGATCTCTGTCTGCCGGTTATCTGGGTCTTATTTCTCCATTAGTTCCTAACTCCAGAGGAGAAGAAAAGAAGTGTCATTTGTTAACTCCCTAAAGTCCCAACAGTATCAGCCCAACAGTTCTTGAGCGCTGTACCAGATGGGGTCTCCACTAAACAGAAACCTACCCTGCTTAATTTCAGCAGAAAAGGAATGTATGGGAAGGAGATCAGGAAGCAAAATGGGAAGACAGGGTACCTTCATTTGGGTTATGGCCTGGAGCAAGGGCAGTTGGGCAGCCAGAACAAATGGTCACCCACAGTTCCAGTCTGGTTAGAGTCCCCGGATGCCCACTGGCCCTGAGACCTAGGACATGGCCTGTTGCCTCTGGACCTGAGATGCAACCATGGTCACCAACAGAATGGAGTCTACGCTGCCCTCTCCTTTTCTACTTCCCTCACTCTGGAGTCACAGGTTTAAGATGGGGCATCTGAATGGCGGAGCTGAAGTCACCCTTCCACTGCCTCAAGGACAGTGGAAGCAAGTGATTAGCCTTTGATGCTTGGCCTCTGTAGCAGGAGGTCCTTATCTCAAAGGAGGGCATTAAAATAAATCAGTGAAGAAAAATCAACCAACATCACTAACCAGGGCTGGGCTCACACATTAAACTTCATAGTTACTATCATTATGCCCATTTGGCAGATGAAGACATTGAGCTTTAGAAAGGTTATGTGCTTTGCCTATGGCCACACAGCTAACAAGTGGATTAAAAAAAGGTGGAAGGTGGTTTCAAACTCAGATCTGTCCAAGTTCAAAGAACAACTACTGAGCTGTACCAACAATTGTCCCTGTGATCTTAATTTTCATTTGGTGTATTTAGAGAAACGCTCTACTATATGATTAATGCCTCCTGGTCTTGGTGGTCTGCAAAACAATCTCAAACCAAAATGGTTCATCTCCTAAAGACTTTCCAACTTTTTTTTTTTTTTTAAACTTGGCAAGAACATCTTCTCACCAGATAGTTTGGAAAAATCTCTTAACTTTAACCTGAGGATGTGTGTATATTTTTTGGTTTTGGATTAAAAATGTTCTCTCTGTTGCTGAGTCATCTCTTCAATGTTTACTTGATGCTAGACCTTGCCATTCAGTGCAGGGAGGTGAAAAGATTAGAAACTGTAAATCAAAGCCTAACCATATCCACCCCAGAAAAATCTCATCATCACAAAAAGCCTCCTTCCAAGCCCTGAAACTGCCTCCTTCTTGCCTTCTCTCCCTGTGCTTTTATTGCATGTCTGATAAATTGCAAGAGTTACTCTCTTGAGCACGTCTGGAATCTTAGCAGATGGAAATAGTTATGTTTAATTAATTTCCCTGATGTATAAGATAGTGTTAATTTAAAAAAAATTCTGCATTTGCCTCCCATGTGATTTGGCCTCCTCTTTGCTCATCACTGTGTTTTTGGAGTTGAGTACAATGCAGGTGAAGCCTGTATAGGAGGCATCCCACGCACAGATCACAGGGTTTACTGTCTGAGGAGGCCATCTCGTTCCGCTTAGCTGGACCCCCACCCAGAAACCTGAGACATCACCCCTCCCAGAAAGGGGTCTCCTCTGTGACTGCACTGACCACAGCATCCAAAGGAGGAAAATCAGTGCAACAGATGCTCTGTCCACAGATGTCACAGGATTAAGTAGGTAGAAGAGCACAAGTGGCAGGAGTGGGCATAAAAGCTGGTCACGTTGGCTCAACATGCTTCCAGCTGTAATCTGGGGACAGAGTCAAGCTTGAAAACAAAAAGAGACATTACAAGATAGTAAGTTTAGCTATGAGTAATGTAGACTCAAAAAAATGGTGTCATCCACTCTTATTCAACATAGTTTTGGAAGTTTTAGCCACAGCAATCAGAGAAGAAAAGGAAATAAAAGGAATCCAAATTGGAAAAGAAGAAGTAAAGCTGTCACTGTTTGCAGATGACATGATACTATACATAGAGAATCCTAAAGATGCTACCAGAAAACTACTAGAGCTAATCAATGAATTTGATAAAGTAGCAGGATACAAAATTAATGCACAGAAATCTCTTGCATTCCTATATACTAATGATGAAAAATCTGAAAGTGAAATCAAGGAAACACTCCCATTTACCATTGCAACAAAAAGAATAAAATATCTAGGAATAAACCTACCTAAGGAGACAAAAGACCTGTATGCAGAAAATTATAAGACACTGATGAAAGAAATTAAAGATGATACTAATAGATGGAGAGATATACCGTGTTCTTGGATTGGAGGAATCAACATTGTGAAAATGACTCTACTACCCAAAGCAATCTGCAGATTCAATGCAATCCCTATCAAACTACCACTGGTATTTTTCACAGAACTAGAACAAAAAATTTCACAATTTGTATGGAAACACAAAAGACCCCGAATAGCCACAGCAATCTTGAGAACGAAAAACGGAGCTGGAGGAATCAGGCTCCCTGACTTCAGACTATACTACAAAGCTACAGTAATCAAGACGGTATGGTACTGGCACAAAAACAGAAAGATAGATCAATGGAACAGGATAGAAAGCCCAGAGATAAACCCACGCACATATGGTCACCTTATCTTTGATAAAGGAGGCAGGAATGTACAGTGGAGAAAGGACAGTCTCTTCAATAAGTGGTGCTGGGAAAACTGGACAGGGACATGTAAAAGTATGAGATTAGAGCATTCCCTAACACCATATACAAAAATAAGCTCAAAATGGATTAAAGACCTAAATGTAAGGCCAGAAACTATCAAACTCTTAGAGGAAAACATAGGCAGAACACTCTGTGACATAAATCACAGCAAGATCCTTTTGGACCCACCTCCTAGAGAAATGGAAATAAAGACAAAAATAAACACATGGGACCTAATGAAACTTCAAAGCTTTTGCACAACAAAGGAAACCATAAAGAAGACCAAAAGACAACCCTCAGAATGGGAGAAAATATTTGCAAATGAAGCAACTGACAAAGGATTAATCTCCAAAATTTATAAGCAGCTCATGCAGCTCAATAACAAAAAAACAAACAACCCAATCCAAAAATGGGCAGAAGACCTAAACAGGCATTTCTCCAAAGAAGATATACAGACTGCCAACAAACACATGAAAGAATGCTCAACATCTTTACTCATTAGAGAAATGCAAATCAAAACTACAATGAGATATCATCTCACACCAGTCAGAATGGCCATCATCAAAAAATCTAGAAACAATAAATGCTAGAGAGGGTGTGGAAAAAAGAGAACCCTCTTGCACTGCTGGTGGGAATGTGAATTGGTACAGCCACTATGGAGGACAGTATGGAGGTTCCTTAAAAAACTACAAATAGAACTACCATATGACCCAGCAATCCCACTACTAGGCATATACCCTGAGAAAACCATAATTCAAAAAGAGTCATGTACCAAAATGTTCATTGCAGCCCTATTTACAATAGCCCGGAGATGGAAACAACCTAAGTGTCCATCATCGGATGAATGGATAAAGAAGATGTGGCACATATATACAATGGAATATTACTCAGCCATAAAAAGAAATGAAATTGAGCTATTTGTAATGAGGTGGATAGACCTAGAGTCTGTCATACAGAGTGAAGTAAGTCAGAAAGAGAAAGACAAATACTGTATGCTAACACATATATATGAAATTTAAGAAGAAAAAAATGTCATGAAGAACCTAGGGGTAAGACAGGAATCAAGACACAGACCTACTAGAGAATGGACTTGAGGATATGGGGAGGGGGAAGGGTAAGCCATGGCAAAGCGAGAGAGGCGTGGACATATATACACTACCAAACGTAAGGTAGATAGCTAGTGGGAAGCAGCCGCATAGCACAGGGAGATCAGCTCGGTGCTTTGTGACCGCCTGGAGGGGTGGGATAGGGAGGGTGGGAGGGAGACGCAAGAGGGATGGGATATGGGAACAGATGTATATGTCTAACTGATTCATTTTGTTATAAAGCAGAAACTAACACACCATTGTTAAGAAATTATACTCCAATAAAGATGTAAAAAAAAAAAAAACCCAATGGGTGATAGAGAAAAAAAATGGTGTCATAAGAAAAATGGGAGTTTATTTTTCTCATCTAAAGAGAAATCTAGAAGGTGGGAAGTACAAGTATGGAAGGAAGTTATCAGGGACCCAGGACTCCTGTACCTTTCTGTTTTGTCATTCTTAGTGTATGATTTTGAATCTTAAGGTGGTCTCTTGGGCACAAACTGGCTGCTGGATCTTCAGCTGTCACATCTAAATTCCAGGCAGGAAGAAGGATAAGAAGGGTAAAAGGTGCATATCAGTTGGATTAGCCTCTTCCTGCTCCTCCTTCAGCTTTCTAGGAAACTTCCCCAGAGTCTCCAACTCCCGTCATCTACTCAATACTCTCTTTCTGCTGTATGTATAGACCAGAACTTGGTTGTTCATAGGCCAAAAATATGGCTACTCCTCTCTGCAGGGGATGCTGAGGGATATAGGTTTTTTTTAGCTGGACATATTGCCTTTTTCAGCTGGACATTTCCCCTGATGTTAGGCATTAGGGGAAATCAATATGCTCTGTGGGGTAGCTTGAGGAATTTGCCAAGTTGTCTTCTCTCCTTGTGCTGTCATTTATAAAATTATCAAAGCAAACTTTGGCATACAAGTTTGCTATGAGCTGACCTCTCTACTTGTCTCAAATTTTACGCTGTTTTTTCTGTCCCCCGCCCCCCAATAGCTCTCTTTCCAGGTTTCTGTGTGGCTGGCTTCTTAAGTGTCACCTTTTCATGGAAGCTGTTCCTGAAATTTAATGTCCCTGCCTGTCCAGTCCCTCTCTGATCACACCACTCTATTTTATTTTCTTCTTGCCACTCAACCTGGGACAGGTTTATTTGTCTGTGGTCCATGTCTCCTCACCAGAATATGATCCCCTGGAGAGCAGGCACGTTGCTTCTCTTGTTCGGACATTTCAGAATTCCTGTAGAAACATAATTTATGAGCTTACCTGAATTTGAAAAGAAACGACATTTTACAAATCACTGCAATGGCAGTTACTTCCTATTTGACGATGAATGAAGAACAATAGCGTGAAGAAAGCTGGATCTCTGGGGTCTCTCTTGAGCATATGATCTGCCTCACTGCTCTACATTTGCCCCCAGCTCCTGGTTCAGATTTGGACCTCAACCAAATTGCAAGTTGGCACCTGACTTTGACCCCCAGTGTCACTCTAGAAGAGAAGGAAACTTGACTACAAAATCCCAGTAAGGTACAGGTGTGCCAGGCACCCGTGCTCTGTGATGGTGGGAGTGCTGGCTGAGTCTGTGGTCAAGAAGAGATGGATACATCCCTGTGACGGATGGTGGCTGTCCCCGGAGTGCTGAGGTTTCAGGAAACGATTCCAGGCCTGGGCCTGGGGAGGCAGCTGTGGGGAGGTTCAGGCTGGCCTCTGGCCTGGCAGGGCTGAGAAGCAGCTGAGATTCAGCTGTGGAGGTCAGCAGGAGTGCTCCATGCAGGCAAGAAGTGGAGCGAGGCCCTCGCCTCCCCAGCTTCCCGCAGCCCTTGGATGTGGGAAAGGCCTCCTGAGCCTGCACTTCTCTTAGGTGGTCCCTTCTAGGGACATATTTACACGTTCATTTTCTGCTTTCTGAAGCCTGGAGCCTTCATCATTATACGTTTGGTGTGGGAAAGGGTAAAATGTCTCTATCAGTCAGGCTTCTGCAGAGAAAGAGAAACAGAACCAGTAGGGTGTACAATAAATATCTATACTTATATCTGTATCTATCTCTATACATACATATGAAATATATATTAAACACACATATATGCATGTGTATAAATGCAAATAGATGCATGTCCACATATGTATGTAAATATTAACATACATGTATGTATATATTTACATACCTGTATATGCAGAGAGAGAGATATTTCAAGGAATTGACTTATGTGACTGTGGAGGCTGGCAAGTCCAAAATTTGCCTGGCAGGTTGGAAATTCTCAGGCAGGAGCTAATGCTGCAGTCTTGAGAAGAGTTTCTTTCTCAGGAAACCTCAGTTTTTGCTAAGGCCCTTCCACTGATTGGATGAGGCCCACCTACATTGTCAGGGATCATCTCCTTTACTTAAAGTTAACAGATTGGAGATGTTTACCCCATCTACAAAATACCCCACAGCAACATCTGGACTCGTGTGTGATTGAATAACGGGGAACTGTCACCTAGCCGGGTTGACACGTAGAAGTAACCCTCACAGTGCCCCTGGGAAGAGTCCTGATTCGGCCCTATGCTTCGCCCTCTGCACCTCTGGATGAGGAGAACAGCATCACGGTCACACTTCTGCCTGACCGAATATTCATACACTTCACCCAGGAGGTGAGTGACACCCCTCCCCACGTCTCCTGCTTAGTTTGAAGCCCTGGGTGCAGCAAGAACCGTGCCACAGAGCTGTGGGTGTTCCAGGGAGTGTTGCCCTGCAGCTGTGCTTCTCAAAGCTGATTTCCCTGGCCACCTGCATCAGAATCACCAGGTGTTGTTAAAGTGCAGATTTCTGGGCCTGTCGGTACAGCTGATTCGGAACTCTTGCACTTTGCACAAGCTTCCAAGGTGTTTCAGAATCATTTCCATTCATGAGCCAGTAAAGATCTTGTGGTTTCACCATCCAGCAAATTTCTCTCAGGCTGGGCTGGAATGTATTATTTTAGGGTAATTTTCCTGGCATATTAATGCTTAATGATTTCCTTTAAACTTTTTTCCCCTTTGAATCCAATTTCGCAGAGCCAATTGAATAATCCAAGTTCACGTAATTATCTAGAGATCAGCCTCCCATTCTTTCCTTGGAGATGGATGTGGGCGAGAAATAGTTAAGTGGAAAACTCACTTCTCTCCTTCTCCAAGCAGCTCTTTGAAGGCATGAGCGTTCTGCAGAAGACTCAGTGCCTTTGTGATGGAGAGTGTGCACTTATTTTATTCCCACTGTGTACCGGGTATGGGTCTGATTTCTGTGTGGGAGCTTCTTCCTCTACTTGCCTGGGGCTGCCTAGTTTGAGCCTCCTCAGCACCCCAAAGCCCAGAGCCTGCAGTTTGTGCATAATTCCAATATTCATTTGAGATTCAATTTATTTCCATGTAATATGCATGTACCTACTATGTGTAAGCACCATGCTAGGCTCTGGGGGAAGAGGAGGAAACAGATACAAACGTAAGGAAAAGGAGGTCCCTGCTGTCTGGGAGCTGTGGACCAATTGAGAGAGACATTATTAAACAGCCAATTAGAGTGCAAGAAAATATCAAGTCAGTCTGACTAAGAGGAGGAGCAGACTGCTTCCTTCACAGAGGAGAGGGGAGGCTGTATGGGGGCAGTGTCGTCGCTGCAGGATGAGAGGGAGCAAGTCACCCAGAAGTCAAATGGGACCGCAGTGGGGAGAGCAGGAGGGTTGACAACCATGGCAAGCCCTCTGTGCATAAAAGATGTCAGGCTGTATTTCTGTAACCGGTTTTAGCTTGTACGTCTGGGCTGTGGAGATGAATGGGCTTTGAGAAGCTCAGTGCCTGGAACAGAGGCTGTTAAATGAGCACTGTTCAGTGTGCGGCCAGCTGTGCTGAACAAACCCTGGGCCAGATGCTTTCAGGTCTTCTCTGTCATCGTCACCGCAGCCAGCATGCTGCCCTCAAGCTCCCGGGACTGACAAATGGAGCAGGAAAAGCAACCTCCCAAATCCAGTTTTCTCAGAAAAGAAAGGACGTTCTCGCAAAGAAGGGGTATTGGATAGACAACCTGTGACCTCTGAAATGTCTGGGTTCTGTCTTCCCAAGTAACAGGCAGTCCTGACATTTGAGGTGGTGGGCATGTGAGCTCTTTGCCTGAGGTGGGGGATGGGAATTCTTTCAGTTCCATCGCTCTCCTTTTCAGAGTGGCTTCAGACCTCAAGAGCTGCACACCTGCCTCGGAGAGAAGAGGGGTTTCTATCTCAGGTCCCTGCACTGGCTTTGAAATCCGGTGTGGCTCTAAACAGGGCAGGACAGATGCTCTCCTCATGGTCCAGTTGATTTTTCAGCTTCAATCCTGTTAACCTAATGCTACCCCTTGGGTTGCTGAATAATCCCCACCAGAGTCTTCCGTACCTCCCTAACTTCCGTTTGAGAGATTTACGTGTGAGTTTGGGCACGTTGTTACCATGTGCAGGCACTCAGCAGTGTTTGCGAATGAAGACTGATGACATGGGCAGCCACCTACACAGATTGCTTAAAAGTCATTAATTCATGACATTAACGTGTTCGACGGATTTCATCAGATACGAATCAGCTCATTTCCGGGAGGGTGGGGACATGTTGCTTCTAGCGTTTCCACATGACGGATCACCAAGTGACGGGTTTTCCCGAGAGTGGTCCCTCTACCACCTGCTCCTCAGGAACCCAAGGAACTGGTTCAAACTGCAGATTCCAGAGACGCACCCAGATAAATGGAATCAGGCTCTCCGGGAATGGGACCAGGAACCTGTATATTTATCAAGCTCCCCAGGTGAAGTTTGAGGCCCTGCCCTGGAGTTTCCCTGTGCTGCTCTTTGGCTCTTTCAAGGATGGCAACATACAAGAGGAGGCTTTCTGGTCACTTGAGAGATGTGTGGCTCACTAAGAAGTTTCTTTGCTGGGTGCACAGGCAGGCAATTCAGAATCAAGGAATGAGGACGGACAGAGAGGAAAGAACAGAAAGACACAGGAGGACCCAGCCCACACTGCTCACTAATTTTGTAGCAGGGATGGGCCCAAAAGTTTGAACTTTGCTGTATCTTGGGATCCTCCAATCAGGTCAAGGGGGAGGAGCCAGCAAGCCTGGAATTCCTTCAAATAGTGCCCCTCAGACTTGAGACTGCAGGGTAGATCAGAATCACGTGGAGGGCTTGGTGAACCGCAGTTTCTTGGGCTCCACTCCCAAAGATTCAGATTCAGTAAGTCTGGGGAGGGACCAGGACAAACAGCGGGGCCCAGGTGTAGGGTGCGGATGCAGCTTCTTAAGGGAACGGAGCTCTTGATCCTGAATAGGATGCCTCTTTTGGGGGGTGTAGAGGAGGAAAAAAAAAAAAAACCCTTTTCTCTCCAACTTCCTAGATTCTCTGGCTAGGGCCCTGGAAATTAAACTGACTGATTAACAAGAGAAAACCAGAGCTTATAGCACGTGCAGTATGCATACACACGGAAGAAACTCAGTGCTGAGTAACTCAGAGGGGTGGTTAGAGCTTGGCCTTATATAGTTAACATCTGAGCGAAGAACAATAAACGTGTAGAGAAGTGACAAGGAACAGGAAAAGGGCTTTAGGCTTCCAAGGGTAGCAAAGAGTGGGAAGGCAAATATGTGGGGAGAACTAAGAGAAAATAGGGGTTATTCTGGTAAGGTTTGTTATGTAGTTTCCTCTGGGTGCCACCTCTGGGCTGGTAGGTTCTCTCCAGTGATTTAAAGTCTGAGTCTGCTTTTAGGCAAATGTGGGGCAGGCAGGGAGCTTTTTCGGCATTAGCTTTTTCTCAGTAGTCTCCAACTCAAAAACTCCTTACACCAAAGCGGTGTATTTCGGGGTTGCATAGTCTGATCCCCTAGAAGGGCCGTGCTCACTTTTGGCCCCATCTCTGGATTTCCTCTCTCAGAACTCCTTGTGGCCAGAGTCAACCTGGTTTCTTCTAAGACGAGTGTCCCTCCCCTCATTCTGTGCTCTGTAAGGCAGGGGTCCCCAATCCCCTGGCCGCGGACGTGCAGTGGGCCACGGCCTGTTAGGAACCGAGCCGCACAGCAGGAGGTGAGCGGCGGGCGAGCGAGTGAAGCTTCATCTGCGGCTCCCCGTCGCTCCCCATCGCTCGCATTACCGCCTGAGCCACATCCCCCCCTTCCCCAACACCCAGGTCCGTGGAAAGGTGGTCTTCCACGAAACCGGTCCCTGGTGCCAAAAAGGTTAGGGACCACTGCCGTAAGGGATTGTGCCTAGACTGGGTTTCTGGAGAAGAGAACATTAAAGGACATGCCCGAGCTCATATTCTGCGTGGGTTTTAGACCTTGGAAAGATCTTAGCAATCACCTCCAAGGTAGTGCGCCTGCACCGTTTGACATTTTTGTTGCTGTTGCTTTCAGACATTGTTAATCGATCTCTGCACTTTTTCCCACCAGGCTTGGATGTAGCCTCACCATCCTTTCAATACAATACCAAGTTCGAGTTATTTAGGGTGATGCTTATTTATGACCTAGATCTAACCAAACTTCAGCTTCTCCTTATGGAGACGTAGAAGGCTCGAGGAGGAGAGATGACTTGCTTAAAGCACAGAGCTGGGTCTGGGAATACCGGTACCCCGGCTCTAGGCTGAGGTTTTTTCTTGCCTTAGTAAATGTTTAGTTTTTTTTGTTTTTGTTTTTGTTTTGCGGTACGCGGGCCTCTCACTGTTGTGGCCTCTCCCTTTGTGGAGCACAGGCTCCGGACACGCAGGCCCAGCGGCCATGGCTCACGGGCCCAGCCGCCCCACGGCATGTGGGATCTTCCCGGACCGGGGCACGAACCCGTGTCCCCTGCATCGGCAGGCGGACTCTCAACCACTGCGCCACCAGGGAAGCCCCCAATGTTTAGTTTTTAATAATATTTTCCAGAAATCTTTGAATTGGAGCATACATTTTAATAGCTAAAATATAAATTATATGGAATATAATATTTTTTCCTATAGCCTGGAAATTTCCTAAATGTTATAAAAAATTATAAAGGACAGAGTATCTAGATAAACATTGTTAAGTGGTAAGTCGAAACATTGGCAACCTGTTAAATTCTAAAACTAATGAGTAGATTCTGCACTCTCTATAATTCAGGGTTGTAACTAGTGATTCATTTATTTCACTAAAAAGAGGGGAACAAGATAGCTTAATTTGCAAATACTTAAGTACCTGGCATTTGCAAAGAATATAGAGCATGTATCACCTTGTTGAACCCTCATCTCCCACATCGTTTTGATGCGCTATCAGCCCCCGATGTGTACACTTGCTACTATTCCCACTGAATTTACAGTTCTCACATGGGGAAGCTGCATTTCTTATGACCATTAACCAAAAGGCTGCAGGGTCATGTCCAAAGTGGAGAATTGGTTAAGTCCAGCATAGAAAGCAGAGGTCGGTCGAGAGACCTCTCACTCCTAATGCCGGCCAAGGAATTAGGAATTCCTTCCAGCTCTCGCACTGAATGCAGCTTCGTCTACTTTCCATTATTCTTAGACATCAGGAAGAAGGATTTAGAAACTCAGTGGAGGTGATTCCCACTGGAGGTGGCAGGAGGTTGTACTTGAGAATCCTGCCACATACCTCACATCAGCTCCTCAGCTAGCCTCACCATTCTTCATTCTCATTTCATCCTTAACCCCACTCTCCTCTCTCTCCGTGGTTGTTACTTCTTTGCCAAGCCCTCAAGGTAGATTAATTTGTAACTTTAATAATGTGGTAAAGAACCTGGAGTTATTTTGCTCGGAAAAGGTGTATAAAGAAGGCTGCATAATTTTTGTTTCGTGTTTCCCCATAAGCAGCCCATCTACTTACTCATCATTGCTTTTGGAATTTTAGCCTTTGCATTGGAAAAGTGCTCAGATTACTTTAAGCTTCAGGGATAATTAAGTCTATAAAATGCATGTTTGTTGCTTTTTTGGTTGAAAGTAGTAAAAAGAGGAGAAAACTGGAAAATGGGATGAAAATGTTCTAGAAAATTAACTCATAGTAGATCTGTTAAAAATTCTGTAGGGGTATTAAAATACAGTTTCCCAAGGCTGCTTCTGAATAAGAAAAAATAGAACGCATTATAGTAATTTGCAAAAAGAATCTTCTTGTTGCAGAAAACATAGTTTCTGACCTTTCATTTATTCTTAGCTTTCCAATATAATACCCTACGTATAATACATACACGTGCGCATGTGTGCATACACACACACACACACACACACACACACACACTCTGAGAGACCAACTGGGGAAAATTTTGCTGGCTAAGGAAGTTCAAGATCTTACAGATAGTCTATTAAGATTTCAAATTCACATACAGGAGCTTTGTATTAATAAATGGAAGTGGATTCTTTACTTGAGCTTGAATAAATTGGAAACAATTTAGAATTAAGATTGGAAAACATGCTTTTTCTTCCCTTTAGATCGAATTCAGACTTGCTTTGAATTGAGCACTGAATAGTCCCATAATGTTTGTATTAGTTTATGCCTTACAAACTGCTTCCCCATTCATTATACCTTTGGATCTTCCTGCAATTCTAAGTCACGTAGTGTGGTGATCATGATTACTTTTTTCTCTCCACGTTACAGATGAGGAAACAGTGCTCCAGAGAAATTGGTGACTGTTCAGCATGAAGCAGCAAGTAGTGGTAAGGCTGGACATTGAATCCAAGTTATCATCACATTTTGTTTGTTATCGTCTAGTATCGAGTGTTTGCTCTGAGTTGGGTGCCAGACTGGGCACAGGGGCCAAAGGCAGTAGAATTAGTCTGACCACAAGGACTCTCAACAGTAGAAGTGCAGAGTATACAAACTATGTGAAGCTGTTGGATTGGGGAGGATTTGCTGATTGGTTCTGTCCAAGGGGAGCTGAAGGCCCTATAATGCTCCCCAGAGTGATAGGCCCCGTGGGGGTTGAGGGTGAGTGGGGTCGTTGGGTGGGGAGTTGGAGGACAGAGGGCAAAGGAAGGGAGACACAAATGTCCAGCGGCTGGGAAGACACAAATAGTCCAGTGGGACTCAACCCACAGTTTTGTGCCTTTTGAGCACTTCTGTTCACTAAAAGATGAAATTACTATTGAAATCTCTTCTTATTTTCTTGCCACTCCAAACTATACAATGAAACTGGGAATCCCTGAGAACTGGAATTTCCTATTGACTTCAGAAAGACTAATTCTCATGAGGCCAAGCTGTATGGTTAGACTCCTAGCTCGTACTGATGCTGTCAAAGAAGAAAACTTGTCTCTTTGCAAAGTTTCAGTTCAGTTTTCGCATTATTTTCTTTGACATAAAAAGGTAAAATCAATCCAAGAAGAATATTGGCAAACTCAAACCTGTCCGTTTCATTAGTACATCGGTTTGAATAATACATATTTACTGATTGTTTTGTGACAGGACCACAAAAAAAGTTATATATGATATTCTTAAATTGTAGTGAAATCGCTGTCAGGTCTTTAGGGTTCAATATTCCTTGAGCAGCAGGGGATAAAATTCAAAAGATCAGTGTATGCGGTTTTCTGGGCTCTGCTGGAGTGATTAATGGTTTGGCCTTGATTTGAATTGGGAAAGAGGTATAAGGCAAGATCAGTTATAGGTGAACTTGGACTCCATTACCATGGAGCAATTGGTAATTCAGCGCTGTTCTCTGAACATATCTGGAGCTAGCGGGAAGGGGACAGTGAGTGAGGAATGCATGATCTGGGCCATTGGGCTCCAACTGGGCTCAGATGGGGCTTGCTGGCACGTAGTCTTCTAATTGAACTGATACTACAACATAAACTCCTGGCCTTATTAGCTGCTTCATTTGTTATTTTCTGCTTACAGAAGTATATATCCTCACTGCTAAACATTTGCATATTATGAAATATCTGGCTTGCTAAGTGAGAATTCACCACCCCTCTCCCTATCTCAGAGAAAACCACCATTATGAATTGGGTATTCTTGCAATTATTTTTTTTAATTTTATTGAAGTATAGTTGATTTACAATGTTGTGTTAGTTTCTGTTGTGCAGCAAAATGACTCAGTTGTATATATATATTCTTTTTCATATTCTTTTCCATTATGGTTTATCACAGGATATTGAATATATTTCCCTGTGCTTTAGAGTAGAACCTTGTTGTTTATGCATCCTATATATACTAGTTTGCATCAGCTAATCCCAAGCTCCCAATCCCCGACCCCCCTCACCCTTGGCAACCACAAGTCTGTTCTCTATGTCTGTGAGTCTGTTTCTGTTTTGTAGATATGTTCATTTGTGTCATACTTTACATTCCACATATAAGTGATATCATATGGTCTTGCAATTATTTTTGTGCTCATACTGCCACTCATTTATCTATTAACATAGGAAAGATCAAGTAATATAGTTTGAGCTTGATTTGTAACTTAACATCTCTATGCATTAAAAATAAATAAATAAACAATCTCCATGGGCCTGGGCCTGGTTCACTGTCAGGCTGTCTCTGGTCAGCAGCTGCCTGGCCCCCATCCGCACCGTCCTCCCGTCAGGCCTCCTTCAGTTGCCAAAATAGCATCGTTCCAGGATTAATGTTTTCCTCAACTGGAGTCACTTAAGCGCACTGGGCGTGGGACAAGAGGTTTGCTCAGGCACTGGCTTATTCTTGCTGTGTGTGCCTGGTGCCCTGGGACCTTGCCTGGGTTTTTGTTTTTTTCTTGGTGGGTCTTCCTGCTCAAGGAGACTAAATAGTGGAATGGATCAGAATTTGCATTCTGGAGTTGGTGGCATCCAGGTTTCTTAATCTCAGTAAGCCTCAGGTTCCTTGTCTGTAAGCGGCAGTAGTCATGGTACCTGCATTACACATTTGTGCATGTGAGGATTAATTGAAATCCTTTATGTAAAGCACTTAGCCCAGTGCCTGTGATATTGTAAGCTCCCAGTAAATGACAGTTTATATCCTCTAACTAGGTGTGCAGGCTCAGGAGGACGAGGACTGGCTGTCTTTTCCCTGATACATCCCCAGTGCTCGGCTCATGGAAGATTCTAGATAAATATTTGTTGAAGGGATGAATTCTCACTGGTTGCCTGCATTGATCAGGGGTCCTTTAAGGGACCCACTGACCAGGGGTCCTTTAAGACCCCTTTAAGATCAGGCCAGTCCTTCAAGCTGGAAGGAGAATCTGGAAAGGAGAGTTGGAAGGTCAGAGAAAAGTCATTAACCAGCCCTCCAGAAGTACTAACCTGGGTGGAAAGTCGGAGCTTGCAGGTAAAACTGAGAAACTGCCACTTAGGTCCCGCTGCTGGAGCGGGGCTACCCAGAGTCGAGGCCAGGGCAGAAGTCTCTTGTCTCTGTCTGAGGTGGGCCTGGACGTGCTGTTGGTCAGCAGGGTGGCATTTGGGAAGAAGAGCTGGATGCACTTTGAGGGGAGAGCAAGGGGAACTGAAACCCACCTGCACTTCAGCATCTCTTTTCCCCTTGCGTAGCCATGACGACCTTCCAGAAGTAATGGTGCTGCTTCCCTTCCCCATCGCAGATCGTAGCCAAATTTCTCCTCTGGCCAGCTCTCCGCCAGGTCCATAAATATGCTCCCAGCTCAGCCAAGTTGATTCAGCCAATGAACCACTCTTTGAAACTGATTACTGTGCTGGAGTGAAACACAACACTTCGGTCATCAAGCTACTGATGAATCCCATGGCTTTTTGCCGGGGTGATCGGAATGGCTTCCAACAGCTGCCTCTACCACGCTAGATCTCCTTACTCCTGTGAATGGGAGGGTCCAGGGCCCAGGATGGGTATGCACAGATGTCCATTGTGTGGGTCTGTCTCTGAGTATAATGATGCTGAAGCTTATTAGCTTTGGTAGCAGCGAGGTCTTCTGGGATTTCTCTAGTCTGTAATTGTCTTTTACTGTTGTGGGTTTTGTGAGTGTCAGAAATAATGAGATGACATTAGGTTCTGACATGGCATCATTAGAGGACTGGTAATGTAGATTATGAACATGCATTCGTATAAGGGAGGGTAATAAATCAAGTGGACAAATGCTCCAGAAGTAATGAAGGTCGTGTCCAAATATATACTCTTTTGATGTACATTAACACCAGCAATGAATAATTCATGGCCCTATCCTCCGGAGGTTTGTAGGTGCCCAGCTAAAATAACAGTTTTCTGGCCATCAGAAAAACCCATGATGAGGGTCTTTGTTAAGAAGTCTGAAGATCGTTTGTGTCACGGGTAGGGTTGGATGGGATGCTGATTAGTTCATCAGGAGTGGGAGGTAGGGCCCGTGATGGCACAGCTTTCCAAAATGGAATTCTCCCGAGCACAGTTTTATGCCTCTACACGATTCCAGCAATATTATGGTTTTTGAAAAAAAAATTGTTTAGCAATTTTTAACAGTCATTAAATTGCTCTGACTTATGAATGAGCATCATTTTCCCTTCCAAGAAACACTGCAAGCTATGTATTTTACCGCACTCGAGAATGAACCAATGCAAATGTTTGTCTCTGGATATAGAAGTCCTTTTCTCATGCGCTGGGTATTTATGAGAGTTTGCACTGCTCTGCTCGTTATAAAATTCAGAACTTTTAGCACCATCGTTCAGAGGAAAGGGAAGGCTGGGAGCTACATTTGTGGGTTGCCACTTATGTGGCAACCTTTTCCTACAAATAGAATGTCAATCCAGATAAAGTGTTTTCAAAGGTCATGTCTTGTGCCCCCAAGCCTCCCACTGCAAGCCAATATATCTAGTACTATCCCAATGATAGCCAAGTGGCACAAGCTTTTGGGGAGGGTGGAATGTCCATCAGTGCTGGTCCCTGCCTGTCCCTGTCTACCTCCCTCTGTCCCAGTGTATCTCTTTCTGTCTCCATCCTTGTCTCTGTTCACTCTGTCGGAAACCCTCTCCTTACCTTATATTTTTTTTATGCTGAAGGATAATACACATACAGAAAAGTGCCCAAATCATGAGAACTCAGCTCAGGGCATTCTCGTAAACTCTGATCAGCATCCTAGAAGTCCCCTTCTAGTCCCTGCCTCTCTGCAAGGGCAGCCACACCCCTACCTTCTAACAGCATAGACACATTTGCCTGTTTCTACACTTTACATGAGTGGAATCACGTGGCTTTTGTTCAACTGACATTTTGCTCATGCGGCTTGTCCACATTGTGCATAGTTGCAAGCTGCTCATTCTCATTGCGGGCACTGTGGCCTTGAGTGCATACACCACAGTTTATTGATCCATTCTGCTGTCAGTAGGCCTTGGGAAGTTTCTGACTAGGGGCTGTTAAGGAGAGTGTCCCTAGGAACATGCTAGAACATGTCCTCTGTTCAGCGTATGCCCACATTCCTGCCATGTACGTATTCAGAAGAAGAAATGTTGGTTTCCTGTTCTTTTTATTGCAGTGTTTACCTATCCTTCAGCCATCTCAATCCTCATCGAAATGAAGAGGGAGACAGTGCTGCTTAGGCCATAAACTCAGGTGTGCAAGAAATATCACTTTATTTTTTTACTCAAATCTAAGCTCTAAGTTCTCACACTACCAGGCTGTGGGAATCCCATCCTAGTCATTTAGGGATTCCCTTTATTCCCAGGATTGTGACTGGAGCCAGGAAAGGGAAGGGGTCTCTAGCCGCTGTCAGTCCCTCTGCCGACCAGGTCACCATTCAGGCCAAAGGCTTGTTCTGCGCTGTGCTGGGGGTGTGCAGCTTGGGGGAGGCTGGGACCCTCGCCACCTCTGACCATCTCCTTCAGGGCCCCCCGGGCCTGACTGCCTCTCTGGGGGGCGCCAGATCCCTGCCACTCTCCTCCCCACCCCAGGAAATCTCTCCTTCAGCGGGAAGACCCTCACTGCATCACCCTGCTTCTCTGGGACCCCTCTGCCACTTCCTCAAGTTCTGCCCAACTTGACAGGCCCAGGATTTGGGAAAACAAAAGCCAAGATGTTTCAGGCTGGTTGCGTTCTGCTCTGGCACACTCCTGCCACCTGCTTCAATAGGGAAAGGTGACAGTTCAGGAGAAAAATAGAAATAATCTCCAGGTGTCACAGCCTTTGCTTGGCTAACAGGTCGGGAGGGTGGTGGCTGGAGGCACCTGTGAGGAGGGTGGTGCCACTTGATAAGAGCTGCTGTCTGTGGCCTCAGGCACTGCCCAGGTATCATGGTCTCTCTTTTATGGGACTCTTGTGATCCCTCGTCTCCCAGGAAGTGGGGAAAGGGTCTCAGGTGGAGAGAAGGAAGGCATGAGAGACTGTGGGTGAAGAAAGAGAAAGATGGAAGCTGTTGGGGGAACATAGGCACGGAGAGATGGTCAGCGAGAAGACACAAGTGTCAAAATACAACAGTTACCAACCCGGAACATGTGCTAAAGTGGCTGAAATGTTGACAGTCTGACAGCCTCATGTCCTGAGAGATGCCTGCAAGCTCCTGTGGTGGAAGAATGCTCACCCCTGTTTTCATTTTCTAGGACTTCCAGAACAAAGTACCACAAACCAGGTGGCTCAAAACAACAGACATTTATTCTCTCATGTTCTGATGTCTAGAAGTTCAGATTCAAGGTGTTGACAGGGCCATGCTTCCTCATCAGGCTCTGGGGAAGAATCCTTCCTTGTCTCATCCTAGCTTCTGGTGGTTGCCAGCAATCTTGGCCTTCCTTGGCTGGCAGCTGTGATACTCCAGTCTCTGCCTGCATCTTCACACGGCACCTCTGCATGTGTTTTCTTCTAAGAATGCCAGTCATTAGCTTAGGGCCCACCCTAATCCAGTGTGACCTCACCTTAACTCATTCTATCTGCAAAGACCCAATCTCCAAATAAGGTCTCATTATTATAAGGTATTGTCTCATGTGATTATGGAGTCTAAGTTCCACAATCTGCCCTTCAAACTGGAGACCCAGGAAGGCTAGTGATGTAGTTTCAAGGCCTGAGAGCTCTAGGGCCAGTGGCGTAGGTTCCAGTCCGGGTCTGAAGGCCTGAGAACCAGGAGCAGGGAGGACAGGAGAAGATTGGTGTCCCAGCTCTGTAGTCAGGCAGAGGGAGGGCAAAGCCAGCCTTTCTCTGTCTTTTTGTTCTACTCAAGCCCTCAGTGGATTGAATGATGCCCATCTACATTGGGGAGGTCAGTCTGCTTTACCCAGTCCACCAATTCAAATGCTAATCTCTTCTGGAAACACTGTCACAGACATGCAGAAATAATGTTTAATCAGATATCTGGGCATCCAATGGCCCAGTCGAGTTGACGCATAAAATTCACCACCACAGAGGCTGTTTATAAAGCTATGAGCAGGGTTAAGAGAAAAACCTGATGGATGGTGCAGGACCCTGGTATGTTTCTATCACCCCTTGGCTTGAGAGGGCAGTTGCTAGAGCCCAGAGGAGGAGCTGAAGCTGGAGGAGAGGGCCTCCCAACAGGAGCCATGGCCTTTGGTAGAGGGACCTGGCCAAACTGCAGAGACCAAGAATGGGCCAAGGGGCATGGATACCCCAGCCTCACTTTCCTCCCTCCCTCTATTTCCTGGCAGTGCCTCTCATTGTAGAACCAAGTGCCAGTCCCATGGGCACTGTCCCTGAGGACCTTCCAGGACACAGTGCAGAGTAGAGGAAGGTGGAGGGTGGAATTAGTGGGGGTTAGTGTAAACCATCCAGACATGAAGCTGAGGTTCTTCTGCTGGTGTGAGCATGGGGTGAAGAGGAACAAGCCCAGAGAGTGGGCCTTGCCAGCATCCCGGGCTGAGGAGGAACAAGCCCAGAGAGTGGACGGAAATCCGTGCCACTGAAAAAACCCATTTGCAACTAATGAGCTGCAATTCATTACAGGCAATTTCTGCAGGACAATTTCTAGTTTTCAATCAGCAGAATCAGTTTCTTTCTTTCCATGAAAGAAAAAGCAATCTAGACCTTTTTGGATAGAGAGTTAAGAAAACACCAAAATCTTATGCCCACAAATGGTTTTGCCAAGAGTTGGAGCACTCCTAGAACAGAGAATGACAAAGATACTCAAAGGACAGCTGATGTGATTATATTATCTAAGTAATTCAAACCATTGCACCTTAGATTGAGTCTAATAATCTAAATATTTCAAATGGATACTAATATATCTGGATAATTAACTCAGATTTTCTCCTCAGACCATGGTCTCCCTTTTTTTGTATAGAATATCTAATTTATGAGAAGTAAAATTAAATTTTTCAGTAATATGGCATGTCTTTCTTTTTTTCCTTTTCTCCTTTTGACAAATGAACTCAAAGGTGACATGCATAGATTTTTTTTCCACCCGAAGGCATTTAAAACATATTTTTCATGTGTAAGTCAAATGAAACATTACATATTAATCTGTACGGTGAGATTTATTGAGGTTTCTGGAGCTGTTAGGAGTTTTCAAATATGTGCTTAAAAACGTCTGAGTCATTTCTGTGATTTATTGTGAGGTAATACATAAATACACGTTTAGGTGCCCATTAAGAATAGATTTGAGGGCTTCCCTGGTGGCGCAGTGGTTGAGAGTCCGCCTGCCGATGCAGGGGACACAGGTTCGTGCCCTGGTCTGGGAAGATCCCACATGCCGCGGAGTGGCTGGGCCCGTGAGCCATGGCCGCTGAGCCTGCGCATCCAGAGCCTGTGCTCTGCAACGAGAGAGGCCACAACAGGGAGAGGCCTGCGTACCACACACACAAAAAAAGAATAGATTTGAGTCCCATAATCTGGAAATTACTCAGTTCTTTGTACTTCGTAATACATCACATTAGCTGGTGGTATAGAACCGTTATGATTTTAATGGTAATAGAAATATACTTACAGGAAGGTTAAAAGACAAGATCCACTTCTAATGGCTCTTTGAGCCACTTGGAGCAAGGTAATGCTTTGTTGGCATATTTGTAAAAATTTGAATAATGAGATTGTACGATTTAAAAAATATTGCTGAGTGCTATTTTAAAATACCATTTCTTGTAAAATATTTTAAAATATAAGCTTTCGAAATAGCCAGATGGGGCTATTTTTTTCCTTTTCCATTGTGAAGATGTCCAGGAGCCTGTGAAATGTATGTGTGAAGGGAGTCCCTAATGAAGCATGCCAAGGAAGCTCTCTTCTGCCCTTCTGGGGATGGATGGATGCTATGTGGAAACTGGCAACTGCATCTACAGAAGCTGTGGGAACAATGGTGTGGGGTGTAGTATGAAGACCAATGGGTCATTTGCTAAAATATGAACAGCGGGGGGCAGGGGGGTGGGGAAGGATTTTGCCCTGAGGGTACATTAAAGCTCTAATAGTCTGCAGGTTCTCAGTTTAGTTTGGTCTTGATCATGTTGGTTCTGTTAGTGCTCCCCCACCTCCCCCCCGAGATGAGTCAGCTTTTTCAGTTTTTTCATTGTGGATGAAGCAATGCAGAAGCAATGCAGAAACTGAGACAAACACCCTAGGAGAATTGCAGATTCTTCACTCTAGGTACCTGGTTCAAAAACATCTGAAGATTGGAGTTACTGGGACCCAAATTCTGCTGGATCTTGAGCTCACATTTAATAGTTTAACATGATGGCTAGCTGGTTTGAAAACAATCCTTGGTATTCATGATCTTTTTTTCTTTTCTAGAAGGCTTAAGGTGATAAAATATGCTGGCTTCCTCCTGGCAGTAGGGAGCACGTAGGCATTGGTTTTTGGCCGTAGATGCATATTCACATCATTTAAGGACATTCTGATGAAAAAGTAGCAGTGCTTAGCCACCTCCCCAAACCTATCGAATGAGATTCGCTCAGGACCAAGGTTTGACTGCCTGAACGGCAAAGGTGAGGTGGGGTGTACACCACTCCTTTCCCTCGAGTTTAGGCCCTGGAGGTGTTTCTCCATAATTCACCTAACAGACTACTCCCAGGAGGGCATTTGCCTGAGTGTGTTTTGTTGAGTGGCGGGGTTTTGTATGGAGAACAAAAGATTGGGCTGGGATGAGTCTCTGACATTGATGGGACTGATCTGACCCATGGACTGTCTGAGTCATAGAGAGAAAGGCTATGGGGAAGAATGAAGTGATGAGACATCATGGCATAGCTTTGTGTGGGAGCCATGACAACATATGAGGAAGAGAGGATGTCCCCGCTCCCAACACCTGTGCATGGGGCACTGCATGGCTTCAGAGCAGGAAAAGCAGCTTGTTCTGGCCCACGAAGGCTGGTGGCATTGGGAAGATGGAGTGACTGCCCCCTTTACTTCAGAATTAGCATCAGCACTGTGGACACTGGCCTGCAGTGGAAGGACAGAAGAGAGGGCATGGACTGTTGTGAGCCTATCTGAAGACTCCCTGGTGACTCTTCAAAGTAGGAACGTGTGTGTGTGTGTGTGTGTGTGTAGACATACACATGCATTTCTTAAGGAGTTTGAGGGCCTGCATTATGCACACGGGGAAAGAGCTAGGGACACCTGATCTGATGCCCCTACTGTGACCCTCACTTGCAGCCATAGGCTGGGAATGCCAGGGTCATATGTTGATCTAGTCTTGGTCTTGGTTCCTACGTCATCTCGTGGGTGGACATGACCCACAGCGACTAAGGGGAAAAGCAGAGGAACCATTGACATTTGTACCTGTCTTTAGTCTCCAACAAGTCCATGCTCCATGAGGTGCATACAGATCCCAGGGTCAATGCTACATTCTGCCTAAGCTCTGACTCCTGCCTCTGCCAGTAGCAATGTGAAATTCTCTTCATTAAAGACCAGATCAAAGGTTGCTTTCTCCAGGCAGTCTTCTTCAAGCTCCAGCAGCTACAAACCTCTCTCCATCTTCTGGTTTACTGGGACATAGCATTTGTGCTTCTCTTACTGGGGTCTACCATTTTCTTATTTGGGTAACTGTCAGTCACATACACATGTGGGGCACATCGTGGGGCTCATCCTTTGTACTCTTCCACTTTCCTACCAGATGGACACTCCTTGAAAAGGCAGAGCCCAATTGTCTACTCTGTGGTACTCGTACTTTCAGTATCTGTGAACTGAGAATGGATATAATGACAAAATGCTAGGGAAAACTTGAGGAATACTTTCAAAGTAGGTTTTTAAAAAGAATTTCTATTTAGTCTTAACAGTGCCTATAGGCTTATACAAATCTGGTGTCATTTTACTTTTTATGGGCATTAAAGAAGGATAAAGATGGTGATGTCTGTTGCCACATGTGTTCACGAACTCTTTAAAATTACTCCTTCCCTCGCCCCTCCCCCGCCCCCTCAGATCTGTGGCTAATGATTACCAGTCATTGGGCTAAACTATCCTTTTGATTAAATGGTCAAGATATAGCACTTTTGGGAGTTCCCTGGTGGTCTAGTGGTTAGGACACGGAGCTTTCACTGCCGAGGCCCGGGTTCCAACCCTGGTCGGGGAACTGAGATCCTGCAAGCCTCAAAGCGCGGCCAAAAAAAAAAAAAAAATACAGCACTGTTGAGGATTTGACCAGTGACAGAACCCACCAACCTCCTGGCTTTGTGCAGTTGCTTTGCTTTCCCCTTGCATGTATTTTACTTTCTGTGTGTATGCACAGGTTAGAACCAGCCTGTCTGCAAAAAGGAAAAGGTGATGTGACCACCTCTCTTATAGCTGGGAGTTTCTTCTCTGCTCTGGTCCTCACTCCTTAGCTCTCCCACCTGGGCAATCTCTTGACTGGCCAACAAGCCATTGAACTTGTAAGAATAAAAACCTGATATTTATTCCTCAAAATTAGAATGAGGGGGAAAATGTAGATAGTCTTCTATAACTATAGCATTGGAAAGAAATCCTCCCAAATCCCATTTGTTTACTAACTTTGATGGTGGTTGTACAGGTCAATGTTAGATAAACCAGTGCAAAGGCTGAGGAGCTCATGGAGTACCACATGAGCATCGATCTTTATTTCCAGGTGGACTTGACAAATTGGAAAAGGGAAAGTGTGTCATTAACATAACAAGATTCAGGCATCCAAGTGTTTTGTGGCCATTTGTTTCTAAAAAGGAAATATTGCTTCCTTATCAACTCACTTTATGGACTGACCACGCATAGCAGTTTCTGTGGGATAAATGATTAACATGAGTCAAAGCATAAAAAACTTTCTGTCTTCAGATATTAGCACTTTTGTGGGATTTCTCCATTCATGTATGGTATTAATTTGCCTCTGTGTGTTCAGGCAGGACAATGCCATTGCATAGTTTCAGCTTTCTTTTTTAATAAATTCACACAAATTTGCTTCAGTAGTTCAAACATATACAATCTTTTTCCTTTATCCTCAGCTGTTTTTGAATTTAGAATCTTGAGAGTGATGGGTGTTTCCCTAATATAAATTTTCCTAAATTATTTTATAAAATTGAGGACCAAATGTAATTTCTGAACTTCACACAATCAATACATTCTTCCTGTTGCTGTAGCAAGATTGAAGAAGGTTTCAATTACTTGAAGAAAATGTTCTAATTTTTTTTTACATCTTTATTGGAGTATAATTTCTGAACAATGGTGTGTTAGTTTCTGCTTTATAACAAATTTAATCAGTTATACATATACATATGTTCCCATATCCCCTTCCTCTTGCGTCTCCCTCCCACCCTCCCTATCCCACCCCTCCAGGTGGTCACAAAGCACTGAGCTGATCTCCCTGTGCTATGTGGCTGCTTCCCACTAGCTATCTACCTTACATTTGGTAGTGTATATATGTCCATGCCTCTCTTTCGCTTTGTCCCAGCGTACCCTTCCCCCTCCCCATATCCTCAAGTCCATTCTCTAGTAGGTCTGTGTCTTTATTCCTGTCTTACCCCTATGTTCTTCATGACATTTTTTTCTTAAATTCCATATATATGTGTCAGCATACAGTATTTGTCTTTCGCTTTCTGACTTACTTCACTCTGTATGACAGACTCTAGGTCCATCCACCTCATTACAAATAGCTCAATTTCGTTTCTTTTTATGGCTGAGTAATATTCCATTGTATATATGTGCCACATCTTCTTTATCCATTCATCCGATGATGGACACGTTGGTTGTTTCCATGTCCTGGCTATTGTAAATAGAGCTGCAATGAATATTTTGGTACATGACTCCTTTTGAATTATGGTTTTCTCAGGGTATATGCCCAGTAGTGGGATTGCTGGGTCATATGGTAGTTCTATTTGTAGTTTTTTTTTTTTTTTTTTCTTTTTGCGGTATGTGGGCCTCTCACTGTTGTGGCCTCTCCCGTTGCGGAGCACAGGCTCCGGATGCGCAGGCCCAGCGGCCATGGCTCACGGGCCCAGCCGCTCCGCGGCATATGGGATCCTCCCAGACCGGGGCACGAACCCGTATCCCCTGCATCGGCAGGCGGACTCTTAACCACTTGCGCCACCAGGGAGGCCCTATTTGTAGTTTTTTAAGGAACCTCCATACTGTTCTCCATAGTGGCTGTACCAATTCACATTCCCACCAGCAGTGCAAGAGGGTTCTCTTTTTTCCACACCCTCTCCAGCATTTATTGTTTCTAGATTTTTTGATGATGGCCATTCTGACTGGTGTGAGATGATATCTCATTGTAGTTTTGATTTGCATTTCACTAATGAGTAAAGATGTTGAGCATCTTTTCATGTGTTTGTTGGCAGTCTGTATATCTTCTGTGGAGAAATGTCTATTTAGGTCTTCTGCCCATTTTTGGATTGGGTTGTTTGTTTTTTTGTTATTGAGCTGCATGAGCTGCTTATAAATTTTGGAGATTAATCCTTTGTCAGTTGCTTCATTTGCAAATATTTTCTCCCATTCTAAGGGTTGTCTTTTGGTCTTCTTTATGGTTTCCTTTGCTGTGCAAAAGCTCTTAAGTTTCATTAGGTCCCATGTGTTTATTTTTGTCTTTATTTCCATTTCTCTAGGAGGTGGGCCGAAAAGGATCTTGCTGTGATTTATGTCATAGAGTGTTCTGCCTATGTTTTCCTCTAAGAGTTTGATAGTTTCTGGCCTTACATTTAGGTCTTTAATCCATTTTGAGCTTATTTTTGTGTATGGTGTTAGGGAGTGATCTAACCTCATACTTTTACATGTCCCTGTCCAGTTTTCCCAGCACCACTTATTGAAGAGGCTGTCCTTTCTCCACTGTACATTCCTGCCTCCTTTATCAAAGATAAGGTGACCATATGTGCGTGGGTTTATCTCTGGGCTTTCTATCCTGTTCCATTGATCTATCTTTCTGTTTTTGTGCCAGTACCACACTGTCTTGATTACTGTAGCTTTGTAGTATAGTCTGAAGTCAGGGAGCCTGATTCCTCCAGCTCCGTTTTTCGTTCTCAAGATTGCTTTGGCTATTCGGGGTCTTTTGTGTTACCATACAAATTGCGAAATTTTTTGTTCTAGTTCTGTGAAAAATGCCAGTGGTAGTTTGATAGGGATTGCATTGAATCTGTAGATTGCTTTGGGTAGTAGAGTCATTTTCACGATGTTGATTCTTCCAATCCAAGAACATGGTATATCTCTCCATCTATTAGTATCATCTTTAATTTCTTTCATCAGTGTCTTATAAGTTTCTGCATACAGGTCTTTTGTCTCCTTAGGTAGGTTTATTCCTAGATATTTTATTCTTTTTGTTGCAATGGTAAATGGGAGTGTTTCCTTGATTTCACTTTCAGATTTTTCATCATTAGTATATAGGAATGCCAGAGATTTCTGTGCATTAATTTTGTATCCTGCTACTTTACCAAATTCATTGATTAGCTCTAGTGGTTTTCTGGTAGCATCTTTAGGATTCTCTCTATATAGTATCATGTCATCTGCAAACAGTGACAGCTTTACTTCTTCTTTTCCCATTTGGATTCCTTTTATTTCCTTTTCTTCTCTGATTGCTGTGGCTAAAACTTCCAAAACTATGTTGAATAAGAGTGGTGAGAGTGGGCAGCCTTGTCTTGTTCCTGATCTTAGTGGAAATGGTTTCAGTTTTTCACCATTGAGGACGATGCTGGCTGTGGGTTTGTCATATGTGGCCTTTATTATGTTGAGGAAAGTTCCCTCTATGCCTACTTTCTGCAGGGTTTTTATCATAAATGGGTGTTGAATTTTGTCGAAAGCTTTCTCTGCATCTATTGAGATGATCATATGGTTTTTCTCCTTCAATTTGTTAATATGGTGTATCACGTTGATTGCGTATATTGCGTATATTGCGTATCACGTTGCGTATATTGAAGAATCCTTGCATTCCTGGAATAAACCCCACTTGATCATGGTGTATGATCCTTTTAATGTGCTGTTGGATTCTGTTTGCTAGTATTTTGTTGAGGATTTTTGCATCTATGTTCATCAGTGATATTGGCGTGTAGTTTTCTTTCTTTGTGACATCCTTGTCTGGTTTTGGTATCAAGGTGATGGTGGCCTCGTAGAATGAGTTTGGGAGTGTTCCTCCCTCTGCTATATTTTGGAAGAGTTTGAGAAGGATAGGTGTTAACTCTTCTCTAAATGTTTGATAGAATTCGCCTGTGAAGCCATCTGGTCCTGGGCTTTTGTTTGTTGGAAGATTTTTTATCACAGTTTCAATTTCAGTGCTTGTGATTGGTCTGTTCATATTTTCTATTTCTTCCTGATTCAGTCTTGGCAGGTTGCGTATTTCTAAGAATTTGTCCATTTCTTCCAGGTTGTCCATTTTATTGGCATAGAGTTGCTTGTAGTAATCTCTCATGATCTTTTGTATTTCTGCAGTGTCAGTTGTTACTTCTCCTTTTCGTTTCTAATTCTATTGATTTGAGTCTTCTCCCTTTTTTACTTGATGAGTCTGGTTAATGGTTTATCAATTTTGTTTATCTTCTCAAAGAACCAGCTTTTAGTTTTATTGATCTTTGCTATCGTTTCCTTCATTTCTTATCTGATCTTTATGATTTCTTTCCTTCTGCTAACTTTGGGGGATTTTTGTTCTTCTTTCTCTAATTGCTTTAGGTGCAAGGTTAGGTTGTTTATTCGAGCTGTTTCCTGTTTCTTAAGGTGGGATTGTATTGCTATAAACTTCCCTCTCAGAACTGCTTTTGCTGCATCCCATAGGTTTTGGGTCGTCGTGTCTCCATTGTCATTTGTTTCTATGTATTTTTAAATTTCCTCTTTGATATCTTCAGTGATCACTTCGTTATTGAGTAGTGTATTGTTTAGCCTCCATGTGTTTGTATTTTTTACAGATCTTTTCCTGTAATTGATATCTAGTCTCATAGCATTGTGGTCGGAAAAGATACTTGATACAATTTCAATTTTCTTAAATTTACCAAGGCTTGATTTGTGACCCAAGATATGATCTATCCTGGAGAATGTTCTATGGGCACTTGAGAAAAATGTGTATTCTGTTGTTTTTGGATGGAATGTCCTATAAATATCAATTAAGTCCATCTTGTTTAATGTATCATTTAAAGCTTGTGTTTCCTTTTTTATTTTCATTTTGGATGATCTGTCCATTGGTGAAAGTGGGGTGTTAAAGTCCCCTACTATGAATGTGTTACTGTCGATTTCCCCTTTTATGGCTGTTAGTATTTGCCTTATGTATTGAGGTGCTCCTATGTTGGGTGCATAAATATTTACAATTGTTATATCTTCTTCTTGGATCTATCCCTTGATCATTATGTAGTGTCCTTCTTTGTCTCTTCTAGTAATCTTTATTTTAAAGTCTATTTTGTCTGATATGAGAATTGCTACTCCAGCTTTCTTTTGGTTTCCATTTGCATGGAATATCTTTTTCCATCCCCTTACTTTCAGTCTGTATGTGTCTCTAGGTCTGAAGTGGGTCTCTTGTAGACAGCATATATATATGGGTCTTGTTTTTGTATCCATTCAGCCAATCTGTGTCTTTTGGTGGGAGCATTTAGTCCATTTACATTTAAGGTAATTATCGATATGTATGTTCCTATTCCCATTTTCTTAATTGTTTTGGGTTCGTTAGTGTAGGTATTTTCCTTCTGTTGTGTTTCTTGCCTAGAGAAGTTCCTTTAGCATTTGTTGTAAAGCTGGTTTGGTGGTGCTGAACTCTCTCAGCTTTTGCTTGTCTGTAAACGTTTTAATTTCTCCATCAAATCTGAATGAGATCCTTGCTGGGTAGAGTAATCTTGGTTGCAGGATTTTCTCCTTCATCACTTAAATATGTCCTGCCAGTCCCTTCTGGCTTGCAGGGTTTCTGCTGAAAGGTCATCTGTTAACCTGATGGGGATTCCCTTGTGTGTTATTTGTTGTTTTTCCCTTGCTGCTTTTAATATGTTTTCTTTGTATTTAATTTTTGACAGTTTGATTAATATGTGTCTTGGCGTATTTCTCCTTGGATTTATCCTGTATGGGACTCTCTGTGCCTCCTGGACTTGACTGACTATTTCCTTTCCCATATTAGGGAAGTTTTCAACTATAATCTCTTCAAATATTTTCTCAGTCCCTTTCTTTTTCTCTTCTTCTTCTGGAACCCCTATAATTCAAATGTTGGTGCGTTTAATGTTGTCCCAGAGGTCTCTGAGACTGTCCTCTGTTCTTTTCATTCTTTTTTTCTTTCTTCTGCTCTGCAGTAGTTATTTCCACTATTTTATCTTCCACGTCACTTATCCGTTCTTCTGCCTCAGTTATTCTGCTCTTGATCGCATCTAGAGTATTTTTCATTTCACTTATTATGTTTTTAATCATTGCTTGATTCATCTTTAGTTCTTCTAGGTCCTTGTTAACTGTTTCTTGCATTTTGTCTATTCTATTTCCAAGATTTTGGATCATCTTTACTATCATTATTCTGAATTCTTTTTCAGGTAGACTGCCTATTTCCTCTTCATTTGTTAGGTCTGGTGGGTTTTTATCTTGCTCCTTCTCCTGCTGTGTGTTTTTCTGTCTTCTCATTTTGCTTATCTTACTGTGTTTGGGGTCTCCTTTTTGCAGGCTGCAGGTTCGTAGTTCCCGTTGTTTTTGGTGTCTGTCCCCAGTAGCTAAGGTTGGTTCAGTGGGTTGTGTAGGCTTCCAGGTGGAGGGGACTAGTGCCTGTGTTCTGGTGGATGAGGCTGGATCTTGTCTTTCTGGTGGGCAGTCCACGTCTGGTGGTGTGTTTTGGGGTGTCTGCGGACTTTTTATGATTTTAGGCAGCCTCTCTGCTAATGGGTGGTGTTGTGTTCCTGTCTTGCTAGTTGTTTGGCATAGGGTGTCCAGCACTGTAGCTTGCTGGTCGTTGAGTGAAGCTGGGTGCTGGTGTTGAGATGGAGATCTCTGGAAGATTTTCGCTGTTTGATATTATGTGGAGCTGGGAGGTCTCTTGTGGACCAGTGTCCTAAAGTTGGCTCTCCCACCTCAGAGGCACAGCACTGACTCCTGGCTCCTCAATTTGGGATGATTTGTTGTCCATTCATGTATTCCACAGATGCAGGGTACATCAAGTTGATTGTG
The DNA here is from genome assembly GCF_025265405.1 of Mesoplodon densirostris. NCBI lineage: Eukaryota > Metazoa > Chordata > Mammalia > Artiodactyla > Ziphiidae > Mesoplodon > Mesoplodon densirostris. The sequence continues at coordinate 11,600,894 of NC_082661.1, read as the reverse complement.
GAGCTTTAATCCGCTGCTTCTGAGGCTGCTGGGAGAGATTTCCCTTTCTCTTCTTTGTTCTCACAGCTCCCGGGTCTCAGCTGTAGATTTGGCCCCACCTCTCTGTGTAGGTCCCCGGAGGGCGTCTGTTCTTCGCTCAGACAGGACAGGGTTAAAGGAGCAGCCGCCTCGGGGACTCTGGCTCACTCAGGCCTGGGGGGAGGGAGGGGCATGGAGTGCGGTGGCAGAGGCCGGCATGACGTTGCAGCAGCCCGAGGCGCGCTGTGCGTTCTCCCAGGGAAGCCGTCCCTGCATCCCGGGACCCTGGCAGTGACGGGCTGCACAGGCTCCCCAGAAGGGGGGCGTGGACAGTGACCTGCGCTCGCACACAGGCCTCGTGGAGGCGGCAGCAGCAGCTCCAGCGCCCAAGCCCTTCTCTGGGGTCCGCACTTTCAGCTGCGGCTCACGCCCGTCTGTGGAGCCCCTTTAAGCAGCGCTCTTAATCCCCTCTCCTCACACACCAGGAAACCAAGAGGGAAGAAAAAGTCTCTTGCCTCTTCGGCAGCTCCAGAGTTTTCCCGGACTCCCTCCCGGCTAGCTGTGGCTCACTAACCCCTTCAGGCTGTGTTCACGGCGCCAGCCCCAGTCCTCTCCCTGTGCTCCGCCGAAAGCCCGAGCCTCAGCACCCAGCGCCGCCCGCCCTGGCGGGCGAGCAGACAAGCCTCTTGGTCTGGTTAGTGCCGGTTGGCACTGACCCTCTGTGCGGGAATCTCTCCGCTTTGCCCTACCCAGGTACGTGGGGAGTTTCTTGCCTTTTGGGAGGTCTGAGGTCTTCCGCCAGTGTTCAGTAGGTGTTCTGTAGGAGTTGTTCCACGTGTAGCTGTATTTCTGGTGTATTTGTCTGTTCTAATTTTAATGAAATACATTATCTCATGCAAAGTTCTAGCCTCCACAGTTTCCTCTATCACATTTCTGACAGGTTTTATAATGCTTATTTCAACTCTGACAGTGTTCTAAGGATATATTCAATTCTTCATTAATAATATATAAATTACCTTTTTTTCAAGGGAGTAACTGAGGTTGGAACCCAGGTTCCAGGCTGCTGGACTGTTGATTTGGTGCTATTCATCAGGGTCTAGTAGACACCTATAAGGAGAGGTCGGGGAGGGGAGGGGGCTGTGCCTTCCTCTCTGAAATCTCCCTTGTAGCAGTTTACCCTAGCAGCTTGGTTTCTGCCCCTTGGTTCTCTAGTTTATTAAACTAAGAGTGAATTCTAGACCCAAGCTGGCCCAACTAGATTTGTTCTCTTGAGAAAACAAATGCAGAACCAGAAGCAGATCATGGAGAGATGTTGTGTAATAGAGAATTTGGCCTCTGTCCCTAGTTCCTGGGAGGGAGCTTCTAAACTCCTGGAGTATCCTGAGTGCCAGGAATGTCTTTGTTATTCATGGTGGCCAACTGGACCACACCTCAGTTTATGCTAAACTGAGTCCAGATGGGGCTGGTCACACCTGAAAGCTCAACCATATAATTAGAGGGTTGGGCATTGGGCCAAGTGATATCATCCCAGCCTCTGGAGAGGTGGGCTGGAGATCAAGTTCTGTCACGTGGCTGATGATTCAACCAATCATGTCTGCCAAATGTAACCCCAACAAAATGTCTGGTCACCCAGGCTTGGATGAGCTTTCTGGTTGGTGAGCACAGATGTGCTTGGAGGATGATGTGCCGTGATCTCATGGGGGAGGACCTAAGAGCTCTGCATTTGAGACCCTCCCTGATCTTGCCCTGTATGTCTTCTCATGTGGTTAGCCCTTTAAAATAAAACTGCAGTTGTGAGCATAGTGCTTTCCTGAGTTCTGTGAATTATTCTAGTGAATTATTCAACCTGAATGGTTCCTAAGAAACTTCTGAATTTGTAGCCAGTTGTTCAGCAGTGCAGGTGGCCTGGCGACCCCAGAGCTCATGGCTGGTGTCTGAAATGAAAGCAGTCTTGCTGGGGACTGAGCCCTTGCCCTATGGAGGCTGTGCTAGGTCCTGAGGGTTGACCTCAGTACCGAGTTGGCAGTACAGCAGTAACCAAGCTGTATTAATGTAGAAATTTAGAGAGAAGACTTCAGGCTCCTTAGCTGTACCACAGCTCATGAGACACTGCAGTGTCCTTCCAAGAATGCCCTTTTATCCTTCCCCCACACTTCCTTCTAGCTAGGGTGGGACTACCATTTGCAAATCAAAGAAACTTTGGTAGTTCAGGCAGGAAAGGAGGCCATCAGAAGCCTGTGGTGCCCTCTCCCAGCTCGGATCTTGTTAAGTCCTACCTGTTCTGGTGCCCTAGAATCTGGCCAGGTGTAAGACCATGGTTCCTGCATGACCCCATCCCATCTTGCATCCTCTGCCCCAAGTCTGGTTTAGGGCTGCAGCCTGACTCTGCTTTTCCTTCCCGGACAGCTCTGCTGTTAGCTTGGACTGTAGTAGATGCTTGTGGGGAATATGGGCAGGAGGACCTTGGGATACTTCCTCCAACTGTGACCTATAGAGGCTGCCCTGGGCTGCTTTTATGTTAAGTTCTTCCATCTGCCATCAACACCATTTTCTGTTTGGCTACTGTTTGGCCTACGTGTTCACATTTTTGGTGTTTTAGTTTTATTTAATGACAGAATAGAGGAATTTTATTGTCTCCCTTTTTTCTGTAATTTCTAAATATTAAAGGCTGATTTATGGGTTACTGAGGGATATCCAATGATCTGTATTTCCAATATGCACTAATGCACAGTACAATTAATATTTAACATATTTTCTAAAATATTTAAACTAAATTTTAGGCATAAAATGGTACGTACGTTTTTTTTTCCCCTTTGTGGCCTCCCCTTATTTCCTGCTCTTTTCAGATTCCTTATGTTATTACTGGAATGCAGTTAATTGGACTGTCAGTACTGTTTTAGCTTTCTACTGAATTTAGAAAACCTTCCAGTGATTTCACTAATCTAAATTACATGTGAAAAAAATTTAAATTGTACATGAAAAATTTTATGTGACCATATATCAGTGTTAGGAGTCTTTAGGGATGGAGACATCTGCAGGTTTCTGGAGCATTTCTGATAAGTACCAAAGTTGGAAAGACTGCTTAATGGTTCTGTAATTCTCCTAAGTGCATATTTTTATAATGCCCTATCTGTTCCGCATAGTTAGCAATAGACTTCTTCAAATAAACGAAAAGGGGGATTGTAGTGCTTATTTTAAATAGTCAGGAAGTAACCAACTCGTATTTTATACCAGGGCCAATCTTGGAACAGTGAGAAGAACCCAAAAGATTGATTTGGAGGAGGTCAAAGAGCAGAGCAGTGGGAACCCTGGGGGCAGAGGGAAGGAAGCCCTTAGGAGGATTTAGAGGAGTCATGACAGAGAAGAGAAGGGAAAGGAGGTGTAAGCGACCCTACAGTCACCTGTTACTGCCCTTGATGTCCTTCCTAACCCTGGCTACAGTTTGCCGCCCAGGGCCTCCCAAGTGAACAAGCATTTATTATGGGAAACCCCTCCCTGGTGGATAGATTGTGTTCACTATGGAACTGTTGGTTAGGGTCACTCATCCCAGAGCTTCATCTCAAACTTCCAGTGACAGGTAACCCACGTGATTTTTTCCAGTTGCCTCAGTAGAATAAATTGATTTCTGATGCTTCACGCAAAGTGATTGGCCAGGGCTCAGCCTTGAGTTTATTAAACCTCCATCCCTGCCCATGCATCGCCCTTGTCCTGTGGCCAACAGTCAAGTCTGGCTGACATTCAAACCTGGAACCCCAGGAGAACCAGAGAGAAAGATCAATGTCAAGGAATGCTGCAGTTTCAGAGAACTAGAAACTTGGAAACTTGCACAGCTGAGATCTCACTTGATAAGTCAACAGGCAACAGATTTCATTTTTTGTATTGTTGACATGCTTTTTAATTACAAACTTAATACACATTGATTGCTAAAAATTCACACCCAACAGAAGAGTATAAATAGTGGAAAACTTTTATTCGGTCAACTCTCTTTTCTGTCCAATGCCCCAGGCATAACATTGTTAGCAGTTTGATGTGTACTCTTCTGGACCCTTAGCTGTGCCCATGAACAGAAACACAGATACACACACTTCCAGGGCTTTTGTTCTTTTCATTTTTGGCACGTGTTTTAGAGTTGGCCTTTGTACCACCGTCTTGCTCTGCCTTAATGTATTTCGTCATTCCCTATTGGTGGATATTTGGGTTGTTGCCACTTATTTGGTCATTCAGTAAATATTTATTGAGCATTTATTAAATGCCAGCCTCCAGTGGAGGCCAAGATTCCTGCCCTCATGGAGTTTCCTGCAATGGACACATGCACCGTCTTCTTGATCACAAGGCACATTTTGGGGTACAGTGTGTTGGACAGTATGAGAATTTCACATGTTGAGGGTCCTGCCCAAATACCACATATCTAACTCTGGATTGTGTCTTTTAAAACTCTGTAGCTTTTACTTCTATGCAGAAGAGTTTCTTTTCCAGAATCCTGTCTCCTGTGGACCTATGTGAAAGTGATTATATTTTAATCAGAAATGCTGAAAGAATAATTGAAGTCATAATGGAAGAGATGGCAGAGTGAATCAGGAAAAAAAGAGGTCCTTTTCTATGTCGTGGACATCATTTCTCTATCTTCAACCGGGTACCTGGAGAGGCAGCCAAGTCTATTTGGCAATTTCCTCAGAAGAGATACTACCTGTGCTGCAATGGAAATCATGATTCTTGGAAGACATTCCCCCAATGTTCCAATGAATGGATCAGTGCAAATAACCTCACTAAACAGTTTCATCTAAGTTGCTTGGGAAGCATTTTCAACTAGTGCCAACTGGGACGGCAGGCCCATGTGGTTTGTTCACTCACGTCCTTGTAGCTGCAGTGGTTGCCCTACAGAGATTATTTTATGACAGTTTGGGTGATCAGTAACACTTTCCTTTATACATTGCCTAAGACAAATGGTCTCCCCTGCTCTTTGGTGCAGGATGTTGGAATTTCTATCAAGTAGACACCAGGGCAGGTACAATGGCATGAGTTCAGTCATTCATTTATAATAGTCATTCATCCATTCAACAAACATTTCCTGGGCCCCTGGGCCCCTGTGGCACTGATCTAAGTCATGAGGAAGAAACTCAGTGCCTGCCCTATGGAGCCTACAGTGTAGTGAGAACCATGTATCAGATAATCAAACAATGAAACACTAAAACAGAAACTGTTTATAGTATGTGTTAAAAATAAGAGGCACATACATGGTGATGGAGAGGCTGTAGAGGGAAATCTGACCTATTCATGAGAGGTAAGGATGTACTGAGAAAGTGATCCTTGAATGGAGATCTGATAAAGATGGGCTTTGAACCAGCTTCAAGGTGAGAGAAAAGCATTCCAGAAAGATGAAGCAGCAAGTACAAAGAGTCTGAGGTATGAGGGAGCATGCGTGTTCCAGGAACTGAGACAAGGCCAGTGTGGCATTGACCAAAGGTGAACAAGTGAGGATGGGTCTGAAGAGGAGGCACTTAGATCGGTTATGCAGAGCCTGGTAGACATTGCTGGGAATTCCTGGTTTTTTTATCCTAATACCAACGGGAAGCTGTTAAAAGGTTTCAAGAACAAGTGTCTGTGTGTGTGGATGTGTGCAATATACATGATTTGATTTCCAGTTGGAAGGCTCTCAGCTGCGGTGTGGGGAGGGGGCGGGAACAGAGATGGAGGAGCAGTTAAGTAACCAGTGAGAGATGATGGGAAGTTGGACGGAGAGAGTAGTAGCAATACCGACCTTTGAATGCAGTTCAGGAGATAGACGTGACAAGGTGCAGTTTTGGATTTAGAAATGGAGGTGATGCAGAGGTTCAGGGTGAAGGGTGACATTTAAGTTCCTGACTTGTATACCAGATGGACAGTAGAGCCATTCACTGAGATGGAAAACACTGGAACAGAACCAGGTAGACAAGGGAGTTGTCATAACTCTTGCAAAACAATGAGTTCTTCCTTTTGGTGCTCTCTGGGGCTTGCCTGTACATGCCCTGCGGCTCCTCTCCACACAAGGAAGAAGCTACCCCTGAATTTTATGCCACCAGCACCTCTGGGAATAAGCTCTCAGATTTCTCTTCAGTTAACATCACGAAATTGCTATATTTTTCATACTCCTCAGGGAACTCAATATAACCTCTGGGACTTGAGGGATGAGTAAGAGTTCATGAGGTAGAGAGGATGAGGGAAGGACATTTTGGGCACAGAAATAAGTCAAAGTGCAGGGTATGTTTGGGGGAGGGCAGATGGCTGGGAGCTCCTGGAATGCAAGAGCGCATGGACAGGGAAGTGGTTGGTGAGAGGAGAGGCAGAAATTTGAAAGGACCAGACAGTAGAGGCCCTCCTGTGCTAAGGAGGTTGGATTTGAACCTGCAGATGGCCGGAGCTGTGACAGATTTCTGAGAAAGGGAGTGGAAGGACCGTCTTATCATTTAGAAAAAAAATGACTCAAGGGACAAAGTGAAGAATACATTGGAAAGGTGAGATTTTAGAGACAAGTGTCTAGATTTAGGCAGTTGTTATGAGTTGGATCATGTCTCCCCCAAAACATATGTTGAAGCCCTAACCCCCTGTACCTATGAATGGGCTCTTATTTGGAAATGGGGTCTTTGCAGATGTCATCAAGTTAAGATGAGGGCCTTAGAGAGGATCTTAATCCAACATGACTGGTGTCCTTATAAGAAGAGGGAAATTTTCACAGAGACACATGCAGGTAGACACACACAGGGAGGATGCCATGTGGCAGTGATGGAGGCGGAGATTGGAGCGATGCAGCTGCAAGGAACACTGAGATTGTCAGTGACATGAGAAACTAAGGGAAAGGCATGGAACAGATTATCCCCTAAAGCCTTTGAGAGAGCATGTTCCTGCCAACACCTTGATTTCAGGCTTCTGACCTTCAGAGCTGTGAGAGAATACATTTCCGTGGTTTTAAGCCACCCAGGTTGTGGTCATTTTTTAGAGCAGCTACAGGAAACTCATATAGCAGCCTTTAACATTTCCCGAAGACCAGCTAGCCTGGGACTCATACTAAGAACCTTCACAGAGATGGATGTCCAACCACAGGGAGAATTCAAAACTCAAACTTTATTGGTCAAAGGAGGTCCTGACAACATTCAGTCATGCAGGCAAGTCCTCAGGAGCCATGCTGCTACCGGCAGTGGAACCATGATCACCTTCTGCCTCAGTGGACTCGATGAAGCCACCCTCAGGGGAGAGGGAGCAGTCACACTTAGACAGCCACGTGCTCCACTGAAACCCCAGCTCACACCTGGAGTGCTAAGAGCTCTAATGGAAATGTAAGAGTTATGACATACTCTGGATGCTTCTGAGGCTTTACAGCCTGAGGGCTGGTCTCTCTGACAACTAAAGTTGAGTCAGACTTGCCACTCACCTCGCATGGTGAGGTTGCTGGTGGGGTGAGAGGAAGCTTCTTGTCCTACCTTCGGGTTTAAGCTGCCGCCTCCCCAGTCACTGACTGCAGTGATGGGGTAAAAACGAAAGTGAGAACCTCACTCCATAATTAAAGAATGAAAATCAGAGCAACTAAGGGATGCCATTGTTCACCCATTAAATTGGAAAACAATGAAAGGAAGTGCTGTTGGGGACAGGGGAAGGAGGCTGTGTGGCGGTCAGTCTCAGAACGCTGGCGGGAGTGGAAATGTTTGCAGCCTCTTAGGAGGATAATCTGGTAATGTCTACCAAAATGTTTAATGCATGTACACTTTCCTGTACATTTCAGGTAAGTTCCTACATGAGTATCAATTCACCCTGTGGTTATGCTTGCAAAAATTTGCTAATTCATATGTGCAAGGATGCTCATTGTAGCACTGCTTATAATGGACAAAAATAACTAGAAACAACTTGTGGTAGTTAGTTTTACGTATCAACTTGACTAGACTAAGGGATGCCCAGATAGCTGGTGAAACATTATTTCTGGGTGTGTCTTTGGGAGGGTTTCTGGAAAATATTAGCATTTGAATTGGTAGACTAAGTAAAGAGGATCTCCCTCACCAATGCACGTGGGCATTGTCTATAACTAAAACAACCCAATTCAAAAATGGGCCAAGGACTTGAATAGACATTTCTCCAAAGAAGAGATACAAATGTCCAATACACACATGAACAGATACTCAATATCACAATCATTATGTAAATGCAAATCAAAACCACAGTGAGATACCACTTCACACCCACAGATATTATCAAAAAATGGAAAATAACAATTGTTGGTGAGGATGTGGAGAAAATGGAACTCTTGTACATTTCTTTTTTTAAAATTTATTTTATTGAAGTATAGTTGATTTGCAATGTTGTGGTAATTTCTGCTGTACAGCAGAGTGCTTCAGTTATACGTATATATATTCTTTTTCATATTCTTTTCCGTTATAGTTTCTCACAGGGATATTGAATAAAGTTCCCTGTGCTATACACTAGGACCTGTTGTTTATCCATTCTATATATAATAGTTTGCATCTACTAATCCCAAACTCCAAATCCATCCCTCCCCCACACCCCCTCCCCTTGGCAACCACAAGTCTGTTCTCTATGTCTGTGAGTCTGTTTCTGTTTTGTAGATAAGTTCATTTGTGTCGTATTTTAGATTCCACACATAAGTGATATCATATGGTATGTGTCTTTCTCTTTCTGACTTAGTTCACTTGGTATGATAATCTCTAGGTCCATTCATGTTGCTGCAAATGGCATTATTTCACTCTTTTTTATGGCTGAGTAGTATTCCATTGTATATATGTGTACCACATTTTCTTTATCCATTCATCTGTTGATGGACATTTAGGTTGTTTCCATGTCTTGCCTACTGTTAATAGTGCTGCTATGAATATGGGGTGCATGTATCTTTTTGAATTATAGGTTTCTCCAGATATATGCCCAGGAGTGGGATTGCTGGATCATATGGTAACTCTATTTTTAGTTTTTTGAGGAACCTTTATTCTTAGTTTTTTGAGGAACCTCTATTTTTAGTTTATTTTTGTTTTCCATAATGGCTGCACCAGTTTACATTTCCACCAACAATGTAGGATGGTGGAACCCTTGTACATTTCTAGTGGAAATGTAAAATTGTGCAGCTGCTGTAGAAAATGGTTTGGTAGTTCCTCAGAAAGTTGGACATAGACTTACCGTGTGATCCAGCACTTCCTCTTCTAGGTATATGCCCCAAAGAATTAAAAGCAGGGATTCAACAGTACATAGCCAAAAGATGGAAGCCATCCAAGTGCCCGTCACAGGTGAATGGATAAACAAAATATTGTCTATCCATACAATGGAATGTTACTCAGCCATTAAGATGAATGACATTCTGACACATGCTACAACGTGGATGAACCTCAGAAATATTATGCTACGTGACATAAGCCAGACACAAAAGGACAAAAATTGTATGATTCCGTTTGTATAAGGTATCTAAAATAGACAAATTCATAAAGACAGGTTACCAGGGCCTTAGGGGAGGGAAGAAGGAGAAGTTATTGTTTGTGGGTATGGAGTTTCAGTTTGGGATGATGAAAAGTTTTGGAAATGGATAATGGTGATGGTTGCACATGGTTACACATTCAACGTTGTGACTGAATTGTACTCTTAAAATGGTAATTTTTATGTTATGCATATATTACCACAATAAAAAAGTAAAACAAAACATAAATTAAAAAAGTAGAGATGTATGTGATATGAAATCATCTTCCCCACATATATTAAGGGAAAAGTCAAGAACAGCATATATATTTCTATAAACATATTTCTATATATTTATATATAAAATAACCTTAATTGAATATTTTAAAAGCATATGCAAATATACACAGTTACATGCTTTAATATTTTACTGGAAGAATGTGCAAGAAATGTTGATAGTGGTTGTCTTTGCAGAGGTCTGGAAGTAGGAGGGGAGATCAGATGGTCCTTTTTTATTTTAAACATTTCTCTGTATAGTTTGAGGTCTTCTTTCTCCTTTCTATGCATGATTATCTTATTAAAGTAACGATAATGTAAGGTAGGAGCCAGGAAGCTCGAGGAAGTTCCCTTGGACTCACTTTCTCACAGTCACGGGCCAGTCCTCTGTGGAACAGTCCTGAGCCCGGGGGCGGTAACGAGCCCAGCAGAACCACTGGCCTCGCTGGGCCTGGGCTCCCTAGTCCTCTTCAGGACCACATGACATGGGGCAGGCTGACTACTACAGTTACATCCTGGAATGAAGTAAACCCATTAGCCTGGGGCTCCAGTTTATGGAAGACCAGTCCATTTCACTTTATAGGCCAAATTACAGAAGTATTCACCAATGTTTTATATAGTCATTTCAGTAATATATAAAAGGGCACCATACCTTTACTGAGGTACCTTGCCTCAGTAAGAGAGTGAGAGAGAGAGAACTAGTTATGTCTTTGAACAATCATCTGTTGTATGTTTAATGCCTGCAAATCGATGCTAACAGAGTCAAGTTTCCTGGAAGAAACATCCCATGCTCCTAGATGTGTATGGACTTTGCAGAGATTCAGTGGAACTGTTTACATTAGCATCAGTGTGAGGTGTAGTCATCATTCCATCTAACCTGTGACAATTGTGACAATGGAGTGGGGCCCTGATGTCTCCTAACTGCCCTCTTGGGGGAAAACAAATTCCTTGGGCCTGAGCTATTTGGTTCAAGGAGTTGTTTGCTAAAGTATATCACAGCCTAACAGGAAAGCAGTCCCACGTTTTCCTAGAAATTCAGAGAACCTGGTTGTCACTTGTGTAGGCCAGCTGTTAGACTGAGCTTTTTGAGCTGGAGCTTTTTGAGTGTTTCACACTGTCAAATGGCCCCAAGAGACACAAACAGACACCACTCCAAAACCACAAGGATGGGATTTTATTGAAACACCTGATTAATAAGAAGTTTCTTATTGATTCGAAAGTTTAATTTCCCTTTGGAGGAGGATTGATAATTTTAGAAATTAAAGTGCTACTGAGTGGGAAAAGAATCAAGTTTTTCAACAGTAGGTTTCAAAGCTGGAAGAAAAACATTTTATTTTGCTGAAACAGAAACTCTTCATTGTACTCAATCAAGGGTGTTTCATAGCACACAGTATATCTCTGGGGTACATGTTGTAGCTTCCTTGAGCAATCTCACCATAAAGTTAGTTCTAGCAAGGTCCTCCTGGAGGCTCCAGCCTTAGTTCCATGAGATATTTCAGTTAGGATGGTTAATAACAGAGCTGGCATCGCCAAAAATCCATGTTGCAGCTAATGCTTAGATGCGGGAGCTTTTTCTATTAGGAAGGAGGTGCTCATGCATTTCATTTGAAGAGGCATAAACTCCAAGTAATGATCACTTCTCCAGTTCCACTTGACAAGGAGGGTGTCTAATCATCACTAATTCCTTTGGTGTCTGCACTGTGGCACCAGCTGTGTGATGAGCATGTCTGGAATTAATCTGGATGTAATGTGGCATCCTTGTCATTAGCATTGGTTAATCTCCTCAAAACTAGAAGCTCCTGGGTACACTTTCTATGCAAATGCCTAAGACAGAGGGAACGGACTTGCCATCGGCATTTGTGGGGAGACAGGAAGGTGACACAAACCTCATTTCTGTGATCTTGGTGACTCAGATGAAGTCCTCAGTGCAGCCTCAGGACGGCATCATCCCATCCCTAGGAATGCAGTCGGGATGAGATGGGAAGAAGGCACTGGAGAACAGGGACTGTGGAGAGGGCCGGCAGGTGATCCTGTGAATCAGGTCTCGCTGCTTTCCGTGTCAGAGCCGTGCTCGAGGAAGTCGGTCTCATCTGAGACGAGAAGAACACAGTGGGCCTATTAGCCGGTATAAATTAGACTAATGTGATAATGACTGCCTGCCAGTCCTTTTAGGAGTTATACCAAGACAGACAGAGTATAGCCTTTTTTTAGTAGAATATTCTGGAGACAAATCATGATTCACTGTCATGTGCACTTTCATCAACTGTGAGGTTCCCCCCCCCCATGCATCTGAAGCCATAATTTGCATCATTTCCTTGTTTTTATTAACTTTGTTTTATTTTAGACTCAGCGTTTTTTGGGTTTTTTTTTTGTGGTACGCGGGACTCTCACTGTTGTGGCCTCTCCCGTTGCGGAGCACAGGCTCCGGACGCACAGGCCCAGCAGCCATGGCTCACGGGCCCAGCCACTCTGCGGCATGTGGGATCTTCCTGGACCGGGGCATGAACCCGCGTCCCCTGCATTGGCAGGCGGACTCTCAACTACTGCGCCACTAGGGAAGCCCAGACTCAGCCGTTTTGTTTGCTCACTGACTCAACCTTTTCCTAAAGAAGAAAAAAGGAGGAGCAGGTCCTTCCAAGGTTTAGATCCACAGGTGTTAAGAGGGGGCCCAGGTCCCTCATTCCCCATCAGGCAGTTTCCTGGGATCATCCTTCTTGATGTAACCCTGTGTCTTTGCATGTGCTGATGTCCTGAACAGCCCCGTCCTCACCGTGCACACCTGGGAACCTGCTCTTCTTTCCAGTGTCTCCCCTGTGGAGCCTTCTCTGCCTCCCTCCAGATACCTGTTCATTCAGAAAACATTTGAAATGATGTAACAGGCCCTTGCTGGAGCACTGGAATAGCACAGTGGTTACAGCAGACCCAGCATCTGCCCTCCTAGAACTGAGAGGTTGGTGAGGGTTTTAGACAAAAAAGTAAGTAAATAAATAATCATAAATGGTTTGAACAGTGGTAGTTCATATAAAGAGAACTGGAAGCTAGGACGGAGAATGATAAAGGAACTCAGAGGTAAGGAGGTGAGAGGAGGCCTCTTCGAGGAGGAGACTTGTAATCTGTCCCTCGGAGAATGAGAAGGAGACTGCTGCCCCTAGAGCAGGGGAAGGGAAGCAGAAGGAAGGAGCTCGATGAGTCTGAGGGACTGGAGGAAGCCAGCGGGACGGGCGAGAGCGTGGGTTAGGGGCTCCCTGTCTGGGTCTGCAAACCTTTTGCGCATGTTCCCATGCAGAGCGTGTTACAGTTCCCTGGGTTTGGTGTCTGCAAATCTGTCACCTGTCTCTGTGATCCAGTCATCTGGCGTCATCAGCTCTTGGTCGCCTACTGGGCGCATGGTAGGTACACAGCAGGTTTTTGAACGGAGGAGTCAACTCAGTGTCCTGTCTGTGCTGGGGACTGATTGTGTGCCTCCTTCAAAGCTGCTACCTGTAAAGGCAGGTAGCAGGTCCTCTGGGCATCATCGGGCTGTGGTGCCACAGGTTCCATGGCTGGGATCGTCTCTGGTACCCTCAGTAGACACAGAACTGCCCAGACTGTGTTTCATGGTTGGTGCATTGCTATTTCTACCTGCAGTTCTTGCTCTGGCTGACTCTGGTTGCTTGGATAACTTTGCAGCAACTTTGGCTTAATGCTGTAAATGAATTCCGTAGCCAGCGATGTAGTAATATAGATATTCCAGGATTTGGGGCTGGAACAGCCACGGGAGATCATCAGCTCAGCTTTCTCATTTAATGAAAACCAGAGGGTTAAGTGACTCATCCAAGGTCACATGATGAGGTATTGGCAGGAAGGAGACTCGTGCCTGGAGCCCTTGACCCCCAGGCATTGCTATTTCCACTATATACCTGGTCTCCAATTAGGCCTCAACTCTCCGTGTAGGAGAGTGGCGTGAGAGCATGGGCTTTGGAGTCTGGCTTCCTAGCTGCCTCTGCTTCACCTCCTATGCTTGGCTATGACATTGAGCAATGCCTCAGTTTCCCTATCTGAAAAATGGGGTAACAGCTAAATTTATCCTTTAGTGCAGTGACAATTAAATAAAATAATGCATACAAAGAACCTGGTCTTTAGTAAGAGCTTCATAAATGTCAGCTATTATTATCTTTTCTCCAAGCACTATGCTGGAGTCAGTCAGCACATATTTTCAACAATCCTTTCTTCTATTTATGCATTTTTTTTCTAGCTACTGAACTGGATTTTATTTGTCCATCTCTCCCTGGGCAAATGTCTGTACTGTTGGAAAACTTATAAATCCCAAGCTATTGTTTCCTTATTAAATTTTAGGAAATGACACAATGCTTATGATGTATTCTTGCCTAATGCTGACAGTGTTGGAAGGAGGCTTATTATGATTAGAGAAGTTAATTAGTCATGCACAAGCAATGCAAATAGCGTGGAGGAGAAGGAGGTCTCTGTGGGGAGAAAAATGGCTTGAACTGTGGTCTTGAAAATGAAATTATAAATGAGACAAGGGATTTACATGCATAAAATCCATCATGATAAAGAGAAATGGAGAAAATGCAATTGGAAATGAAAAGGTATGAAAAGGCTTCAGTTGTCTAAATGGGACGCTAAGCCTCATGTCTTCCATTTATCAGGTGCTTAATAAGGGTGTAAAGGGATGGGTAGATGGGTTGGGAGTCGGCAGATGGGTGGACAGCCGGATGCATAGGCGGGTGGATGGATTTGCAGATGAGTAGATGGATGAGTGGACAGGTGGGTGGGGGACGGATGGATGGGGAGATGGGGAGGTGGATTAAAACAGAAGGGTCACCTGATTTTTGACAGTAAGACACCTGGAGCTCCGTACCTCTGGCTGTGACACTGTCCAATATACATTGTAAATTTCCAGAATGAGCTGCAGAGGAGGCTGTGATGACGGCGGGTCCCCACCTGCCCCCAGGAGAGCCTCAGGCCTCTTCACGCCTTCATGCCTTCTGCTCTGATAGGCCTCAGTCACCACAGGAGCTTCCCAGGGGAGCATAGCCGCTGTGACGGTTCTCCGCGCAGCACTTTGTCCTTTGACCCAGCTCTCCACCTCACCTGCCTCCCCAGCTTTTCCCCAGGACCATCTGGGACACTAGGATTACCGTCAGCAAAATTCCATACAACATCAGCCTCTTCTCTGAATGTTTCTTCCACCTTCTTCTACCGGCAGAAATTAAGCTGTTCCCTGAGTATCTGGCTTCTCCTACAACCCTCTCAAGAGTGGGCTACTGTTTTCGTACCGCATTTCTCGGAGCCCAGAGAAGGGTTAGGTGCCTTGCTCGCTCCCATTGATGGCTCTGCCCTCCTCCCTTCAAAATCCCAGCTTCTCTCCAGCACACCCCCTCAGGCTGTCTCACTGCTGTCACTCAGTGCTGCAGTCGTCATCTGCTCCTGGTCCCCCTCCTTTTACACCCCCTCCTTCACTGCAGGTTTTAGCACATAATAATCACAGCTAACACTTGAATAGTATTTCCTATGTGCCAGGCACTGTTCTAAGTGCTTGCTATATTAACTTATCTTCACAACAACCCTCTAAGGTAAGTATTATTATTATCGCCATTTTAACGGTGAGGAAACTGAGGCACAGACAGGCTAAGTAATGTGTCCACGGTCATACACTGCTAGTCCTTGATGGAGCCAGGGTTTGGACTTAGGCAGCCTGGTTCATTTTTCTATACCCCAACGCTTTGGTCATAATTCTTACTGATTTCAGCATCTTCTGGAGTAGCGCTATCCAATAGAATGTTCTATCACGGGAATGGTCTACATCGTCACCTTCCAATACAGTAGTGTGGACCCTTAAAATGAATTTTTTTTGGGGGGTGGTGGTTCGCAGGCCTCTCACTGTTGTGGCCTCTCCCGTTGCGGAGCAGACTCCGGGCGCGCAGGCTCAGCGGCCATGGCTCACGGGCCCAGCTGCTCCGCGGCACGTGGGATCTTCCCAGACCGGGTCATGAACCCGTGTCCCCTGCATCAGCAGGCGGACTCTCAACCACTGCGCCACCAGGGAAGCCCTAAAATGAATTTTTAATTTGAGCTATTTTAAATGTGAGTAGTCACATGTGGCTAGTGGCTGCCATACGGGACAGTGAGGCTCTGGGATCCATGCAGTGTCTGGCTTTTTAGTTCCTGGTCTTGTTAGTGCCCAGCAATCGTTGCTTCCATCCTGTGTAAGCCCCAGGATTCCCATGGTCATACTCTAGTTCGTACTTCTGTTGAAATGTCACTAAATCCAAGATCTTGGATTCAAGCATCTCAACCTGAGACCTACCTCACCTGTATTTCCAGCACATTGTCTCCAGTGCCATCACATCAACAATTTTCAACGTGATCCACACCTTCTAACATTTACCCTGCCATGTTTTTACTGGCCAATACTCCTTACATCCAGACTTCTCATCTAGCTTAGAGATAAGATGACCCATTATTACAGTTATGCCTTAAACAGATGTTTGACTGCGTAGCTAGTGACATCCAGGTCCTGGGGTCCTCATTTGCAGGGGATCCTTCCAGGACCCTGGGAGAGGCCCTAGAAAGGTCAAAAGGTCACACGTTATTGCAAAATTTGCAAAGTGAGGTATTAAACCACAATCAGTTAAAAATCACTGTCTTTTTCTATTCAAACTTCCCCTCTGTTGCAAATGCCTTTTTGTTGGGAAGGGTTGAATTGGCCAGAGGCAGTTTTCAGATGTGGCTAAGGGGAAGTTGAGTTGGCGATGCATTTATTTTGGGTAAGTGAGATAACATCTGTGTATAGTTATGATACTACTAGCTGTCCTCATGTAGACGTGGCTTCTGGAATATTCCTGCTGCCTTCTGTGCTGACCCATCCATCATCACAGCACAAGGGGTCAGAGCCTGAGGTCATACGGTGATATGAGCGTGCCTTACAGTGCCCAGTACAGGAAATGTCTGGGTAGTGGGGGAGAACCAAGCTTCAAAATGTGTGGACCCAGCAAGCAGTCTGTGGAAATTTCTCATAGATGCCTTGGAGGAAAGAATATCCTCAATGACACAACATTTATAAAAAACCGTGGATTTATAAGGGTGAATTCATGGGGAAAAATTCTGTGTATGGGCAAAGGAGAGACTCCTGGGAGTTGTGAATGCTTAATTTGGGAGAAAGATTCTGTCAGGTTCTAGAGAAGACTATATAATTCTTCCCCCAAATTTGGCCTCTTCCCAAAGCAAATTCATGCAAGAAGCTAAAAGCCTCAGTTATTTAGTTTGTTCCATGGAATCAGCTTTGTTCAGATGCTCCAGACATCAAGAGGAAACTTGCAGAGGACTTTCTCCGATAAATGAAAGCGCATTTTAAATTTAGACTTTTTTTTAAAACAGTGGCAGGAGCTAATGTTTTTGTTATGTTTTTATGAGTATAGCTTGGTGTAATTTCTTAGCATTGACGCATATTTTAAAATAAATTTATTTTCCATATGTATCTACATATATACACACGTGCACACATCTGAGGGATTTTTCATAGTCATAATTGAAGAGGATTTCTTAAAAATAAATAAAATTTTAAGGCAGAAAAAACCCCAAGACACTTATAAATCCACTATTTTTTTGATGGGCATGATATATATAAAATAATCTATCACTTTTTCTGTATTTGTAGCATAAAACCTGTAGCAGTATTATACACAGTAAGTATATCTGTGTGAATTCACACGTTTTATTTCTGCAACCCTCATAAGAAAAAAACCCAGATATCAATCAACCTTGTTAGAGGAAAGCCTGACTTATCTTTCTGTTCTGTAAGATTATTGTCACATGAATAGGCAAAAGAGGGCAGGAAAGAAAGTAATACAAAGTTGTAATACAAAGTAATACAAGCTTTTGTTAGACAGCTAATAAAAAATCATGTTATTTTTCTGGATTTTTGTGATGTCTGTAGTAAGTATTGAGTTTCAAACTTATTATTTTCTCATTCTAAAAAAATTCACTTTTGTATTTAATTTCATATTTGTGATTTCATAAACTTTCTCTTAAAGAGGGCACCCAAAGCGTCTACATTTCACGGCCCCCAAACCTGGATTCCTCCTAATGCCACAGCCTAACCCTTCACTCTCTTGTCCCGCCCCCCCCAACCCGGCTTCACACACACCTGACAGTGTTCCATCCCTGATTAAACCAGACTTCCTGTTTACTGCCACCTGAGTGTCACTGGAAGAAGACACATGACTGGGATGGCAGTTTCTGACCTCAAAATGGCTCTCGGCACCATCCTCACCCACGTTGTTTCTTGGTAGATGCACCTCCCTACTCTGTTTGATGACCATTTCACACCTGTGCTTTCATCAAGCCTCCAACACCTTTCCCTGTCCACTCCCTTAGCTGTTCTCATGTCACTGAGAATACAGACGAGAACCGCCCGTCTTCCCCTATCTGCCTGCCCGACTCCTCTGTGTTGTCCCTCCCCTCGTCGGTGACAACGGAAGAGCTCATGTTACCATCTAAGGCAGCTACTCCACCAGGGTGGTAGCCCAGCTCTTCTGGAAAGTGCAAGACCTGTGAGTGTAACAAGGGCTGTGGGTGTCCCTCCCGTTCCCCTCAGCCCACCCTGGACTGGAAGCCACGGGGAACAGCGCTCTAACCTGCTAACAGTCCCCAAGGCTGTTCTTTGGCCATGAATGTGGGGACGATGTGGAAGGGCCGAGTAGCCCTTGGTCAGTAGGGGGTAGGAGTGAGAGGATAAATGCTCCAGCCCCTCACCCTCCGTGAAGCAGTTCTGCTTCGAGGAGTCCCTGGTTGGACTGAGCCCCATGTCCACAGCCGTCAACACAGCCTCTGTTGACTCCCATCCCTTCCATGTCTTACTTTCCCAGGCTCTCACTGTGCTTCATAAGATCCACCTCCCAAGTTAACTACTTACACCTAAATCTTTGCTCAGGGTCTTCTGTCTTCAAACGGTGTCCCAAACCCACTTGGTTCTTACCACCTTCACAGTCACCGCCCCAGCCTAAGCCACCTTCATCTCGAGTCTGTAACATTGTGATGGGCTCTCAACTCCTCTCTGCTATCTGTGCCCCATGTGGTCTATTCTACGCAGAGCAGCCAGATGGTCTTGATCTTTAAAGTGCATAAATCAAATCACGTGACTTTCTTGCTGAATATCCTTGGATAGTTGTCTGTCAAATCCAAGCATCTCACCACGGTCCCCTCTGCCTCTCTGACCCTGTCTCATGCCCTCTCCCTGTCACCCAAGCTCCAGTAACATGTGTCTTTGCTCTTGAACATGCCAATCTGCTTCTGCCTCAGACCCTCTGCTTCAAATCCTCCACCTCCGTGCCTTCCTGTGGCTGAGTCCTTTGCATAAATTAAATCTCTGTCTGAGTGTTACCTCCTCAGAAAGGTGATCGCTCTGTGATAGAAGGAATAATGGTGCATTAAAGACGGCATACCCTAATCCCCAGAACCTGTGAATATTTATCTTACATGGCAAAAAGAGGCTTCTGTAATTCAATTAATGATCTTGACATGAAGATATTATCCTGAAATGGATGGCCAGTGTAATCACTATGTAACCCTTTTAAGGCAGGAGGATCAGAGCGAGAAAAGGCAATATAACAAGAGAGAGATAGAGAGGGAGAGGGAAAGAGAGAGAGAGAGAGAGAGGTGCTATGCTGCTGGCTTTGGAGATGGAGAATGGGGTCAGGAAGCAAGGAGTACAGTCAGCCTGTAGAAGCTGGAAATGCAAAGAAATGGATTCTTCCCTAGAGCCTCTGGAAGGAGTACAGCTTTGCCAACATCTTGAATTTAGGGCTTTTGCCCCTCAGAAATGTAGGAGAATAAATCTGTGTTCATTTAAGGCACTAAGTGTGTAGCAATTTATTACAACAGCACTAGGAAAGAAATACACCCGCCATGAACTTTTATCCTGTGTTATCTTCTCCCCAGCACTGATCACAATCTGATCGGTAACATTTATGATTTATTTGTTTGTTTACTTGTTTGCTCCCTGTGACCCCCATTAGAATGTAAGCTCCACGAGGGCAGGGACTCTGCACTGTCACTGCTCTGCTCTCAGCAGCATGTGGAGGTGGGGCTGTGTCTTTGCACGGTGTGTGTGGTCATACATGTGGCCCTGCCAATCCCATGCCTGATGCTACTTGTTGAACGCGTGATGAAGACTGTTCTCCAGGATGACCACTGAAATATGCTCTCCTTTACCTACAGAGACAGGCTACCCTCCCTCCCTTAGCTGAACCTTCGTTTGAGTGTTTTTCTTCCCAGTATTGGTAGGTGTGCCCTGAGCCAGCCGTACCTACCTGATCTCCTTATGGGACCATGACATTGGCTTGGATCTTTTACTTTCCAGGACCATTCAGGTTACGCCCGATAATGTGCATGATTATAAGTACACTTCCCAATTAGAAAGATACATCAGTGGTAGAGCTGGGCCTCCTAGGGGGACCAGGAAGCCATTTGGATTCCAGGGTCATTCTCAAGGTCACATTCTTAATCCCCCCACTCAAGGTGGCCATTCACTGTTCCCTTTTCTGGAGTTCAACCCTCATGATAATGATACTTTCTGCCTATTTTTTACTACTACTGTGAATGTCTTTCTATCCTCATAGCTTCTGTGCACATGGACTTTCTACTATCTCACATCACCTATGATTGCTACACTCTCTGCCTTTCAGAGTGGAGTAAATGCTTGATTTACATACACCAAGTGGGTTCCTTGTTGTCGCCAACAGTGAAGGAAATCCAGGTTTTGTAGGTTTGCAATGTAAACTGCTCTTGATCAAATTAGCACATATTGGGCCTCCCTGGTGGCGCAGTGGTTGAGAGTCCGCCTGCCGATGCAGGGGATACGGGTTCGTGCCCCGGTCTGGGAGGATCCCATATGCCGCGGAGCGGCTGGGCCCGTGAGCCGTGGCCGCTGGGCCTGCGCATCCGGAGCCTGTGCTCCGCAACGGGAGAGGCCACAACAGTGAGAGGCCCACATACCGCAAAAAGAAAAAAAAAAAAAAAAAAAAAAATTAGCACATAGGTTAGTGAGGCTGCGAACTGAACCCTGAACAGTTTGCACTGGGAGTCAGAAATTTACCAACTCATCTCATTAAAGGAGAAATCACCTTGAACAGCCACCACAGGCTTGGTGAAATTAGCATTTTAAAACAATTGAATGCATTCTTTCATCTTTAATGTCGTTATAGGCTTTAATGGAGTAAATAGAGAAGGAAAAGTTAGTAAAATACGAAAGTGAAAAATTAGGCAGGCTGCTGATAATCCTTAGCATAATTAAACACAGACGCCTCAAAGGTAATTTCTAGGCTGCTTTACAGAAAATAGCTAAATAATTCACTTTATGAATCCTCTTGTGGCAGCAAGTGCCATGTCTTTAAAATGTTGTAACATTTCTTTCTGAGTTTCTCTGGAAAGTTACACGAGGAAGGGTTTTTAGGTGGCAATGTTCAGAATCTCTAAGACGCTTTAGCCCTGTCATTTAGGGGAAGTGGAAATTGTCCTGGTGGACGGTGCAGCTACCCCTGGCCCTGGGGGGGGTGGTGCTAGGTGGAGGAAGAGGAAGCAGATTGCTACCACTCTGATTTTCTGGGAGAAACGTCTTCCAGTGACAGAACAGTAAAGATATGTTGCTTCTGTGAAACTGTATACTTGGTTCTGGGATTGTGGGTCTTTAAAGGGCGGAATCATCAAAGGCAACCCTGGGGAGTGGATGGGGCTTGTTACCCTGAATCATTTCCTCAGGGCAATGTATTCGTTCATCAACAAATGTTTCTGAGTGCCTGGCGCGGTGCTGGCGCGATTTGGTGGTCAGCATGCCAGGCCTGGTTCCTGCCCTTTGGAAGCCTGCATTCTAATGGGACCATTACTGAGCACGAAAACACATTTTGAGAAGTGCTGAGGAAACAAACTGTGTCGTGATGGAGATCGGCAGAGGAGGCTTACTTACTATGTTTAAGCTGAAACCTGGAGATGACCTGGGTGGAGATGAGGAGTCATTTCTAGCGGAGGGATGGATTTGTGCAGAAGCCGAGAAGGGATCCGTACGTTCCAGGATCTGGGGAAGGCAGGCCTGCCTGAGTTAGAGCGGGCAACCAGGAGAGTGTCAGGGAAGAAAGACTTTCTTCTACCTTCTTAGGCTCAGTGCCTGGGGCCTGTGAATTTAACTGAAAAGACATTAACAGGTTAATATTTTACCTGCACAGAAGTATACAGAAGAGAAATGAAACTCAAAAAAACACCAAGACTCAGGGACTTATATACCATCTTAACAAAGGAAAAGGGGTTTGCGTTTCAAGGGATGATAAACTGGAGAAGTGACTAGGAAGTGTATGGGAGGAGCTAACGGAAGGTAAGGGTTATTTTAGTAAGGTGTGTTTATGGAGATTAATCTGGGTGCTGACTCTCCATCTCCGGTAATAAAGTATAGGAGGGGAGGGCACCTTCACAGAAGGAAATTTATTATCTGCTTTTATGAAGAAAAGTGAGGTAAGAGAACTCTTCCTCATCTGTTGATTCTCAAATCCTTCAGTTCAAAGCCATCTTTGTGCTAAGGTGCATATTTTGGCCTGGTTTAACCTGATCCCCTTCAAGAGGCACCGATGATGGGGGGCAGAGGGCAGAGGCTATACAGTGGAGGGCCTGTGGGCCATGGTAAGGCTTTGGGATTTTATTCAATATGTGACAGGAGGTACAACTGAAGGAGTTTAAGCAAGGGAGTGACATAATCTGATTTACATGTTAAAAATTTGCTCTGGTGTCTCTGGGGAGAATAATCATCTCACTCCACTCGTCTCCATAGGGGAAGTAAGCTCAGGAGACAGGGTGTGGAAGCTAATGTGAGGTCAGCCAGTCAGCAGAGAGCAATGGGTGTACCTGGGGGGACCGCTGCCCCTGGCTAGAGGCAGAAGCTGGGCAGGCTGCCGAGCGCAGTGACTGCTGCTGAAGCCAGGTCCAGAGGACACTCGGAATGAGGGGGCAGACGCCCGGGGTCACCACGGGGCCGACTCTGCTGTGGTGCTGCAGGCCCCACTGGGAAGGGAGCTGTGGTCGGGCGAGCTCCATGGGGTCCTGGGGAGCACCGGGGGCTCTAGGAGAGGTGAAGGGAAAACCACTTCCCTCAGTTCTCAGCGTTGGGAACCTGGGGAGAAACTCTTGAGGTCAGAATGGTGGAGGCCCATAGAAAGAGGGCAGATGGTGTCTTTCCTACCTGGTGGACGGCGGACCAATGCCATGGCCAAACTCACCATTTTTGCCTAGTTCCCCCCTCCACACACACACACACACACACAGACACACACACTCACTCACCCCCAGTCCTGAGAGTGAAGTGGACATGGCTGCTGAGGTAAGGCAGGAGTAGTGTGGAAAGTGGACCCTGACCTAATTATCTCTGTCGGAAGCTGAAGGCTCCATTTGGAATCAGAGGATGTGCCTGAAGTCTGAGGTTCTCCCCACAGCAATGGGGTTAGTAACTACTTTAGAAAGTGAGCCCAAGGGCAGAACTTTGCATAAATGTGCAAAGGCAGAGCACAGCACTGTAACCTCCCACAACTCCCCCTGCCCCAGGGGAAGCTCTCCTTAATTCTTCTCCTTCTCAGTGACTCAAAAATAAGGAAAAGACATAAAGTTTTCAGTCTTCAAACTGAATCTCTAAGGGGAAAATAAGCAGATCTTGAGAAGGATTCACTTGTACTGTGTTGAAATATAAGATCTTAATCATAATGAGTGAACAACAACAACAACAAAACAACCAACATGAAAACCATGTAATAACGCTAGAGAGAAGAAGGAAATGGAGGGAAGGACAAAACATGCAAAAGAAGGAAGAGAAAGAAATGAAAGATACTTCTAACAAATGCTTTGCTATATAGAGGAACTTCAATTGAGTAAAATAAGAGCTTAAAGAAGAGATAAAACATAGTAGTAGGTATTGGATTATATATAAGGGAGATGTTGAACTTAAAATAATAATGAACCCGCAAGAAAGAATACAAAATAAAGAAAACAAGATAAGAGCTAGAATAAAAAGCTGACTTATCATAATGAATGCAGAGAATAAAAACAAAGATATTGAAACAGAATGATCCAATTCAGAATAATTGGCATCCTTGACAAAGAATCCAATAAATGGAACAGAAATATTATTCAAAGATATTTTGGGGAAAAAAACCCATTTTCTTCCTAAAATCAAACCTCTCCTGATAAAAAGGCAGTAATGATCATTGTGTCTTTTTTACTGCCAAAAATAAAATAATTCAGAATGATCAATACTAAGACATATCCCAATAAAGATAATAAAATGCAAAAGGAAAGAAAGAATTCTTCAGGTATCTAAGGGGCAAAGCAGGTCACATTTGAGGTGGAGCTTGGGCAAAAATAGATAAATGGGGACAATGTGGCAAAAGAGCTGGGTGAGCATTGAACTCGTGGCTGCATATAAAAAGAGCAAGTTGCATACCATAATTGTAGAGGGCAAATGTTGTAAACCTTTAAAATGTGCTCAGTACTGTGACAGCAACAACAATGAGAATGACCAAGAAACAGGTGAAGGAGATTAAGAGGTACAAACTTGCAGTTGAAAAATAAATGAGTCACAGGCATGAAATGTACAGTGTGTGGAATATAGTCAGTAACAGTGTAATACCTTTATATGGTGACAGACCATAACTAGAATTATCATGGTGGTCATTATGAAATGCATAAAAGTATCAAATCACATGTTGTGTTAACAGGAACTAACTCAGTATTGTAGGTCAATTATACTTCAAAAACAGGCACACAAACTCATAGGAAAAGAGATTAGATTTGTGGTTACCAGAGGCAGGGCATGAGGGGAGGGGGGATTGGATGAAGGCAGTCAGAAGGTACAAATTTCAGTTTAAGGTAAATAAGTACTTGGGATATAATGTACAACATGACAGATATAATTAACACTGCTGTATGTTATATACGAAAATTGTTAAGAAGAGTTCTCATCTCAAGGAAAAAACTTTTTTCTATTTATTTGATTTTGTATCTGTATGAGATGATGGGTGTTCACTAAACTTACTGTGATCATCATTTCATGATGTACGTAAGTTGAATCATTATGCTGTACATACATAACAATACATACAGTATTGTGTGTCAACTATATCTCAATAAAACTGGAAGAGAAAGGAACAGTAATATTGTAAATGAAAATTAGGGCTGTATTTGTGTGTGAGATGAGAAGAAGGAGAGATAAATGTTTTTATTCATGGGGAGGATTAAATAGATGTATCAAATATTGGTAGGTCAACTAATAGAGACGTTCAAGCTTACTTATAAATGTATAAATATAACCACTTGAAGAACTAAAAGCAGATGAATAAGACTTTAAAAATATAAAAAGAAAAAGCAAATGCTCTAAATAAGACTGAGAAAAGATAACCCATATAGCAAAAAGAAGCACTGAAAACTTAAAAAGAAGCACACACACAAAAGAAGATGATGGAATGAGGCAAAACAGCACCAGTAACTATAAAAGAGCCAAACTCATTCACTAAAGAAAGAAAACCCCAGGCTCAGGTTTTTAAGAATTCAATTTTTGAATGAAAGACATTCAAAGTAAGTGATTTAATAATGTTAAAAGCAAAGGGCCCTGCCAACACCTTGATTTTAGCCCAGTGAGTCTTCAGATCTCCAGAACTGTAAGGTAATACATTTGTGTTGTTTAAGCCACTAAATTAGTAAACTAATACATGTACCAAATAACAAAGCATCAAATTATATAAAGAATAAAGGGCAGGGACTACAGTGAGAAATACACAGAAACGTAAAAGAGATTTTAACTCACTCCTGTAGCGTACAAAATTGGGTCAGAGATTGCTGACTGCTAGTCAGAATCTGTGTGCTCTTCTTCCCAGGTACACAACTGGACTACAGTTCCCAGATTCCTTTGCAGCTAGATATGGCCATGTCACTAAATTCTAGCCAACGTGATGTAAGAGGTTTCTAGGTCAAGAGTTTCAAGAAACTCACTCTGCTCCCTCTTCCCTCAAGGCAACGATGAGGCCTTGGGTGACAGAGGAGTCTCAAGGTGGAAAGAACTGGGGTTTTGAACCACTGACTAGAGGAGTACCACCTTGTGACCAGGACATTTTATGAGAGTGAGAAATAAACTTCTAGTGCATTTGAGTCATTGTATATTTGGGGGTCTTTTTGCTACAGTAGTCCAGTTTAAGAATTAGGTAAAATAGAGGAAAATATATTTAAGAATTTAAAAAACCTGGGAATTAAAATTAATCAGATCAGTTTAATACACATTGGCATATCAGCTAATGGAGGCTACCCTTATTTTCAAGTGGTCTTTTCATATTTATAAAAAATGACCATATAATAATCATGGAGAAAATCTCAATAAATTCTATTAAGTCAAAAGGGTAAGATTATATTTTCTAACCACTATGCAGTAAAGCAAAAGTAACTGACAAAAACAATAGGGTTCCACTTTTCTTTCCAACCCAGTACTTTCACGAAAAAGAAGAAAGTATTTCTTAAATTACGCTTTATCTCTCCTTTCATACCTTTCTATAATATTTGAAATTTCTTACTTGATTCTTATATTATTTCTTAAGAATCGGGGCAAAAATGTAAGGGCAGAAATTGGGTTAGTGATTTCCAGGGACCAGAAATGGGGAAAGGAGATGACCTACATCTCCTTTAGGTAATGAAAATGTTTAGGGGTAATGAAAATGTTCTGTATCTCAGTTGTGGTGATGGTTACATGGCCTTATCCAAACTCACTGAACTGTATACCCAGAAGGGTAAATTTTGCTGTATGTAAATTATACCTCAATAAACCTGAATTTAAAAAAATAAAGTAAAAGTAAATTGAGATAATAGAGTAAATTTATGGGCAATAAAACAGTGGGGTTTTTTTCTTATCCTTTTTTTTGTATCAAAAAACACACTGTAATGTAATGTAATGTAATGTAATGTAATGTAATGTAATGTAATGTAATTTAGAATGCCTGTTTGAACCCAGTGCAGTCACCCCTCCATATCTGCAGGTTCCACATCCTTGATTCAACCAACCATAGATGGAAAATATTTGAAAAAAAAATTCCAGAAAATTCCAAAAAAGCAAAACTTGAATTTGTTGCATGCAGGCAACTATTTACATAGCGTTCACATTGTATTTACAACTATTTACATAGTATTTTACATTGTATTATGTATTATAAGTAATCTAGAGATGATTTAAAGTATATGGGAGGAGGTAGGTTATATGCAAATATTGCTTCTACACCATTTTATATAAGGAACTTGAGCAACTGTAGTGCACCGAATCATCTGGGTTTCAAATCTGGCTGTGTTGCATTTGGAATTAACCATGGCAAGTTGGTACTGCTTCAGTATCCTCTAGCATGGTACAGTACCAATATCCAGGCTGTACTTCAGAATCCTAATATCAGGGAACATGTGGTTATTCTCTCACTTGAAAAGAGAGACAAATCACCTCTGCATAAACACATTACAAACCCAAGATTCAGCAGGATGGAGAGAAATCCTTTAGGGCACATCCTGAGACTGGCACCATCGCCAAGCTCTGCATTTACCTCCTTATGACTGTAAGCCATATCATTGTGTGGGAGGCTGGCCCTGAAAATCAGTCATCCTGATGCTCATTATCTAGAACTTTCTAGAAGTGGACCATTTTATTTTATTTTAGAAAAGAATGTCAACAAGAATTTTAAATACAGTTTTAACCAATATTTAACAACTATGACATCTCCCTCCCCCAACCCATTTGAATACAATATGGACTCAACGTAAAGGTGCTAAAATCAGAGGGGTTTGGAGGGTCACTACTGAAATGCCAGTTGGCGTGTTCTGGTGCAGTGGAAATGGTCTGAGTTGGATTCTAGGCCCTCTATTGCCTGGGCCCTGCCTTCCTCTCCCGTGCCATCTCCGCCACAGTCACATCAGTCATTGCCAATGTTTGAGCAATGTCAATCTGTTCATTTCAAATCTCCAGGTGTTCACTCATGATTTTCCCTCTGCTTCCTCATCTTTCTCTGCCAAGTTACTCTTCCTCACCCATCTGTCTACTCCAGGAAGCCTTCCCAGAATTTTCTGTCTAAGCTAAGGGCCCCTAATGTTTGTATTCACAGCTCCTTGTGCATACAGCTATTTTCATCACCCACCAAATAGTATGTGTTCCTGTGTCAGTCTTCTAAACTGGACTAGAAACTCCAAGAAGGAAGGTCTCTGAGAAGTAGTCACTACTTTGCCCAAGCAGTCCAGTTCACTAAGATGTTACTTTATTAATGCAACTAAAAATTCAACCAACCAAAAATGATTTTGCTTCCTTGTATGTTGAGGTAATCTGGAAAGAAAATGGAAACCACATGGACAATTTAGAATTACAGCAGAGAAAGGGGAAATTCCAGTGGAAAACTTAGTCTTAACCTTATCACCAGGTAATGCTATGAATGTGCCCTTATTTCATCTATAGATGTGCTGGTTTCTTTTCTCTTCAGCTGTGAGACTAAACGGCTGAGGAGGACACTTCACCGTACTTCCCGGTGAGGGTACAGGAACCTGTGGACAAGGAAAGTGAAACTACATTGACTGGTGCAAATCAGGGCCAGAGTTGTATGGTGGATGCACAGGCAGGCGTTCTGAACTCTGGATGAAGCTCAAATGCTGAGTCAGGAATAAGCAGCTGTCAGAATGCAAGAACCACTGACCCAAGTGAATGAGGAAGCAAATCAGGACAAGCTAGAAACTCTAATAACGTGGTTCAGATCAAGCTGTGTGGCTGGGAGGGTTTTGGCTGGGTGGGACCTCTATCGAACCCCCTGGAGATACTCTCAGGGGAATTTCTATTTATAGTAATAGCTTTTATCTTTTTATTTCAACATGAGATTTTTTTAAAAATCACAGCAATATATGCCTACATTTTCATTATAAAAATTCAAACATTTCAGATTCTTTACATTTTTTTAAGTCAGAATCTTTTTTCTCCTTCTGTTTGCTCCCAGGAAATCGCCAATAAGAATTTGCTGAATGTTCTTTCAAACATCCCTGACATTTCAAAACGTGCATTTATATCTGTGTGTGTATGTGTGTGCAGTGTGTGCACACATGCATAGCTTCGATTTCTTTTTTTTTGTACCATTTTAAATATACGTTCAAATCGTTTGTCCACTCTTTAATTGGATGCTTGTTTTCTTAATAAGAGTGAAATTGGCAGAAGAAAGAAATAGATCAATAGAGCATAAGAACTTAGAAATACACTTACACATACATAATAAATTTTTAACAAAGGTGCAAAGGCAATTAAGTGGAGAAAGGATAGTGTTTTCAACAAATGGTGTGGCATAATCAGATATCTAATTTTGATCTTACCTCACACCATATATAAAGATTAACACAATGGATCATAGAGCTAAATGTAAAACCCAAAACTCTAAAATCCCCAAAAGGAAACAAAGGAGAAAGTCTTCTTGGGTGAGGTAACAATTTCTTCAATGCAATACCAAAAGCACGATACATGAGAGAACAGGTTGATAAATTGAACTTCATCAAAATTTTAAAAACTCCGGCTCATCCAAAGACACTGTTAAAGAGAATGAAAATGCAAATTATCCACTGAGAAAATATTTGCAAATCATATATCTGGATAAAGAACCTACATCTATCATATGGAAAGAACTCTGAGCAGAGTTTTAAAGGACACATAAAAATTACCTGGGCAAAGGAAGACATGGTATTCCAAGGCAGATGGACAGGGCTAGTAAAGGCAATAGATCAAGAACACCACAGTACACAGAAGGAAAGGCAGGATGTAAGACTGGAGAAGAGGCTAGGATTCAGATCATTTTTGTAAAATATTACGTTAAAGAGTTTGAACTTTATTCTGGGGGTAATGGAGTAATTTAGAATATTTTTAGTAGAGTCATGACATGGACTGATTAGAATTCTTAGGTAGCTCACTCTGAAGCCTATGTGTAAGATGTATTTGAAGGAGAAAAGTATGAGCCAGAGCTGTTGCAGCAGCCCAGGTCAGAACTGAAACAGTAATAGTAGGAATGAAGAGGAAGGGGAAAATACAAGATGTTTAGAAGGTAAATTCTACAAAATATTTTATTGCTTGGATGTGCGAGATAAAGTTAGGAGGCAGAAGAATAAATACTGGCTCTCAAATTTCTTTGCTAGTGATACACAGAATACAAAAGGAATAGTTTGACAAGTTACAATCAGTTCAGTTTGGGATACATTGTTTGAGTATGAGTCTGAAACTCCAAGAAGAGTCCTAGATATAGAATTAAGTTGATTTTTATCATACAAAACTATCTAGCACAATATACTGATTAATCAGTATAATGCCAATTTATAAAAACACCCAAGTTCTCATTATGTGTGGGTCATTTCTTGAGCACCTCTGAACTGTTACATTGACATACAGTACTTGCCCCCTCCCATGCCAACATTACACTAGTTTTATTTTAAAAGTCTTGTTATTGCATAAATAAGTCTCCACACCTTATCACTACCACATCTTCTTCTTCCTCTTCAAAATTGTCTTGGCTGTTTTGGTTCTTTTTTTATATATATACAGCAGGTTCTTATTAGTCATCCATTTAATACACATCAGCGTATACATGTCAATCCCAGTCGCCCAATTCAGCCCACCCCCACCCCCCAATGGCTTTCCCCCTTTGGTGTCCATACGTTTGTTCTCTACATCTGTGTCTCAATTTCTGCCCTGCAAACTGGTTCCTGTACCATTTTTCTAGGTTCCACGTATATGCGTTAATATACGATATTTGTTTTTCTCTTTCTGATTTACTTCACTCTGTATGACAGTCTCTAGATCCATCCACGTCTCAACAAATGACCCAATTTCGTTCCTTTTTATGGCTGAGTAATATTCCATTGTATATATGTACCACATCTTCTTTATCCATTCATCTGTTGATGGGCATTTAGGTTGCTTCTATGACCTGGCTGTTGTAAATAGTGCTGCAATGAACATTGGGGTGCATGTGTCTTTTTGAATCATGGTTTTCTCTGGGTATATGCCCAGCAGTGGGATTGCTGGATCATACGGTAATTCTATTTTTAGTCTTTTAAGGAACCTCCATACTGTTCTACATAGTGGCTGTATCAATTAACATTCCCACCAACAGTGCAAGAGGGTTCCCTTTTTTCCACACCCTCTCCAGCATTTGTTGTTTGTAGATTTTCTGATGATGCCCATTCTAACTGGTGTGAGGTGATACCTCATTGTAGTTTTGATTTGCATTTCTCTAATAATTAGTGATGTTGAGCAGCCTTTTATGTGCTTCTTGGCCATCTGTATGTCTTCTTTGTCTATTTAGGTCTTCTGCCCATTTTTGGATTGGGTTGTTTGTTCTTTTAATATTGAGCTGCATGAGCTGTTTGTATATTTTGGAGATTAATCCTTTGTCCATTGATTCATTTGCAAATATTTTCTCCCATTCTGAGGGTTGTCTTTTCATCTTGTTGATGGTTTCCTTTGCTGGGCAAAAGCTTTGAAGTTTCATTAGGTCCCATTTGTTTATTTTTGTTTTTATTTCCATTACTCTAGGAGGAGGTGGATCAAAAAAGATCTTGCTGTGATTTATGTCAAAGAGTGTTCTTCCTGTGTTTTCCTCTGAGAGTTTTATAGTGTCCAGTCTTACATTTGGGTCTCTAATCCATTTTGAGTTTATTTTTATGTATGGTGTTGGGGAGTGTTCTAATTTCATTCTTGTACATACAGCTGTCCAGTTTTCCCAGCACCACTTATTGAAGAGACTGTCTTTTCTCCATTGTATATCCTTGCCTCCTTTGTCATAGATTAGTTGACCATAGGTGCATGGGTTTATCTCTGGGCTTTCTACCTTGTTCCATTGATCTGTGTTTCTGTTTTTGTGCCAGTACCATATTGTCTTGATTACTGTAGCTTTGTAGTATAGTCTGAAGTCAGGGAGTCTGATTCCTCCAGCTCCATTTTTTTCCCTCAAGACTGCTTTGGCTATTCGGGGCCTTTTGTGTCTCCATACAAATTTTAAGATTTTTTTGTTCTAGTTCCATAAAAAATGCCATTGGTAATTTGATAGGGATTGCATTGAATCTGTAGATTGCTTTGGGTAGTATAGTTATTTTCACGGTATTGATTCTTCCAATCCAAGAACATGGTATATCTCTCCATCTGTTGGTATCATCTTTAATTTCTTTCATCTTATAGTTTTCTGCATACAGGTCTTTCATCTCCTTAGGTAGGTTTATTCCTAGGTATTTAAATATATATATAAATAGGATCCTTCTGTAAATAGTGAAAGTGTTACTTGACTTTTTCCACTTGGCACTATGTCTTGTAGATGTTAAAGTGCCATTGCTTCGTGACAAAAATCATTTTAAAAATTGTTCCAGAATATTCCACACAATATGGTGGTACCAAAAAATATTTAATCTATTTTCCTCTTGATAAATATTTGTTTTTCATTATTCAATTTTGGGCCATTTAAATGGCTACCTTCCTTATACATACACCTCTCTACAGATGGGCAAGTATATTGGTAGCATAGCTAGTTAAAAGTGAAATTGCTGGGTTGAAAAGTGGGTATCATTTAGCCTGCAAACTGTTTGTAGATAGCATGGATTCTGCAAATTGCCTTCCAGAAAATTTAACCAATTTTTGCTCCTACCTTGATATACGCCTTGCCTGTTTCTCCACATCATTACAGAGAGATATTATTCTGAACCTGAGGTCCGACACTTGTGTTCAGCTGCCTTCTGTTTCCGGTGTCACCAGCAGATCACCTGATGAATGACCCTCTTCTTCCTCTACCTCCCACCGGTACTCCACACTGTCTCTAAGTGTCACTTCCCTTGGCTGGTCTCCCCTGATGCACTAAACTAGGTTTGATCTCTCTATCAGAAACTCACATTATAGCGTACACTTTTTGTACTTATGTATATGTCAAATAATTATTTGTTTAATGTTTGTCTTAGATTCATTCATTCATTCTTATATTTATTCATTTATTCATTCAAAACACTGGGTGACGGATTCAGTACCTTTCAGGTGTAGGGGTTAGGAGCCCAGCCATTGGACTCAGACTTCCTGGGTTCAAAAACCAACCTCGTTTCTTTCTAACTGTATGACCAAGGTACATAACTTCCCTATGCCTCTATTAGTACCCACTGCATAGGCTTGTAGGGATGATTAATTGGAAGAGTGTGTAAAATACTCTAAAGGGCAACTGGTATATAGTGAGTGCTAAATAAATTTTATTTATTACATCTTATTATATGCCAGGCAGTGTGTCAGGTGCTGGGGATCTAGCAGGGAAGAAGACAAAACTGTCAAAAAAAATCAGACTAATTTCACATTGATTATAAAGAAAATAATTGTAAGGTGGTGGGGAAAGGAAATTTCTCTTACATAGTGTGATCAGGGGAGGTATCTCTGGAAAGGTGACTTGTGAGCTGAGGCTAAATGGTTAGGGGTGGCCATAAGCTCTACAAAGAGTTGGGGGAAGAACATTTTAGGCAGAGGAAATAACAAGTACAGGTGTCCTGGGGCAGGAACATGCTATGTAAGAACATAGCCCATGCGATGGGGGAATGGAGAGCAAAGGTGAGTGTTCAGGTCTGGGTCTTGTTCACTATAGGATCCCAGTGCCTACTCTGGGGCATATCACTGTGTAGGTATCTGGCAACTTCATAGAATAAGTGTATTAGTGACAAATAGATTAATGAGTGGAGAAAGGATGATATGAATGGGTTAGAGGCCTTCTTTTGCTCATAGGTACCATCTACCCATTTTCATTCACTCCAGCCTCTGGAGAAGAAACAGGTGAGCGTGGCCTGTTGGAGAGTGGGAGCGGGGGGTAAACATTTCAGTCTGGATAGGATTTGAAGGTCCCTCAGATCATGCATGGCACCTAGGTATGGTCACCTGCCAAGAAACTGATATGCATCTGGAAGAAGGAATTTTTGTGGATCATGTGCACAGAAAAGGTGACAATGGACATTTCAACCAGACAAGCCTGGAAGGCTTTTCACGGAAACCTCCTATTTCCAATTTTGAGTTTGCCCGAAAGCAAACTCAGTGAATGCTCAGAGTTTAAGCCCCAGGCTTTTGCTTCCTGTGCTAGGATGGTCTGGGGTTTCTGCCCAGTGACTGGTGTCCCGATGCTGTGTCCACCCGTGCACAGACGTGCAGCCAAGTGCCCACAAAGGTACCCCTCTGCAGACTGCACACTGGTCTAACCCTCTGGTTGGAGGTGATTGCCTAAGGCAGCAGAATAGCAATATTTAATAACCATGTAAAAGAGAAGTAGGGTCCAAATTAGCAGAAACGCAGGAACCCGAGTCTGGTGAGATGGGATTAAACAAAAACTGTTAGCATTGGTTTAGCACTGTAGATTTTCCAAGCTGTTTTTAAGCATATACTATCTTATTTATTATCATGACCACCTCAAATGAGAAAAATAGCTCACTGCTAGACTCTGATCCTAGGCCCAAATCCCAAGCTTTTCCCATCAGTCAATGTTCATGTCCTAATCATAAATTACAGTGCATCGGAAAATCCAACCATTAGAGCTACTTTATTTTTCTAGGCAGTTTTAACATATCTATATTATACCTAGATCTATTAATAAGAGAAGTCAATTTTACATTGTCAGTATTAAAAATATTTCTATTTTTATAGATTGAAATAATAATTTATTTTAATCAAGTCAATATTTTAAAATATTCCTTTCTTCATTCATATATTCAACATGTAGTTCTTGAACCAACTGCATGCCAGAGCAAAGGTTTTCGATTTTCACAAATCCTTAATAAGTGGGATGAAGAATAAAGCAGTTAGCATTGTTTTCCTGTTCATATTTACCAGGCTTCAGAGTCCATTTATCTTGTGGCTCGCTTTAGGGGAGAAGTCCTCCAAAGAAAGTGTACCCCTCCGCCCCAAACCTGGGGTTGAGTCAGACTGTTTTTTTTTGTTTTGTTTTTCATGAAATCTTTAACACCAGGGTGATCTTGTTCATGAAACTTTCTTTTTTTTTTTCTATAGTTATTCTTTTTTTTTTAAATTTTTTGCTTTATAACAAATTTAATCAGTTATACATATACATATGTTCCCATATCCCCTCCCTTTTGCATCTCCCTCCCACCCTCCCTATCCCACCCCTCCAGGCGGTCACAAAGCACTGAGCTGATCTCCCTGTGCTATGCGGCTGCTTCCCACTAGCTATCTACCTTACGTTTGGTAGTGTATATATGTCCATGCTGCTCTTTCACTTTGTCCCAGCGTACCCTTCCCCCTCCCCATATCCTCAAGTCCATTCTCTAGTAGGTCTGTGTCTTTATTCCTGTCTTACCCCTATGTTCTGTTCATGAAACTTTCTGAATTTAAAGGGCAGTGTTGCCACGGCAACTAGTGTACATGGACAACTCCTGTAACCGGATGAGCAGCTGCCTGGAACATTTCTCCCACTGGGGTCTGCCTCTGCCTCCCTGCAGTCATTGCTTTACTGGGGCTTTGCAAGAGCTCAGCTATATATTCCAACCCCCAACAGGCCACGCCTGAAGTCCCTGCCATACTGCAGCCTTGGGGCCAACTTTGTGAATACTTAACGTTTTCTTGTATCTTCACCACAGTGTTTACTCATGTCATCATAGGACTTGCCAATAGGATGAGAGACTTGTGTGATGGTAGAATTCATGTTCTATCTGGAGAGACGAAAAAAATCTGTTCTAGGTCTATAGGAGCCAGAAGAACCAGAGAAGAATAGGAGAAACGCTCCTATTTTCTTATGCTTTGTTTTTTACAAGACAGATGGCTCTAGAAACACTACAAACTGTGCTCTCTAAAAGGGGAAAAAGAATGGACAGTCTTTCACTTAACAAATATTTATTGAGCACTATTGTGTGCTACACACTGTTCGAGATGCTGGAGATTCAAGATGTAGGAGTCGGGTTAGCACCTTGCTAGCCATGTGTGAACAAGGGTGCTTTATGACTTGCTCAGTGGAGAGAGTGCCCTGGAGTCTATCTTGCAAGGTGTCCTGTATACAGTAAGTGCTTGACAAACACTGTCAATGACAGTGATGAGGATGGGGAACAGGAAGGTACAATACAACGGACGTCAAACAAAGAGGCCTGGTGACCCCAGGCAAGTCACTTCGGCCGCTCTGAGCTGCTTCATTTTAAATGTGGGACTAGTAATATCTCCCTTGCAGAAGTATTGTGAGAATTTACCAAGGTAACGTCCCTGAAAGGGTATAGTGTAGTGGCGGGCAGTAAGGAGCCTCTGGAGGACTGTCTGTGAGGCTGGAGCAGGATGCTGGGGAGAAGGGAGGGGAAGCAGCAGGAGCTAGATCAAGCAGGCTGCCAAAGGGGGCATATTTGCCATTTTGGACCATAGGGAGCCCTGGGGGGTTCTGAGTTACAGGACCAGCTCGGTTCTGCCTTGTAGGAAGCATCCTCTGGCTGCAGCGGGACAGCAGCCTGGAGCTGGGAAGGACAGCAGGCAGGCTTCTGTCCTAATGCAAATGATTCATGATGATGACCCGTGCAAGGGAACATGGCCCGTGTTGGAGAGCAGTGGTTGCATCCAGGTAGGCACGCTGGGAGGTAGAATCAGCAGGACTTGGCGTTGGTGAGATATGGGTGGGAGATGAAGGAGCTGTTCAAACGCAGAGGAGACAAGATGACATCCTGACGTTTTGCTTGTACAGCTGGGTGGAGAGTGGTGCCTCCAACCTGAGACGTGGGGTAAAGGAGGAGGACTGAGTTTGCGCGACGAAGGGCAGAGTTTAACCTTGTACACATGGAACCTGAGGGGTCTGCAGGCTGACCTCCAGTGAGGGGTCCAGGAGATGGCACCGAGCCAACAAGCCCTGAGGGAGAGTGTGTTTCTCCAGTGAGTCTGGAGTCAGCTGGTCTGTGCTTGTCTTTCAGCACATGCCTTACTAATCACATCACTCATGTTTCCTCAGGCACCCCCTGGCACACAGGTAAATGAGACAGATCTGGACCCCCTGGGGTTTCCACTCTAGTGTGGGCGGCATATAGCCAACGTGTGACCAGGAAGTGGATGGGATAATTTACCCCCATTTGGAAAAATGGAGGCAAAGAGGTTGGAGTGTTTGACAGTAGCTGGTGTAGGTGGTGCTAGGGTGACTTTATACAGGGCAGTTAGGGAAGACATTTAAAGTCAGGTGACTATTTAAAATTAGGAGGAGGTGACATTTAAAATCAGGTCAGGGGACTTCCCTGGTGGCACAGTGGTTAAGAATCAGCCTGCCAATGCAGGGGACACGGGTTTGAGCCCTGGTCCGGGAAGATCCCTCATGCCGCGGAGCAGCAAAGCCTGTGCGCCACAACTACCGAGCCACACGCCTGGAGCCTGTGCTCTGCAACAAGAGAAGCCACTGCAATGAGAAGCCCGTGTACCACAACGAAGAGTAGCCCCCGCTCGCTGCAACTGGAGAAAGCCCGTGCGCAACAGTGAAGACGCAACACAGCCCAAAATATATAAATTAATAAAGAAATTTAAAAAAAAAAAGGTCGGAAGAATAAAAGACCTTTGGCAAGTCACATCGTCTCCTGGAGCTTCAGTTTCAGCACCTGCGGGAATGATGGTGCTTTCTTTACAGATCAAATGATACTGTCTATCAATGCAACTCTAGGTTCCATAATCATAAGGTAACAGTGGAGGTGTGGGGAGGTTTGGGCCCTCTCCTAATATCCTTGATGGTACCAGAAAGAAGGAAGGGCATTTGCTTACTGCCCAGCAGTCTCCTTAGAATCAGAGGTCCTGGCCTGGTGAAGGAGTCAGGCCTTAAACTCAACCCTCTGGCCCCCAACTCGACCTCCTCCAGGACCGAGGGCTTGGGGTGGGGATGCAGGCCTTGGCTGCATTGTGCTTTGTGGCCACAAGAGGGCTCACAGCTCCCAAACTTTTCCTCTAATAAATCTTCCTCGCTCTCTTTGTTTCACTGAATGTTTAAAACGAGCGTCAGACAATTATAAGCACTTCCATAATAGCTAAACATTAATTTTAGCATCTTAATTTTATAAATGTTTAAATGCATTACTCATGCATAGCTGTTCAAATGCAGATGGTTAAATCAAATGATTGCGTTTGTAATCTTCTGCAAGTTTTTCCTTTGAAATTAAATGTCCCTATTAAGAGTTTTCTTTTGCTGTCATCCTCCATCAGCTGTTTGGTTCCATTCTTGGTGGTGATTGTCCTCTCCCCACCATATGCATGTTTGTGCCTTGATTTCCGTTGCCAGATCTGTTAGGCATGTGGCGTGTGCATGAGTCCTGCTTAATGATTCACTGTCTCACCCTGCGGTGTCCAGCTGGAAATAAGCAAAAAGAGGAATCTCCAATAACGGAAGCTCTGGAAGTTTGGAAAGCTCATCACTGTGCAATAGAGTTCTTGGTTTTCAGGTTGGCACAGCAGAGGCAGGGGAATTTGGATGCAGTGCCAGCCTTTGCACAGATGGAAAAAAAATTCTACGGTCATGGTGACTCCTTCTGTTGATAGGAGCTCAGCAGATGGCCATGAACTTCCCCCTCTAGGGGGCACTTTCCCGCTGCAGTTCCTCTGAGCACTGGTCACAGAGAAGAGCGGTGGGCCCAAGGCAGTCATCAGGGGGAGACGTTTCCAGCCCACTGACTCCAGAAGCATCTGATCATCGTCCTTGGCCACTGCACGGCCATCACTTGTGATAAGGACCTTGTCACGTGGAGGGCATTGGAACCTCAAGTCTTAAGCCCTCCTGAGTAGAGGGGACCTTTTCACAAGGCTGTTGACACTGGCACCGAGGAAGGAGGCTTCAGGAGCAGTCTCAGTCATTAAAGCTGAACCATCCCCTGAAGAGGCATGCTGGTTTGCCTCTATCTTGGACCCCTCGCCAGCTGTTTTCATTCTGGGCTCGCTGATCTTCAGGCTCTCTGTCGACCTGGCACGGGGCAGATCTGTACAAGTCGACCTCGGCAGCTGTTGTGGACGGCGTGGATTTGGGAGGAAAAGGAAGGGCATCCTGTGTTGTGTGCGTCTTGGTGGCAGAGAAGATTCTGCCAGAGATTCTAGAAGCTGAACGAGGGTTTGTCCCTGGTCCAGACTCAGCCACTCTGATGCCCCACCTGAGAGTATGATACACCGATGGAGGGACACTGGGAAGTGACTCAGAGCCAACAGGGTGCAGCTGAGGGTCCAGGGATAAGAGTCCTAATCGATTGTTCTTTGGTGTGTGGGCACCGTGTATTCCTTGCTGCTTGGATCTCATTTGTTCATGCTTTATTTTTGTTTTTTGAGTCTGGTTCTTTCCTGTCGATGTTATAAAATCCATTCAAAGAATTGCTGCTAAGAACTTTGGTTTCCTCTTCTTTACCGAAACCCTTGATTGCTGTAGCTACTGAGAGAGCAGCTCATCTTATTCACTCTTAATTCTTTTGTTTTCATCTGAGACTGTTTTCTTTTTTCTGCACGTGCTGTGGGCCCAGGTTCCACAGACTTTTTTCATCTCACGCAAATCATTTCTTGAAGCTAAAACCACTTTCCCAGCACTTAGTGAACGTGCCAGCTAACACCACTCCCGGCTCTCCCTGGATGGCTGCTGCTCCCTCTTCCTAGAAACTCAGTGCTTTGGGGCGGTGGATTTTCTGGTCAGTCCCTGGGTTCAGCTCCACCCTCTGCTATTTACTCCTGTGTGACTTTGGTTCCAATTCTTAATTTCTTGCTGTCTCAAATTCCTCATCTGAAAAATGGGCATAGTAATGGTCTATAGCTTATACAGTTGTAATAAGAATTAAATTCATGAAGATACGTAAAGTGCCCAGGCCAGTGCTTGGTACACGGTGAGTGCTCAATCGATCACAATAGCTCTTGTTATTATTGCCTTTGTCTATTTGTTAGGAGGCTTCACTGACGGGGTGGATGTAACGTGTTCAGCGTAGTTCCTGGCACATCGTAGGTGCTCAGCTGTCGTTATTATCATTGTCCTTCATCTGATGGACTATTTCTCATCCTTCAGCTGTGGGTCAACTCACCTCTGACCTAACTTGCTGATCTTAGCTGCTGTTGGTCAGCAAATGTCCTGACCTTCCTTGCTGTTGGTTGAACTTATCCCAAAAGGAGCAGGTGGGAAGAATGAAGAGATGTAGGTTAGGGTTAGCAATTCAGATGTGATAGCAGAAGCCTGTAAATCAACATGGGCTCCCCTTGGCTGGTGGCACTTCCCTTGGGATGG
Source organism: Mesoplodon densirostris (assembly GCF_025265405.1). Classification (NCBI taxonomy): domain Eukaryota; kingdom Metazoa; phylum Chordata; class Mammalia; order Artiodactyla; family Ziphiidae; genus Mesoplodon; species Mesoplodon densirostris. Next base: position 11,560,908 of record NC_082661.1, on the reverse strand, counting down.
GCCTGTGATTCCAGTTTAATGGGAAAAATCAATTCACAGCTACTTGTGGAGGTGTTGTTGTAGGATCAGAGCCCCGTCCTTGGTGAGCACCACTGGTTTTCTGGGGTTTGTGTTTGTTTCTCTGATATCTTCATGTTTATTTTCCTTCCCCACCTCCTTCCCTCTCCTTGGGATTTAGTACAGTTTTGGTTGGAAAATTGCTGCCTGTGTGGGAGGGTTTGAGGGAAAGGGTTGTGTCCAGGGAGAGGAGAGTAGCACATTTTAAAGGCAGGCCATGGTGGCCGCAGGAAGACAGAGGTGAGGGGCCTCGGAGGAGTGGGGGAGGGGAAGAACTGGGCTCTGCCCAGGATGGTCTCACCTTCCTCCTCATCCCCATCCCTGTCCACCCTGTACTTCTCGCAGCCCATGGCCCTCCCCACCCACTGTTTTCAAATACTTCCTTGGTAGGAGAAGAGTCTGGCTAGAACTGCCTATTGAAAGGACCATCTCTGCACTCTAGGGATCTTCAAAGGCAGGGATGCTGATGCTTTAGGCTAATACCAGGCCAGTGGGAAGAAGAGTTCGGCCAGGCAGGCACATCTTTTGAACAAGATGGAATCTGTCTACAACCTTTGCCTGGACACTCTCTGAGAATTCTCACCCATAGCACGATCCTTCTCCTTTTAAAATATTCCTTAACAAATGCTATTGCACCCATAAAGATGCTAACAGTAAAAATACCAACACAAACATATCTTCAGCATTTGTCATATTCTATGTGCTGTCAGCATTCTGGATGCATTTTTTCCCAGGTTAACACCCTATATATCGTCTCATTATTCGCATTTTGCAGAAAAGGAAACTGAGATTTACAGAGGTTACATGACTTGCCTAAAACCACATAGGCAGTAAAATGTAGAGCCAGTATTTAATATCAGTTAAGCTCTTAGAAACCTAACTCGTAAGAAATTGACATGAATTTTTTATTAAAGTATGCATGATATTTGGTAATTATTTTTCTAGACCAGTTTTCTCAAATTTGGAGGGCTAGTTAAAACACAGAACATTGGGCTCTATTCCACAGTTTTTGATTCAGTAGATCTGGGGTGGGCCAGAGAATTTGTACTTCTAACAAGTTCTCAGGTGATGCTTTTCCTGCTGGTTCAGAGACCACGTGTTGAGAACCACTGTCCTAGACCAACTGATGGCTGTGCATTGATTGGAAATGTTGAACTATAAAAGCATTGTCAATTTAGACTCAACTTGCAGAGATTCTGATCCCGTGACTAGGGCTAAGATGTCAGTTTGCACAAAAAAGATAAGGTCTTGTTCGTGAATCCACAGCATGCATAGTTATGAAGAAGAGGTTTAAACTATAAGAAAAGAAACTGCTCTCTGGCATTCACAGGTGGGCTAAGTACAAACCAATAATTTATCAGCAGGTTGTTTCCCTAAAAGGTGCCATAAATTGTGCCCTTGGTGGCACTAAATAGCACTGACCCACAAAATGAGAAAGTTACTTGTTTTACAGTTCTCTTTCCGTCCCAGTGATGTCAATGAGAGAGCTTTAGTTTTGTGCTTTTTCCTTTAACACCTCTCAAAAATGCTCTTTAATTTCCTCGTTCAACAAAACCTCAAGACAGGGAACAGTAACCAGAATTTAATACACTGGTTGTTTTTTTTTTTTACACTGGTTGTTTTTATTGAAGTGCTTTGTTTTATTTTTAACTCATATGTACCCTATTTAAACAGCTTGGCACAGATCGTGAAGACAGACTGCCTGGGCTTTAACCGATTCCGCCAGTTACCAACTGTGGGCAAATTTCTGAACCTCTCTGTGCTTCAGTTGCCCCAGTTTTTAACAAGGGTAAATAGTCTCTGCTTCAGTGTTTTTATAAGAATTGAATGAGTTAATATTTATAAAGCATTTAGAAGATTGTCTGGAACATCAGAAGTGCTATATAAGTACTTGTAAATAAATACATGAGTAAATAATTTACAGAGGTATGAAAAATATTGTCTTAAAGCAATTAGAGGGCAGAGGGGGTGTGCTAGGAACCGGATGCTGCCATGCCCCTCTCAGCCCATGCCAGGCATCGCAAATGCAAGGTAGCCACAGCAATAGTTGAGACTTAATACTTAAGACAAAGATCCTTTTGCTCACCCTGGTCCAGACACTCCAGCAGGCCCGGAAGGGGGCTCAGGTTGAATGAAGTGTGGCCTGGCAGCAGCTCTGGTCAGGCCAATGCCCACAGTGGTGAGACCAGTCAGGGAGGCTGAAGGAGGGCAGTTGAGGCTCCTGCCCAGACTGGCCATTACTTTTTTATCCTCATTAACTAAGGGTCCTGAGGGAGCAGTGGTCCACCGTCCACTCAAAGCCAACCAATGGGAGTGTCTAAGGATACTGGAAGTGGAGGTGTTGGGGCTATGAGGCACATGGGATGGGCACCCAGGTCAGGGGGGTTCTGTGGAGCCAGACAGGCCCTGGGTCCACGTGTCTGCTCCTCATTAGCCAGCCTTTTGACATGCAGCCCTCCTGACCAAAACCCAAGTGTGTCTTATCCACCATCTTGCCTTAGTCCAGGCTTCCCTTAGTTACCAGGGACCTTGTTTAATAAAAAGTGGATCCAGAGCCAGTGTTCCCAGAGATTCTCATTCAGTAGGGCATCTGCATCTTTAATCAGCACATTTGTGATTCTGATACTTCCGGAAATCCTGCTTCTGCCTCTCTTTTTTTTTTTTTTGGCCGCACCCTGTGGCTTTTGGGATCTTAGTTCCCCGACCAGGGATCGAACCCGGGCCCTCGGCAGTGAAAGAACGGAGTCCTAACCACTGGACTGCTAGGGAATTCCCTTCTGTCTCCTTTTAAAGGGGGATGTTCCTTTGTCTTTATTGTTTTAGAATTTTCTGTGTAATTTTTTTGCTGGCACCACGTCCCTTTTGAAAGGAAGAAAGTGAAAAAATGCTGCCAGATAGATATGAGAGATGGCATTAAAATGAAGGATGAATTTATAAAGTGCAGAGAGCTCTGAGAACATTAAGTCACTTTCTCCATTTGACCTTTTCATTCCTTGCATATTATAAAAAATTAGATAAATTGCTCTTAGATTATTAAGCAGAAAGTTCTGTGTGCCTAAAATCTTTAGCCAAAAAAAAAAATCAGAGCTTTTATGCTTTTATTACCCTATATTAAAAAGTTTAACCCAATATGAGTTTCTGTGCCAAAGTATTGAAACAGGAAGCCTGGAGTGTTAGGATATTACAACCCAGTTTTTTGTTTGTTTGTTTACATCCGGTGGAAAGTGTACTCCATGGCGCTTGAAATTTAGAAAAAGTCAGTTGCCAAAAAAGAATACATTGTCAGGCACAGAAAAGAGGAATTGAAAACACAGATGAGAATGGAAATGAGAAAAAAATGGTAAACAGTATTAGCTTTGAGGGATGCTGTGAATCATTGCTGTGCATGGTTCTTTGGTTGATGGAAAAACACCAAGATGGGAAATTCTTCCAGCGGGGGATTTTTTGTTTTCACTGTGGTAAAATAGGTATAACATAAAATTTACCATTTAAACCATTTTTAAGTGTACAGTTTGGTGACATTCAGTGCGTTCTCATTGTTATATAACCATCACCAACATCCATCTCCAGAATGTTTTCATCCTCCCAAACCAAAACTCCATACCCATTAAACCCTAATGTTTGATTTCTCTCCCCACCCCGAGACAATGCTACTCTCCTCCCCATGAATTTGACTACTCCTGGTACCTCTTATTGTAAGTGGAATCATATACTTGTCTTCTTGTTTTGGCTTATTCCACTTAGCATAATGTCCTCAAGATTCGTCCATGTTCTAGCAAGTGTCAGCCTTTCTTTCTTTCTTAAGGCTGAATAATATTCCATTTTATGTACAATCACACTTGGTTTATCCATTCATCTGTCTGTGGACACTTGAGTTGTTTCCATCTTTTGGCTATTGTCAATAATGCTGATATAAACATTGGTGTACAAGTCCTCCAGCAGAGGATTTTAATAATAAAAAGCAATGACCCTTTCCCACCTCCCCCTGGCAAGTCTGGTCTGATATTCCAGAACTGGCAAGGCTGCAGCTGCTTGAGTGACACTCAGATTGAGGTACACTGAGTGAATGGCTGAAATCCCGGAATCACTGGCCAAGCTCTTCCTAATTACTCTGGAGGCTGAGTTTGCTCATGCAGTCTGTCAGTTTAGAAGTTCTCACATTTTTCCCCACAAGGAGAATGTGGGGAATGGTCGCCAGCCTATTCCCTTTGAAGGCAGTTTTCAAAGTCCTTGACCTCTTGGGAGCAGTGGTGGGTGGCCACACGAGAGCACCTGTTTTAATCGATGCCGCTTTCTTGGTTTTGGCCCCTTCAGGGTGCCTCTGCATCACTCCTCCGCTTAAAACTGGCTGGCAGAAGCGCTCGCCTGCAGCACTTCCCGGGAGGTCGGAGGTCGGGCTGTTTTCAAGTTCAGATTTTGAACAGGGCTTTGAGGATAAAAGGGGGTGCCTCCTCTTCATGCTGCTCCCCCCTTAATTTAATCTGGTCTTGCAGGCTCTCCCTAAAACCAGCCTTCCGTCCCCACCCCGCAGCGATGGTGGGAGCTGTCAGCTAAGACGCTGCTGCACCTGTCCTGGCAGCCCTCCTGCTCCTGGAGTGTGGCCTCGATTACACCCCAGAGGCTGCACAACCTTCCTCCCAAAATGATCCCCTTGGCCCTTCAGCCATTTCTCTCCGTCTTTTCCAAACTCATCTTACTGGCTTAGAACTTTTGCAATGGGGAACCCAGCTCTGCCGGGGCACGGATAATCCAGATCATTGAAACAGACTCTGTGAAGCACAAACCTGGACAACGCTCATGATTCTTATCGGAAGTCTTTCAGAAACCACATAGCATCCTTAGGTTCTGTTTTTTTTTTTTTTTTTTTTAACATCTTTATTGGAGTATAATTGCTTTACAATGTTGTGTTAGTTTCTGTTGTATAACAAAGTGAATCAGCTATATGCATGTGTGTATCCCCATATCCCCTTCCTCTTGCGTCTCCCTCCCACGCTCCCTATCCCACCCCTCTAGGTGGTCGCAAAGGAGCTGATCTCCCTGTGCTATGCGGCTGCTTCCCACTATTTTACATTTGGTAGTGTATATATGTCACTGCTACTCTCTCACTTCGTCCCAGCTTACCCTCCCTCCCTCCCCTGTCCTCAAGTCCATGCTCTACATCTGCGTCTTTATTCCTGTCCTGCCCCTAGGTTCATCAGAACCTTTTTTTTTTTTTTTTTTAGATTCCATATATATGTGTTAGCATACAGTACTTGTTTTTCTCTTTCTGACTTACTTTACTCTGTATGACAGACTCTAGGTCCATCCACCTCACTACAAATAACTCAATTTCGTTTCTTTTTATGGCTGGGTAATATTCCATTGTATATATGTGCCACATCTTCTTTATCCATTCATCTGTCGATGGACACTTAGGTTGCTTCCATGTCCTGGCTATTGTAAATAGAGCTGCAATGAACATTGTGGTACATGACTCTTTTTGAATTGTGGTTTTCTCAGGGTATAGTCCCAGTAGTGGGATTGCTGTGTCATATGGTAGTTCTATTTTTAGTTTTTTAAGGAACCTCCATACTGTTCTCCATAGTGTCTGTATCAATTTACATTCCCACCAACAGTGCAAGAGGGTTCCTTTTTCTCCACACCCTCTCCAGCATTCATTGTTTGTAGATTTTTTGATGATGCCCATTCTGACTGGTGTGAGGTGATACCTCACTGTAGTTTTGATTTGCATTTCTCTAATGATTAGTGATGTTGAGCATCTTTTCATGTGTTTGCTGGCAATCTGTATATCTTCTTTGGAGAAATGTCTGTTTAGGTCTCCTGGCCATTTTTGGATTGGGTTGGTTTTTTTTTTTGATATTGTGTTGCATGGCTGCTTGTATATTTTGGAGATTAATCCTTTGTCAGTTGCTTCATTTGCAAATATTTTCTCCCATTCTGAGGGTTGTCTTTTGTCTTGTTTATGGTTTCCTTTGATGTGCAAAAGCTTTTATGTTTCATTAGGTCCCATTTGTTTATTTTTGTTTTTATTTCCATTTTCCTAGGAGGTGGGTCAAAAAGGATCTTGCTGTGATTTATGTCATAGAGTGTTCTGCCTATGTTTTCCTCTAAGAGTTTGATAGTGTCTGGCCTTAAATTTAGGTCTTTAATCCATTTTGAGTTTATTTTGTGTATGGTGTTAGGGAGTGTTCTAATTTCATTCTTTTACATGTAGCTGTCCAGTTTTCCCAGCACCACTTATTGAAGAGGCTGTCTTTTCTCCATTGTATATTCTTGCCTCCTTTATCAAAGATAAGGTGACCATATGTGCGTGGGTTTATCTCTGGGTGTTCTATCCTGTTCCATTGATCTATCTTTCTGTTTTTGTGCCAGTACCATACTGTCTTGATTACTGTAGCTTTGTAGTATAGTCTGAAGTCAGGGAGCCTGATTCCTCCACCTCCGTTTTTCTTTCTCAAGATTGCTTTGGCTATTCAGGGTCTTTTGTGTTTCCATACAAATTGTGAAATTTTTTGTTCTAGTTCTGTGAAAAATGCCATTGGTAGTTTGATAGGGATTGCATTGAATATGTAGATTGCTTTGGGTAGTATAGTCACTTTCACAATGTTGATTCTTCCATCCCAAGAACATGGTATATCTCTCCATCTGTTTGTATCATCTTTAATTTGTTTCATCAGTGTCTTATAGTTTTCTGCATACAGGTCTTTCATCTCCTTAGGTAAGCTTATTACTAGGTATTTTATTCTTTTTGTTGCAATGGTAAATGGGAGTGTTTCCTTAATTTCTCTTTCAGATTTTTCATCATTAGTGTATAGGAATGCAAGAGATTTCTGTGCATTAATTTTGTATCCTGCTACTCTACCAAATTCTTTGATTAGCTCTAGTAGTTTTCTGGTAGCATCTTTAGGATTATAGTATCATGTCATCTGCATACAGTGACAGTTTTATTTCTTCTTTTCTGATTTGGATTCCTTTTATTTCTTTTTCTTCTCTGATTGCTGTGGCTAAAACTTCCAAAACTATGTTGAATAATAGTGGTGAGAATGGGCAACCTTTTCTTTTTCCTGATCTTAGAGGAAATGGTTTCAGTTTTTCAGCATTGAGAATGATGTTGGCTGTGGGTTTGTCATATAAGGCCTTCATTATGTTGAGGTAGTTTCCCTGTATGCCTACTTTCTGGAGAGTTTTTTTCATATATGGTGTTGAATTTTGTTGAAAGCTTTTTCAGCATCTATTGAGATGATCATATGGTTTTTATCCTTTAATTTGTTAATATTGTTAATAGTGATTAAAGGGATATCTGGCTGCCCTGCCTTGTGGGACCACTGAGACTTTGTCCTATTATTAGCCTTCTGCTTCAACTCACCAGGACAAAACCAAAGGAACTCTTCTGGGTTGTTGGCATCTCTAATTTGCTTTCTCTCTGTGTAGATTAAGGATGTTGTTGTTGTCTAGATCTACTAATGATGAACTTAAAAGGGAGGGAGGGCTGTTACCTTACTACTTGGACAAAGGTTGGGAAGAGGGGAGATATGGCACCCATTCTCATTAGCACCCTTGGCGTGGAGAAGGGGAAAACATCTTGTGAATATCACTTATTACTCAAATGTCAGAACATCTTGTGTCCTGGAAAGTTATAAAAGAGACCTGTGAATTGAATAAGGAGGTGAGCTTCAGGTAAAGTGGGAAGGAGCCAGCTTTGTCCTGGTGATATCACTCTCTCCTACTGTCCCTTGCTGACAATTCCTGGTCATGCACGTGGATCGCTAGAGGCTAAGGAGAGAGGAGGGAATCATTCTGGAATGGAATTTTATTCTACTGCTGATGGATGGACAGAATAGCCACTCTCAACTATCCTTGCCAGTGCTGGTGCCATTGAATGTAACCCTTAGTCACTGGCTTTTTGCTTCATGGGAGTTGATCTTGCTCACTAAACTTTTGTAGCCCCTATACCTCTTTGTCCCCCACATATCCCTCAAAAGTGCTTGGCACATGGTAGATATTTGGCAAACACTCTGTGATTGATGTAAGAGATTTTAATGATTCATTTAGGTCTCGATGACAGAAAAAAATCCTAATCAAACTGGCTTAACCAAAACCAGGAATGCTGTGGCTTAGAGAAGTCCAAGTATTAGTAGCTTTAGGCCTAATTTCCCCCAGGGCCTCTTACAATGTCAATGGGGCCTGATCTCTCTAAATCTTATCCCTTTTCTCCTCCATACTAGTGTAATTCTCAGGATCTTTGTGGTGAAAGGGGCCAGCTCCACTCCCACCTCCTCCAAGGTCTAAGTTGAAGCAAGAAGAGAAGTGCCTTTCTCAGCAGTGGGAGGAGATGTTACGTTGTATCTCATTGGTTCTAACCAGGTCATGTGTCCATCCCTGACCAACCACTGTAGCCAAAAGAATGTATACTCTGATTGGCCAGGCCTGAGTCAAATGCACATCTTTGAGGCCAGGGTGAGGTCAACTTTACTGGAAGCACAAGATGTGAGGGTGGAGATGCTGATTGTCTTAATCACCTCCTATTCCCCTCTTTGGTGAGGGAGGGGTTCCTGACCTGGGGTTATAGGGATGACCAACATAGGACACCTGACCCCTGGCACTGGATAGGTGAGGCAGACAGTGGTTTAGTAGTGACCTGCACTCGTAGTCCTAGGAAGGAGGACACTGCATGGTACACAGGGCTACATGAGGGTTGCACCCAGGAATAGCATGAACAATTGGAGTGACCCCCAGTTTCCATGGGAAGATGTGATTGGTCTCTGAATAATTTTGCAGGTTGGTAGGGAACTGAAACCTGGCACTTGGGATAAGCAGAAACTGTGCCTGGTTCCTGAGTGACAAGGAGGTCATTGTCCAGGGGCCTTATCCACAAGAGCAGAACAGAGAGGAAAATTAGCAATTAGGCCATTTGAAGCCCTCCTGGTTTCACCAGATGTCCAGACAGCACATAATATTGGATCTTAATTTTAGGCTCTTACACCACAGTTGTCCCCAGAAAAAAATGAAGGACTATCAGCATAAGAAGGACAGATTGATGCTGGGTAGAAAGACGATAGACATCCACTATCCCTGAGTCAAGAGACTTCCAGAAAGTGGTCATTGGCAGCTGGTCATCAAATGCCAGTTCTTTTGGACTGGTTAGCCTTATCCTGACCCAGTCTTGGGAATCTTGTATAAATGCCTCTAAGGTCTTAATGGAGAAGGTTAGGCAAGAAAGTGTGGATGGCACAGGACAAAGCCCTGAGGACACTATCCTGCGAAGGTGGGTCATGCCTTTTGGGAAGAGAGCCCTAGGTATAGAAGTTTCGAAATGTCAGCCTTCAGGGACACCCTGGATGGAATACACAGCTCCACCCCAGGCACTTCACTCCTCTTTCCTCATGTTCAGGGGCCCTATCCAAATGTAGGTTGGGTACATCAGATGCCCAGGTGGACCTGCTTCCAAGTCTGACCATGAGAGAGAAAATCTTTGTTATCCAATTGGAATCATTAAAAAAGAAGCTGTGGGCTTCCCTGGTGGCGCAGTGGTTGAGAGTCCGCCTGCTGATGCAGGGGACATGGGTTCGTGCCCTGGTCCGGGAAGATCCCACATGCCGCGGAGCGGCTAGGCCCGTGAGCCATGGCCGCTGAGCCTGAGCGTCCGGAGCCTGTGCTCCGCAACGTGAGAGGCTGCAACAGTGAGAGGCCTGTGTACCGCAAAAAAAAAAAAAGAAGAAGAAGCTGTTTAATGCCTCTGGGGCACAAGGCTGGAGTTGCTGCTGATGAAAGCTTACCAGGGTCATAGGTGATTTGATCTAATAATTACTAAAGCAGAGGTTCTTGAATTTTTTTTACCTATGAAGCTTTCCAAGAATCAGATAAAAATTATGGACCCTCTTCTCAGAAAAATAAACATATATTCCAAACTTTACAAACAATATGGGGTTTTCATGTTATCCTTGAAATCCCATACATTATGATTAGAGAACTCCATGGCCTTGGGAGCCATATTTGGAGAGGTTGGTGAGTAGCAAGTCAGGTAACGCAACCTTTATTCCCAGTTCCATCTCTGCAGAGGCTGTACACCTACAGGGTAATAGCTTTTGGAAATCCAGAAGCCTGTGCTCTTGGTCACTGGAAGTGCTGTTTGGGGCCCCTGTGCCAAGATGTGTGCATATCTCTCCACTGCTGCTTTATACACATTATCCCCTTGCAGTAGGATCTCCTTAAGGTCTTTGAGGAAGGGCAAAGGACACAAAGTGTGGAAAGATTTCTTTAGACGTTGGGCTCCAAGCTGCAGTCTTAATATGTATATTAACTTGTGAAACTCATCAATGTCACTTGCACCATGATGGAAAAGACACGTGTTGTCTGCTTTAAGCTCAAGTGGCAAATGGACTTTCAGGCAGATGGACGTCACACAAACAGGCATAGCTGCTGGGGGTGGCTCTGCACCCAACTCGTTCCTGAAATCCTAGTTTGGGCCAAGGAAGTGATGAGCAAAACCAAACTGTGTGATACCATACTTAGCAGCTTCTCTGAAAGCTTGAGTTTCGCTCATTTATTCATTTGTATGATAAATACCACTATTTACTGAGTACCTACTATGTGCCAAGTATTTTTCTAGGGGACATAGCAGTGAACATGGAAAAGATCCTGTCCTATTGGAGATTACCTTCTAGTGAGATCTATGTGGTGGGCATCTTACTGCATGGTGGATATTTGAAATTTGCCTTCTCGATATCCATTCACCCTTCTTTGGCCATAGTAACTGACTTTAGCTCAAGGTTCTACCCGTTTTCCGCTCTTGTTCCTCTTGGTTTAAGGGATGGGTTTATGACCCAGAGTTATCCCAGTCATAGTCCCCAAGCATAGTCCCCCACCATCATGGACCCATGACCCAAGCTGGTCTAATCAGAGCAAATCTCAGGACTTTGGCAAGAACTATTGGAAAACAAATACACACACCCATATTTTTTTTCTTTGCTGAACTTGAACTTAGGAGGCTGTAAGATGGAGCTGCCCAACAAGGAGAGAACAAATCTGAGTATGAAGACAACAGGGAAGTAATATTGAGTGATGTGCAAAAGACAGCCTGAACCCAGCATTCCCCTCTGGTCATTGTCCAGGTCAATTTGAGTTGGGTTTTCTATCAGTTGCTACTAGAGGAATCATAATTGATTCACCCTGCTGGCCTGGAAGATTTGGTGAAGTAGTTTCAGTTACAGGCATGTTCTGAGTTCCTGGTGTGTTTAAGGTTCTCTGAGGACATATATGCCAAACTACAGAGCAGGTGAAGGTGGGCCTTGTCACCCCTTCCTTCCTATCATCAACCCCTCTGCTCACTCTCCAATATCCTGCCCCAGGCAGCCTTCCTGCCTTTGCCAGGCACCGGTCCTGTGTTCCATTTCTGCTCTCCCAGCATCCCATCAATCCCCACTTGGATGGTGAGGGCCAGGGGCCTTGGCATGCTGGAAAGGACACGGAGCCTGTTACTGGAAGACTTGCCCTTTAGTTTGGCTCTACAACTGACCATCTAGGTGGTCTGGGTGAGCCACATAACCGTTACAAGCTTTATCTTCTAAAAAAAAGTGGTGGAGATAATAATAATAATAATAATAGTAATGAAAACTTTTCTTCCTCGTGTGATCTTGTGGTGAGGATCAAAGGAGGTAATGCATGGGAGTGTGTGTTGTAAACAGCAAATGGACATACGTAAAAGCAGACCTTTCCGTGTGGGTCTCTGAAAGACAGCCATGGTAGTTGCGCTGAGTGTGTCTGACCCCAGTGCAGTCAGAATACTTGGACAAACTGAGGAGTTGGCATTATTTGCTTGGGGGATCCCTCTGAGAATTTTCTCCGCATCCTGTGACCTAATTTTTTCCTTTGTTTTCCCTCTTTTTAAAAAAAGTTAAGATATAACTTACACACGATTAAATACATAGATTTAAAATATACAGTTGGGGCCTCCCTGGTGGCGCAGTGGTTAAGAGTCCGCCTGCCGATGCAGGGGATACGGGTTCGTGCCCCGGTCTGGGAGGATCCCATATGCCGCGGAGCGGCTGGGCCCGTGAGCCATGGCCGCTGGGCCTGCGCATCCGGAGCCTGTGCTCCGCAACGGGAGAGGCCACAACAGTGAGAGGCCCGCATACCGCAAAAAGAAAAAAAATAAATAAATAAAATATACAGTTGGATGAATACTGACAAATGTATGTACCCATGGAACCAGCATCCCAATTAAGCGTAGAATATTTCTAATACCTCAGGAAGTTCCCCTGTGCAACTTTCTTGTTGCCACCCAGAGGAAACTGCCATTTCCCTCTCTATCACCATAGCCCAGTTTGTCTGTTCTAGAGGCTCATATAAATAGAATCATATGGTAGGTTCTCTTTTATGTCTGGTTTCTTTTGCTCAGAATATGTTTTTCAGATTTATTCATGTGTTTGCATGTATCAGTAGCTCATTCCTTTTTATCACTTAGTGGTATTTCATTGTATGAATATGCCACCATTTATCTATTTCCTGTTAATAAACATTTGGCTGGTTCCAGTATTTGGTTATCATGCATAAAGCTGTAATGAACATTGGTACAAGTCCCCTGGTGTTGGCAAGCACAGAGCAGGACCCCGAAGAGATGGGTGGAGAAAATGAAAAGAATCGAGGGGACCAATACAAATTGTCAGTTTTTGACAAAGCTGTCAAGGTAATTCAACCTGAAAAGATAGCATTCTTAACAAGCAATGCTGAGTAACCGGATATCCTCATGAAAAAAACAACCTCAGCCCCTACTTTATACCACATGCAAAAATTAATTTGAGACATAACATAGACCTAAATGTAAAAGCTAACATTATAGAGCTTCTAGAAGAAAACATAGGGGAAAATCTTCACAGATGCGGAGCAGGCAAATGAACAACCATAAGAGAGGAAATTGATAAGTTGGACTTCATCAGAATTAAAAATGAGTGCTCTTCGAAAGGTACTGTAAAGAAAATGAAAAGTTAAGGCACAGGTAGGAGATATTTGTAATATGTATGTCTAAGAAAGGATTAGGATTCAGAATATATTAAAAACTCCTTTAAATCAATAATAAAACCCAAAAATCCAATTTAAAAATAGGCAACAAACATGCAGAGATACTTCACAAAAGAAGATGAAAGAATGGCCAAAACTCACATGAAAAGATGCTCGACATCATTAGCCATCAGGGAAACACAAATCAAAATAACAATCAGATTTCACCCAAGATGCAGCTAGGTGCCATTAAAAAGCACAGGACACACACAAAAAAAGCACAAGACTGTGAATGAGGGAACTTGGGTTCTGGTCCCGCTCCTGGTCCTGCCCCTGACTCCCTGAGGGGGGTCTTGGCAAGGCCCTGGACCACCCACAAGCGAAGGAGCAGAACTAGCTGTGCACTAAGAGCAAAGACTTCTTAATCTTTCATTTTTTTCCCTTGCACTAATATTCCAAGATTCTAATTTGTGACAGAGCATCTATGGCAATGAGAATCCTATCGATGGCTCCCTTACAAAGATTTCTTTTTGGACATAGTAAAGGTAGTGTTATTCTGACTTTTCACATGATGAATTTGAAAATAAGAGACAAAATCCTGCTAAAAAAGAAAGTTTCTAACTTAAAGCTTTCTAAGAACTGAAGTAACGTTTTTCCCTGAAGCCTTCATTAATTCATACCTTTTCTCCTTTGATGGCCTAACAACTACTCTGAAGATATTAAAGGGTTAAATCACTTTCAGTCTGCTTTATCTCTTTCCAGGAAGTAGGAATATTACCTTTTATTATGTGGAATTTGGCTTAATGCACTTCAGTGTTGGGTCTGCAGTGCTACATCTTCAGAGGTCTTATAAATATTACTACCAGAAGGTGAAAGAACTGAGAATATTTAACTTGGAAAAGAGAAGACCTACTCTCTCTCTTCCTCTCTGTCTCTCCCTCCATTCTTATCTCTATCTCTCTTCCTTTCCAGCTGTAGAATAATTAAAGAGCCATAACATAGAAGAATAGGCATTGAATATATTCTGTGTGGTCCCCAAAGCACAATTTGGAGCCATGGATGCAGGCTACAGGCAAGTCTGTTTCTACTCAAACGTCAGTGACAATAGGTCTCTCCAGAGATGGAATGAGCAGCGAGTGAGTTCCTCATCCCTTGAGGTGTTCAAGCAGACAGATATTTATTGAGACCCTTGTGGAATATATTCATGAACCAAGTTGAACTTGATGACCTCTTCTGAAATTCCTCTTTTGATCCCTGGTGTTTTAGGCACATCAGCAAGTTCATACCAGGCAACCACAGTGGAAAGCCTGGATGTGTGGGTCTCCATAGGGAAGGATCACCATGCTGGCTACCTGTTTCCAGGCCACACTCTTAGAGCAGCTAGGTGGGTATCATTGAGATACAAAGCATAACTTTTGGAAATGACATTATAAGAAATTGTTGCAAATTTGTGTTTTCTGAAAGTGGCTTTGGTTTTTAGAAATAGCCAAAAATCTGATCAATATGGGATCATCATACTGGACAATACCATTCGGGAATTTAAAGAAAAAATCCAACAGCAGAGGCATGACTACGAAGGGATGCGGGTGATTTTCTTGGCATGCCCATAAGCTCAATATGAAATATGAGAGATTTTCCCCAAGTGGCACTTTGAAAATGTGTGCAGCCACAGAGGCATTGAGGGAAGCTGCACCCATTCGAGTGTCTACATTCTGAAGTGATTTTTCAAAGATCAATATCACATTTTACAGTTATGGTGCTCACTTTATCTTGGTAAGGGATTGGCGTGTTTGTTTCTTATGATAGAACATTTCTGAGAGTGCTAGAGCCTCTGACCCATGCTTCCTTCTCTGGAGAACTCATCACGTTCCATGGGAGTCTTCTGAAGACCCAGCAGGGGCTGCCAAGCTGGCCACCTGGCTGGATTGCTTTATGTAACCTGCTTTACTTCACTCGCTTGTCCACTCATGCGTGTGCTGCTGCAGCACCATGGCACTTTGAAGGTCTCTACTCTCTGGCACATGTTCACAGCTAGACAGCTGCTGGAGCTGGCCACCCCACACCCATGGGAGTGGCCTCCTCCTTTGTGGGATTTGGGACACCGAGGATGGCATGTTTAGTCCCTTTCGTGGGGACTGCCCTTCAAGAGGGACCTGGCTTAAATAATAAATTCTCTGTGAGAGAGAGAGAGAGAGAGAGATGGACAGACAGACACATCATGGAATATCCTGATCCAGGTTTATGTAATGAACAAGGCTAGAGCATTCCCTTGACAGCTGACTTTGTTAAACAAGAAAGGGGATTATTTGAGCAGATGACAGAGTTGCCAAAAGGCGTGGAGATGGAAGAGACTGGGCAGCTGAAGAGGAGCCTCTGGGTGACATCGGAGCTTTGTTTAAAGGCAGTTCTGTACGTCTGCATGACAAAGCAAAGGCAGGGCAGCCTTATCGTGGATAACTCTTCTACTGGTTATAGACTGAGGGACAGGACAAGAACTCAGGGAAACATGCTAGTTTTCTGCAATCTGCACGGTTGTGGCATGGAAGGGGGTATCCTGACCTATGTTAGTTTGCTCTGTCTCAAACATTTTCCCTCCTCCAAAGCATCAGCCCTGTATTTGTGGGTCCACTTTCTCCCATTCTCAGCTCAGGGGCACTGGGTGAAGGTTCCACTCCCAGCTTAGGGATGAAGCATGTGACCCAGGCCTGAGACAATCAAGCCATCATGATACCCAGACCATGGTGTTCGCTTCAGGGCTGGGCAGTGCCAATGACATTCAGTGACACTTTTGTTGGGACTGCTGGCATCAAGATAGAGGTCTTTCCCGTTAAATTTGATCCTGAGAGCATGGAAAGCTGGATTTATGGCAATCATCTTGTAACTCCCAGGAACCCAAGACTGAAGCCAATACCGTGCAGACAGAGCAGAGGTAGAAAGAATCAAGTCCTGGTGACATTGCTTAGATCCTGAATCCAGCTGTGCCTGAAGCCTGATCTTCCCCTGAACTTTCAAATTCTTCTTCTTCTTCTTCTTCTTCTTCTTCTTCTTCTTCTTCTTCTTCTTCTTCTTCTTCTTTAATGAATTTGGGTTGAGCCATCTGTTCCTTGGCACCCCAGAAGTTCTCACTGTATCAGTTCTGTGCAGCTAGTAGGCAGGGGGCGGGAGCAGGTGGAGCAGGACTAATGCATTGATATAAGTTACAGGATGGCGTTTTGTTGTGATTCCCTTTAAGGAAGAGATTTCAACAGAGCTGTCTGAAGAGGGTACAAGCTCCCTCAAGGGTGAATTCTTTATCAGTGGCAGGATTTCCAATACGTACAGGATGACCACGTTGTGGGGAGAGCACAGAATCGGTTCAAGCATCAGATGGGGAGTTGAACTGGGCAACTCTTGAGATCTGTGTTTCAAAGTCACTTCTTCATGATGGCAGCAGTGAGGTCACATGCCCTTTCAAACTCCTTCTCTAGGCATCTCTAATACAAGCAAGAAATGATCAAGAAAATGTTGCACAAAGATTCTAATTCTGTGATCTTTTTTTTTTAAAGAATCAATTTTATTTCTTTACTTTGGGTTGCATTGGGTCTTCGTTGCTGCACATGGGCTTTCTCTAGTTGCGTCGAGCAGGGGCTACTCTTCGCTGCAGTGCGCGGACCTCTCATTGTGGTGGCTTCTCTTGTTACGGAGCACGGGCTCTAGGTGCACGGGCTTCAGTAGTTGTGGCATGTGGGCTCAGTAGTTATGGCTCATGGGCTCTAGAGTGCAGGCTTAGCAGCCGTGGCACACGGGCTTAGTTGCTCCGCAGCATGTGGGATCCTCCCAGACCAGGGCTCGAACCCGTGTCCCCTGCATTGGCAGGTGGATTCCCAACCACTGTGCCACCATGGAAATCCCTAATTCTGTGATCTTGATAACAGTTCCTGGTGGGCAGGACCAACACAATTAGGTCTCCACCATGAATTTAACTTTGGTCCACCCTTCAGCTCTGCCACGAGGTCAATCCACTCTGCCCTCCAAACCCCTTCCACCTTCTGCCCCCGTCACCTACTTGTGCTTTTGCCCTCACTTGGAATTTCCTTTGCCTTTTAAAAACCAACTCTCCTTGACAAGGCTTTGTGCTCTGGCCACCCCAGACCAAAGGAATGACTCCAGCCCTGATCTCTGAGTGATCCAGTTTTCTGAAGCACTCCTTTGGGACTGATTGGTACTGCTTTGCATAGTTCCTTAATGTTTCTTCATGGTTCCTTGTCTGCCGATATATCTCCCTGAGGGCAGATTTGGATTATGAATCCTAACACCCAACACATGGCTTTGCTC
Source organism: Mesoplodon densirostris (assembly GCF_025265405.1). Taxonomy (NCBI): domain Eukaryota; kingdom Metazoa; phylum Chordata; class Mammalia; order Artiodactyla; family Ziphiidae; genus Mesoplodon; species Mesoplodon densirostris. Next base: position 11,543,541 of record NC_082661.1, on the reverse strand, counting down.
AGTTGATGCTTATAGGTAAGTGATGTGTTAATATCATGGGCTCTTGTTAGTAATCTGGAATCTGGCCACCTGACAGTCTCGGATCTGGGTCATTAGAGTTCACTGAGTTACTGTGGGCTCTCCTACACCACAACCCAGTCCAGTTGTGTCCAGGGTAGTTGTAGGGCCCAAGGCACAGAGGAGACAGACCCACACCTCCTTCCTCCAAGTCCTTCCTACTCTCTCCACATCTGACACCCCACACGACTGATTTATATAGTCCATTCATTCATTCATTCATTCACCGAATACTTACCAAGCACAGTGTGCCAGGCGTTGTGTATACAGTGATAAGCTAACTAGATACGGTTCCTGCCTCTGGGGCTTCCGGGATGGAGTCCCTTCCACACAGAGCCAGGATTGTTCCTCATCTGCCTGCCTCTCTTTCCTAGATCCTGAGATGTCTTGGCTCAGGCATCTTGGATCCATCATATGTCCCTTCGGAGGTGGGGTCTCTTTGCCCTCGCTGATGCCTAAGGCCTCCTCCTACTCCCCCTCTTGTCTGAGGCTGAGCTATGGGTCCTCATTCCCAGGAACCACATTCGAATCCATTTTCCCAGCTCACAAAACCCAGAAGAGATCTGGGCTCCCCAGAGACAACCTAATGGTTATGGTTAATATGAGTTTTGCATCTTGAATGTCCATTTGGTTTAAATTAATAAAGACAAGTGCAAATTCTGAGAAATATACGCAGTCCTGACAGGTGATGGGAAAGCAAAGCCTAACCCTCGCGGGGCTCTGGCTTGAGGTCCCGACCCTCAGGTCACCAGTGAGGATCTGGCCTTTGACTCTGCGCCCTGAGGATGAGGCTTCTGGTCCTCCTTGCAGCCCCTGCTGCCTCAGGTGCTGATGACAGTGCTGTGTCAGCGATGGGCGACACTGACCGCCGGGGTGGGGACTGTGCCAGTCTCTATTTTCACATTTCGCAGCGCCGTCCAAAGCTGCTGGGGACTGCGCGGGAGGGGTCCCCTGGCCTGGCGCTGGTGGCATGGCGAGGAGTCAGGCTCGCCTTTGCTCAGTCTGTGCCAGGACCCTGGAGTCTGGCTGGCTCTTCCTGAGGGCAAAGCAAAGCCTGCGAGTAATCTCGGGGGAACTTCCTAGAAAAAAAGAAATGATTCCAGGTTAGAAAGATGTAGGAAGGGCAGAAAACGGATGGGAGGGAGCGCTGGCTGGCACGAACAGTGAGTGCCACGGCTGTCTGGAGCCGGAGAGAATTCCCAAAGCGCTCTCCTGCTACCTGCCCACGTGCGTGCGTGTGCCAGGGAGCGAGGGACCCGAGAGCCAGAGTCAGAAGCCGAGCGAGGAGACGCAGAGGGGCCGCAGGCAGAGCCCTGAGAGCGCGCTGCCCGGGCGCTGAGCCCAGGGGCCGCCCACTGGCGGGGAGCGCGCAGGGGAGGCGGAGGCGGCGGCGGCGGCCGGGCTTCCCCGGGCTTCCCCTCGCCTGGCCGCGAGCGCACGGCGAGGGCTCAGGACGCGGAGGCGGTGCCCGGCGCAGGGGAGCGGGGAGTCCCCGAGGCGTCCTCCGCTCGGGGCCGGGAGTGTCGGGAGCGGCCAGCGCGGCGTCCCTGAGCCCCGGAGCCCCAGGCAAGAGGTTTGGGCTGAGCCCTCCCCGCCGCCGGCCCCTCCGGGCGCCCGCCCCCCGCCCCCGCCCGAGGCCTGGAGCGCGCCTCCCTCGCCGCCCCGGGTTTGGAGAGTCGGCGCCGGCCGAGCTGCGGGGTGAGCCGCGGACAGCACCAGCCGCAGCCGCCGCGGGAGCTGCTCCGGCCACACCATGCGAGAACTGGCCATCGAGATCGGGGTCCGAGCCCTGCTTTTCGGGGTCTTCGTGTAAGTAGTGGCGTGCCGCGGGCGGGGGCGCCCGGACTCGGGGATCCACGGACCGAGCGTCTTGGCGCCCCAAGTTTGTTTGCGTCCCGCCGGGGCCAGGATTCGAGGGCCCCTCTCCGCGCTAGGACTGTGTCCTAGGGGTCTCCCTCCTGGGACTCTGGGCGTGAAGGGACCCGCGTGCGCGAGGCCGAGACCTGTTCCCGTCACCCGCGTCGCGCCGGGGAGCGGCTCCGGCCGCCTCTCGGGTCCCCTCGCCTGCGCCTTTCACCGGCTCCGCACCACCTGCCCGGGGATTCTGGCTGCTTCCCTGGACGCAGACGCGACCCTCGTTGGCGTCCTCGGGAAGTTTCTCCTTGTGTGTGATCTTCCGAGCCCGACGTTTGCAGCCTTCGCTCCTAGCCGCATCGCTCACTGCCCGCCGCGTGCGCGTCCCTAGCTTTGGCGCCGCGGGTCCGGGTGAGCGTTTTCCCTGGAGGCGTTTGCGGTAGTTCTCCCGCTGGAAAACTGTTGCTGCGGAGGCTCGGAAGTCCGGGGCCGCAGCCCTGGGGTGCGGGCTTCATACGCCCGGAGCTCTGTGCCGAGTCCGTATCCGCTTAGGGCAGCAGCGGAACGCCCGGTGGGGCCCCGAGCAGCGGGTGCCCGGAAAGAGCGGTCTCGGAGGGGGCGCTGGCGCAGGTTCTCTCAGAGACGTCTGAGCCCCAGTGCGCCCCGGGGACCCGCCGCCCGCCTCCCGGCCCCTGTCGTGGCGCTGCCTTTCAGATCCAAGCCCAGAACACGAGCTCAGACCCACTTCACAGCCTCCTGTCATCTCCTGTCACCTAGGCACCCACGTCTACCCTTGTCCCTCCATTAGGGGGTCAGGTTCTCTGTCCACCTGTGCCCATGGCTGTTTTCAGACACATTTTGCATATTTAAGTTGCATGAACTTTCTGGATTTGACTTTTTTTAAAAGCCCACTGAGCTATTCCAAACAGGAGGCCCCTCTCTGGATTTCTGCCCCGAATACGGAGTCATTGGTGGCAGGTGGGAGGCTGTGAGATGACTTCTATTCCGTGCAGCCCAGGGTATACACATACAAAGAAATGCCCTTTCTTGCATGTTTTTCTTTACGAGGGGCGTAAATAAACACTCATCTGGAGTGTTTATTCACACCACCAGAACAAGCCGTGAGTTCCCCCAGATGCAGAAAAGACCCCTCTCCTAGCTTCTGACTAAACACTAGTGTTACTCAGTGGGAAGAAGGAAGGAGAACTTCGGGTGTGTCCTGATGCACCTGGGAAAACAGAAAACACTTTTCCCTTCTCTTAATCTATTTTTCTACCTTTGGAATATATATTAAAATTAGTACTTGCCTTGTGGTCAGTTGGGGACAGTTTCCAATTGGCAGATAGGCTAAGCCCCATTAAATTATTGTGTGATAGAAATGATAAAATAGTGTTCAGTGCACAGGAGAATTTACCATTTGTTGGGTGAATGTTTGTGTGAGTAATACTGAAATAAAGTGAGGCAGGCTCTTTTGATTGCCGCTGGGAACTGTCAGATAAAAAAAGGGTCCAATAATATGTAAATATTTGTATTTTAGATAGCCCTTCAAACATCCCACCAAACATTTACGAGATGTTTACAAATATATAATGAATGGGCTATGCAGTGGATTTGGGAGTTTTTGATTATTGTCATTTTATGTGCTTCTTGCTTCCTCTAGGGATGTTCTGTAAAAACCAGGCAGTTTATATTCTTTTCTCCAAACTTCCCCTTTGTATTAATTACTTACTGGGGGATCTGCTATCACCCAAAGGGATACTCTTGGGCACTGATGGCATTTTTGGATGATCCCCTGGTTTCATATCAAATTGGAAATATTAACAGTGAGTCCAACTGTGGCTCTTTTACCTGCCAAGACCAGCTTTGGTATCTGTGCAAGACTCCCTGGGAATCTTGGAAGCTCAGATGCTGTTATCATCGGGCAGATAACGACTTCCGGTTTGGAGCACACAGATACAGATGACCCTTTGTTTTCTCAGATAAGCTTCTGGCGAGATGATGGGGGGGGGTGGCCGGGGCGGGGGGTGAATTTTATTCTTCCTTTTGCCGGCGGCGCTGGTCTGATGGCAAGCTTCGGTGGCTTGAACTCCCCTCTGTTTATGAAGGTGGTGGTCTCAGTAGCAGGGCTTCACTCCAGTAGGCTTAGAAAGTCCCTCTGGGCAAGCCGAATCCAGTTGCTCTGCTGTGGGGTCCAACTTAGCTGATACTATCTGGTTCTGCTTGGTATAGCTACTTTATTTCTCAGGATAAGAGAATAATCTTTTGGGGGGGGGATACCTTACATCTTTGCAAACATGTGCCTCTGGGGGAACATCCTCTGTGGATGCACCTGTTCTCTGATCAGATTTGCTCTGCATAAGAGTAGATTGCCTCCACCCAGTGCCCACGTGCTCCCAGAGATTTGAGGTTAGTGCTAATGCAATGCATTTTTTGATCCATAGGTAGTAGGGATATCTGCTTTCCCTTGTTCTCTTAAGGAACTGGTTCTCTGTCTGTAGATGAGGCTTAGTGCTGAGGTTTGATGATTCAGGATTCCAAGAGGAGGCTTTCCATGGGACACTCTCCATAGAGCACCCGAGAAGTACTTGGTCCTGGCTGAGAAGCTCACACCACTGAGAAGAAAATTAGTAACAAAAATTAGGGCTGGCACATGGAGTTTAACCTAAAAGGAAATAAATGGGTTTGAGGAATCAATGTTTAGGATAAATCAAATTATGATGTGTAGCTTTGAGGCTGAATTTAGTGCTGGGAGGCTTGTGGGCCTAGAGGTCCAGTGCTGGCTTTAGCAGGTGCAGGAACACTCAGAGAACCCCTGCTGGCGTCTTGGGTGGCAGCAGGATGGAAGGAGCCCCTGGGTGCGCCTTCTCTCTGCCTTGCCCGCAGCCCCTAAGTAAGAGCAAAGGGGCCTCTAGGCAGGACCTGGGGTCTTCAGTCTCTCCCTCTGTGCCTCCATCCCTCCCTCCTTCTCTCTCTCCCTCCCTGTGGTTCCTGGAGGCTCCCTGTCTGGCATGTCCTTCCAGGAGCTGGGGGTCTGCTTAGGATGCCAGGCTGCTCAGGGAACAGCGTTTGCCTCACCTCAGATTCACCCAGCATCCTTCTTTGAGTTCTTCCTATGCAGGAGGGCCTGTGTAGGTGCCGGGGATGGTTGGAGACTGAAGGCCGGGCGCCTCCAAGGAGCTCTAAGCCTGGCAGAGCAAGCACACCAGGCACCACTATTTGTTATCCCCCTGCCTCCCCATCCAGTCGGCAGATGCATATTTGGCCTCTTCTAGGTGCCTGCAGTTGTAGTAATTTTGTTTCTCTATCATTAGTAAACTTTAGTATGTGTAATTCCAAACAGACACAAGGAAACTTGGCACTTTAGCCGGTTCAGGTGACTTGCTCGAGGGCCTTGGCTGTCAGGAGGATTTTTGGAATGTCGGCAGTAGCTAACAGATCTTTCTTCATTACCCCTAGGAGTCCAGTTTAAGACTCTAGGTGGGGGATGGTTGTGGTAGTTGGAGCCGAGTGCTCAGTTTTACTTGGAGGAATTACTTAGTCCTATAGGAGGAGTGACAGGGAGAGACCGGTGCCAGGGGAGGTTGCTTAGAGCTGACCTCTCTCACCTGAGTCTTGAGCAGTGCGTGGTAGGTGCAGAGCGCCGGGGCCCAAGGACATTCCTGCAGACAGAGTGTCCTGGAGCAGAAGCCTGGAGGCACATCTTGGGTGGGATCAGGTCACCACGTGTGGCCTCAGCACAACCTATGGGTGGTAAGAGGGGCAGGAAGTGATCCTGGGACAAGAACGTGGATGGTCTCAGTGCCCTGTCAGGAAGCGTGGACGTTCCCTTGGAGGCACTCACTGGGGAGCCCTGGGAAGTATGCTAACACATATATATGGAATTTAAGAAAAAACAATGTCATGAAGAACCTAGGGGTAAGACAGGAATAAAGACGCAGACCTACTAGAGAATGGACTTGAGGATATGGGGAGGGGGAAGGGTAAGCTGTGACAAAGCGAGAGACAGGCATGGACGTATATACAGTACCAAACGTAAGGTAGATAGCTAGTGGGAAGCAGCCGCATAGCACAGGGAGATCAGCTCGGTGCTTTGTGACCACCTAGAGGGGTGGGTTAGGGAGGGTGGGAGGGAGACGCAAGAGGGAAGAGATATGGGGACATATGTATATGTATAACTGATTCACTTTGTTATAAAGCAGAAACTAACACACCATTGTAAAGCAATTATACTCCAATAAAGATGTAAAAAAATAATAAAATTTAAAAAAAGGATAAATAAAGGACAGTAAAAATTCATGGTAAAAAAAAAAAGGCACCGTGATCAGGTACATGCCCAGTGGGGGGAAACGGCAGTTCCCTTGGGCACCTAGGCCCTGTTTCCTTCTGGGAGTGAGTGTGCACAGCTCTGCCGCCACTGCTGGGCCCCTCTGTGCTCTCCGGGAGCCCACGGTTTATTCCACCTTCTGTGCAGGTTACACGTCTGGAGTCTGCATGTCTGTCTTCTTTGCTTTCCGCACTCTCCCACCTGGGCCTTGGGTGGTCGGCACCTTGGGAGAGCTCCCCAGAGGGCACTCAGTTTCTGATGATTGCTTTTATAGACCTCTGAGTGTTTTGCATCTATCCAGAGCAAGGCTTCCTGAAGGGCAGTCTGCTGACCACCTGCACCTGGATTACCTGGGGCTCAGTTCAGACTTACCTGGATCAACCTATGGAGTGGAGCCCCGGGAATCTGCATTTCCAACAGGTGATCCTTCTCTCCACCACGTTTGGGAACTACTGATGTGCAGTTTACAGTAGCTTGAGACCCTCTTGTGGTCAAGGGTTGCCTCTAGTTCTTTTCTCCTTTCTGGCTACACGGAAGACTAATGTTCCCAAACCCCTGCCTTTGGGTGGGACCATAGGGAACATGGGAAGAGTGACAGGTGTCACCTCCAGGTTGAGGCAACATCATTCCCGTTTAGTGGCCTGTCATTGTCCTTCTCTGTTGATGGCGAGCTTGGAGCTCTGTGTTGAGATGGCAGAGCTGCCAGATGCCAGCAGCAGGACAGCTGCTGTTGGAGGTGAGCTCTGTGGAGCAGAAGGAAACTTTTTGCATTTGGGAACTGATTAGCTCCAGTAGCAAACGTCTATTCTGTTGTATCTAACTAATACACCTGTAATAATTTTGCTCCCTCTCTAGAAAGAGAGAGTTGTTTGAGGCAAAGTGTAAATGTTAGACCTTGGGCTTTGCAGCTGGAAGGTCTGGGTTTGGATTTCGGCTCTGCCACTAACTAGCAAGTTGCCTAAAATCTCTGAACCTCAGTTTTCTCATGGGGGAAGTGGGAATAGTTCCTACTTCATTGGGTTTTATTAAATAAGGTGCTGTGAGTGCCTACAGTACATATACCAACAATTAGGTGTCTTCTTCCCACTCTTGTGAATTCCTATTACTTATATGTAGTGTCTAAGGATGGCAGTGTAGCGTAGTGGTCACAGTCATGGCCTCTGGCTCTGGGTTACCGGGACTTGAATCCTGGTTTTGCCACTTAGCTGTGTGAGCCTTTTAGCAAAGAATTTATCCTGCTTCAGTCTGTGCTTCTCCATCTGTTCGACAGGAGTATTAACTGCATCCATGGACGTAAGCCTTGCGAGTATTAAACGAGAGAGTCTCAGCAAATGGTAATGTGATTATTATTATCCTTTTATTAAGATGAAACCATAATATACACTAAAGAGAAATGCATAGGTAGCTAATGAGACCCTTATTACAAATAATTTACTACAGGATTTCCATAAAATAATAGACTCCTTTAAATATATTTCAGATGATTCCTTTTAGCCCCCCAAAGTGAGGTATATAACTTCCCATGAGTTCATTCAGTGAGCTGTACCCCCATTTCTCAGCGTGGGCTGCTGTTTGTCTGATGGAAGGTGGCAGGAGGTATCTCAGCCCTGTAGCTTCTCAATGGTGACAAATTGCTAGCCTTTTACAGCAGTGATTCTAGGACATTGAATCAGAAGTGTTATCAGCCTAACAGCATTTGATAATGTGTAAGGAAAATGCTGTGTTCCCATCATTTACTTCTGAGTCTGTGTTCATATCATTTACTTCTCAGTCTGTGTTCATCATACAGAGTTCTGCTAGAAGCCCGGTGCAGACAGTTCTTCCATCAGACACCCGCTCCACCTCCAGCTGGTGCATGCTGGACCAAGCATGCCCAGCACTTCTCCCCTGCCCGGGAAGGCGTCTGCTTTGTTATCTGATAAATGGAGCATCCTTCTGTTTGAAATATTATTTGCCACTGTAAAATGAGTCGGCTGTACCCAGAATTCTGAGAATTGTTGATGTTTTTCCACAGGGAGATAAATGCTTATAACACCATAAAAGGAGATCATTAGTTTCATAGCTTTTGGATAAAGTTATCTCGATTAGTTATAAAGATTATGCCTTTCATGACCCACACAAGGCTCGGAAAAGCTCCGTACCTCTATTTTTCTGTGATTGTGTTTTTAAATATGAAAATCATCTTAGTAATTTTGCTTCTTTAAAACATATAATCTTAGTGTTCTGTGGATGAATTAGAAACACTGGTTCACAGTGAGGAAGTGAATTCGTACAGGACTTGGAGATGCCCGGGATGGGTGAGCAGGAAGCCGGGAGGGGCTGGGTCTGTGGAGCCCGGGGACAGCATCATCACAGTCTTTTTTTTTTTTTTACAACTTTATTGGAGTATAATTGCTTCACAATGGTGTATCAGTTTCTGCTCCACAAAAAAGTGAATCAGCCATACATATACATCTGTTCCCACATCCCTTCCCTCTTGCGTCTCCCTCCCTCCCACCCTCCCCATCCCACCCCTCCAGTCGGTCACAAAGCACCGAGCTGATCTACCCATGCTATGAGGCTGCTTCCCACTAGCCATCTACCCTACGTTCGGCAGTGTATATATGTCCGTGCCTCTCTCTCGCTTCGTCACAGCTTACCCTTCCCCCTCCCCATATCCTCTAGTCCATTCTCAACATCACAGTCTTTTAATATGTGACTGTGAAAAATTGTCCCGCCAAGGTGAGGCGCAAGTTGTTACTACGTCTTCAGCAAAAACAAGGGAGCAAGAAACAGGGTCAGAAGCTGCAGGAGCATCTAGGTTGGTTTTCAGAGAGGGTGCAGTCTGCTAATCAATGCTAGATATTTCTTTCTCCTTTTCCAGAGGGTTTTTAAAATGTGTTTTTATTGAAATATTAATTTGAAACAAATAAAATTGCTGATATTTGACTGTTTTGACCTACAGAAACGGGAATTTCATTTTAGTCCAACCTAAAAATAATATACACAAAGAAAAGTGTATGATTCATAATTGTACAGCTGCCCAGAATACCTTCCACCCTCTGAGCCCACTTCTGCCACCCTGAGGGTCTCCATCACTCTGACTTCTAACAGCAATTTTGAACTCCGTGTAGACGGCATCATGCAGTGTGTACTTTTTTCTGTGGCTTTTTTGGGTTTTGTGCCCGGCTTCTTTTGAGACTCATCCATGTCGTGCATAGCTGCAGTTTGTTAATTTTCTTTGCCGTAGAGCATGTCATTGCATGACGGTACCTCTTCATTTACTCATTTTATGGATATCATTTATGGATATTTGAGTTATTTATGGTTTTGGCTATTAAGCATAATGCTGCTTTTGTTTTTAATGAATATATTTGTAATTCCTGTGGCATATGTCCTGAGGAGTGGAAATGCTAGGTTACTCATCTGAGGTTTTTAAAGAGGATTTGGCTTCTTTTTGTCTGTCTCAAATTCTGAAAGAGAGCTGCAGTCTGTATGCTGCTTTAGTCTCCATTCATTGGTCTGTTACTTTGTGTCAAGTATGTGGTGGCCCCGGTGAATGACATGAGGATGCCTAGAACTGGGCCCCTACTCTGCAGCAGGGTGGGCATCATGGCACCAAAGTCAGCTCATGGGCTTTGGAGTTAAATCCTGACTGCTGATGATAAAGATGTGCCTCAGCTTCCTCATCTGTAAAGTGGGGACAAGATATCTGCCCAGGAGGCTTAAAGATGAAGGTACGTAACATGTGACACATGGTAGTTGTTTAAGCCAATCTCCTTTCCTTCCTCCATCTCTCTTCCTTCCTATGGGGAGGCCAAGATACAGATCAATAAAAGATATCTAATGTCACAATGTAATAATAATAATGAGTGTAGCTTTCAGTGCCACAGCAACGATGAACCTGGAACTGGGATTTAGGAAGTTTGGGGAAAGTGTTCTGAATAATTGTCCAGGAAGCCATTGAGAAAGAGAAGTGCTTGATATGTGTGTATGTGTAGGTATCCTTTAATAGACCTGTTTCTCCACCTTGGTTAAAGGAAACAAGTATCAGCACTAACAGTGTGCCAGCTTTGTACTAGGCACTTGTCACACCCTAGATGACTTAATCTTTGCAGCCCCCAACCCCAAGAAGTGATACTGTTGTCCTAATTTCCAGAGTTTAGAGTTAATGCTTCTCAAATACAGAGAACTCTTATCAATCAGTATGAGAAGAAAAGAACTTTTCAAAAAAAATAATAATAATAAGGACAGCGGACAGAACAGGGAACTAACAAAAATACAAATAACCAATCTTGTTTAAATCTTCGATTTCCATAAAAGTGTAAAATATGCGCCTAAAAACAATAAAATATATTGCATATAGATTAGCACAAGCTTTTTATGGGCTACAATGAATGAATGCAGCCACCAAAAGTAGTTTTGTAGATAATGTAGATAACTATTTGTTAGCTTGGAGGATATCCATAAACTGTTAAGTGATAAAAAGTAGGTTACATAAGTATGCATAAAGCTACTGTAATGTGGTAATTAATAAAATCAATTTGTATCTATGTCTGTAAGAAAATAGCTATAAAGATAAACAACAAAATCTTAATGGTGGTTATTTCAGGCTGACAGGCTTATATAATATTTGCTTTTTTCTTTATACCATTTGTTGTGTAATTATTTTACAGTAAACATTTATTACTTTCACACATAATTAGAAAAATTGATTTAGATTTTTCCTGTTATGGGGAAAAAAAGAATCTAATGAAATATCCTAGATAGGATACTGGATGATTGTTTTGTGATTGTTTTAGAAATATCTGAAGTGGGAATGTGTCAAAAATTAACCCTCCTATGTTTCATATCAACTAAAATATTTAAAGGAAAATCAGAAGGTAAGAATTAACACGCAGGATGTGCAAGGTGAAACGGATGTGATCAGATGCTGCAGGTGGAATTGTAAAAGGACATAACCGTTTGGAAGAGCAACATTGCAATGCATAGACAGTCGTAAAGTTATTCCTGTCGTTTGACTTAGAACTCTTAAAAAATATGTTGAATCACTGATGTAAAAAGTGCAAAATCCTAAATCCTCATGTATAAAGATGTTCATTACTGTGTTTCATACAAAGCAAAGTAAATATATTTGTCAAATAAAAATAAATTAAAACTCAAATAGTCAACATTTGAAGAATGGTTTCATAAATTATGGATACAAAGAAATACTATATAGCTATTAAAATAATCATTTTGAAAATCAGGGTAAAATTTTATCATGTAACAGTTAAAGAAAGCACTATAAAGAATATATCATATTTCCAGACTATTTGAAATATATCTGATTTGGGCAAATATTAGAAAGGATTACACAAAAGTGAATGTGATAGGAATGAATGTGTTTCTCCTCACTTGAACATTATTTTAAGATTATAAAATAGTTTTAAAAATTAAAGCAGTACAAAAAGTGTAAGTTTTCCTGAACTCTGTCACTTATCTCTGCCAATTCCATTCCCTTCACTTTTTAAACTTTTAAACCTATATTTATATATTTTAAAAACTGAGAACACATTTTATCTATAGTAATTTTTTTTTTTTTACTTAATGTATTGATATCTTGGAGATATTTTCTGTCTCTATAGATCTACTTGTTCTTTTTGCTGGCTGTGTGGTGTTCAACTGATTAACCTATACAAGGAGTTATAGGGTGTTTTCATCTTTTGTTATGACAAACAGCATGGCAGTTGTGCATATATTGTAATGTACCTGTTAAAGTACTATTGTCATAAACTTGTGCAAATGAAATTTCTGAGTCAAAGGCCACATGTATTTTGAATTTTGGTGGGTACGCCAAATTGCCACCCAAACTGTTGGTTTACATTCTACCAATAGTTCAAAGGTGTCTATTTTTTTACATTCTTGCCAATGTTGGATATTATTAATGTTTTATATTTATACCATGGGAGAGAATATGACATTTATATCTTTTCACTCATGTATTGGAAATTTATATTTTTTAGGTGAAATATCTTGTATTTCCCTTTATCCATGCTTTTATTGGATCTTCAAATTTATCTTACTGATGTGTAGCAGCGCTTTATTCCTTATAGTTATTGACCTTTTATTTCATAAGTTGCAAACACTTGTCCTCTGTGGTTGACTTTTAAGTTTCTTTGCAATTTCTGTTATTGTGCACATTTTAATGATGTAGTTAAGTATATCAGTCTTTTCCTTTATGGTTTCAGAGTTTCTCTTCTATTTAGAAAGTCCTTTCTCATCTAAAACAGAAATATTCTTCTGTTTTGCTTAGTATACTTATATTCTTTAATTTTAATTCGTTAATGTATGAGAATTTTTTAAAATTTATGGAGTGAGGTAGAGAATTTAACTTTTTTCTTGCATGTGGTTTGTCAATTATGAAATAGACATTGTTTTCTCAGTGACATCTTAATCACATACAAGCTTCCATATATCCATGGATTGCAAGTGAATTCTATTCTGATTATCGGTTTGCCTGGTTGCTCAATATAACATTTTAATTATTGTAGTTTTATAGTTTATTGAGATATCTGAGGGGAAATGGCCCCTTCTCCCTGAGAAGGGACATAGGATGGTGGTTTAGACTGCAGGATCCAAAGCCAGGATGCCTGAGTTCAAAGCCCTAATCTGCTATTTACTAGTTATGTGAACTTGGGCAGGTTGCTTTATTTCTCTGTGCTTCAGTTCCCTAGTCTTAAATATGGGGGTAATTATAGTGCTAAAATAGTTCCATTGAATTGAGATCAGAGACTGTGGCTTGCGTGATTTCTGTGTTTTATAATTTGTTATGATTTTCTGTATGGCCACATACATAGTCAATTTTTAAATTTACATACAGTGTAAATTTTTGTAAATTTATATAGTTTGAACATAGTGAATAGTTTCTGTATGGTGGGTACAAACCTCTAAATATATTAAAGCAAGTTAACTGTGATATTCAAATCCTCACTCTTAAATTTGTTCTTTTTAATTTGTTCTTTTTAATGTGAAGATATGCTCCCTCTGTCAAACCGGGGTAATTAAAGCTTTCACCTTTTTTGAGATAACTAATATTTCATCGTATTGCTGCCAACTTATTCTCTGTTTTCTTTAAGTGGTGATTCATTTCTGTGTTTTTTCCCCTTTTGTTTCTTGCTTTAGCTGAATAGCTTAAGTTTTCCTTGCTACCTGCCATTTTTTCCTTTAGTGATTTGGAAGTCAAATTGCTACGTCTACATTTCTAGTTAGCGTTCTTAAATTTTCTTTCCTTCTGATGAATTGAATGTTTTATTATTATGAAGTTTCTATCTTTGTGTTAATATTCCTTATCTTAAAGTCTACTTTATCTAATATTAATATATAGCTATATTATCTTTCTTGAGATTAATGTCTGCACAGAATGTATTTTTCAGTCCTTTTACTTTCAACCTATCGGTATTTTTATGTTTAATGTATGACTCTTGTAAACAGCTTTAAGTTGTACCTTTTAGTTTTATCCAGTCTGGCCAGTCTCTGCCATTTAATTGGAGTGGTTAAGTCATTTACAGTTAATGCAGTGATATGGTGGGGTTTAAGCCTACCACCTTACTATTTGATTTTTATTTGTTTCATCTGTTCTTGTTCTTCTTTTTCTTTCTTCTTTTAGGCTAATCAAACACTTGATGCTACAGTAAATCCCCTACATACGAACGAGTTCCATTCCAATAGCACGTTCCTAAGTCCAATTTGTTCGTAAGTCCAACAAAGTTAGCCTAGGTACCCAGCTAACACAATCGGCTATATAATACTGTACTGTAATAAGTTTATAATACTTTTCACACAAATAATACATAAAAACAAACAAACACAAAGAATTAAGAAAACATTTTTAATTTTACAGTAGAGTACCTTGAAAAGTACAGTAATACAGTACAACAGCTGGCATATAGGGGCTGGCATCAAGTGAACAGGCAAGAAGAGTTACTGACTGGAGGAGCGAGGGGAGATGGGAGATGGTAGAGCTGAAGGATGGTCAGCAATAGGAGACAGAGGGCAAGATGCAGTGTCACTCATGCCTGACGGTGGAACACACGTTCGCATCTTTGAAAGTTCGCAACTTGAAGGTTCATATGTAGAGGACTTACTGTATTCCACTTTATCTCCTTTATTGTATTTTAGTTTTACCTCTCTCAAAAAATTTTAGTAGGTTCTCTACACATTACAATATGCATTTTTTTACTTGTCACCATGAAGTCAATATTACACCATTTCACACACAATGTAAAAATCTTTCAAAAGCATTTTTTACCCATGTCTTTGGTACATTGTCATAGATTTCACTTTTATGTATAAGTCCCATAAAACATTTAAATTTCGTCTTTAGCAATCAATGTGCTTTAACAGAAACTAAATTTTAAAAATAGATTTACCTACATATCTACCATTTCCAGTACTCTTTATTTCTTCTTTCATATTTGGTTTTCCCTTTAGGATTATATCCCTTCAGCCTGGATAACTTCCTTTAGCATTTCTTGTAGGGTAGGTTTGCCAGGAACGAATTCTCTTGGCTTTGGTTTTGTTGGAATTGTCTTTATTTGGCCTTTACTTTTGAAATCTTTTTGTTGGTTATAGAATTCTAGATAGACAGTTTTCTTTCAGTACTTCAGAGTTGGCTTTGAATTATCTTGTAGATTTTATTATTTCTGAAGAGAAGTCAGCTGCCCCTGTTTTTGCCACTTTCCTAAATGCCACATGTTTTTCCTGTTAGCTGATTTTAGGACTTTATTTTTGGTTTTCAGTAGTTTGGCTACGATGTTTCTAGGTTGGGCTCATTTGTATTTTTCCTGCTTGGGTTCATGGAGATTCTTGGAGCTATGGTTTGATGTCCTTCATCAATTAATTATTCTCAAAACATAGTTTTTCAAATATTTCTTTTGCCCCACTCTCTCTCTCCTCCCCTTCTGGTTCTTCTATTACATGTGTATCAGACAATTTGATATTGTTCCACAGGTCTTGGATAATCTGTTCCATTTTTTTTTTTTTTTTTTCTTTTTGCGGTATGCGGGCCTCTCACTGTTGTGGCCTCTCCCGTTGCGGAGCACAGGCTCCGGATGCGCAGGCCCAGCGGCCATGGCTCACGGGCCCAGCCGCTCCGCGGCATATGGGATCCTCCCAGACCGGGGCACGAACCCGTATCCCCTGCATCAGCAGGCGGACTCTTAACCACTTGCGCCACCAGGGAGGCCCTGTTCCATTTTTTAAAAAAAATTTTTCTTCCCTGTGACTTAGTTTAAGATAATATCTACTGACTTTTCTTCAAATTCACGAATTCTTTATTCTGCTGTATCTATTTTTTCCCTGGTAAGCCCATGTCATAATATTTTATTTCAAGTGTTCATTTTTTTCAGTTATATAGTTTCCCTTAGATTCTTTTTTTAGAGTTTTAGTTTCTTTGTGATGTTATCCACCTGTCCACCTATTCTTTTCATCTTTCCCTAGAATTAAACATATTTATAGTAGAAAGTCCTTTTCTGCTATTTCCAGCATTAGGATGATCCATGGTTATTTTTTTTTTTCTGTTGATTATGGGTCACATTTTCCTGCTTCCTTGCTTGTGTAGTAATTTTTAATTGTATATTGGACACTGAATCACACATTGTGGAGATGCTTGATTGTTATTGTCCTCTAAAGAGTGTTGAGTTTTATTCTTGCATGCAGTTAATTTACTGTTGGGTCACCTTAATCCTTGGAGCCTTGGTTCTAGGCTGTGTTTGCATAAATCTTTCTTGGTTTTGCCTTAGATCCTAGGGTGCATCCTTTAGTCCTAGGATGTGTTTCTTACTCCTATGGTTTGGCCCTTCTGGTTTCAGGAGAAAATGTATCTTGGGGAAACTTCAACTCCAAACTCTATCTCCTAGTACTATCTAGCTGCTGAAGTCTCTCCTTCACTCTTTAGACTGTGACTGTTGCTTTCCATTGGGGTCCTTGTAGTCTTCTCCTGCATGTTGCAATTTCTGAGTTTGCCAATGATTTGAAGGAAATTTGTACATTCAATTTTGTGTACCCCTCTCTGTCTAAACTCCTTAACAGGGATGTATCTCATTTCTTGTATCATCCATTATTTTCTTCCCATATGCTTTATCTTTTCCTTAATTTTTTTCATATTCTGCTTTGCTAATTGGCACCCCTTGAGGCTCTTCAGCCTAGCTCTGGATTTTATGCTTTTCATTCTTTTTAGGGAGGTTTTGAGAGGGAAGAAAGACAAAATGTACAGGTTCAATTAGCCATCTTGAACTAGATGTCTCTTTAAAAAACATTTTTCAAATTTTTCTTTGATACAATGTTTACATTTTTATATTTAAAATTATATTAAAATCCATTGATTCTTTCACACATGAATATTTTTATGGTTTTCTGAGTCATCATGTAAGTGGCCTCTTCTTTGCCTATCTAAAATCCTATTTTCCAAGACTTGGCTCAGAATTTGCTTTTCTGTGATATCTTGTCTAAATATATTAGCTCTGACTAAATGTATATAATACTGATGATAGATTATATAGAAGTCCCACATGTATCTTTTTTTTTTCTTTGATGATGGAAATAGTTGGTTTTCTGGATGTATTATGTTTTAATTCAGTCTTGTGGACCAGTGAAAATATCTTCAGTCATATAATGAGAACATATTAAATTAGATTTTAAAAATATTAATACCATATTTATGAAAAACCACAAGAAACAAAGATACTTTGATTTTTTTCCTGATGCAAAATATCCTTTTGTTGTTTCCTAAAAATAGCAAGCTTGGGGTTGTTTGGCTCCAGGGATGATGATGATGATGATGATGATAATGATAGCAGTAACTAATATTTATTGACCACTTAACTGTATGCCAGGCACTGTGCTAAGGTAATTTACTCGTTAAATCTTCAAACGATACTATGAGGTAGGAATTTTATAATTCTTCATATTTTTGGATGAGAAATCTAAGTCTTAGAGAGGTTAAAGAACTCACCCAGTGTCACGCTGTTAATAAGTGGGATGAGAGTGCTTTCAGTGAAACATTTAAACTGAGTGTTTAATGCAATGGAACAATTTACATCAGATTTGGGTAGAGAGGGAGAGAGAAGGGACTGGTGGTGAGGCTTTCTGGTAATTAAATGACCCTGACAACCTCAGTGAAGTTATGGACATGAAGGGGATTGACGTACACGGGGCAAATGGAACTCTGACATTTCACCAGAAGGCACCACAGAGTGAATTATATTCTACCCGGTGTCTGACCTGGCAGAGTCTCTAGACCTTGTCTCATCTGTCTTCCCCTCCTTTTTTTTTTTAAACAGAGCGTGTTAATCAGACCCTCCTTGTTCAGCAGCAGAGGTGAACCTAGAACCACAGTCTCTTGACTCTTAGCCCCAGGGACTGCTCAGCATGTGACTTCCTCTATTCCTAAGAAGGCACAGGTCCTGCGCATTTAGGATCGTCTTTTCCCCATCCTGTCAGAATCATTTGAATGCAGCTGTGTTTCTTGGCAGCCTCTGTGGGGCAGCTAGTGGGGGAGCTGCTTTTTTTTAAATCAAAACACACTGTTGATCAAAAGGAGCAACATCTTTGTCCGACATCTCCCCACCCCACCCCTGCTTCCAGTTATAAGATAAATAAATTCTGGGGATCTACTGTACAGCATGGTGATTATAGTTAATGATACTGTACTATATACTTGAAAGTTGCTCAGAGAGTAGATCTTAAATGTTCTCTTCACAAAAAGGAAGTGGTGGTTATGTGACATGATGGAGGTGTTAATTGGCATTTTTGCAGCAAGCATTTTGCAGTATATGCATTATCAAACCAGCACGTTGCACACCTTAAACATACACGATGTCAACTATATCTTGATCAAGCTGGGAAAAAAAGTCCTGACAGCTCCCTCCCACGTATTTGTCACACTTCCACAGGACACAAGAGAGAGAGGTTCCACAGGCCACAAGAACATGAGGTGACAAGCCAGCCATGCCTGAGGGTGGTGTCCGCTCCCCGTGGTCAGCCTGTCCTGAGGCTTCCTGTGGACTTTGTTCTAAGTGTCAGGACAAGGGACAGAACCTAAACTTCAGGGGTGGGTGTTTCTGGAGGTGTTTTCTCTACAAAGTCCAGCTTTAAAAACTGGGGGGTGGCACCACATGTTACACTCAGAATATCTGTACGTTGGGCAGAGTATCTGTAGATGGTGACACATAGCTTTCTTTGGTCCAGTTCCCTTGTCCTGGGAGCAGAAGTGGATGACACATAAGGAGCCACTGCCCTCATTTAAGGTAGCGTTGAAATCCCCTCCATTCCTTCACTCCTGTAGCCTCAGAGGTACATTGACTGTGTCCCACTGTGCCAGGCCCTGGACACAGAGATGAAGAATGCCACATGCCTCACTAGGCCAGGTCATGTCGCCAGTGGACAGCAGAACCCGTGGGTATTGGGATACAGCTGGACCAGTCTTTCTGGCCTGGGGACCTGCCAGTGCAAGAGGACTTGCCAGGAGTTCGGGGGTGCAGTTGGGGTTGAGGGCTTGGGTGGAAGAATGGCAGTGCTCAGGGTGGGGTGACAAAGTAGAGTGGAGGACATCAGGGAACACCTCCTCTCGGTAGACCTTGCCGCTGGCTCTTCAGCCCAAGGGCCTGCCCTTGGAACTGCTTTGCCATGAGAAATAACAGCTTCTTTCTTTTCGAGTGCTTACCCTGTGCCAGGTGACGTTCTTATGCTCTGTGGGCAGTTAGCTCATCGCATCCGTACAGCATGATGTGGGTGCTGTCATTTCTTCACTTTGCAGGGGTTGGGGGGTGAAATGCAGGGAGAGGAGTGATGTGTCCGCGGTCACTTGCGCGTAGGTAGCGGAGGTGGAGTTGGAGGCCAGGCCCGCCGGGCTCTGCTCTCTTGTTCCCATTGCTCTGCTGCTACAGCTGGGTGGGGGGTTACTTTGTCCCGAGTCGCCCACACAGTGGCCTTCTGCCCACCGTGCCTGGCGTGGATCTTGGTCACAACAAACCTGTAGTGCACCCGAGTCCAGGGTTGAGGAGCCCAGACTGCCGGACGTCCAGTGCTGCCTTCCTCTTGGCTTGGGTTACTTTAACCTCTCCTTCTTCGGTTTACTGATCTGCAAAGTGGGGATAGAAATAGTACCGGCCAGAACCTGACAGGGTATAAATACTCGCAGAGCGGTGCCTGGCACGCAGGGAGCACAACACGGATGTAAGCCGCCATCGTCATATTCGCAAGTGCTCGTCTAGAAATTTCCCTTCCCTTCTTCTTGCCCCGTCTTCAGAGCAAAATGTCTTTTTCTGTGCTCTTCTGCAATGGGCCTCTTATCACCCTGACCTTATCTTGCCTGTGAGAGCCGTTTGTTTATAAGAATTATGTGTCTCAGTTCACCGTAATCACTGTTTCTTTCTTGACCAAGTGGAACCTCTCCCTCGATGTCAGCAGGCATTGTTGGAAAACAGTGCCTGCCTTGGAATAGACAACATAAAAAGCATCGGGAGCCTCGGAAGAAGCTTGATTAATTATCTGTGTACTTTATGCCTAAAGTGTGAATTGTGGTTTTCATTTTCTCAAGAATGTGAGCCGCCTGCTTTGAATTAATCCGGAGAACAGTGTTTTTTTTTTAAAAAAAATCTCCCCACTGCTGTGTCAGCACTTAGAATTACTGCCTGAGGGTTTTCTTTTTCCTTCTTAGAGAATCTAAAGGTATGCTGAATAATGTTCGGATTAAGTTTAATTATTTCACGTTTGAAAAAAAGAAGGGAAAAGAACTTTGTGAAAACTGTGCTCAGGAAAGAAGTGTTCCCATTGTCAATTTTTTTTTGTTTGTTTCTAAGGTGTTTTGAAAATCGCTCTGGGTTTTTCTGCTGGTTATGCTGGAAATCACAAGTCCTTGCTTACATCAGGAAATCAGAAAGCAGGGCTCACTCTGGATTGAGCCGGGTTCGATTTAACACTGAATGGAGTCAAGTCCTAAGTACAAATCAATGTCAGATATAAATAAGTCCAGGCACAATTTCTCCGTGTGGCCTTGGGTTATGAAAGCATTTTCCCACTTGACTACAAGCTTCTCAAGAGGAGAACCCTTGATTTTTGTGTCCACCAGTCTCTCTCCCACCCCTGATATGTACCTGACACATAGTAGCTGCTCAGGAAATATTAATTGAGTGAATGACGTAACTGTGGTGAGGTGACTTCAGGTCACACTTTCACCTACTGGAAGAAAGAGCTCTTCCAGCTGGGACCCCCTGGGCCTGCATACAGGAAGACAGAAGCCAAGGCTTGTCCTTTAGATGCACAGAGAAGCTCGGAAGAAAAGTTGCAGGAGCACGTGTGTCACTAAATGGAAGACACCTTTTCATCCCCAGGAAGAAACACAATGAAGAAAAGGCCAGGAGCTGCACTGAGATGCCCCGTGGGTTTGCAACTGCGTCAGCTCCCTGGGGAGCATGGCAGACCCCTCATTGGGCTCTGTCATTGTCCCTCTTGTAGGAACAAGCAGGGAGGTGGTAAAGGTGGCAGTGGGGTAGTGTGGCCTTGTGCGCGTTTGAGTAACTGTCCAGACACACACCAGGCTTTGCCAGGTCTCCACTTCGGCAACCCCCCAACCCCCGTCCAGGGCCCACGCCCGCCGCTGTCTGCACAGCCTTCTCGGAAGGGGCCCTTAGTACAGTCATGCCTATTTCCCCATGTGCAGACCCCACGCTCAATTACGTCCTATCTCTTCTTGGGGGTTAGCTGCTTTGTGTGGTTGCATTACCTCCGAGCTGAGGTCTTCCAGGACCTCAGCTTTTAAACAAGTTATCTTTGCTAGATTTCTTTCTTTTTACTTTAAATAAATGATTATTTAAAATTATGAGACATATGCCGCGGAGCGGCTGGGCCCGTGAGCCATGGCCGCTGAGCCTGCGCGTCCGGAGCCTGCGCGTCCGGAGCCTGTGCTCCGCAACGGGGGAGGCCACAACAGTGAGAGGCCCGCATACCGCAAAAATAAATAAATAAATAAATAAATAAATAAATAAATAAAATTATGAGACAAATGTAGGCTCGGTGCAGGAAACTTAATAGAGAGAAAAAATTTGAAAGAAAATGGAATTATTTATGATCCTACAACCCAGAGAAAACCAGAGTTAACATTTTGGTTTGTATTCTTTTAGTCTTCTCCTGCTCCGCCAACCCCCCACTCATGCCATGAGACATAATACTTTTTATGCACAAAAGGTATGCCTCATCTGAAATAAAATTTTATAGGCTGCCTTTTTCACTTGACATTACGCCCTCAACATCTTTCTATACCAATAAATCTTCTTCCCCAACTTGCTTTTTTAATAGCTGTAAATGGTGACAGAATATGCTGCCCCAAAATTGGCATAAAGATTATTTTGGGAAGAGGGCAACTGAGAGGAGGCAGATTCAGGAAAGGCTCCCTGCCCTCCCCCAAGTTTCCTAAAAGCAGGGCATTAACTTTCAAGGGTGTCTTTCCTCCCCTCTCTACCAGGAAAGACAGAGAGTGGTCACTGGAGACAGCACCAGAGGAGTCTACATAACAAACTGCACAGGGGGCTTCCCTGGTGGCGCAGTGGTTGGGAGTCCGCCTGCCGATGCAGGAGACACGGGTTCGTGCCCCGGTCCGGGAGGATCCCATATGCCGTGGAGCGGCTGGGCCCGTGGGCCATGGCCGCTGAGCCTGCGCGTCCGGAGCCTGTGCTCCGCAGCGGGAGAGGCCACAGCAGTGAGAGGCCCGTGTACTGCAAAAAAAACAACAAAAAACAAAAAAACAAACTGCACAGTTAACCATTATCTACCATTAGTTTCCGTCTATGTATTGACCTTCCCACAGTTCACTGCCCTTAGAAGCCTAAAACTTCTTTCATTTGTCCTGTCATATCTTCACTAATTCATTGCTCTTTATTGGGAATGCTATATAAGCTGGAGTTCTAAGCCACTGCTTCGAGTTACTCATTCTTCCCTGGGTATCCCCTGTGT
Source organism: Mesoplodon densirostris (assembly GCF_025265405.1). Lineage (NCBI taxonomy): Eukaryota > Metazoa > Chordata > Mammalia > Artiodactyla > Ziphiidae > Mesoplodon > Mesoplodon densirostris. The sequence goes on along the minus strand of NC_082661.1, from coordinate 11,521,337 downwards.
ATATATGAGGTATCCATGTTAATAAACTTCTGATTCTTTTTCTCTTGTTAATTTTTTTGTCTTTTGTTATAGGGGTCCCAGCCAAGAACTCAGAATGGTAGAGGGAAAATTGTTTTTTCTTCCCCTACAGCTGCAACACAGTCCATTAAATTAAGCAAATAATCGAATACAATAAGCAGACTGGAGATGGACATTAGTGGCCTGTCTCTGGTTTTTAGTTGATGTAGACAGCCCTGTGTTGAACATCCTGGCTCATGCCTTGCCATGCACATCTCTGATTAGATTCTTAGGCTTAATTCCTGGATGAGGAATTTCTCCGTCAAAGCATTTTTCCCTCTGCTTTCATCAGCTTGCCCTCCAGAGAGTCTGTACCAATTAACATTGCTCCTTGCCTGCTCTGCTGGTGCTCCTCAACACGCCTGCCCAAATGGCTCTTGATGGACAAACCTCCACTGAACATTCTGTTCAATGTCTCATGCCCCATCCTATCACATTATCATATTACCCCATTTTATTTTTTAATAGCACTTATTTTAATCTGAAGTGATGTCCATTATTTATTGGCATCCCGGTTTATTGGCAACGCACTCTGTGAGTGCAGGGACCTTGCCTGTTGGGGGTCAGTGCTGTTTGGCAGTGCCTTTCAACCATTCACCCATTCCCACCACAGTTGTGTATCTCGGTGCTCAGGACAAGTCTGCTGAATGAACATATGTTTACCCACAAGGTCAATGACACTTGTATTATCATGCATTAAAAAAGTTGTTATCGGGCTTCCCTGGGGGCACAGTGGTTGAGAGTCCGCCTGCCGATGCATGGGACACAGGTTCGTGCCCCGGTCCGGGAAGATCCCACATGCCACAGAGCGGCTGGGCCCGTGAGCCATGGCTGCTGAGCCTGCGCGTCCGGAGCCTGTGCTCCGCAACGGGAGAGGCCACACCAGTGAGAGGCCTGGTACTGCAAAAAAAAAAAAAAAAAAAAAAAAAAAAAAAAGTTGTTATCTTTATTCTAAAACAAAAGATGCCAAACATAACTTAACCCATTGCTGGTGACCAGTGGCCCTCAGGTGGTCCCGGGATCCTTTGGTGTACTAAGGTATAAGACCCCTTTCCCAAGCAGTAACTGGGTTTTGTAATTACTGTGGTTTGTTTCTTTTGGCTTAATTTTTTTCTCTGTTCTTGAAAGGCTGTAGATAGTATGCTTACTTGAAGCAAGTTATGTTTCCACTTCTGATTTGCTGCTACTAATCTGCTTTGAAAGGAGAGACTCACCTTACTTAAACAGTGTATAAAACAAGAGTGAATAGGTTTAGCTTGAAGGACTGAATAGCTCTGCTGTGTTTAAGTGCTTGGGTATTCTGTTTGCCCAGAGGCTTTTTTTGACTGTTTTCTGTTTCTTATAGAGGGATGGTGTTGATAGCTGAGTTCTGTGAGCGAGGTACTGCAATTCTTGTTACTGAGTCTGTCCCTCCCTTGAGTACCATGAGAGAATGGCTAATATAGTAGTTAGATGTTGAACAAGTAGTGTATCCGGAGAATACTGGCAGTGGCTGTGCATCTGGGACATGGCTGGGCGATGCTGTCAAGGGCCATGCCTCTGGACTCTGAATCTGGCCTCCTCCGTCCAAGGTTTTTATCAGCAACTTGGATAAAGACATAGAAAGCAGGCTTATCAAATTTGAGAATGAAACAAAACCAGGGTGGAAGGCTAATACGTAGGATAATAGAATCAAGATTCATAAAAATCTTGGCAGAAATGATGGGTCTGAAACTAACAAGGTTAAGCCCTAACAGGATTACATGCGAAGTCCTGCGTCTCACTTCAGCAGAGCCAGCCACAGCTGCCAGTGATGGGAGGGGCCTGGCTTGAAGGCAGTTTGTGTGCAGAGGACCTCATGAGGCCTGTGGGTTTTCTAGATACTAATTTAAAAACTAATTATGCCTTACGTACTATTAACAGCAGTAGGACCTCCAGATCTAAGGATGGCAAACTGCCTCATAGCAGTTCCTTCCTGGAGCACTTCTCCCAGCCGTCCCTCTCCCCACAGCCTTACCCAACTCACATGGTGTTCCGGCGCTAGCTGGGCTCCTACTGTCTCTGAGGAACGTTCCCTAAGTCTGCAAGATGAAGTGAGTTATGCTCTCCTGGGTGCTCAGATGCACCTTTTCTTCCCCATTACAGTCTCCCCAAACCTCGTGGCCATTGTCTGTCTGATTGTCCATCTTCCTCTTTGGACCCAGGGCTCCTGGAAGGCAGAGACTATATCTGCCTTCTTGGATGCTCCATCCCAAGCAGTGACACTGTGACCGGCACACAGCGGATGCCCAGTGGATGATGCCCTGGTTGGGGGTATGTCTGTTTTTAGAATATGGGTTAGGGTTTTGGACTCCACACAGTTGGATCTCGTACCCCCTTACCACCAGGTAGTGACAGGTTTGCAGACCTTGTCCTGTGGGGAACAGGAATTGTGGCAGCTTATCCAAACCACGCTCAGGTGTGGGCCGCCAAGATAGGAGGGTGTGGACCATCCCAGGGGTTCCAGGGCAGTGCAGGGAACAGCAGGGAGAAGGGACTCCTTGGTTCCTTGAATGGAAGAGTGTGAAAACAATTGGAGCTGTTCAAGTGCATCCGACCGCTTGCTTGGTAGGAGTCTCCCATTGGCTGTGAATGCTGAACTGGGGAGAGGATTTTTAAATTGACAGTGGAGGAGTTGAAAGTTAATAATAACAGCAGCTGACCTCTCCAGGGCCCTCCCCAGGCATCGGGCAGTTTGCTTACCTGAGTCCTCATGGCCTCCCTGTGGGGTGTGGTGCTCCTCTTTTCTCTGTTGGGCAGATGAGGACTCCAAGACCTTGTGTCAGGCCACCCAACTAGGAAGTAGCAGATAACTGAAGTCTGTTCCCATGCTAAGGGCGTCTGATGGTGGGATTCTGCTGTCTGGGGGTTAAGCAGTGTCTCCTCCGGCATCTGGTAGGTGTAGAATTCAGCGGCCGCGGAGCTGTGCCTGCCTCGTAGGGTCCCTCCCCCCCTCCTCCGTCCACGTCTTTGGGTCGGCAGCTGATCCTTCGCTGGCTCAGTGTGTGACCCGCTCTGGTAGGACTTCCCCCTCCCCCGCCCCAGGAATGGCAAGTAGCCAAGTTCGGCTGTGTTGTTAACGCGTGGATGTTGGTCTTCTGTGGGCCTCGAGGCATTGTGGGGTGACGGAAGGCCTCACAGACCCGGAAGCCAGACAGCCCTGTGTTCGAGTCCCCGCGGTCACTTGCTGGCTGTGGGACCCCGGCCCAATCGCTTAATCTCTCTGAACCTCAGCTGTGAAATGTAGAATTCGTCTCCAGTTCAGTAAAGCACTTGACCCAGGAGGCCCCCTGAAAAAGATGGCTCATCTGCTGTCGGGCTCTCAGCTGCATTGCTCATGGCTGTGGTGGTTTGAAATCTGTTGTCTGTATAAGCTGAGCCTGTCCAGGAAAAAAAATTGACTTAAAATTTCCACACCGTGTATGCGGCACGTGGAGCTTTCCCTGCCTAGTAGGTGTCAGGGCAGAGGGAGGGGGAGGATCAGATTGTTGAACTCTGCTGGCCTCCCGCTGCCCGGGAGGGTTCCGTGTCCAGGCCTTGCTGCCTTTTGTCGTCCTGACTGCCCTTGGCCTTCGCAGTTGTGTGTGTGTGTGTGTGTGTGTGTGTGTGTGTGTGTCTCCTCAAGGTGTTTTCTATATCTCTCTTCTGTAGCCAGAAATATGATTACAGACCATTTATTAGAGGAAATATCAGTAAATATGTGAGTGGTTTTTTTCTCTGAAATTATAGAGAAGGATCATTCATTCCTCAACGAATTCTTCTGAACACCTGTTAGACATCAGGCAGAGCTCCAGACCCTGATGCTATAGCAGTGAACAAAACAGAGTCCTTGCCTTCATGTAGTTTATATCCTAATCTGGTGAGAAGGTACCAGATTAATAAGTATACAAGTAAAACTACGGTCTGTTGGATGGTGATGAAAAGTAGAAAAAATATGTGGGTGAGGAGGAGAGAGAGGACTGATTTGGGATGGGGTGCTGCTGTTTTACGGAGAAATGTTGGAGCAAACCTGGCGGACGAGATGTTCCCTGAGCAGACGCTGAAGGAAGTGAGGAGTGAGCCGCGCAGGTGTCGGGGAAGAGCATTCCTGGCAGAGGGAACAGCACAGACACCATTCCAGACGTCGGGCCTGCCTGGCAGGTTCAAGGAACCTCAGGGGGGCCAGTGTGGTCAGAGTGGAGTGAGGGAATAATGAGGACGATGGCAGCCCAGGTCGACCGGGCAGTGGGTCCTGGGCCCTGGGCCCTGCTGCCTTGTGCCTCTCTGCTAATCCCCACTGTCCAGAGGCCCTGGTTATCCACCAAGAGGCCAGGTGGGGAGGTCACCTACCCAGGGTCCCAGCTCCGAGTGGAGAGCCCAGGTTCTAACCCAGATCCACGTGGTTCCAGCGTCCTTGTACCTCCCCGTGCTGGGCTGGTGGCAACCCTACTCTTCTTCTGCTCTGCAGAGCCATCCTCCTGGTTCCCTGTGCACCATCCCCAGCCTGGGGCTCGAGTCCTGCAGAGGCGTCCACTGCGCTGACCATTAACAGAGACCCGCTCCCTCCTCCTCCCCGTGAGGCGCTTCCTGCCCAGGTTTCAGTCTCATCCCTGTGGAAGTTCTGCGGGAAGAGTATTTATCCAGGTCAGAGTTGGAATAAATTAGAAATTATTGTTTGAGGACAGGACACGGAGTCAGTACTGGCCTCTGTTTCCAGGGCCGTGAGGGTGCCTTTGAGAGCGGCGGGCTAGGGTGGTTTGCTCTTGTGCAAACAGTGGCACGTAACAGGGCCATGCTCTGAGGGGTCTCATGAGCACTGAGGCAGTTAATGCATATAAAGCACTCAGGACGTGCTGGGCATGGCATGAATCCTTGGTCAGCGTCCACCGTGGTCACCACCATGGGCCTGGCACTGCTCCGGCCCCCGGAATGGAGGGGGAGAGACAGACAAGGGCTGTGTTCTCATGGTGCTCCCAGCCTGGCGGGGCCACTGGCAGTAAGCAAACATTTGCGTGGTAGTAAGTGCCACGGTGGAAATTTACAGTGTGATGTCATAGCGACTGAGAAGATACAGCTGTGTTAACATTTGGGGGATTTTCTTCTTGTCCCTCGTTTTCTCCTTTGAGTGTTTGCATGTCGTATAAATACCAACAGCAAAACAAAATGGGAGAACACAGGATTCTCCTTTCACCTAGGCAGGCAGCATCTGGAAAAGGCAAGCAAGTGCATTTCCTGTCAGAGCTTCCAGAAAGGAATGCAGCCCTGCTAGCGCTTTGATCTTCCCCCAGTGAGATCTGCATCAGACTTTTGACCTCCAGAACGTGTGTTGTTTAAAACTACTAAGTTTGTGGTCATTTGTTACATCGGCAATAGGAAGCTAATACAGTCGGTTTGTACGCCTGTGCCTCCCCCTAGACTGTGAGCTCCCTGAGGGCAGGGGCTGTGCCTCATTCACGCTGGACCCCAGCGCCTGGCACAGCCTTCGGGCTCAGCAAACATCGACTAACCTCTTCGCACCTGCTCAGGAGCTGCCCCTCGGAATTAGGGCTGGCATGGCCCCTTTAAAGGACTCTCTTCCCCAAACCCAAACTCTAGTCTTGGTGCTGCCCATTGGGAAAGGCCTCCAAGGCTTAGGGACCTGCTGCCAGGCCAGACCAGTCTCAGCCCATAACAGGTGACACGGATGGAGAGAGCACTGCCTGCTTGCTTAGGTCCCAACTAATGGGGCCACCTCGAGAAGGGGAGTCCTCATAAAGTAGAAGGATTCGTGGGCAGAACTCAAAACATGCACATGTTTTTTGATGTTGGTTACTGTGGATTCCTTGTAACATTTTTTAAAGGACCATTATTGATTCATTCGGCAGGGAAATAAATGAGGTAAAGACAAACCAAAGAGAGAATCCAAACAAAAGAAAAAAGAACAGGAAAAGTGAAAAGAATGAAGAGATGTGTCCCGTTGACCTTCCGAGCTGCCTCCTGCCTGCCTCACTTTGTAAGGAGGCTCCAGAGCAGGGGTGCCTCCCCCTGGATGCCCAGAGAGTCCGATGTAATTGGTCTGGGGCAGGGCAGGGCCAGTGATATTTTTTAAAAGTTCCTCAGGTGAGTGTACTATGCAGCAGGGGTTGAGAACCACTGCCCCAGGGCATCCTTAACTTGGCTCTGTTCTCCTGTTAGAAGGTCTCCAAACCCTGAAAGTCATTAAATGGTGTTTCTTAGAGGCCATTCAAGCATTTTACAAATGGAAAAACCAAGGTCACAAGGCACTTGGTGGCCCAGTTAAGACCAAGGCCTCCATCTGTGGACTTCTCATGCCCTCCATAGATCCAACTGGTGCTGCCAACAGCCTCAAATCAGGATGATCGCACCAACTTCCACCTGTGAGTGGCTTTCTTTCATTTTTTCAAACTTTTTTTTTGCTTCTTCCCAAATGTTCCTTTTAAAGATCTGCTAATGCTTTGATATGAACATGGCCCCTCTGTCTCCACCCTTCCCTTGATCAGGCAGGACCACTTGTTGAGTATATGAGCACAGGCTCTGAGATCTTGCTGCACTAATACTGTGTAGCCTCTGAGAGCCTCAGTTTGACATCTGTAAAATGGGGATAGTACTAGAAATACTCCATAGAGGTTGTGAGGTTGAAAAGACATAGGGTACATTCAAAGTGACCAGAACAGTGTGTGGTACATGAATGCCAGATGTTATAAATAATATTATTGTTTTACATTACTGTTAATATAGGGAAGAGAATGGGAGTTCAAGCGTCAGAGCCAGTAACAAGTATCGACGGGCACATCATTTTTCACTGTTGCTTTTTGGCTTGCTTTGGACTGTGTCTGGTGGTGGTCACTCCTTGACTGGACATGGTGAGTCCTCCCTTGGAGGAAGTAGTTGTGAGTTTCTAAGCGAGTGTAGGGTGAGAGGAGCCCTCACTTTGGAGCGAGGGCTCGTTGGGCATTTATCCCGATTTAACCTACCTGTCTTGAGGTCAGCCTGCCTAGGGCCGTCTCCTGTAGGGAACCAATCTCCTTGGACAGAGCTGAGCCCCTCCCTCACTGTAGGATTCAGAAGGGACCTGCTGCCTTCTCCTGTGTGTCTCCATTACATAAAAATTTTCCATGCAAGTAATTGCAGAACGGGGTAACAAGGAGGTTAATAGGGGGAGATGATTGTGGATAAATCAGCTTGATTACACACTTTCCCAAACTTGATTATACAGATTTGCAGGGCTGTGCAAAATCTTGAAAGCCAATTAAGACCTTCCAGTAATGACTGCAGATTCTGGGGAAGTCTCTGTCATATGTCTAGCAGGTTGACCGTTGAGAATGGTGAGTATAACTCTTCTGCTTTTGATTTTTTATATTTCAATGAGACAGCCATGGAGTTTTATTGTAATGTTTTTAAACAAAGCAATTACACGTACAGGTGGGAAGGTACCCACTCTTCTGCTGACTGGGCATGGAGGGATATAGACGCACCTTTGGTATTTTGCAAGGGGATCATTCTGGTTGGTAATATTACCAGTTGCACTGGGTGCTGATCCATTTGAAGGCACATGATACCATTGATAAAATAAATAAAGGACTTTGGGAGGTCATTTAAGGCGAGAAGCAATAGTTGATTTATTTAGTAGCATACTATTAGCGTCCTTTTACCAATATTACTTAACCTTTAAATTCAGGTTTTTTTCCTTTTTTCAGCTTTATTGAGATACAATTGCCATATAACATTGTGTAAGTTTAAGGTGTACAGCGTGTTGATTTGGTACACTTATATATTGTGAGATGATTAGCATTAGCTAATACCTGCATCACATCCCATAATTAATATTTCTTTTTTTGTGGTGAGAACATTTAAGATCTACTCTCTTAGCAAATTTCAAGTATATAATACAGTATTATTAACTATAATCACTATGCTCTACATTAGAGCCCCAGAACTTATTCATCTTAATAGTTGGAAGTTTGTACCCTTTGACCAACATCTCCCCATTTCACCCACCTCCCTGGCCCCTGGACCACCATTCTAGTCTCTGTTTCTATGTGTTTGGCTTTTTTAGATTCCACATATAGGTGAAATCATAATCATTTGTCTTTCTCTGTCTGACTTATTTCACTTAGCTTAATGTCCTCAAGGTCCAGCCATGTTGTTGTGAATAGCAGGATGTCCTTCTTTCTCAAGGTTGAATAATATTCCATTGTGTATATAGATCACATCTTCTTTATCCATTCATTGACAGACAAGGGTTGTTTCCATATCTTGGCTTTATAATCCTGTACGAAACATGGGAGTACAGATATCTTTTTGATATCCTGTTTTCATTTCCTTTGGATATATACCCAGAGTGAGATTGCAGGTTAACACGGTGGTCCTTTTTTTAAAATCTTTTGAGGAACTTCCATACTGTTTGTTTGTTTGCTTACCAGTTTTATTTATTTATTTATTTATTTATTTATTTTGCGGTATGCGGGCCTCTCACTGCTGTGGCCTCCCCCGTTGCGGAGCACAGGCTCCGGACGCGCAGGCTCCGGACGCGCAGGCTCAGTGGCCATGGCTCACGGGCCCAGCCGCTCCGCGGCATATGGGATCCTCCTAGACCGGGGCACGAACCCGTATCCCCTGCATCGGCAGGCGGACTCTCAACCACTTGCGCCACCAGGGAGGCCCTACCAGTTTTATTTTTAAAAAATTTTTATTGGAGTATAGTTGATTTACAAATGTTGTGTTAGTTTCAGGCGTACAGCAAAGTGAATCAGTTAATACATATATCCACTCCTTTTTTTTAGATTCTTTTCCCATATAGGCCATTACAGAGTATTGAGTATAATTCCCTGTGCTATAGAACAGGTTCTTATTAGTTATCTATTTTATATATAGTAGTGTGTATATGTCAGTCCCAATCTCCCAATTTATCCCTCCCGCCTTAGAGTCACGGATGTAGAGGAACTTCCATACTGTTGTCCATAGTCGTTGCACCAATTTACATTCCCACCAGCAGTGCCCAGGGATTCCCTTTTGTCCATATCCTTGCCAACACTTATCTCCTGTCTTTTTTTTTTTTTTTTTTTTTTTGCAGTACACGGGCCTCTCCCTGTTGTGGCCTCTCCCGTTGCGGAGCACAGGCTCCGGACGCGCAGGCTCAGCGGTCATGGCTCACGGGCCCAGCCGTTCTGCGGCATGTGGGATCTTCCCGGACCGGGGCACGAACCCGTGTCCCCTGCATCGGCAGGCGGACTCTCAACCACTGCGCCCCCAGGGAAGCCCTCCTGTCTTTTTGATGATAGCCATTCTCATAGGTGTGAGGTGATATTTAATTGTGGTTTGAATTTGCATGCCCTAAACTCAGTTTCTTAATCGGCAAAAATTACCTTGTAGGGTGTGGTAACATCTGAATGAAATAATATATGTTAAGTGCATAATTCCACAGCTGGAATGTAGGTGTTCCATAATCGTTAAATTCTACATTGTTTGGGAGGGGAGATTTGCAGCATTTGGACAGAAAGTCTGAAGTTATCCAGTCCAGTTCCTTAATGAGAAAAATGAGGAAAAGACTTACTCGAGTTGATTTACCAGCTAAGCCAAAAATAGGTGTTCTGGCTCCCAGTGTTGGTGGCTACTGCCTGCGTGGGACTGGTTCCCAAAGCCAAAAGGAAACCCATGGCTGTCAGCTCATAAGCAACTAGAGATTCAGTCCAGGATGGGGAGTGAGAGCTCAGGGTTGGAGATGTCAATCTGGGAAGACAAGAAGGCAGGGGCAAGCTTGGCCGTGGGGGCAGATGTCGTCCCCACTGCCCGCTGGCCTTTGCCTTGCGGGGCCAACATTATTCATTGAAGGGCCTGGAGGGAAGGAAGGGAGCTTGAGAAAGAGAATGTGAGCAGGGAGAGGGATGGAAGAACCAGAATGTGTCCCAGGAGCCCAGGTTCACAAAACCCACTCAATGGGTGGGATGTCAGTGCTTGCCGAATGAATGAGAGAAAGAGTGGGTGATGAATATTGAGCCTGCTTTCTGTGTGCCAGTCATCTCGTTTATAATAATCCTTCTGCAGGTGAGGCACAGTGAAGTAAAGTGATTTGGCCAAGGTCAGACCCAAGGAAGTTCTTTCAGAATCTGCGCTTTTCATTTAACTACCTTGCTGTAACTGCAAATGAATGGATGAATAAGTGAGTGAATTTCCATTTTACCTATAAAGAAGTAACAATATTGAAGGGCAAGTGACTTTCCTATAATTACAGAGTAATCAGTGGTAGAGTCAGAGCTAGTTAGCTCTTTTGATTCCTAGTTCAACAAGCTGCTAACTCGGGCTGTGTCTCTGTACCACCTGGGCAGGCCCTGGGCCCTCCCACTGCCCCCTCCACTGAGCCAAGTTATTATCTGCAACCCAGCTGTGGACACACGTCCCCCTCAGAGCACTCTTGCCCATGTTTCCAAAAGTGGGGGCAGTGGAAAGAGCCCAGGATTATGGTTAGAAGATCTGTTTGGGTTCCAGTTTGGCTGAATGACCTTGGGCAGGTGAAGAAGACTCTCTGGGTCTCAGTTTCTCTCTCTGGAAAATGGGGATAGCAGTGCCTCCTTTTCACTTGTGAGGCATGATTGAGAGAAGGTGTAAGACATGCCTGGCAGGCTGCTGGCAGGTAGGAAGCACTGAGAAAGTGATCAGTTTCCCTTCTTCAATTCCCTTTCTCCCTTCCTCTGACTTAAGATTCCACGTGGCAGAGGATTGGCTCTTTATTGAAACAGCTGGATTTCTTTGTTTAGTCTGGATTCAACAAATATTTATTTATTTATTTTTAATTGAGGTATAATTGATTTATGGTATTATATTAGCTTCAGGTGTACAACAGAGTGATTCAATATTTTTATAGATTATACTCCATTTAAAGTTATTACAAAATAATGGCTGTATTCCCTGTGCTGTACGATATATCCCTGTAGCTTATTTAGTAGTAGTTTGTGCCTCTTAATCCCCTACCCCATCTTGCTACTCTCTGCTTCCCACTTCCCATTGGTAACCACTAGTTTGTTCTCTATACCTGTGCGTTTGTTTCTGTTTTGTTATATACATTAGTTTGTTTTATTTTTTTAGATTCCACATATAAGTGATAATATTTGTCTTTCTCTGTCTTACTTTACTAAGCATAATACTCTCTAGGTCCATCCACATTGTTGCAAACGGCAGAATTACATTCTTTTTGATGGTCGAGTAATATTCCATTGTATGTATACCACATCTTCTTTATCCATTCATCTGTTGGTGAACACCTAGGTTGCTTCCACATCTTGGCTATTGTAAGTAATGCTGCCGTGAACATTGGGGTGCATGTGTCTTTATGAATTAGTGCTTTCATTGTCTCTGGATGTATATCCAGGAGTGAAATTGCTGGGTCATATGGTAGTTCTGCTTTTTTGAGGAAGCTCCATACTGTTTTCCTTAGTGGCTGCACCAATTTACAATCCTACCAGCAGTGTACTAGGGCTTCCTTTTCCCCAGATCCTTGCCAACATTTGTTATTTGTAGACTTTTTGATGATGGCCGTTCTGACAGGTGTGAGATGATACCTCATTGTGGTTTTGATTTACGTTTCTCTATGATTAGTGATTGTGAGCATCTTTTTTTTTTTTTTTTTTTTTTTTTTTTGGTACACGGGCCTCTCACTGTTGTGGCCTCTCCCGTTGTGGAGCACAGGCTCCGGACGCGCAGGCTCAGCGGTCATGGCTCACAGGCCCAGCTGCTCCGCGGCATGTGGGATCCTCCCAGACTGGGGCACGAACCCACGTCCCCTGCATCAGCAGGCGGACTCTCAACCACTGCGCCACCAGGGAAGCCTGACTGTGAGCATCTTTACATGTGTCTGTTGGCCGTCTTCTGTTGGTATATCTTTTTTGGCAAAACTACATAATCAGGTCTTCTGGCTATTTTTTAATTGGTTTTTTTTGTTTGTTTGTTTGTTTTGATATTGAGTTGTGTGAACTATTTATATATTTTGGATATTAACTCCATATTGTTCATACTGTTTACAAATATTTTGTCCCATTCAGTAGGTTCTCTTTTCGTTTTGTTGATGGTTTCCTTTGCTCGACAGATATTTATTGAGCACCTACTACATACCAGGTGCTGTTCTAAGCCCTGAGAATACAGCTCTGATAAAATGTAAACAAGAATCCAGGGTGCCTCTTGGAACTGATGGTCCACTCTGGCTCTTCCTCTGCCTCGTGCTGCTGTATCTTTTCAGCTGTGATGAGGACCTGGTTATCTTCATTCCCTTCTTAGGAAGATTTCGAGTGAGCAGCTTCATCCCAGCCATAGAGCCCGGTTATACCAAGGGGAAGCCATGGCTTGGTCCTTGACTCAGGAGCTGGCCATTGTTGGGGCCACAGACACCAGCATGGGGGTGTCTCCAGCTGTCCAAGGTCAGGCCCATGTCCACAGGCCCCTGGCTCAATATGACTCTGTACTGAGGAGCTCAGGGTTTGCAGGGCAAGTGGCTACGAAAACACTTAGTGATGCTCACCATCAGCAAGAAACTTTGGGGGCAGAAACGAGGCTTTATCTGCTTAAAAACCACAGGCCTGGCCATTCCTGTTCTCAGCCCTGACCTGGGCCCTGACATTAGCCTCTCATCTGATCACTACTGTCCCCAGCCCTCAGCCTTTTGATTCATGGCTGTTCCATCTCACACATCAGCCTCCTCTCGCCTGCCAGCCTCACTGAAGACCATTTTAGGAGAACATGACCTTATCCCTCCACCGGGGAAAATTGGTCGTGGGGAGAAGGTCAGGGGCTTAGTCCACGTCAAGACTTGGCTGCTTTCTGCAAAGGACTCAGGTAAGAAAGGCCCGATGCTGCCCTTTGCTGTTGGTAATGGACACCAGGGGAAATCAGATGAGGTTATAAGGGAGGGGAAATCTCAAAGACATATCACAGTCTCCTGTTTAGAAACAAGTGCTCTCTGGCTGGTGTATTTTAATTAAAACTACAGCTCAGAAGCCTCTTAAATTAAGTTCTGTCTTCACTGTGTTTTGCACTGAGTGTTGAGGGGCATTTCTTCTGCCCCAGTTCTCTGCTCAGTGGTGTGTCCTGGGATATCTTGCTGTGACCTGGTCTGGGGATGGGTATGTAGAATGTTCCAGAGTGCTTTACGCTCTGGCTAAATTCCTAAAGACTCCTAATTAATCCAGGAATGAACGGTTCACTGGGCATTGTAGAGTCAAAAATTAATTGGAGACTGAGGTCTCTTAGCAAAGAAATGATACACTTTTCTCCCACTTGCATCTTTTACTAGTTTTTTCTTTGGAGTGGCTTTTGTTTGCCTGTAGCTCAGATACAGCACAGTGGTTTCTGCACCAAACATCATTTTCCAATGGGAAGGGTGTCTGGCCCAGAGAGTATTCAGTCCTGGAGGGCTTTGTGTCGCTGGCCCTGCTGGGAGATGAGGAGCTTGTGTTGGGGTGGGGATCTGGGCTCCAAGAAGTCCTGGCAGCCAGGTTTCCCTGAATCCCAGACTCAGCGGCTTGGCTTTGCCCCTAGTCACCGGCTGCTTCAGGGCTCATTTCCACAGGCCCTTCATTATCCTACTTATTAGGCACCTGCTTTCCAAGGTAGCATCTGAGCCAGGGAGAGGGCTCCTCATCACCCCAGGCTCTGGGGCACCTTTAACCTGAGGGTTTCCAGGTATGTCCAGGTATGTGGCTTTTTGAAGACTGCTCCATTTCTCTCCTTTCTTCTTTCTGTTTTTTTTGCATTAATCTTCCCATTGTCACACTTTACTGAAATCCATTCAAAGCTAATAGTACTTTCCAATAGTATCAGTTGCTTTGGCTGGTAAGACACAATTTAAAGACACAAAAGTAGGTGTCTTTATAGCCAATGAGTGAAGTCATTAGAAAAAAAAAATCCTTTTTGTTGTGGAATTTTACAACACTGTCCACCAGTTATCAGCACTTTTGTTTCATTTGTTTTCCTCCACTGTCCCTGTCTTTTGGTCTTTTTGTGGAGTATTTTAAAGCAAATTCCAAATATGGCATCATTTCACATCTAAATACTTCAAAAAGTAACTTCAACCAGTGAGAACTAAAAAATAAAATAGGATAAGCAAGACCTTCAATTGCCTGCCCCCCTCCCAAACCACAATACCATTTGTAACACCCAATAAAATTAACACCGATTTCTTCGAATCAGGATCCAAATAAGGTCCATACATGGTTACTCGTGCAAGTATTTTAGGAATGATTTTTTTTAATTTGGAATTTTTCAGTGATTACTGTGTCAGTGCCAGTTGTTGAGTGCTTCTTGTGGGCCCCGATGATGATACCAAACTCTCACTACCTCCCAGCAGGGTGTTCTGCCCATTTTATAGATGTGGAAGGGGATTCAGCAGCTTGCCCCAGGTCATGAAGCCCCAGCTGGCCCCGATGTGTTAGCTTTTGCAGCTTGAGTTTATGTAGAAGAGGATTTTCTGTTTGAGTGCAGACAGTTAAAACATTTTCAGTCTTCTGTTGCTTCCTTCCAAAGGGAAGGCACCCTCGGTAGAAATGTTTGGAAATAATTGCTCTAAATGTTTGGACTTCTGGGGTGATGCATATGGTTTCTGAACATTGTGCTTCTTCAAAATAAGCTTCCATTTATGCCTGTGCTCCATCACAGGCATGTCCAAATGTGTTCTGCTTCTTCTGTGAAGCAGAAGTAGTTTTGAATATGCCACTGCTGTTGGAGATGACTCCTGGGGGAGGTGACAACTGAGCAGAGAGCGGCCCAGTCTTATGCTGAGTCCATGCTAAGTCCTCACATTCCTTCCTCATCATGGCCCTCCAGGTAGGTGGTATGGTTATCTCCATTCCCCGAGGAGGCAGCGAGGGCTCAGAGAGATGTCAGTAGCCCAAGGTTAGAGCTAGTAAGTGGCAAGGGTGAAAGGTAGGCTTTTCACTCCACAGCTCTGGATGCTACCATTGCACTTTCACGGCAACAGTATCTTCATTGCTGTTTCCCCCACTCAGGGTCCTGCTCCAGGACCTTACTATGCCAATGTTTTATCGTGGAAAATTTCAAATATACAGAAAAATTGAGAGAGCAAACCAGTTCCCCGTATACTCCACCTAGATTAAGCACTTAACGTTTTATCCTATTTGCTTTATCTCTGTATTTATGTTTCTATATATACTTTTCTGAACTATTTGAAAGTAAGTTGCTGACAATCATGATCCTAAATACCCTAAATGTTTCAGCTCCTTCTCCAAAAATATTCTGCCACATTTTTGACCACATTGAAGGAAATTGTAACATTCCTTTACTGTCACCTAATATGCAACTCATTCTCCAGTTCCACAATTTCCCGAGTCATCCTCAAAGTTTCTTTTAAATAGTTGAAAACAAAATTTTTTTGACCTAAGATCCAGTCAGAGCATAGCGGTTACACTTGGTTGTCTTATCTCTTCCAATTCTTGTAACCTGGAACATTACATCTTTATTTCTGGGCTTGTCTGTTCCTTTGCCCCTGTATTTCCGACAAGCTGGCAGTTGAGCCTAAAGTTCTGATTAGGTTCAGAGTATACATGTCTGGAAGAATGCTTCATGGGGATGCCGTGCACTCCATATAGCCTGTGTCAGGGGTCCACAGGGGTCTGTGGTCCCAGCACTGGTGACCACAGGTAGAGTGTGCAGGTTAGTGCCATTTTTCTAAAAGCTGAAGAAGAGTTGGTGTGAGCAGAGCATCTTTGAGTCAGTAGCTTTGCATTATCCATGCAGCCTGTTCCTGGTCCTCTCTCTTCTTTCCTGGGCACTGGATAGATGGGGAACATCTCCAGGCTTGGTCCACACGTTTCCACTGTCCCACCACTTACCCCATCTCACCCCATCATAGTTAGGAGGGCATAGCTGAGGAGTACATGTTTTAATCACCTCTTATTTGCCCCCTTGGCGAGGGAGGGATTCCTGCCCTGGAGTTGAGTTATAGCGATCCTGACCGTTCATGACAGCCAACACTGGACAGATGAGGCTGAAAGCAGTTTATTAGTAACAGATTCACAGCCCACTGCATGTCACACAGGGTCACACAGGAGCACAGTAAACAGCCGGGGGCAATGGGAGGCAGGCTTTGTAGTATCAAGGGGGTGGGGTGCCCACTGCTTCCTGTAGGAGGATGTGATTGGCTTGTCAGAATAAGTCCATGGGCTGGCAGCGGACTGAAACCTGCTGCTTGGGGATAAGCAGGGACTGTAACTGGCCCCCTTGATAAGCAGGGTTGTTTGGCTGAGGGAGCTGAGTGGGAAGGAACTTGTGGTT
Organism: Mesoplodon densirostris; assembly: GCF_025265405.1. Lineage (NCBI taxonomy): Eukaryota > Metazoa > Chordata > Mammalia > Artiodactyla > Ziphiidae > Mesoplodon > Mesoplodon densirostris. The sequence continues at coordinate 11,505,008 of NC_082661.1, read as the reverse complement.
AGGACATTCGAAGCCTTGGTGGTTTCAGGTGTCAAGGGAAGACATCATATCAAGCCTTAATTTTCAGCTTTTTGCTGTAGTACAACAACGCACCTACAGTGTACTCTCCCCAGGCAGGCGCCCCCCTCAGCACTTCATCTTAGTCATTCACCTGCTAGTCCTACCAACCCTCTGAGGTAGGTGCTGTTATCAGCACCACTTCACAGATGAGGAAACTTAGGCCCAGGTGGTGAAGTGCCTTGACCGAGGTCCCACAGCTGGAAGGGATGATTGGAAAGCTTATCCAGGCTGCCCTCGGGGGTCTGTGCCCACACAGTTGAACATGACGTGAGATGTAGAGTGAGGGGGGGAGAGTGAATCCAGGCTCTACCTCGGTGGGCAGGTACACTTGCTAAGCCCCAGTCTTCTCATTTATTGTGCCAGAGCAAGAGGGACCATCCCGAGAGGGTGCTGGTGACTCTGGGAGATGTTCCTTATCTGGTCCACGGCTGGTCTCCTGGATGCAATTCTCCTCCATCCAGGTGAAGGGCAGGTTGCTTTGCTTAAGTCTCCTGCTGCGGGGAACCTGCTTTTCTGAATGACAGGGGGGAGGGAGGTGGTGGGAGCGGCTTCTTGGGGGTCTTCATGTCTCTTTCCACCTCCTTCCCGGCGTGTTCTTCTTTCCTTTGCTCTTTCACAACAAACAGAGAACTGCTCTCTGCAAGAATCTGATCTCAGTGGTTCACACTGCATGAGAATTGAGATCGACATGTTTCATTTTCCCAAGAGTGAGGCTGTATTTCTAATTGTGGAAACTTATATCTCTTAATAAAATAATTGCAGATGCCAACATTGGTGGGAGGTGTGTGTGTGTGTGTGTGTGTGTGTGTGTATGTATGTATGTGTGCGCGCATGCGTGCATGTGCAGGTGCGTGCACGTTCCTTGACCTCCTTAGAATTCCAGACTATGCACTGAGGAGGACATGGAACAGTGGACATTCTATAGCCCATAGAGCTGTGCAGACTTAAGTAAGACACCCTATGTCTTGTAGCCTCAGTGCCCTCATCTCTAAAATGGGAATACTGTAAAAGTAATTTCTACCTCATGGGGTTCTTATGAAGATTAAACAAAGTAATGTTGGAAAGCACCAAGTAAAGCACTTGGCACCAGATGGCTCCAAATGGGATAAGTATTTCTTATTAGAATATAACTGTGATAAATTGTTATTATTATAATCGTTACCCTTGTCTTTGGGGGTGGCCAAGCTCTCCGACCCAGGGTAAGTCCTGTCCGGTGGCTGGTCTCCGGTTTACTGGCTCACAGAGATGATCCATCAGTATATTCTTTCAGTGGCCCGTCCCCAGGACTAAGGGAAAATCCCAGTGCCTCCTCCCTGCCCGCGGAGCTGCCTGCCTGTTGTGCTGACAGTTTGTAAGTGTTTTCCCTCTTGCATGAGAGGGGCCCACTAGAGAGGAAAAGTCAATAGTGCAATTAAGAAACATGCTCTGCTTTTTGCTGTCGCCTGGAAAGCTTTATTACGTGTCATGTTTTTTCCTCATTCGGATCTCGCAAGGTTCAGAAGTGACCTTCTGGGCCACTGTTTCCTCATAGAATGGCTAAAGGATGTGGTAGTTGTTGACATTCACCTGTGCTGTCCAGTTTCCTTCCTGCAGCATGCAACCTCACTGCCCTGGGTGGGGCGGAAGCGGAGAGGGGAGAGCTGCTTAGAGCCGTTCATCATGTCGTCAGCATCCTTCTTGTTCACGTTTGCAGGAACAGCGGCCCCCTTTGGCTGAGCCCTTTGGTGCCCCAGGCACTGTGCCAGATCCTAGCATTTATTACTGCTGACGAAAGCAGTATTATTACTGCCCTGGGAGGTACGGCCATCCTGGGATACGAGGAGGAAGATCTTAAATCTCAGAGAGGTTAAGTGACTTTTTTCAAGTCACCCAGCTGGCAAATGCCGAATCAGGGATTTGAACCAAGTGAAAGGTCTGATTAAGTTCATATTCCCACACGATCTTGTGTTTTTTATGGTTGGGGGAAAGGATGTTGAAATCTGAGTCTAGTATGTGACAGAAATGTTAACCTATCTTGAAAAAAGCATATTATCGAGGTACATGAGTTAAAGGTCATTGACAAATCTATGGAATCCATTATCCTTTAGATAATGGGGAGACCCTGGGGCTTTGAGAACTTGACTTTGAGTCAGAAGAGGCACAGGGGGCAGTAGCGTCGTGGTCGCTCATTTCAGGGACTTGCTGTTCCTGACACTGTGATGTCAAGAGTGGCCATTCCTCCGGGTTCCCAGATTTGGGCTGAATCCCTTGCTACATTCAGCAGGTGGACAGTAACAGATTCACACCCTGGAACATCCCTAGGGGCCCAGGGTCCTCACAGGCAGTTCCAGGTTGGAGCCCATCTCATGAGTCTAATTAGTGAGGCCCCCAAAGTAGAGTGGGGTGGCGAGCTTCTGTGTAGTCAGAGTTCTGATACCTGTAACTAAAGACCTTGACATCTCATTCCTCAATCCGGTGGCACTTAGCAACTCTTGACTGTAATCTTCATGAGAGTGGGACTGTATGTGTTTTATACACCAGAGTTCACAGGCACTCAGTAAATGTTTGTTGAATGAATAAGCAATAGGCAAAGATGGAAGTCCACTGTCTGTCCCTACTGCGCCCCTTCCTCTATAAGGAGACATGTATCCTAGGCTGCGTAAGGGCAGGGTGAGCTATGCAAACAGGACTAGCCACCAGGAGAGAGCATGTGTGTGTGCATGTGTATGTGTGTTTGCGAGCGTGTGTGAGCGTGGTGTGTACCTGTCACCACTCTAAATGCTACCCTAGCTGGCCCTGGTCTGGGGGTCCTCCAAGGGGCAAAGTGATGTTTTTATCTGATGCCCGGCTGGGCCTGGAGAGCCTCCCATGGTGCAGTGCGTGACAGTGGAATCGCATCCACTTCTCCTTGGTGAGGTTTAGGGGACCACAGAAGCGCCGTGTGTTTGTGATTTGGGGAGGAGGAGTAACTGGCTGCCTACTTGAGAACACCAGGATGTTTTTACCTGCTTGGCGGTGGCTTTACTTCTCCTTTAGCCTTCTGCCTGCTTTTCACTCTACGTCAACATCAGATCTCCTGCTTCTTTTCTATTTCAGTTAACTTTGGTGGGTTCTCCCTGTATCTTAGAAAATTGCTTGCTTTTGCTTGCCTTCTGCTCACTTAAGTTCTGGAATCTGGTCTAAGGAGGATTAAAGCATCTATGCTATGCAAAAACTATGCATGCATTGAAGAGAGAATTGCTCGGCATCAAGTCAGAAGAATGTCGGAATTTTCAGTGTATGTTTTCCAAATTCTTCTAACTGTATCATCAGAAAACGAAGAAGAAAATGAGTAACACTGTCCCAACTTTGAAATGAAGATAATATTAGATTAAGATAACTGTCCAATTAAAACAGCAAAGAAATTGAAAGGAGCATGTCTTGGATCAAAATCCTGCGGCAAGTTACCTGACTTCAGACAGTTATCATTTTCACGAAAGAAAATTATCTGTTTCCTTTAGTAGTAACTCCATGCTTTTCACCTCAAAACATGTTGACCTATACAGTTTAGACATTTTATTTTAGTTTGGAATTTCAGTTAAGTGCAGTGGTATTGTTGACAATAGTTAAGATTCGGTGAATGCCTTTGATGGGGGAAGAAGTCAGTTATTTTGAGGCTGGACTGGCCCTGGCTGCTGAATCAGAGTTTATCGGTAACAGTGGAGAAAACACTGCTTTCACACCTGTGTGGTCTCATTAACTAGCATCTGTTCTTTGGAACAATTAATAAATGATACTTTCTGACCTGTTAGATTTCCTTCTCACATAGAGCTCTTCCTTTCTGTTTACTTTTGGTCATCAAGTCTGACGAAGTCCTAGGAGTCTCCTCTGCTCTTCAGCCTATCAGGAGTGAAAATGGATAACTGGGCCAGTTAGCCATGTCATTGGAGTACTGATCGTCACACCAAATCTCCTTTTTTCCATGAGTCTCTGCAGTGATGCAGAAGTGCCATTCACAGTGAGGACAGTTTTGATTCTCAGCCTCAGACTATGGGGAACTCTGCATCGGTGGATCTGTCAGACCCTTTCTGGGCACTGAGATGTTTTTCTCTGCACTGAATTTATTGGAAATGAAAGTAAGCAAAGTGGTTTTACACACGTCGCAGTGGTCAAAGACTTGCTACACTTTCTTCAGCCTTTTCTTGAAAACTCAAGGACATGGGTCATTATACTGGCCTGGGGTATGCTGATGCTTGCCGGCATTACTAAGACCAGTGGGGCTATTTTCTTCTCTACTGAATGGCCCCAGATTGCTGTGCTTTTGAGTTGTCACCTTTGTTTTTCATCTTTTTTCTGCCTTTCCTATGGCACAAGTGGTGCTGGAGAGGATTGTAGGGGCTTTGCAAGGTGGATTTAGATTACACGTGGATGTGATCCACCTGACTCGACACCACGGAGGGGGCACCTGAGCCCCGCCTCCTCTCCTTCCATCACGGAAGATCTTGTTGACCCTCACAGAGAAGGCAGGCCTCCACCCAGAGGCAAAAGCATCAAGGTAGAATTTAAGAGCATGCTTTTGTTTTCATTGTATTTACTATGACGTTTACCAGCTGTTTATAGAGGGAATCCTGATTTCATAATTCAGCAGTGACATGAAGTTTCTTCTAGAATAACCTCATTTTAGTTTACAAAATCTGAAGAAAAATCACAGTACAGGTGGAGGGCGGATCAGGCAAAACCGGCCAACGTGGTTCTTAAAAGGCCGAAGTTGGGAAGCACTGGCTTTGCCCGAGAGCTCTGTGTCTCCAACTGTGGCGCTCACACCAATCTTGTTAAAAATGAAGATTCTGAGTCAGTAGATCCTGGCTGGGGCACAAGATTCTGCATTTTTAACAAGCTCCCTCCTAGGTTATGCTGATGCCCTGGCCTCTGGCGACTCCAAGTTTGATCCACAGACCAGCAGCATCAGCATCACCGGGAAGCTTGTTGGGGATGCCAGCCCTCAGCCCCGTCCCTGGACCTGCCGTATCTGCAGTCACCAGACCCCCAAGTGGTCCCCAGCACATTAACATTTGGGAAGCCCTGATCGTACATGCTGCTGCTGGGGGGTCCTCAGTGCGTAGTGAGCCCTGCCGAGTAGGCAGTTAGAGCCCATGCCTGAACTCCTCGTGTGGAAGCGGGGTTTCCATTTTCTTGTTTCCAAATCACTTTACAAAGAGCTCATGGAAGGATGTTTCCAGGCCTGGCACACCCTCTCTTAGGAACACACCTTCCAGAGCTTTCCATTCCACCACATGTCCACCTCTGCTCCTGTTTGCATTTTGAGACCCATGTCCTCTGCGTAGCTGCCTCACTATCTGGATTCTCAGAAGCCGACGCCTGTGGCTGGTTCGTGGCTGGAGGAGGGACATCTATCTTTCTTGGTACTGCCACTCCCAAAGGATATAATTTGCTTGACAGATGTGTTCTGGCTGCAGCCACTCAGGGTGGGGTGAGGAATCGTGCAAAAGGCTGGGTGCACGAGGCTTTAAAAAATGGCCATGAGGATAGTGTCCCTGGGGAGACAAAGGAGGTGAGGAAGGACAGTGCTCAGCGGTGTGCCAGCTCCCTGTCCCTGCGGCCAGCTGTGTGGGGAGGACACAGGAATCAAGGCTCTGGGGTCTCTGAGAGCGGGAGCTGCAGGACCATTACGGTGATGACAGTCTGTGGGTGGCAGATTGTATTTGGAAGGTGGCTGCAGCCATATCTCTCATCTTACCTGCTTTTCTGTAATGCGGACTTTGCTACACCCCTGCCAAGAGGTAGAGTAGGGTCCCCTCTCTTGAATCTGGGCTGACCTTAGGTAACCCAGTGATGCCACAAGATTTTGGAGGCTGGGTCAGAAAAGCCATTCAGCTTCTGCCTGGTCCTCTTGGAACCTGCAATCTGGATGAAGCCAGCAGAATGAAGAATTCTGACTATGCTGAGACTGCGGTGCTGGAGAAGTATGTGAGGTGCTCCAGGCAGCAGCCCCAGCTGAGCTCCTGGCCAACAGCCGGCACCCACGGTGGCCACGTGACAGGCCATCCTGATGTCCAGCCCGGTCAAGCCTTCAGGTGATGCAGCCCCAGCTGACATCTAACTGCTGTGACCACATGAGAGATTCTAAGTGAACTCTGCCTAGCTGGACCCTTCTCAGTTTTCTGATCCACAAAATCATGAGCAAAACAAAATGCTTGGTTTCAGACATTAAGTTTTGGGGTAATTTGCTATGCAGCCAGAGTAACTGGAGTATTCTGGAAGCTTTGGTTTTTACAAGTATATTCTCAAAAACAACTCCAAAACAAAATTCTTTTTCCTTAGTTATATTTAAAATGTTTTAAAAACACCAGGGTGCAGTGAGTAGGTTGTTACAAAATGAACCCCCCCACCCCCCCCAAAAAAGCCTGGAAACTGTCTAGTAAAAACTTGCAGATGGGGCCTCCCTGGTGGCGCAAGTGGTTGAGAGTCCGCCTGCCGATGCAGGGGATACGGGTTCGTGCCCCGGTCTGGGAGGATCCCATATGCCGCGGAGCGGCTGGGCCCGTGAGCCATGGCCGCTGAGCCTGCGCGTCCGGAGCCTGCGCGTCCGGAGCCTGTGCTCCGCAACGGGGGAGGCCACAACAGTGAGAGGCCCGCATACCGCAAAAAACAAAACAAAACAAAACAAAACAAAACAAAAAAAAAAAACTTGCAGATGGAGGCAAGAGTAAAATGATAAGGGTGATAAAATGCTGCTTTCTGTTCATGCTCTGTTAGGTACTTTATATTCTTTCATTTTATTTTTACTCCCACACTTTAAGGTGTGCCCGTTTTATAGATGGGATGACTGAGGCTCAGAGATGTTCAGGAACTCACTAAGAGCCACACAGCCGGAGCTGGAGTTTGAATGTGGATGGACCTGACTCCATAGCCTGTCCTGCAGCAGATGGAAGAATTGTTAACATGGAGAGCCACATCTCTAAGTCTCCTCTCCTTAAGGAGAAGGGCTCAGGACCCTTAGGGATCATTCCATTCAGTGCTGGGCCCCTCAGGGTCACCTGGGGAGTGTTTTAAAATCCACATACCAGGCCCAGTCCATACCAAGACTGTAGGTCTGGGGTAGGGTGTCTCCAGTGGTTCTGACCCATCTCCATTTGTCACCTCTGGCTTAGCCCAACCTCCCATGTTGCAGGTGAGGACACTGAGGCCCAGTGAGGAGAAGTGGCTTGTTCTGAAGCCCAGAACAGCTTAATGGCAGAGCTGGGGCAGAGAGCAGGTTTCCCAGCGCCCAGACGGCCTGCTCCCCCGTGTCTCACTTTGGAGGAGGCTTGGAGGGCCGTTAGCAGAAGTTACCTTACACATCAGTGACGGGATCTCAGGGCACTTGCAGTAAGATCCTGCAGTAGAAATGTTCTGGACACAGTGTTGAACGAAACAGTCAGGGGCCGGCACCGCTTTCTTCTTGAAATTACATAAATACACGGACGGAGGGACAGAGTTTTAGGACTTAAAACCTCCACTGGGGGGGAGAGGGAGGGGAGGAGAGGAAGAGAGAGAGAGAAAGAGGGAGGGATATGTATAGAGAGACACAAAAGACAGGTTGAATTTTAGGTCTCTTGTAGGTGCATGGTAGGATTCAGTGTGAGGCTGATCAGACTGAGGGTGTTTTCTGCAGCAGCTGTTCAGAGTCCTGAACAGACATCAGATTCTGCAGTCACTGAGAGTCCCATCCTGCTGGGCTCTGAGGACACAGCCCTGGAGTGACCCCCAGCCTCTACAGCCTCCCAGTGCAGCTGGACATCCAAACAAATCATGATCATACAAAGGCCCAAGTCTAGGGTAGAAACCAAGGCTGTGAGACCCCTGATTCTGTCCCAGGGCTGGGATGGCTTTAAGATGACCCACCAACTAGGTTTTACCTAAGACTGGGGCTTTTCCAGGGACACAAGGCTTTCAGTGCTAAAGCCAGGAGAGTCCTGGGCAAACCCAGACTGTTGGTCACCTGGGTGTGGTTCCCTAGACGAGAGGACAGCTGACCTCCAAGTCCTCCTCATCCTGGTAATGGTACCCCTTTTCCTGGAAGCCCAAGCCAGAGCCCTTGGAATCTGCTTTGACCACCCCACCTCCCATGTGCACGTTCTTCCATTCTGTCCTGCCCGTTCCTTCGCTCTGCAGCCGTCTCTTGTGGGACAGCTGCCATAACCTCCTGACTCTCTCTGCCTTCCCTTCTCTGTTCTGCTCCAGTTCCCCATCTTCGCTGCTATCTGGAATGGGAAATTTCACTCTACACTTCTCGGCCGAATTCATCATTGGTTCAAAAGCCAAATTCCTTAGCCTGGCGCTCAAGCCCTGAGTCACCTGGCCCCTGTCCTCTCTCCGGCCACATCTCAAGCCATTCTGAACTGAATTCACCAGGTGAAGAGCTGAGCTGGAGAGCTGGGAGGCGGCCTGATGGCCAAGAGCTGACAAAGCAAACCTGCAGTCTCTGTCTGTTCTTCCCCCCAGGTTTTCTCTTGGTGGTAGTTCTTTTCATCCACCTGGGTGTTTTGGGCTCCCAGGATGTTTGAGGGGTCGGGAGGTGACGAGATGAGGAGGAGGATGTTTAGAGCCGTCTGGTTTCCTGGTAGCAGCCCCAGAATGCACCGCATCCCCCTCTCCCTTCCTTCTTTCCTCTCCTCTGTGTTTCTCTCCTGTCTCTACCTTCTGTCTTCTCTTGAAGCTCAGTCTGCCTCCTGGCGGTGGTGATGGTGGCGGGGTGCCCTCTGGGGTAACGTGGAGGGAGGAACACCACCGGTTCTTTCTCTAGTCCTGCCTGCTGCTCCCTCACCTTTGTTCCAACTCAAGTCCATTTCGTTCCCAGAAACTGTGCTGCTGGCCTTGCCTTGCCCCAGTCTGAGCCACCATTCTGGACTTCAACTCCCAGTTCACTTTGGATCCCCAAGTTTCTAGAGTCTTTGTATGTCAGCCTCACAGCCGTTCTCTCATGCCGACAATTAGTCCTAGCTGGCAGGTGGCGACAGAAGATTCTACAGTCTTGGTAACTACCTCCATCTTTCCCCAGTTGGAACTGGCCGAGAACCATCAGCCGGGCAGCCTGTCCTCCCCCCGGCTCCCCCAGAGGCCAGATCATCCACCTGAGCGTGTGCAGCAGCCACCTTCTCCAGTGCTCAGCCCTCACGCCTCTTTCTTTGTTTCGTTTCAGTTTTACGGAGTTTTTGGATCCATTCCAGAGAGTCATCCAGCCGGAGGAGATCTGGCTCTATAAAAATCCTTTGGTGCAGTCAGACAACATACCTACCCGCCTCATGTTTGTAAGTACCATGATTTCATGGCTGATTTGACCACTCTCCCAAGTATGAACCAAATGGGTTTTCATTTCTGCATTTCCAACCCCTGCTGATGATGGCAAGCAGCCTGAAAAACAAAAGAGGCGAGCTGCCCATCAAATTAAAATTCAGTTCCAGATCAGGATGGTCGCCGCTTGGTCATGTGAGAAGCAATTGCCCGACGCTTTGGAAAAGAAGGGCCCTGCTTACCTGAGCTAAACCCGAGTTGTTTCCAACTACTTAGAGTAAAATAAGATGAGAAACTAGTGAACAGAGTTTCCTGCTCCATCTGTTTTTTAAAAAACCTCAATTTAGCTGTACTCAGGTAACCGCTTTTCTGGGTTTTGCTGGTCAGTTGACCAGTGATGAGACCACTATGTGTAATTCACCCCTGACAGCATCTCTGGTCCTAGGATAAATGGGCAAAAGCATCCACATAGCTGGTGGATATATGGGGACATTTTTACCGCTTGGCCCTGCCCCCTGTCGATTACAGCCTCTTACACTTCCTCTACTATGTGCCGGGCCCTTGGCCGAGAGCTTCGGAAAGGATTATCTAATTTAGTACCACCCAGTATCCCCGTGAAGAAGATGTCATTGTTGCCCGAATTTTGCAGGTGCAGACCTGCATCCCAGAGAGATGAGGGAACTTGCCCAAAGCCACACAAGCTAGAGAGCAGCAGAGCCACGACTCACATCCGAGCAGCCAGCTCTGAGCCCTGCTCGCAGCCAGGAGGCTGCCCTGCAATCAGGAGCCGAGTGTTCAGGACTCCTTGCTGGAGCTCACTGGCTTCTGGAGAATTACCTTCAGGCCTTTCTGTAGCAGAGGAAATATTGAAGCTCCCTCTTGTTACAGAACAATAATGCAGCTTCTGGATGGGCAACCTTGTAGCTTGAAGCTTATTCCTATTGAGCAGCCATTGTGTGTCTTGCCTCTGGGAACTTAAATGACTGTTCCAGAGCTTTTATAGAGAACATGAGGAATATTTTTGCATTTTGAAAGAAATCCCTCTGATTTTGTGGAGGAAATCTTGTTCATCGGTGATGATTGGAAAGATCTTTGTGTCTGCAGACATCCCAAAGTGCCCAGAACACTGCATGAGTATCACAGTATTATTTTAATTGCTTTTTCATAATTACTTTTCTGCTGGAAAATAAACTGGATTTTTGTAAAGATCGGGGAAATTGAAAAATGTAGGGTGCTTGTGAGTAGGGTATTACCTTACACTTGAGTATTAAAATCAGATTTTTTTCCACTTCTGCTCTAACTCAAATCTTCCATAAATCCTAGAAAGAAAGTAACTAGTGTGTGTCTAACTAGTTTACTCCAGGGTTTTAATAGGAGAAGCTTCTGTTGATCACTTGTTTACGTTTTCAAAGATTTCACATTTCGTGTACTGTAAAACCCAATTTGGAGTGAATGTTCATTTGGGATATTGTGAGAAATTTGTGGCTGTGTCCTAGATTTGTGAACAATGGATTGTTTTGAAGTCTAGATAAAAACGCCACAAATATTCTGGCTGCAGACACAAGTAGGATGGAGCACATTTGCATGCTGGCAGTGAAGGGAAGGAGGCAGTAAAGGAGTTCTTCAGTGCTGTGGTTCTCGGAGAAGAGAGGGGTATTCAGCCACAGACACTGATTCATACCCTCTCGTCTCCTAATGAAATAAGTTCAACCTTTTGTTTTGTTAATAGTAGTTGATGAATTTCATTCATTTGGTCACAAGACTTAGTACGATTCCATAATAACACAAGGAAAGCAGTACATACATTGAGAATATGTGTAACGCAAGATGAAAAACGCTTTGTCACCACATAAATTAGGTTTGTTCTCCTGGGTTTTATTAACAGTTTAATACAAGACATCACTTGTCTGCTTTTGATCCTTTTAACCCTTCTGATGTTTATAGAAGAATTTGTAATAGAACATATTTTCACTGTTTTCAAAAAATAGCTTGGTTTCCTTAGAAAGCTCAAATTTCATTATTTAATGCATAAACAGAATCCTGGGATCTCCTCTGCTTCTGTTTAGGATGTTTTAATATAAAGGCAAACTTGCTAACTGTCTAATAACCAAAGTGTTTTTTAAAGGCAGCTGCTATAACCCAGATGTTTCTTTATTTGGGAAATCAGTGTCTCTGGAGTTGTGCCTATTTGCGCGCGTGCGCGTGCGTGCGTGTGTGTGTGTTTTAAAGGAGCTACTTGTTCAAATGTCACAAAAATAATATCAGAATGTTAGGGAATTAAGTGAGGAGTAATGACATCACCAAGAAGCCCCTGGCTGGCATTTCCTCTGTCCTTGGCACCATCAGCTGAGGTGACTATATCCGTCAACATGAAACTTGGGTGTGGTTGGACCGTTTGATTCCAGGAGCTTGTTTCCCTTGTTGACTCTGAGCTCCTGTGGACCAGAGAGGCAGGCTGAGAACTCTTTTCTCACACACTGAGTCTTGACTTAACATTTCCTGGCTGTTCCCAACCACCAGCTGCTCCCTTATTCAGAAGAGGTCATGCTTCCTTTCTGAACACGTGGAGGTTATCAGATCATCTTTGAAAGCCTACTTTTTGGTGTAGGAAGACTCCCTTGGTGTTGGATGTTGCTGTTCAGTACTGTCTTTGTTGTCTGTAGTAGTCGTGTCTTTGTGTGTCCGGAGAACGCTTCCAGGAGCTGGATGTGGGTGAGAAAAGCCATAGGAACTGCAGGTGATGGGAAGTCAAATCAGATTTGACCCCTGCAGGCTCCTGGGGGACACGGTACTCTAAAGCAAAGTGGAATCTGGAAAGAGCCAGAGGAGAGGCTCAGGTAAACTTTTAGGGATGCTCATCATCATCCTCATCATTATCCTCCTCATCATCGTCATCATCATCACGTAGTCACAACAACAGGCAACATCTTTTGCATGCGGGCACTGCGCTCATCATTTTACAAACAGCATCTTAGTGAGTTCTCTCAGAATCCTTTGAGGTTGGCACTTTTGTTATCCCATCATTTCAGTGGAGAAAATGAAACTGTCCTGAGGTTAAACAGCTTATCCAAGGTTTACAGCCATCAGTGGCTGGACCAGGATCTGGATGCCGGCAGTCAGAGCGCAGACGGCCTTGGAGCCACTCGCCTGTGCTGCCTGCTTGGGGGCTCAGGTGAGTTGGACAGGTGGTGAGTGCAGTGTGTCACTCAGAGAAGAGCAGGTGTAAAGGCACAGACACAGCGGAGCCAGGGCCGCATGGGCCCCACGAATAGGCATTTGCTTGGAGTGCTGTGTGCTGCACGGGGCCGAGGGTGGCAGGGATACAGGCAGACTGTGGACAGCTTCAGGTAAGTTAATTAGTAGCTCATTCAGCAGAAAGTTACGAAGCACCTTCCTTGAGCCAAGCCCAGCGGCGGGTAGTGGAGGCGCGAAGCTGAATAAGGTGTGGTTTCTAGTCTAGTGGGGACACAGACATGAACATGAGTCAGATGGTTCAGCATCACGGGAAAGCCCTTGAAGGACAGGCAGGACTCAGGTAGGGAACCGAAGGAATGGTGAGTGTTTCCCAATTTCTTTCCTTGGCTTAAAAAAAATGTACCCACGACCTGTCCTTTGCCCCTCGTTTTGCTCTGGCCATGATACTGATATGTCCAGAAGATGTACTTCTGTAGAATATTATTGAGATTGTCTTGATTTGATAATAGGGGTTTCTATTCTGGAATAGGATGCTTCTAAGGAAAATGGAAATAAAGTCAATTTGGGGGGAGAAGGGAAGGAAAGGAGACAAAGCTGGCTTGTGATAGTTTAATTTTTAGACACCTTTGAAAAGTCTTCACTCTCAGCTTTGTGACGGGCTATAATTGTTTGCCCACAGCAGGGCCTTTCCCACGTGTCTGCTCGTCCTGAGTTGTTAGAAGCACCACGCAGCACACCTTTCTGTCAGATGCTGGGAATTAGGGCACTTTGGGCCCACAGTTTTGTCTGATCTGCATGAACCCCAGGGACAGGCTCTTCTCTGGCTAGCACCCTAACATCAGGTGCCCTGGCTTCAGTGGTAAAAAGTGCTTGGCATATTCATGCCCTTCCCTGCACACACACTGCTCCATGCTTGGCAGATTCCCAGACACATGCTGGCCACACAGTGCCTTGTATCTGTGCCCAGGTTTACCCACTGTCTACGTGTAACAATGGCCGGGACGGACGGCACTTCCCGCGTTGGTTTCATTGGTGGATGCACAAGGCAGGGCCCTTGCTGGAGACACTGGTCCTGTAGGGCACAGGCAAGGCGCCTGGGCTAATAGGGCTCTGCCCTGCGCCTGACCTCCCTGCACAGATGGGCTGGAGCTTAAAGCGCTCTATTCCCATATGTCTGGTCACAGGATCCTGGCATTGGTCATCTGTTTACAGGTTTCCCTGGGAACAACAATCAGAATTTCCTGGATACTAACTCTCTGCTGGGCCTCATGGGTGAGCAGTTGGCAGGGGCTCTAGAGTGGATGGCCTCGGTCCACTCCCAGCTTTGCTAATTACTAGCTTCGTGAATTGGGAAAATCACCTCCGCTCTCAGCGCCTCAGTTTCCTTATCTGTAAAAGGGGGCTTTAACAACACTTTCCTTCCTCCCCACGGTGTTGAGAGCTTCAAATAGAGTGATAGACTTACAACACTTCACTTAGGGTGTGATCTATAAGAAGCATTCAACAACTACTCAGTGAATTTAAATCCTTGCAACCATGCTTTGCTATGTATATCATCACTATACCCATTTGACAGATGAGGACACTGAGACTGAGACTCAAAGGTGAATAGGTTAAGTGACATACTCAAGGTCGCAGAGCTGAAAATATCAGAGCTGGGGCATGAGCCTGGTTCTACTAGATCTGAGTCTGTTCCCCACATTCAGTTTGCTCCACAGAGCTCTGGCTTCCTTGCCGGTGGAAGCGCATCATGCAAACCCAGCCATATCCCAGGCTCTGCTTAATGACTTTTATATGTTCTCTTGCTATGTGGCTGCTCTGTAGCACATTTAATTAGCAGTTGACAAGATGTTCTCTGATACAAGACGATCTCACGCTCAGTTTCCCCATCTGTAACATGAGGCTGTTGGGCTAAGCTGATCACTCTGATTCAGGACTCCAACCCAGGTAGCACGGCAGCCCAGATTGAAGCGTCAGGGTCCCAGTAGCTGCGTGCATTTGTGTGTTCCCTTATCTCCCTGAGTTCCAGTTTTGTTTTCTGTACAAGGAGGATGTTTCCCCCAACGGAGTAGCTAGAGGATTAGACAATGTGAGGAAAGGCCCGAATATGTAGTAGGTGCTTAATCCATGACAGCTGCCACGAACACTTCTGTGACTCATCCATGTTCCTGGAAACACGCCCCATTCTTTCCTTCCTCAACGCCAGAGTAAAGGTGTTTACCATGTTTTATTAATGCTTCTTGCTTTTGAGGTGAGAACTGCTACAGCACGGGTTAGAAGCACAGAGCTTGATTTAAACAGACGGAGTGCAAATTCCCACTTGACCACTTATTAGCTGTGTGACTTTTAGCAGGTTATTTAACCTCTCTGTGCCTTAGTTTTCCATCCATTAAGTAAGGAGCCTGCTTCATAGGGTCGCTGTGAGGATTGAATGAGTTAATTTACACGAAGTGCCTGTAACAGACCATGTCATTAGAGAGTTTTCAGAAGAGCAGCCCTTTTCTCATAACTAGTGGGGAAAACTCAAGCACAGAGAAGGCTCAGTATGTTCCCTGCATCCTGAAGCAGTGAGTGGCTGGAGTTCATTGTCCTGGTCTCTCTCAGGTCCCATTTAATAAGCACAGATGATTCACTGTCTTCCCACTGGGCCATTCCCAGGATTTTCCAACTTTTTTTAAGCCATGGAAACGTTAATCTAAGGGAAGCAATCCCAGGGGAAATTTTGCCTGTCCCTTTCTGTCCTCCATCTCCACACCTGTTGGGAGGTAGAAGTAACCACTCCCACCCCTGTGTCTCTGTGTCCGTCTTCATCTCCTCCATGGGCTTGGGCAGCAGAACGGTGCCTTCTAAAGGCGTTTGTCAGAACGTGGAAGGGGTGGGCATCGGTTTAACTCAGTCCGGTTTGCTGAGTGAAAGTGGGGTGCTTCTTTTTTCTTCATTCTTTCACTCGGTTCAGAGGTGCTTTTGCCCCGGAGGAAGTTGTTTTCCTAACGTGTTGGCTTCTGGGGCTCATCTCTTAATTCCAACTTCTGGTTGAAAGAGAGTTACAAAAAGTTGGGGGCAGCAGGTGGTAAATGTAAGTAAGTCTCTGTCCTGATCTGAGGACTGCGCTGGCCCAAGGATACGGCAGATACGTTTCCAGGAAGAAGGAGTGAGACCAGAACCCAGATGTTGGTAGTATGAGAGGAGCAGAGAAAGACCCCTGACAGTCACATGCAGACATTTCTGTTGCGGCCACCTGGGCGGGGGCTGGGACCCTAGCCTGATGGCTGCTATTCCTCACCTGCGAAGCTCGTGAGATGGGAAGCCCTGGGCCCTCCTGGTGCTTAGCCTTGGCCCAGGAAGCAGTTTGTCCTTGGTTGTAGAAGACAGACCAACGTGCATCTACGCAGGAGAGTTAAAGTGCTGTCTGGTTGGGGATGTAATTAAGAGCCGGAGAGCTGAGGCAGCGAGCAGTGCTAAGAGGGACCCCCTTGGCCTTGAAGCTGTGAGCTTGGAGCCACCGGGCAGCTCTGATGCCTTCCCCAGCTCCGACTCCCGGGCTTGGAGCTGCGGTCTCCCACACGGTGCCCCATCTCCTGTTTGGTCACCACAGTCCTGCTCGGGATCATCTCCTGGAGGCAGCCTCTGGAGCCTTGGAGGGAAAGTCTTCCCGATTCATATTTTCTCTGCGGTTCCATTTCTGTCTAATAACCTCAGACTGTGCCAGCTGGGATTGTCCTACAGTATTTTCTTCAGTTCTCCATTCTCATATTTATGGTTTGACTGTCGGGGGGGTCATTGCAGCACTGTTCACTGTTCAGTGAGCTGCTTTCTCCTGTTTGGGGGTGGTAGCTGGTCTCTGGTGCCCAAAGTGAGAGGAAACCGAAAGCTCAGGACATCTTTGACCTCGACCGTAACTTTGGACTTAACCTAAGGAGGGGCTTCAGCCATTGCTCTCTAAACACTGAATGTGTGAGTCAAAACTGATGCGGTGTTTCTCAGTCCCCAGCATCGTTTGAGATGCTTGTTACACAGTGTAGATTCCCAGACCTGTATGAGTGTTTGAGGGACGCAGCCTTGTGACAAGCCCAGCAGGTATGCAGGTGTGAGAGCCACCCAGGCACGCGTGGAAACTCACAGACTTGCTGGAACTCTTAACTCACAAGCAAGTGTTGCCTTTTTGAGTCGCCCCTGGGGAAATCCTCTGCTTCGGTTCTGAATCTTCTCTTGTACAGCTGCCCTTAGACCGTGTCACAGTCTTCTGAATACCCTCCGTGGTGATAGGACTTACTGATGTGGCGTTTTAATAGCCAAGTCATTCAGGGCCACTGCCGATAAGGAGGCTCATCAAGCTGGTTACTAACCATTTGTGGTCAGAGAGAGACCAGTCAGTAAGGAGAAGCGTTTTCCTGTCTCAGGAACTGTCTCTGAAGACAGCTTCCAAAGAGGAGTCCCCAAGACGCTCTGAGCTCTGGCAGTCTGGCTGTAGCAAGTGTGCAGGGCATCCGAAATTATTTTGAAAGACTGTGTGCATTTGGATGAATCCTGTTTTTTAAAAAAGGAGAGTATCTTCTAGCCATGCCTTAGTCCTGTTAGAAAGCCCCTCTCCAAAAAGTGACACCGATTAGAGCCCAGGTGGAGATTTCCCAAAGTGGGAACGCTGTTGGCTAATAGTGACACACCTCACCGCTCCCACCACCATCTGTGACCCGATTGTAGATTTGCGAGATATTGAACCCCTTTTGATTGTTATCCTGAGACGTTATAATCATAAGGAAATAACATAAATACCTTTTTCTTGATTGTTGGAATGTTGAAAACAATGTACTAATTATACAATGCTGAGTAAAGATTAGACTTGAGAGGCAGAAAACCTGACCTCCAAAGCTTGGCCTTGCTACTCACCAACTGTGTGTCCTTGGGCACATCATGTAGTCCCCAAGCCTGGCAAAGAATTGTCACGAAGCCAGCGTGAGGATTTAAGAGACTCCAGTACCTGACGGTACCCAAACATAGTTCCTGCCTCGTAGAAGGTTCAGTAGTGTGTCGCTTGCGTCTGAATCCCACCAGCTTGGTTCATTAAGCACTTACTGCACTCCCAAGTGCTTTGGTCCAGGGGAAGAAAGGGGATGGAGGAAGGGAAGAGGAGAGACTTCACGGAAAAGGACTAACCTCTGCTTTGCAAAGAAATGAATATTCGACAAAAGAACACCAAAGGGGAACGAATCAATCGACTCTAAGCAAGTCCCATGTGCTCCCATGTTGCCAGAGTGCTGAGGTTGGGAGGCCAAGGGTTCTTCCGCGCCTCTGCAGGGGAGGACGGGAGGAGGGTTACTGGCAAAGATGGGTCGTTATAATTATGGACTGTTCTTTTCTGTTTAAAAAGCCACCACTTGAAACGTGCCTCCCAGCAATTACAAATCAGTTATAACCCATAATCAGACCTCTGATTTTTCAAGTCTGTGAGTCTCTAAGTATAGATATAAATCCTTCTTTGTTTGAGGTCAGGAGTTCAGTAAGATCATTCAACTAGTGAGTCTAAACGAAGCTAACTGGAACTGGTTATCAGTCAGCCCTCTGATAGCAAACTGCTGTCCTCATAGGGGATTCTTTGTTGTTTCTTCCAGGCAATTTCTTTCCTCACACCTCTGGCTGTTATTTGTGTGGTGAAAATTATCCGGCGAACAGACAAGACTGAAATTAAGGAAGCCATCCTAGGTAGAGTATTCACAGTTCCTGCTTTAAGGGATGGGGCTGAACTTAATTATTGAGGTCGCTAGATTTTGAAAGTCTCAGTTGCACCCAGCTGATTTTTCTCTTCGTCAAATTAAGTTTGGAAACACAAGACAAGGTAAACTTTTACCCCTAAGAAGAACCAGTGCACGGGTGGTAAGTGCCTTATCTTCAGGGCCAGCCCATTGCCGATGCCCCTTGTGCTGAAAGTGAGTGTCAGACTCCCCATCAGAGCTCTGTGCTTCCCCGGCACACCAGAAGGGCAGCTCTTGGCTGTAAGGGAAAGTGAATCTGAAACTTTGTCACCACTGACTGTCCAACCCCACATTTGTGGCTAATATAGCCCATAGTTAAGGGCAATTCAAAAATCAACCACAGACTCCTTGACCAAACACCATTGGCTAGAGGCAAAAATGTGCAAAAGCAGATGTAAAATATAATATAAATTGGAAACAAACTCCATAACTCATCTTCAGTTTGGGGACATTTTGGCAGTTAATCAACTGTTATTATGTAAAGAATGCTCCAATCTTTGCCATTGATTATAACACCATTGTTATCAGTTCTCCCCAAGCTGAGCCATATCTGCATGTGACATGAGTCTGACATTTTTAGGGTTAAACCCATGTTTTTTCTGATCTGCATATTAATCAAAAGACTGAGTAAATGACAGCACTAAGAGAAAGCAAAACTATTTGGCTTGTTTAGCAACCAAAATAAACTACCTGGAGGCCAGGTTTTTAGCTTTTTGATGGTTAGGAAAACTGAATTAGGTTTATTTTTTGACATGACACGTTAAATTTACCCAATCCGTCACACACGTTGTGTTTGTCAGTGTGTTGTATAGGCTCACCATTCAGTTAGGTAGTAAATCTGGAACTATGAGATTCTTAAGTTAAGGTTATGTTTGTTAATTACTGAGCTTTAAGGAAATGAAAATGTAACGAAACATGGTCTCCCTTGTTCTTTGTAAGGGAAGGAGGGTGAGGGTGAGATCTAGGGAATGCAGAGCAGTAAAGGGACAGGGAACATTCTTACATCATCAGGCTTTGGTTAGGCTCTGGCTCGTTGAGAAGAACAGAATTCCTCTGAAATTACATCAAATAAATTAGAGGTTCGGTTACAGGGCTATAACAAGCGATCTCACAGACATCCAAGAATAGGGAAAAGAAGGACGGAGGAGCCTCGTGGGGACGGAGCAGGTATCCAGGCCACAAGGGGTAGAGGCGCCCCTGCCACCTCACGGCCCCTCCTCTCTGCGATGTGCCCTTCCTCTCCTCTCCCTCCCTGCCCCAGTCTCCTGTCTGGATGGCGTTTCTGCTGCCTGCACCTCTGGTCTGTGTGAGGTTTGGGCTTGCAATGATGGGTGCCCCTAACCCACACCTGTGTGACCATTCATCTCCAGTGCCACCTCGAGGTTTCACTGCATCTCGTGGTCTAGACTTCCCAGGTGGAGACTCTGGCTCGACTCGTTTCTCAAGCCTGGACACAAAAGTCCCGAGTCTCTGGCCAGCCTGTGGATGCCTTCCCTGAAGTCAGGTGTGTACCCCCGGCTGCTTAACTGCGGTTTGAAGCTTTGGTCGTCACATGGTCTCTGTCTCCTCAGCTGAGGTGCTGGAAAGGTCAGGTTTTCCAGGAAGGGCGTAGGTGCCCTCCCACATGTGGCTCGAGCATCTGGACAGATAGCACTGCGGTCCCCCACATGTCCCTTTAGGAGGCCTCTCAGTTGACCTGGAAATCCCTCTGCTTCACTTGTTATTCTAGTCGCTCCCTTGACACGGAGTCCCGAGATATGTGACTGTGGGTAGGAACTGTCTTTCATGGTTATGGTTATAATTTACTGCCCGCTTTTGGAGCTGGGCTGTTGTTATGGCAGTGAGTAGCCTACAGTTATTTTCCCTAGACCTTTCATTCTCAGCTAAATCTCCCTTAGGATGACATCTCAAAATTGCACCCCATACCCGGCCTCCTATATGTTAGCAGAGAAGGCGGAGTCATTGGATGTTCTGTTTGCCTAGATAAATGAGCGCCTGCCTTGTAAAAATGATGAAGAACCTCCCATTGTACACAGTTTGTTTTAAATTGCTGCTTTTAGGAAGCCTTGGAAGTAGGGGGTGGGGAGAGTGATCTTTAAAAACCAAGGACAGAAAACTAGGTGTAGCTTTTCCACCGTTACCTGGGATGCAGGACTTTCGCAGTGAGGGTGGTTTAGTGCTGAGGTCCCTTCTTTACCCAGGCATCTTCAGCAGACCCGAACCCCCAGAGCTCCCCTGATCTGCCTGTCCACAGCAGCCCCCTTTGTGCATCTGCTCTTGGACAAGTGAGGCCTGCCCCACCCAGCATCGGGCTCTAAGGGATTTGGCTGCAGAACAGCCAGGTCTGTAAAACGGAGAACCCTGGTTTTTCTTTTTTGTTTTTTGGGTTTTTTTTTTTTTTTTTGCGGTACGCAGGCCTCTCACTGCCGTGGCCTCTCCCATTGCAGAGGACAGGCTCCGGACGCACAGGCCCATCGGCCATGGCTCACGGGCCCAGCCACTCCACGGCATGTGGGATCTTCCCAGACCGGGGCACGAACCCGTGTCCCGTGCATCGGCAGGCAGACTCTCAACCACTGCACCACCAGGGAAGCCCAAGAACCCTGTTTTGGAAGGACCGTGGTGCTGAATTCCCAGCAACAAAAGTAACAGCAACAAAAGCCCCTCTTAATCCTCTGGGGTGCTTATAAGCAGGAGTGCCCTCCATATAAGCCCCTTGCAGGCCAACTCACATGACACACTGCTTTGAATTTCTTTATCAGACACAGTCTGGCTTGTCTTTCTGACTCTTCTCTCAAGCCCGCAGTGCTGTGGGATGCTGTAAACACAGCCCTTAGGAACCAGACCCCCTGGGTTATTGTTAATCAACAAGCCACCCCCTGCCCCCATGACTGGCGCCATTCATTTCCTGCTTGGCCAGCCTGTCACGCATCTAATCTCAGCCCAGCCTTCCCTCTGGTATCAGTGAGAGATCCCCTACCTTGGTCCCCCTGGGGGTTGTGCTATTCAGATGAACATAATAATCAGTTCATTTTACTTCCGGAGGGCTGCAATGACTTCCACCCTAAATATTGTCGCTCCAGATCCCCACTCTCTTCTGTCTCCTTCAGGCTTTTGGATCAGAGAGTGAAGCTGCCAGCTGTTGGTGCTTATATCACATCCACACATTTTCTAGCTCAGCTACTTGAAGCTTTTCAGAGACCTGCTCTGTGCTCCAGTAAACCCAGCCGGTGCAGAGGTTGAGGACGTGTATGGTGTTTCTGGATTGATGTAGCAGTCTCTGAAGTTCCCCAAGGGCACTGGGAGATCAGCTAGTGATGCTTCATCCCAGAGACCTTCTCTGTGCAGAGGCCGTGCTAGGACCAGGATACGAGAGAGTCTGGCCCCTCTGGGAAAACACAACAGTGAGCCCGCTGGACTAGCCCTGACAAGAAAAGACCTCTGTCATCTCAGGGCTATTTCACAGCCTGTTAATTGTCGTGGCTCTGGGAGAATTTTGCAGTGAAGATGGCCCAGGGAATTTTCCCTCCTCTCTGCAAAGGAGACCTCTCAGCAGTGCTCTGAGCTTGTGAGAAAGAAGGGAAGCCCGCGTTTTAGGAAGGAGGGATCTGTGCGTGCAGAATGTACTCATATCTCTCCAAGTCCCCCCACTCTTGCTTCCAGTTTATATGCCCCAGTTGCCTGCTCGGTATTTTCAAGGTGGTGCCGCGCTGCTGACTCATGCTCTGCTCTCCACCCCGGTGGCCCATCCCTCCTTTGCTGCCACAGTCAGGTATGGTAGTGCTGCCCATCCCGCACTTAGGGGATTAGTTTCCCTTTGACAAAGGTGTTCATTTGAACTGGTCCCTCCCGTTCTCTTTGCCTCCCATGACTTGTTAAAAGCAGGTGGGTTCTGTCTCCACCTCAGCGGCCTGTGCCCTTGGTGACTGTTGACTGTTCACGGTACTTTCTGTTTGTAGAATAACACATTTGTCTCCCTTGATGACCATGAATTGCTCCAGGCAGCTCCTTTCCGATAATGGTCCTCCACTGCTATTTTCTTACGTAAATCTCAGCTAGTATCGAACAGTTAATACTTGCCAAAGGGAAATCGTAACTCATATGCTTTATTACTCAACAAAGCAATGGAACGGGGCATCAATAGGTTTTTATTGCTTATGCAAAGCATTTGGCCTTCCATCGCATTGACTTGCCTTTTGTGCAGTCTTGATAAACACAGGAGAGAGGTGCAGGGTCCTTGCAGGGAAAGCTCCATGACTCATTTCATCTGCACCCTTTGGACGATCTGTGCTTCATCCAGCAAAGTCCTTCCAAGCTGCTGGGAGAAAGTCCCCGTGCTGTCTATTTTTAAAGGATGTAATCCAGAAGTGCCTACTGTTTCAGGTGGCAGGAAGCACCACCTGGGCAAATCTTTTCAAAAGCGAACGAGGTTTTGGGGACACTTCACCTTCTCAGAAACGGTGATTTGTTTGATAACAAGTGGACAGCCGTCAGCAGGAGACGGGTCAACAAGGAGGTGACGGCTGAGTGGGCACGTCCTACTTGCAGTAGGATTCCAGCAGCTGCTCTGATTAGAATTGTGTCTGCGAAGATTGCCAGAAGGAAATAAAAAAGTTATGTTTCTTGCTACCAGTAAAAGGGATTCTATGTGCTGTCCTATTAAATCTGTTCCTGTCAGGCCAGAACATGATAGATGGGCTTCTCGGTGATATTGAAAATTTCATTCAAGGAGGGGAGATCAATTTCATGTCACAGGGGCTTGGAATTTTTTGAGTCACTCTCCAGAGTCCTGTTCTAATTACATTTTCCTTTAGCTGCTCAAACTTGCCTCCCTTTTTTAGAGTATTCGCTTATATTTCTATGGTCATAAATTAAATAGTAGTATGATGGAACAGAGGTGATGGTGATGATGATGATAACGATGATGATGATGGTTTTGATTTGCGAGCCTGCTGGTTATTTTTCTGTCTGTTGGTTTTGTTTTGTAGCCGTGTCCTTGGCTCTTGCTTTGAATGGAGTCTGCACAAACACTATTAAATTAATAGTGGGAAGGTAAGTTCCAAAAAAGAAACAAATAGTGACTTTGATTCTCAAGGTTGTCTACGTAGGAGCCTTGGCCACAGAACACTGGATGGGACACATTTGAGCTCTTCTGGTTTTCCCTTAAGTTATTGTCCTTCTGAGATTTCTGTCCTCAACACAGATCTTTCCTCTCCTTTGAATTACGAACTCAGTATTTCAGAGAGCAGGGCATCAATAGTAAAGCAGTATCCACTGACTATACTTTCTCGTGGACCAAAGCCCACTCACTGCTGGCATCTCTGGTCCATCCACTGATGTTCCAGGGCCTCACCGGACACCCACTCACTTGCCAGTTTTGGCCTCCAAAAAATAAATAAGCTTTCTTCTTTATCGGTCTCTTTGGAATAAGAAATATGGATTGGCATTTGAGCTTTGGCTTATGGCACATTTCTCTTACTCCCCTGGGAAGTGATTTCTCTTCTCCATTTATCTTGCCTCCTCCCTCAGCCGCTCTGGCAGGGAGCTAATCTCTGTAGAGACGAACTGTCAAAAGGCCCGAATTCAGGACCTGACCTTGGCCCTGACTAGCTGTTGGCCTTGGACAGGTTGGTTCCCCTCTTGGAACCTCAGTATCAGTGATCATGTAAATACTTGGTGCATGGTGCTGGCCAGGCATCGAGGAGGCAGAAGAGGGTTACAGATTGGGCAGTGCATGGCTTGGGGCCACAGTGTCCTTGCAACTTTCCAGGCTTAGAGTTGCTGTGGGGCCTGATAAAATGCCGATTCCCAGGCCGTGTCCGTTCTGAGGTTCTGGTTCAGTAGGTGAATAGCCACACTTGGAGAAACACTAGCCACATGGGGAGAGACTGTAAGCCAGCAGTTCTGATAGATTACTGATAATTGATATGTTACAGATACCGATAGATTGTTATTGGGCCCAGATCCCAGAGCTGGAGGACCAGTGAGTCAGTCTGGGTGAACTGTAACCCAGTACGTACAGAAAAGGGGGATTGTGTTTACAGTGCTAGCAAGACCTTGTCCACGGCAGACATTTGGCAAAGGTTAGTTGAATTAATGTGAAGTAATTCACCATCACACATCTGTGTGAGAATCCACACTTGAGTGAGGTGGACAAGCATGGGGTGAGCTGTGTAGGTACAAGAATCCAATTGCTGGGGTTCAGAGCTTGTCTTTGCCACTTACTGGTTGTGTGTGACCTTGGGCAGTAGTGTAATCTTTCTGAGCCTTCATTTTCGCACCTGTGAAATGAAGGAGGTCCGAGGGCCTGCCCCACGGTTGTCATAAGAGTCGTATGACACACAGAGTCACAGATGTAGAGAGCAAACTTAGGGTTACCAAGGGGTGGGACGAATTGGGAGATGGGGATTGACTTATATACACCACTATGTATAAAATAGATAACTAATGAGAACCTACCGTTTAGCACAGGGGGCTCTACTCAGTGCTCTGTGGTGACCTCACTGGGAAGGAAATCTAAAAAAGAGGGGAATCTGTGTATACATATAACTGATTCACTTTACTGTACAGCAGACACTAACACAACATTGCAAAGCAACTATACTCCAATAAAAATTTTAAAAGGAAATAAAATTTAAGAAAACATGCACCCATGGGCAGTGCTTAGTGCTGGGTCTGGTATGCAGTACGTACTCAGTACACGTTAGCCGTGATTGTGGCAGGAGGTTCGGCCTCGGGGCCGGCTTATAACCGCCTCCCTGTAGAGCCTCCCCCGCAACCTGGACCAGGAGCCGACCTGGCGACCGTGTGCTCTGCATCTTGGAGCTGAGCTTCCAGGTCCTCTCAGTGAGGTTAAGTGAGACCTGCTATTTAAGGAAGGGCAGGCAGTTGGCCGACCAAATTCAAGCTACAGGGCCACGAGGAGCCTGGAGGCTTCGGTCCTGGAAGCAGCCTCCGAGTAGCGGACCCATAGGTGGAGGCAGGAACTACCCTCTACTCCGCCGGCCCTGGGCTTAGGTGGCTCCTGGAAGTCATCTCACTTGACCTGCAGGACCTCACCTTTGGGTAGGTATTGATCTCCCTTGTTTACAGATGTGGAAACTGAGGCTGGGGTGGGGGATGGCTATGTGACCTTCCCAAGGTCATGAAACTAGTAAGTGGCAGAGTGGGAGTTCCAGCCCAGATCTCTCTGACCCCAAAGCCTGAGCTTTGCCTAAGCCCATAGTGTCTTCGGGGCAGGGCGGGCTGCGCTGTTGATGGCAGCAGAAGGAGCTAGGACAGCAGGGGACAGCGGGGTTAGCTTGGGGTTTGTTTGTGATGGCAGCGTTTTATATTGAAAATGTCCATGGTGTCTTTTGTAGACCTCGCCCCGATTTCTTTTACCGCTGCTTTCCAGATGGAGTGATGAACTCGGAAATGCACTGCACAGGTGACCCCGATCTGGTGTCCGAGGGCCGCAAAAGCTTCCCCAGCATCCATTCCTCCTGTAAGTTCAGTGGCTGGGACACTCTAATTCCTGGGTCGTGTCTCCTGATCACTTTCTCCGGGAGTTTAGATGGAGAGAAAAGAGTTGATACACGAAGGTCGAGCACCGTTCCCTTTTCTTCACTGGTTGGCTTAGAAACAAGATATTGAATAGGAAATAATGAGCCTGAGGACAAGGCTCTGGAGTTTACAAAACATCGTATGTGTTGCTTTTGTGAACTCGGCAGAGTGTAACATGTGACACTTTACCCTTTGGCAGTACCAGTCAGAACTTGACAGTGCAAGGGAATTAACCAGGTTCCCTGGGACCTTATGCCTTTCAGCTCAGTGTTCTGTCTAGTTTACTCCTTCAATGAAGGTAGTGTATGTGTGTGTGTGTACCAACATATAGTATATATATATGTATATATATATATATATATATATAAATGAACATACACCCTCCCTAATATATAGTCTGATTATGGGTATGTGAGCTGGGACCAGCCTTAAGCAAAGAATAAATAACATGAATCAGGTGCAGTGTGGTATAGTGCAAAGCATACAGGTCTTTAAAGTGTGACAAATCCTGACTCTGCCAGGTCCTAGCTCTGTGACTTAACCTCTCTGTGCCTCAGTTCCTGCTGTGTAAAGTGGGAATAAGGCCTCCACTATTGGTTGGAGTAAGGGTTAAAATAAGAGATGAGGATCACTGACATTTCTGGAGCTTCTGCCACGCCCAGATGTTAAGGTACATTATCTTATTTAGTCCATTCAGTATCTGTCAAGTACTTGGTATCATGCTTCAAATAAACCTCAGTCATCCATGCATTGTTTAGTCTCAGTGCTGAGGTTCCCAGAGCGTTCTGGTTTGTGTCTTCATTCATTCCTTCAGTGTTTACTGAGTGACTTAGGTGCCAGGCACTGACTGTGACAGGTGTTGGGGACACAAAGATAAGTGAGACACAGCTCGTGTCCTGGGGAGTCCACGGGTAGTGGCAGGCTGTATATTTAGGTTGGTGATTCTGGGATCATTGGAGAGGAAGCAGGCCCACAGGTGACCACCTGGGAGAGGACAGCCTGCTCTCCTGACCCAGAGGCCTTGATTCCCCACAGGTCTGATCGTTGTTTAGCTTTGGCGAGCTTGTTACCTTAATCTTTTCTCTTTCTTCTAAGTACCTAATACATACCCTGATAGGGGCTGGATCAGGGAATAACTGGACGGCCTTTCCTGCAGAGTGGTCGTTGGGCGTTTTGCTCAGAGTCATTAGAGATTAGGGCCTGTCAACAATATAGAGGTGCCTGGCCCTCTAAGTGGATCTCCATCAACCTGTGCCACAGCCCTGCCAGGTCCGGTTGTCCCCACTTTGTGTACAGGGACAGTGAAGCTTAAGACAGACTCAGCAGCTTCTTCAAGGACACTTAGCTGACCTTCATGCCCGCCTCTAACACGATAGTGTCTTGGGCTTTAGGTGATTAAATACAACAAGGTGTTCACAGCCCACGTTCATTTAAATAAATAACTCATTTTCTCCTCTAGTTTGCTGGAGACTTTAGTGGGTTGAATAATGGTCCCCAAAAAGATATGTCCAAGTCCCATAGCCCACAGAACCTGTGAATGTGACCTTATTTGAAAAAAGTCTTTGCAGATGTAATTAAGGATCTCAAGCTGAGATCATCCTGGCTTTAGGGTGGGCCCTAAGTCCAATGACAGATGTCCCTATAAGCGAAAGGCAGAAGAACATTGAGACTTAGAGATGCAAGGACGAAGGCCACGTGAAGGCAGAGGCAGGGATTGCAGTGATGCAGCCACAAGCCAAGGAACACCTGGAGCCACCAGAGGCTGGAAGAGGCAGGGAAGGAGCCTCCCCTGGAGCCTTCACAGGGACTGTGGCCCAGCCAACACCTTGATTTTGGACTTCTGGCTTCCAGAACTGTGAGGGAAGAAATTTCTTTCATTTTCAGCCACTAGGTTTATGGTAATTTGTCACAGCAGCCCTGAGAAAAGAAAAAGGAGACTTAGATTGAACACATTGGTTCATGGAGAGGGTTCGGCTTTGGAGTCATGGGGGAGATTGAGAGAAAGCACACTCCTGGGCATGCTTCCTAAAATGCCCTCTGAGTTTAGTATTGCCAGGGGCACAGCCTGCATGATGGTGTAGGGTGCTGCAGTCACTCCCATTATTTAAGGTCACGCATTCATTTATCTCTTCCTGTCCGAGTTTGTTCTTCCTCTCTGAAGTCATGTTTTGTTTTAAGTGAGTCTGTTTCGGAGGCAGTGTAGGTGCCAGCTGGAGGAATGCCTGCAGTATTGATTTCCTATCTCCTTACTGTCAGGGATTCCTGTGCTGGCATTGTTTAGAGGTACCTGGGATGGTATTCACCTGGGGTCCGCTTCTATCTGGTCTCCATCTGTATCCTTGTGGGGTCACTCAAGTTCTCTGTTGTTTTAAGACATGTTCTGTTCTCCCAAAGACCTGGTGCTGAGCTTCAAGGGGCTTCAAATATTATAAGCAGTAAGAAGTGAAACCCTGTGGGAAAACCTTAATCCTGGCTTTTGAACTGTTAACTAAGGACTGCAGCACAATTTTGTAGCTTCTGTTGCATTTGAACTTGGGAGGGAAATAGGTCTTACGTGACTAACTCAAGCTAGAAGACTGCTGGACCACAAAGAGCAGAGGCCAGGCCCCGCAGAAGTGTTTCTTTCAGAGGCTCACCCTCCCTGTCAAATGCGTTCCCTGACAAGTCTGCCCACCAGCTGCCTTGTCGAATGCGAGGCTGATGTCCCATCTGTGCTAGACGAGTTTTTGACAGAGGCTATTACTGCCTTTTGCTTAAGATGTACTTACAATGTTACAGATTTTTACTGCTTGGCAGACACAGAATCCTCCCCAGCCTCTAGGCTTTGGTGAGTATTTTCATCTGATCTCTTTCTCTTTTTTATGACAGGTCAGAGATTGCCTTGCAGGGAGCTGCCATATCCACTTAGAAAAACCATCAGTGCTGTTTTCTGGATTTCTTATTGTAGCTAATAGGAAGCCTAGTGGTTGGTGTGACTCTTTGCTCCTCCGAAGAGGTGGCAGACCTCAGAGGGGGTGACCTCAGTGGACTCCCATTTTGTGTACACACTCTTTCTCCCTTCAGTAAAATCAACTTCGTGGGTTGCATTTGGGTGAGTGGACACAGGGGCTCTGGACCAAGGGATCTCCGGAGAACTCCCCATTCTAGGTAAACGTGGGTTTGCTTCTGTTCTGTTCACAGGTGATTGGTGCCTGGGAGGTAGTCGACGTCCACATGTTGTCCTGCAGAGCAGGTGGTTTTCTTTGAACGCAAGAACAAACGTTGATTACTTTTGGAAACAAAAGATCTTGTTCTCAGTTTACCATAAGCAGTCCAACAGCACTGCCCTGAAGGGCTCATGTGCCAGACTTTCAGCAAATGGCACGTCCCTGTGGTAGCCATGCTATGGGACTTGCTCTGTGAGGCAGCCTAAGCCACGCTTGCTGGAAAAGCAGAGATCACGGTTTCAGAGAGCGTGTGATTTCCTTCAGAGTTTTGAGAAGCTTGGGGTTTAAAGTGGAGAAGGGCAATGTGGCTTCAAAGCAGGGATATTCTGAAAAGGGGATTGTCTTTCATCATACCATCTCAGCTTTTGATTGGGTGCTGTTTCAACTTCCAAAAAGAGGATAGATTTCAGAGAGAAAAATTGAAAACAAAAACAAAAACAAAAAACCTTATTATTGCCAAGTCAAGCTATTAAGAAACTTCTGTAAAATGGTGGGAATGAATAAAGTGATACTGTTGTCCAGGGGTCGGCAGATGACAGCATGTGGGCTGCCTGTTTGGTAAATAAAGTGTTATTGGTACACAGAGATGCCCATCATTTACGTATTGTTTATGGAGGCATTTACTTTACAATGGCAGAGTTGAGTAGTTGCAGAGAGA
This sequence comes from Mesoplodon densirostris, assembly GCF_025265405.1. Lineage (NCBI taxonomy): Eukaryota > Metazoa > Chordata > Mammalia > Artiodactyla > Ziphiidae > Mesoplodon > Mesoplodon densirostris. Next base: position 11,475,342 of record NC_082661.1, on the reverse strand, counting down.
CCTGGCCCACAAAACTGCAAACATGTTGCCCATACTCCAAACAAATACTATTAAAAAGCATTACCACGGGGTCCCAGTGGGGGAGGGATGACTAAGCAGAGCACAGGGTATTTTTAGGGCAGTGAAACTACTCTGTATGACACTGTGGTGGTGGATGCCTGCCATGATACATTTGTTGAAACGCATAGAATGTACAACACCAAGACTGAAGCTTAATATAAACTGTGGATGTTAGGTGATTATGACGTGTCAGTGTAGGTTCATCAATGGTAACAACTGCTGGAGGATGTTGCTAATGAGGGAGGGGCTGGGAGTCTATGGGAAGTCTCTGTACCTTTTAAAATTTGCTGTGAACCTAAAACTGCTCTAATAAACTAACGTCTAAGAAAAAGGCTTTACTAAAGCACGACCAGTGCACTTGAATTGTGCACATAGATGTTTCATTTTAAAACAAGTCCATTCTCGTATAAAAAGGGGGGCATTTATGGGATAATCAGTGCTTGTGGGATGCATTCTTTAAATGACAGACAAAATTTCAAGGCATATCTGGCCGATGGTGATTTAACAGATTCTTCTTGAGTACTTAGTGTTTTATAGGTACAGGCTTGCACTTGGGGAGGGTACAGGATGCTCAGACGTGGCCATGTGCTGTTTGGGGCCAGGGCAAATACAAAGTGCTTTAACACAGTGCTCTGGGATTGGGGAGCTGGGAATTCCAGTTGGGGAACAGGGAAAGCCTCTGGAGGACAAGCTCTTTCTCCTGTCATTTCCCAGGAGAGTACGCATGAGCTAGGTGTTTTGGGTCATTTATGTTTGAAGTGTCTTTATTCCATTTTCTAGCTGAGTGTAGAATTCTAGGTTGAAAATCAGTTCTGTGCAGGATTCTAGTTTACCGTGTGCTTCAGAGAGACCCGATGACATTCCCTGCTTTCATTTTGCTTTTCTCTTTCTCTCTCTGGAACCTCTTAGGAGCCTTTAGCTCTGGTCATCTGAAGTTTCACAATGATGTGCCTTCCTGGGACTTTTCTCTTTGTATTTACTGTTCTGGTCTGTCAGTGGGTCCTTTTATTCTGTAACTTTGTGTACCTCCCTCTATATTCCCTATTTCTTTTCTCTGGATCCTGTATTAGGCAGATACTGCATCTCCTGAGTTGATTGTATCTTTTAATTTTATTTCCTATTGTCTTTGTCTTTTTGTTCATCTCTCTAGGAGATTTAAAAATTTTAATTTACCAGCCCTTCTGTTGAATTTATTATGATGTTTATATTCTTAATTTCCAAAAGCTCTTTCCTGAACTCTGATTTAAAAAAAAATAACGTCGGGTTCTTTTGTCATAAGTACGGTGTCTCTTTCTTCTTTGTCTGCAGGTATCATCTGCTCTCGCCTTCTCTTTATCTGCATGTTTTTTGGTATCTAGCTTTCCTTAAATACCTGGAGATCTTCGGCTGGATGTTCTTATTTAACGTGGGAGCACTGAAGCTAACTGGGTGGAACCCATTAAGTGGGCTTCACTGAAGGGTGGGTGGGGAGTGAACTGGTTGACCCTGAGTGTTAGCATCTGGCCTTTACTTAAAGGCCGTTCCATTCCCTGGAGGAGGCACCCCCCCCCCTTCCCTGTCTCTGGCCAGGTGTACATGAACCTGGCATTTTGGAAGCCAAACCCAGGGGCTTGGTTTCTCACCGGTCACCTTGCAGACCTTCCCTCAGGCCCCTGTGTTCGGTCTGATTGTTCAGCCCTGTTTTCTACTTGCCTGCGTTTTCCCAGCCCAGAGCCTTGAATGGCTAAACCTTCTACCTCCTTCAAAAGTTGGGGAGGTGACAGTTTCCTGGTTTGAGGATGGGGTGGGGACCTGGAGAGTTTAACTGCTCTCTGGGGACTTTCCAGCTACTTTGCTGTCCAGCCCACGTCTCACCCCTGCCTCCTGCAGTACCGGTTCAAAGCTTTGCAGGGCCCTGCCTGGTGAATTAGCGCTTCTCATCAGCACCACCGTCCCCGGCTCTGCCGGCTGCTTCCCATACTCATGTATTGTGGGGTGCAGCTGAGGTGCTTCTAGCTCCATTTAAGATAGAATTTGTTTCCCTATTTGCATTAGTCAGGGTTCTCCAGAGAAACAGAACCAATAGGGTATATGTATATATAGAGAGGGAGAGGAATAGTTATTTCAAGGAATTGGCTCACAAGATTGTGAGGGCTGGTAAGTCTGAAATTTGTAAGGCAGGCCGGCAGCCTGGAAATTTGGGTAGGATTTCTCTGTTGTAGTCTTGAGATAGAATTTCTCACTTGGGAAACCTCAGTTTTTGTTCCTAAGGCCTTTAAATGATTGGATGAGACCCACCTACATCATGGAGGGTGAGCTCCTTTACTTAAAGTCAACAGATTGTAAACACTCATCATAGCTTAAAAATATCTTCAAAGCAACTTCCAGACTGGTGTTTGACCAAACATCTGGGCACTATGACCTAGCCAAGTTGACACATAAAATTAGGCATCACGCTATTGTTCCTTCCTTCCCCTATCATTTTAAATTCAGAAATACCATCATAATGCTCTAATACCTAATAGTTGCAGGGGCACCATATGTTAGAAGATTCTCATGCACCCTCAGCGTTACTTTGATGATGGAGTCCTTGAGAGTGGAGTACATACATCAAAGGATCTTTGTAGGCTGAGTGTCTGGGAGTTTGCTTTTGTGGAACAAATCTAAATGGGTTGTAACTCTGGATTGAGAAATTATAAAATATCATCTATGCTAAGCAGCCAGGTTTAATTCCATCAAGCATGAATATTTAATATTATAAACCAGCTGGTTTTTGGAGTGGTTAGGCAGGCTTTTGCATAAAGAAACAGGAAATAGGAGAGCAGTAGACATTGCAGGATTTGTTTGTTTTGCATCATTTAATGAAATGAAATTGCTATCCAGGGTTTTTGCTGGTAGATGGGAAGCTTCTTCTTCTTCTTTTAAAAATGGTATAAAATGGGGCTTCCCTGGTGGCGCAGTGGTTGGGAGTCCACCTGCCGATGCAGGGGACACGAGTTCGTGCCCCAGTCCGGGAAGATTCCACGTGCCGCGGAGTGGCTGGGCCCGTGAGCCATGGCCGCTGAGCCTGTGCGTCCGGAGCCTGTGCTCCGCAAGGGGAGAGGCCACAACAGTGAGAGGCCCGCGTAACAACAACAACAAAAAAAAAGGTAGAAAATGGCATGGGCTGCTTTGGGTCCTTGGTTCAACCAGGACAAATTGCTGGCCATTTGTCTGAGGTCAGTTCCATTGGTGTGGTTTGTCTTCTAACTGAGAAATGAAAGCTTCCAGATTCACTATCATGTCAAGGGACGCATCAGACTTGGCAAGAGCCTCTCCTGGCTTTTTTCCTAATTTCGTATTAGCCTTTATCTCAAACTTCTAAGACAATTTCCAAGGTTCTGGGAAGCAACTGCACTTATTTTGCAGCTTTTTCATCATTCAGATGAAGACTCCCCTGAATGCTGGAAAGTCTTGCTTTGGGGATGCCCAACCCTTGGAGGCAATGATTGCTTTAAGAAGAATCAGACCTCTTTGTAGGATGATGTTCCTCAATCTTTTTCTCATTATCATCCTTCCTCATTTTATAGGCTTCCCGCCCCACACCCCACCCGCCCAGTTTCTCTTCTCTACCATGAAATATTAATTCCACAGATAGATTGTATATCTGTTTATGTACTGTGGCCCTCTGGAGGACCACAAACAATTGTAATAGCTAAGATTTTCTCATCTCCCCAAGAACCAATTTTTGTCCCCTTGGGGGCAACATTGTCTTGGTGGGGAGTGGTGTTCCTGGTTTCTCTCACAAGCAGTAAGCTTTCTCCTCCTGAGTACAGGTAAGACTTTCTTGTTTCTTTGCATGTCTCATAATTTTGTTCTTGTTGTTTTTGGAAATTGGGTAGTTTGGGTAATATATTGGAGCAGTTGTGGGTACTGATCATTCCTCATTCTGGGGCTTGTTTTTGCTGTTTGCTTATTTATTTGTTTAGTGACTGGTTGGATTATTTTAGTGAAGCCTGTTTACCCTACTGTGTGAAGCCTCAGTGTGATGTGGCTCCCAGAGGCTGCAGCCTTGGGCATGTGCACACTCACCTGGGATGATAGTGGTTTTAGTAGGGTTCTCTTTGACTGTGTTTTTCCCTGACCACACCCCAGTGCTAGGTTCCACTGATTGATGACTCTATTGTTTTCAGCAATGCTCTGGGACATAAATGGCTCCACAGATTCATCCAATTAAATTCAAGCTCCTTTTCAGGGATAGCTTTTGAGGTCATGTTTGAGATTTGTCCATCCCCCAAGATGAACATCCCCTTCTTCTTTCCCTGGTTTTTGCTGGTAAACTAGCTGGCCTACCATTTAGTTTATATCTCCAGTGAACTTACTGTTCTCCTCCTAATTGCTTTTCATCACAACCTTACATACAATGTTTGTGAGAGTACCCTTAGGCTTGAACTTCACCAAGTTCCAGTAAAGTCAGTTCCTTTGGGAAGAGCTCCAGAACTCTCTGTTTTAAGGTCTGCCTCTCCCCGAACCTTGTCTCTGGGGCTGAAGACAGGGACAGTGGCAGGTTCTTTCTAAGTGATGCTCATGCCTAGGACTTGGGCACTGGATGGAGGGGAGCACAGTAGCTTCTGGTCTTCTTGGGAGGTGCTAACAGCCTGTCTCTCCCAGCAAGATAACATTGCCCTTGACTAGAAGCTGTGGGAAGAGGGAGAGGGAGCCCTGTGTTCTGGGCTGTACCCGTCTGGAATGGACTTTCTATCACCCTAGGCTGGGAGGGAAGGAGGAAGAATGGATCAAGGTTCAAATGCCACAGATTCTCACTGTCCTTACTGAGTTTTAGTATATCTTCTTAAATTAATGTTTCTTCATTTGCTGTATGCTCTTAGGACCACTTCCAGAGACTTAATTATTTTTTCAGTAATTTTCTCCAGTTTAGCTTGGGAGTGGGGTCCACAGAGCTTCTCATGTGCCATTCTGGAAGTGGAACTCCCTTATGTCAGTTTTGATAAATTGTGTTTTTAAACTAGTTTTTACATGCATTTAGATTGTTGAATTTGTTAGTATAAAAGTGTTCATAATATTCCTTTATTGACTTTTTGATGTCTGTTAAGAAACAACAGTAGTGATGCGCCCTCTTCCATTTCTGATATAGTAACTTGTATTTTTTCTCCTTTTTTTATTGATTAACTTTATGCATGGTTTATCAATTTTATTAAACTTTTCAAACAATCAACTTTTGCTTTATTTTCTCTATTTTTGTGTCTTTTCTGCTTTGTTGACTTTGGCTCTTATTTTCATTGCTTCCTTGTTTTTAGTTTGTGTTCAATTTTCTCACAGTCTTAAATTGGAAATTGAAATAATAGTTTTTAAAGTCTTTTTTCCTTTCTAATGTAAGCATTGAAAGCTATAAATTTCCCTTGAGTCCTGTTTTAGCTGTATCCCACAAAATTTGTTACATTGTATTTTTATTGTTATTATGTTCAAAATATTTTCTAACATCCCTTGTGGTTTCTTCTTTGATCTATGGGTTATTTAGAAGTGAATTTTTTTTTTTTACTTTCCTAATATTGAAGGCTTTTCCAGCTATTTCAGTGTTATGAATTTTTAATTTAGTTTTATTGTGACTAGAAAGCATACTATACAAAATTTCAGTCTTTTGAAATGTATGGAGATTTGTTTTATAGCCTAGTATATACTTTATCTTGGTGGATCTTTCACTCACACCTGAAAACATACTCTGAATTTGTTGGGTGTGGCATTCTATATGTGTCAATTAAGTTAAGATGTTGTCATTCAGAGATTTTTGATTCTTTCTTTTCTTCTTTTTGTCTCGTTCTGTCAGTTGAGAGTAGAGTTTGATAATGTTCAACTATGATTACAGATTTTGTCTGTTTCTCTTTTTAGTTTTGCTAGTTTTGCTTCTTATGTTTTGGAGCTCTTTTTATAGGCACTTCCATATTTATGATTGTTATATATTCTTGTTATCTTGACCCTTTTATCATTATGAGATGTGTTGTGCTCTTCATTCTCTCTCCTCCTATTTCATGTAATGACTTCTTGTGGATGTGAGGTCCCTAGGCTCATCAGAGATCTTGTTCTTGGCCTGTGATGATAGAATGGACTTGAATTGTAAAGGAATTGTTGGATAAGCAGCTGTTTTGTGTGGGTTCCTTTTATCACTGTTTCAAACCATTTGCTTTTAACTCCGTCTTCCAAATTTAAGCCGAGAAGTCATTTAGGATGTTAGGCGTGTTCTAAAACTAGAAATTCAAATGACCACGTCTTCTGTAATGGACATCTTTTGGGGTATAGGTAGATGGGAGGAAGGAAGGGAAGTCGGTAGATAGATATCATGACACAACACTGTTCCACAGTCCCCTTCTGTGGAAGTTGTTCCAGTCCTGATGTGGGACTCAGGCTCAGCTGGGGCACCTGCCATAGAAATATTATCTTTTGGGTTCAGAACCACCCCAGGCCCTTTCTTTGTGTTTTCGCAGATTCATATCTAGTGTGCATATCCTTAGAACCAGTGTGTTTTCTTTTCCCTTTCGGGTAGAACTCATAAACATACATACGTTATTCCCATGAGGGTCTCTACAGCACATATTTCATTCCAGACTTGCTTCTTTTTGCCTCCCACTGGGCCTGGGGGCCATCTCTCTTGCCTCTGTTGGCATCTGCTTGGAAAATGCAAAGTCATTTGAGTGTGAGCTGGAGCCAACTTAATTAAGAAGTTAAGTCTGCTGAAGGAAAATGAAACAGATCGTTCTGCAGCCAAGCGCGTGCAGTTGTTGGATGATTCAAGCCAATGCTTGAACACACTCAAGCTGTCAGAACCCACTCATATTCCTTTAGCACTTACTATGTGATTCACATCAATTTCTAACTACCAGCACCTGCTTCTCTCTCTGAGGGCTTCTGTGGTTGCCAGAACCCTCTCTGCCTGTGTTTATGACAGACTGGGCACATAGGGAATGAATGCTTACCCTGTCCCCTAGAGCAGTGGTCCCCAACCTCTTTGGCACCAGGGACCGGTTTCGTGGAAGACAATTTTTCCAAGGACCCGGGGCTGGGGGGATGGTTTCAGGATGATTCAAGCACATTACATGTACTGTGCACTTTATTTCTATTATAATTACATTGTAATGTATAATGAAATAATTATACAGCTCACCATAACGCTGACAGGAGGCGGAGCTCAGGCAGTAATGCGAGCGATGCGGAGCGGCTGTAAATACAGATGAAGCTTCGCTCGCTCGCCCGCCCGCTGCTCACCTCCTTCTGTGCGCTCACCTCCTTCTGGTTCCTAATGGGCTATGGACTGGTACCGGTCCGTGGCCCAGGGGTTGGGGACCCCTGCCCTAGTAGCCTACAGCCAGTGATTACTGGGGGATGATGTATAAATACCCCAGCTACCTTACCCCTTAGGTGGAACAGGTCTGAGGTGTGTGTTTTACACTGTCTCCCAGAGGCTCCCCAGTGGAACTGAGCCCTTGCTGCCCACAGTGGTAACTTGCTTGATGTCACACGCTTTGCTGGCTTCCTTCCCATCCCTCTCACTTCCCCACTGATGTTTCCTGGGACCATCTTCCTATTAAACTACTTGCACTTGAATCCATCTCAGGGTCTCATACTGAGGGAGCTCAAACTAAGACATTACCATGGCTAGCTCCTGCTTATTCTTGAGTTTCAGCCTAAAGGTGGCTTTGTTTAAGAAAACCACCCTGAATACCCCGAAACTCCTGTCATCATTCTTTGTCATAGCACATAGTTGAGTCCGTCATCATCCTGGCTGTTTACCTGTTTTTTGTCTGCCTCTGCTTCATGAGAGCAGGAACCTTGATTATCCCCAGCACTGATGTGTTCCCAGGGCCTAGCACAGTGAATGGCTCATTATAGGAGCCTCCAAATATTTATTGAACTAATTGATTTGTTAGCTTAATTGAAAAAAAACTCAAGTGAAGCAACATTTATGCTATAAAAAATGGGTCCCAAATTCACCATCGACGCTGAGTTCTCGGAACACCCATGCCTTCCTTTGTCTAGAGTAAGAAAGAGGCCTGAGCTGTTAGGGTAGTGTGGTCAGCTCTCCTGCTAATCAGCAGTGTACTCTCATGGCAAACCCTTGACTGCTCAGTCTTCTCTTTTACTCTTAGAAGATGAAGGGATATAGTTGGGATAGAGTTTCATAACTCACTTTTAGTGATGGAATTCTGGGTCTCTTTCAACCTCTCTGTCGTCAGCTTTATAAGAGGGTTTAAAAATACCTCCCAAAGGTGTTGCGAGTATTGAAAAGGATAAAGGCTGTGAAGCCCCTTGTACTCTGCCGGCACACAGTAGGTGCTTTGCGACTGGATCCCCTCTCTGCCCCCTCCAGCAGAGCTGGGGATCCCGCTAATGCCTGCAAAAACCAAGATGACACCGTGGGACAGGGTCCTTTCTGCTTGGAAGCCTGGGGTGGGACCTTGGGACTGGGGACTCCTGGGAGGAGAGACCAACAAGCTTCTTTACTCCAGAGCTTAGATATTCCAGAGTCTTTGCTTCTTTTGTAAGCAGACATTTTCAGAAGTTAAAACTTCTTTGGGAGCCTTTTTGTACTTGTTTCCACCAATAAATGATACAGTTTCAGTTGGTTGTCTCTCATAGGATTTTCTCCCTCAGTTTTCTAGGCCATGAGGGATCTCTACAATTTTTCATCAAAAGGAAAGGAAGGAAGGAGAGGAAGGGAGGAAGAACCCTTGCTTTCTTTATGGTTCATTTACTAACTAGATGGTAGGTGAAACGTGACAGACTCCAGATCCCACGGTGATTAGTAACTTTGTAAAAAAAATATGGCTCATACTTTTGTCCTTCACTCATATGGCCTTTTGGTCAAATGTTTGAGTATTTTGGCCTGGGTATTATTTACCACACCTTACAAATAACACAAGATTCCATTTATTTTCTTTCAAAACTATTCCCTTCCGGAAAAGAAGAAAAGTGACTGGCATTTGCTGACTGGCTCGAGCCAGGGAGCCCAGTGAAGAACTGCCCGTGTCTCCCCATTTCTTGGTCTTATGGTCAGAGGATTCGCTTCCTCTGACCGTTTATTAGGATTTAGCTATAAAAACAAGTGAGGTGCTGCCATGTATTTCACAATCCGGCCTTTATCACGATATCTTAGGTAAAACTCCCAATACTCTCTAAGTACTTCAGAAAGTATTCATTCACTCATTTCTTTAGTGATTCAGTCATTTATTCAACACTTGTTTAGTGGGCCTACTATGTGCCAGGTCTGCTTTGGTATAAGAGGAGACAGATGCCATCCCTGTCCTAGCAGCGTTTACAGGACACGGCCACTGTGAGCCATATGGTGCCTTATGCCAATTAGGAAAAGGTGTCTCTTGCTCCCAGCAGATGCAGTCCCAGGTACAGGGTATCATCAGCAGAAAGCAGGCATCCCTTATCAGCTGGGCACCCTTGGGCAGTGAGTATTCTGAACAGCCATTCTTGGCAGCCCTGATGGACAGCAATGGACATTAAACAAATCATTACTCAAATAGCTAATTACAAGCCTGCATATACAAGTAGGAAAAGTACATAATAACTAAATGGTGTCTCTTACATAATCAGAGGCATCTGGGACAGTTAATTCTGAAGGAAGAGTGAGGCAAGACCAGAGAAGAGGGACTGAGAACATTTCTTACTGGGAGAACCCCAAGCATCCCTGCCTGGTGCCTATGGAGAAGAGAGCCAGGACACTTAGATAATTTTAAGATTTTTGGATTTCTGGTCTAATCACCGTGAGCATTCATTTATTTTCTCTTTCTCTATATGTTCATAACTACATATTGCTGAATGTCAAAAGAATGCTATTTTAAGACCTATCCTGGGGCAAAAAATGATAAATTTGCTTTTTTTTTATTAGTTTCTGCTTTATAACAAAGTGAATCAGTCATACATATACATCTGTTCCCACATCCCTTCCCTCATGCATCTCTCTCCCTCCCACCCTCCCCATCCCCCCGCCTCCAGGCGGTCACAAAGCACTGAGCTGATCTCCCTGTGCTATGCGGCTGCTTCACACTATCTATCTACCTTACGTTTGGTAGTGTATATATGTCCATGCCTCTCTTTCGCTTTGTCACAGCTTACCCTTCCCCCTCCCCATATCCTCAAGTCCATTCTCAAGTAGGTCTGTGTCTTTATTCCTGTTTTACCCCTAGGTTAGTCATTAGATTTCTCTACATAAATACTTTGATATTTAAGAATATTTCTATATTGGTTATGATAGAGAATAATTATTTTCAGATTCAGACAGACCTGAGTTTGGCCTGGCTCCATTACTGAGTAATGATGTGATCTTGGGCAAGTTGCTTCATGACTTTCTGCCTCAATTTACTCATCTGTAAAATGGGAGTTCTAATCTCTACCTTTTAAGGTGTGGGGAAAATTAAATGAGATGATTTAGTGCCCATTCCCCCTTGAACTCTGACTCTGGGAAAGATTGGAAGAGGTTGGTCTCTGTTCTCTTTGGCGGAGATAGGAGGGCAAGAGTGAAACAAAGTCTGCCCATATGTATCTATGCAAATGTGTTTGTTTCTAATACAGTAGGACAGCAGGCTACAGATGCATCCAGGTGAGTTCTCTACCGAAAGGTGTGTGTTTGATTATTAGATTCTTAATAATGTCCTTCATGGTATATGTTTTACTGTGAGAGTCGTGCAATATATTCAGTCAACATATTTTTTTTGTGGTGGTTCTCATGTCTACACCTATGATATTAATTTGATTCTACATACAGATCTGTACACTTCAGAAACTCACTGTCTTATAATTTTTCAAAACAAAAGTAAAAAGTTGAAAAAAATTTTCTCTTATCATGGCCTGCTGTGTATTTAAGAATTATGGCCTGCCACTTAGATTATTCCTGAAAACCAGTGTGTGTTTCAGAGAGCCTCCCTTGAGCTGGGCTTATAGACAAGGCCAAATCAATGACCACAGCATGGCGCCCTTGTCTGCCAGCCACAGGTTTAGAAGTGGGAGGCCTGCTGGAGATTCATTTCCAAGAAGGTTGGTTAACAGTTGTAACCACACTTAGAAAGGTCACAGAGGCGGGGATACCCAGAGTGAGGTCAGCCAGAATGTCAGCCAGCATGGGCCCAGGTACAAACTGCCAGAGACATAGCCTGACCTTCGACCATGGGATTGAAAGTCATCACCTGCTACTTCATTCATTGTTTTCCTCGTTGGATGGTGGCTAAAGCTGAAGAACAGAAGTACCAGTCAGTCCTCTAAACAAATAACAATTTATGGAGGCAAAGGAAGCCTCTGGGTACAGCTAGGATGGTTGTTCTAAAAAGTTGGAGGCAACCTGGGAACCACTGGTTACTGGGCCTCCTTCAGTCTGTTTATGAGAGTTGGGACTGGGAATAGCACAGGCATCGCAGTGCAAGTTCTTGCAGAGGAGCTGGCCACCTCCCCCAGGAAAAAAGAGGTGCTCTTGGAGGCCCTTGGCCCAACGCAGGAACTGTATAAGCCTCGTGACTTTGTAAAAGTATATTCAGTTCCTTTCATGCATCCAGCCCATCTGTGCTCTCATTCTTCAATTGCTGCTGAGAAATTAACTGGTAAAAGCTTTTCATGTGGTAACAAGAACCACAAAACCCACTGCAAAGCGACTGTCCATGATGCTTCGTTCTCTTCCCCGACATTTGGAACAGTTAGACTCCTGATTGTTGGTAAATTATGTCTTCATTTCTCAAAGTCTTCAAAAATTCTTCCACGCGTGTGCCACACTCACTCGGATGGAGTTTTTCTTCTTCCAGAGGCAGTCCATGTGTCCTTCCTGATCAAGCAGCACTGTCCTTGCCCGTAGATGGCTGAGGCAGAGGAGGGGTGGAGCCCAGGCGACCCTGACACCCTCACAGCTGCCTGTCACAGAGTGCCCTCCCTGTGTGGTTGGCCGGTGGCCCCCTGCCAGTTCCGGTCTTAGAAAGAGCTGGAGCCTCCGCGGCCCGTGAGACCCAGAGGGGGGTCCTTGGGGTGCTGTCTCTCCCCTTCACTCTGCCCTGGAAGCGGCAGTGCAGCGTAAAGGTGGGTGGGACGAAGGCTTGGCTCTCCTACAGTTTTTCATTTAAATCCTTCCCGAGAAGACCTGAATTCTGTACCTCTTCAGTCCCCAAACTCACTATACAATCTTCTTCAGTTCTCTCATCCATGATGGCACCAGCAGCCCTAAATGTTCCTCTGTGACACCAACCCTGAGGATGTAAGGATCTGTATCACTGCAGTCACTCACCAGTTTCTTTAACAATTCATTGGGGAATTCTAATCTGGGTATTTTCCCAAGCCATGTTTGAACCAATGTGAGTTCTTCAGAGAAACAGAACCCACAGTGTATATATAATGAGATTTATTAAAAGGAATTGGTTCACATGAGTATGGTGGCTGAGAAGTCCCACAATCTGCCATCTGCAAGCTGGACCCAGGAGAGCTGGTGGTGGAAATTCCACTTCAAGTTCGAAGGCCTGAGAACCAGGAGCCATGATGTGAGTCCCGTTCTAAAGGCAAAAGACTGATTGACGTCTCAGCTCTAGCAGAGGGAGAGGGCAAATTCTCCCTTCCTCCACCTTTCTGTTCTGTTCAGGCCCTCGACAGAGTGGATGATGCCCACCCTACTGGGGAGGGCCATTTGCTTTACTCTGTCCACCAATGCAAATGCTAATCCAGAAAGACCCTCACAGACACACCCAGAAACAATGTTTAGCAAAATATCTGGGCACTCTGTAATCCAGTCAGGTTGATACATAAAATTAACCATCACACACTCCTACCGTCTTTGGGGAGAGCATGTTCCTGTCCTTTCCAGCATGTACCCTTCAAACCAATCAGCCTCAAGACCCCACAGTCACTGCCTTAGCCAGTGGTTCATTTTCTTCCCCTCCGGGAAATGTCCCCTTGGCCCTTCTCTGACAGTCCACCCTGCCTGGCACAGGATAGTGTTCATAAAATGAATGTACATCCTACCTACTCATCTTTCAAGATTGGACTCATTTTCCCAACTCTTCCTGGTAGCCATCTCTGCTTATCAAGATCCACATTCACTTCTCCATATCATCTACCTCGTTTCCCTTGCAGAGTGGATGATGCTAGAGAATACATGAGAAAGCTCTGCCCATTGTAAATTCAAATGTAAAGAATAAGTACAGTTCTGACATTGTTTTTAGCATTAAATAATTCATTATATGCATTGAATAACAGGTGAAATGAATAACAGGGATTCACAAGGAAATAAATAGGTCTAACATGTATGTCCAGTATTTTACTGGAGCTCAGGAAGACTGGACAGCATATAATGGATCCTATAATGGATGTCCCTGAAATTGTTGCCTTTTTAAAAATCTTTAAAAGTTATGAGCAAAGATAATGAATAGGAAAATTATTTTTCTCCATTTTCTAAAATAAGACAGTCACTAAATACTGAAACTAGTTTAGTTAAACTCTAGTATTTCTTTTAATTTTTTTAGGTCTCACTTTAAAAAAAATTTTTTTATTGAAGTCTAACTGATTTACCATGTTGTGTTTAATTTCAGCTGTACTACAAAGTGACTCAGTTACACATATATATATTCTTTTTCATATTTTCCATTATGGTTTATCACATGATATTGAATACAGTTCCCTGTACTATACCGTAGGACCTTGTTGTTTATCCATCCTATACATAATAGTTTGCATCTGCTAATCCCAAACTCACAATCCTCCTCTCCCCCACCTCCTCTCCCGCTTGGCAACCACAGGTCTGGTCTCTATATCTGTGTAAACTCTAATATTTCTCGACTAAGAGGAAATAAATGCCTTTCAAAGAAATGTCTAGAAATTAAAGGAGAAAGCATAACTCTATGAGGACCTATTATTAGATAAACAGAAATGGCATGATTTTGATCAAATATAGCATGACATAAGCTTGCCAGTGACATTTCCCATCCTCATCAATCATAATTTTTGAAGTGAAGGTTGAAAATTGTATTTAAAAAAATAAACAATTGGCAATTTGGAGAAGAAACACAGTAAGAGAATGATCGATCATCAATAAGTCAAAAAAAACTACATTCATTTCAACTTGGCCAAGATGTTACTTTCTGTAATTTCCATCAACAATAGCATTTTATTCAGTACAATGTAACCCTTCTTGGCCATGTGAAAAAAAAACTGAGGGACATTTTTTTCTTGTTATATTCCTTTTTCCAGCTGCATTTAGCCCTGTTTCATGAGGTACAATACCTTTCCAAAGTCAGGCTGCTCAAGTGCTGGTAATATGATCCTGAATCACTTGCTCATGGAAACTTCATGGTTGAGTTGAAAGTTCATGGGTGTTAGAATCAGAAGGACAAGACTGTGAATCCAAAATAGCTTTTGTGACTTTGGTAATTGCTTAATTTCTCTAATGTTTGGGTCTTTGAAATGGATGCAATAATATTTCATAATATTATTGTGAGGATTGTATCACTGAACTTTCAAAATATGCTAATTTTAAAATTTGAGTCGCATTCTATTAAATTTAAGGATAATGAGTACATACGGTCCAAAATCATTGGTGTTAGATTTGGGGGACTGATTTAGATGTCAGCAGTTGTTTGGAATGCCAGCAGTTATTTGTAGGTAAAGGATTTCCAGTTCTAGCCATGGGGGAGAAACCAGTATTGGACTTGCCCTTATTGTTATTTTTACGGTTAATAAAATTGAAAAACTCCTAGCACGACTGATCAAGGGAAAAATAGAGAGAATACACAAATTCCCAATATCAGGCAAGAAAGATGAGCTACTCCTATAGATTCTAAATCCATTAAAAGAACAATAAGGGGATATTGTGAACAGTTTTATGCCAATAAATTCAGCACTGTATTTATTTAGAATGGTCAAATTCCTGGCAGACCACGGCTCACCAAAACTGATACAAAGATGAAATAGGAATCGAATTTGTAATTAAATACCTTTGTAGAAAGAAATCTCCAAGCTCAGATGGTTTTACTGGTATCTTTCATCAAACATTTAAGGAAGAAGACATATCAATCTTACACAAAACTTTGAAAAAAAATAGAAGAGGAGGGAACACTTCCTGACTGGTTCTGTAAGACTACATAGATAAGGTTATAGAATAATTCTGATAACAGAATAATAATTCTGTTATCAGATAATAACCATGATAATAATTCTAACAAAGACATTGCAGAGAAGAAAAATTATAGGCCAATATCTCTCATGAACATAGACACAAACTTCTTTAGTAAATTATCAACATAAGTCCAGTAATATATGAAAAGGAAATGGAATTTATCCTAGGAATGCAAAGTTGATTTAAAAATTGAAAATCAATCATTGCAATTGATCAAATTAACAAAATGTAGGAAAAAATCGTGTTATCAATAGACGTAGAAAAGGCAACATCCATTCATGATGAAATCTTTCATTAAACTAGGAATAAAATGGAACTTCCTCAGTTTGATAAAAGGCATCTGTGAAAAACCTACTGCTAACTTCATACTTGATGGTCAAAAGCTTTCGCCTTTTGATTGGGAACAACATAAAGGGATGTCCATTTACTATAATTTCTCATTTAAGTATTTTATCTGTATAAAAATATAAACTATATCTATTAAAAATTGTGATGGTAGTCCTGGTCAGTACAATTAGGCAAAACAAAGAAGTAAAAGGCAAAGAAGAGGGCTTCCCTGGTGGCGCAGTGGTTGAGAATCCGCCTGCCGATGCAGGGGACACGGGTTCGTGACCCGGTCTGGGAAGATCCCACATGCCGCAGAGCGGCTAGGCCCATGAGCCATGGCCGCTGAGCCTGTGCGTCCGGAGCCTGTGCTCCGCAACGGGAGAGGCCACAACATTGAGAGGCCCGCGTACCACAAAAAAAAAAAAAGGCAAAGAAGAAGTAAAGTTGTTTTTATTTGTAGATTACATGGTTATTTGTTTAGAAAATCCTAAGAAATCTACAAAATATATTAATATCAATAATAGAATTTTGGAAGATCACAGGATACAAGATTAGTATAAAAATCAATTTTGCTTCTATATAACAAGAAACAATTAGAAAATGAATATTTCAAAAGTACCAGTTACAGTAGTATCAACTTATGAATACACAGGAATAAATTTTTTGACAAAGGTGCCAAGGTAATTCAGTGGCAAAAGGAAAGATTAAAATGAATGGACCAGAAAACCTGAATAAAAGTATGAAAAAAATTAACTTTGACCCTTACCTCACTATATGTAAAAATTAATTCAAAATGAATTTTATACTAAAAGTTAAATCTATAAATCATCTAGAAGATGATGTAGAAGAATGTCTTTGGTACTTTGAGATAGAGAACTCTTAGAAGGAACACAAAAGTACCAACAATAAAAAAAATGATAAATTGAACTTCACCAAAATTTAAAAATTTTGTTTTTCGAAAGGTGTCATTAGGGGGCTTCCCTGGTGGCACAGTGGTTGAGAATCCACCTGCTAGTGCGGGGGACACAGGTTCGTGCCCTGGTCCGGGAAGATCCCACATGCCATGGAGCAACTAAGCCCGTGCACCACAACTACTGAGCCTGTGCTCTAGAGCCCGTGAGCCACAACTACTGAAGCCCATGCGCCTCAAGCCCATGCACCACAACAAGAGAAGCCACCGCTGTGAGAGGCCTGTGCACCGCAACGAAGAGTAGCCCCTGCTCGCCGCAACTAGAGAAAGCCCGCGTGCAGCAATAAAGACCCAACGCAGCCAAAAATAAATAAATAAATAAATAAATTTATTTATTTAAAAAAAAAACAAAAACATATCATTAGGAAAGTAAAAAGGCAAGTCAGACTGAAAGAAAATATTTGCAGTTCAGATATCTCACAAAGGACTTGTGTACTCATATTCAGAATATATAAAGAACTCCTACAGATAAGCAATAAAAAGACAACCCAATAAAAATGTAGGCAAAAGACCTGAACAGAGACTGCGTAAAGGAAGATATATGAATGGCTGATAAGCACGTGAAAAGGTGCTTGATTATTGTTCATTAGGGAAATACAAATTAAAGCAGTAACAAGATACCACCTCACAGCCATTAACTAATAGCTAAATTGAAAAAGACTGATAACATCGAATGTTGACGGATGTAGATTGAAGTGCTGCTGATGGAAGTAGAAACTGGTATAACCACTTTGTACATGGGTAGTCAGTTTTTTTATAAAATTAACCATGTATTTACCATATGACTCAGCAAGTCCATTCCTAGGTGTTTGCCCAAGAGAAAAAAAGCACATGTTCATAAAAGAACTTCTGTAAAATGTTAATAGCAGTTTTATTACTAAGAAGCCCAAGTCAGAATCAATTCAAATGTTTATCAATAGGAGAGTGGATAACAAAACGGAACAAACTACTAATATATATAGCAGTATAGATGAATCTCAAAAACATATTGAGAAGAGGAAGCCAGACACCAAAGAATACATACTGTAGTGTTCTGTTTATATGAAGTTTAAGGACAAAACTAGTTCATGGAGTAGAAATCAGAGTGGTTGATCCCGGTAGGGGGAGAGGTTGTAGGCTGGGGGAGGACTGAGTGGGAAAGGCTATAACTATCTTTTGGGGGGTTTTGCTTACAAGAATGTCTGTGTTTTTCAGGACTTAAGATCTGTGCATTTCACTGTGTATAAATTTAATCTCAATTTAAAAAAAATTAGACCAAGAGGAAAAATTTTCAGACACTTTAACATACTGTCTACATTTTTATTAGTGACTCTCAAGGATATTTAAGAACAGCTTGGTAATTGATGAAGGCTTTCCCATAGCATTTATTTTAACTTGAAAAATAAGCAGGTTGTAAATTGTGATTATACTTAAGCACTGTTTGAAATGACAGTATGAGATAACAGGGTGACCTGAGGTCAGTTGCTGTCTGCTGATACGGTTGTCCAGACCAGTGGGCTCTTATTCTGTCTTGTCTTCCATTTCACTTCCCAGTCATTCACACAGCAACCAGTTGATTTTCTGCTACTCTTCTCTTTAAAAGTCTTAGCATAAAAATCCAACTCTTGGAATAAAATTCAGGTGACTTTTCATGTTCCACAAAGCCCTGTAAAAGCCTAGGCCCTCCCTCATCCTCTAGCTTCATGTCAGCCATGCTCCACTCCAGCCTACTAACTTGATAGTTCCTTGACTGTACTGAGCTCTCCCTCTTCTGTTGCTGTTTCCTACCTTGGACACACAATAATGCTCTGTATAGCTCCTTCTCATCTTTCAGATTTATATAAAGTGGCGCCCCCCTCCCTGGCCTTATCAGCCATTCTTCCAAAAGCCTGTTTGTTCCCTTCCTAACACTTTACATAGTTTGCCATTATTTCTATTTCTAGATTCCATAAGGCCAAGAACCAAATTTGTCTCATTATCCCCCAGACCTGAGCGTAATACTTGGCCAGGCACATAGAAGGAACTGAATAAATATTTGTTGACATAATGGCTTCATTATAAAACTCTCAACCTTATTGCCCTAGGTGGTGTTGTTTTGAGTAAATGTATGTGTATGTGTGTGCGTCTCATGAAGTCCACACATTTTTTTCAGAATCCTGGCGGTCCAAATTCTTATTCGTTGACAAAAACTTGCATTATCATAGGGAATAAAGTCATCTTTCTCGGATATCTGGCTACCTACAGTTAAGTGACCTTTCACTTCTTTATCTAATGGATGAAACACTGAAGCCAAAATCGGGGCAATACAGCATCATCCCTCCTCCGAGTAGAAAGTTGGAATCTGGTTTGATTGTAGGTTTTTGATATTTTCTATCTTCGTTCTATCACCATTTACCATCAAAGAGTATCTTGGGAAGTCTCAGGAACTTCATCATTTCCTGCATTTCAAATGCATATACTTTAGTGCTCATTCCCAGGAAAGCAGTCTGGCTGGTGGACCAGATGGACCTTGTTTTTTTTTTGTTTTTTTTTGTTTTTTTTGCGGTACACGGGCCTCTCACTGTTGTGGCCTCTCCCACTGCGGAGCACAGGCGCAGGCCCAGCGGCCATGGCTCACGGGCCCAGCCGCTCCGCAGCATGTGGGATCTTTCCAGACCGGGTCACGAACCCGTGTCCCCTGCATCGGCAGGCGGACTCTCAACCACTGCGCCACCAGGGAAGCTCCAGATGGACCATTTTGACTGATTTGACAAGTGACTGCTGCAGCTTCTTTTCTTCTTCTTTTTTTTTTTTTTTTAACTCAACTGACAGAATCCATGACCTACTTCAGCAGTGCAAAACACCAACCAGCTTTCACCTCTGAGCCTCATTTCCCCAAAGCTGTAGGCTTGTATCAGTGATTAGAAAGGCACATTGGCTACATTGATTTCCAGATCTCTTCAAGGAGCTGAGTGACAAAGGCTGGAGCTGATGGAATCGGTGCAGGAAAAAGCCTTTGAATACTGCAGTGAAGGGAGCTGGGACCCCACATCTAAAATTTTCTTCTTCTGATGACTGATACAGTGTAGACAGAGCTCTACAGCATTTGAGAAGGGTGCGGACATTGGGATTCTCAACATTCAAATTATTATCTGATTCTTTGCAGTCACTTGGTTGCATGGGGAAGGTAAAGTCATTATGCCATGAAAGGAAATACACAGTAATGAACCAGCCATTAATGGACCAACCATCTCTCAAATTAACCTGCTCTCAAACATCTGTTCCTCCTCCTCCTTCCTCCTTGCTCAGTTCTCACTGATTGTTGGGTGTTTTAATATGACAGTACAACGCAAACACATTGCAAGTTGATGACAAAGTCAAACTGCACATCTTGAGAAAGATGCAGGCTTTCATGAAGTCAGTGAAAGTGATGCTGCAGAGCTCCTTGGTCAGACAGTTAGACTAGTTAACAATTGGAAGGGGGAAAATCCAGTAGAATGAGGCCAGTGGAGTTGCTTCCGAAGAGACTGCTTTGAATGTCAAAGGATTACAAGATGTAATTGAGAAAAAAATAATGAATACTACTATTTTTTTTTTTTGCGGTACACGGGCCTCTCACTGCTGTGGCCTCTCCCGTTGCGGAGCACAGGCTCCGGACGCGCAGGCCCAGCAGCCACGGCCCACGGACCCAGCCGCTCTACGGCATGTGGTATCTTCCCGGACTGGAGCACGAACCCGTGTCCCTTGCATCAGCAGGCGGACTCTCAACCACTGTGCCACCAGGGAAGCCCACTACTAATATTTTTGTTAAAAAGATCTTCCTGGTGATTTTGGGGGAAAAACGTTGTATTTTGTGGTTGCACACTTCTATTTTTTAAATTATGTCAAACCCCCCAAAACTTGACTTACTCTGTTCTAAAAATTAGCTTAGTTGCAACTATGACCCACATTTTATTAAATATAAGATAAAATTAGTTTTATAAGTTTTAATTTTTTTAGTTGAATCTCAACAAAAGCTTTTTTACACTATTTAATACAAAAGGTTACTCTTGGTTTTGAGTGAACTCACATTAAGTAACTTTTTGCTGTCAAGGAGATTGCCCGTCCCTGACAGCAACCTGGATTGCATGTATCTGGGGCCTCCTGATGCCTGTGGGTGTCTGAGATTCCTGGAGAATCACAGAGGTAGAGAGAGAGGTCTGAGAGGACCAGTGCAGTGGCCTGAGCTGTGACCCAGACTTGGCCATTCCCCTCGGTGTCCCCAGCACCTACCCACCCCTAGATCCATAGCAGACAACACTGCCTGCCCACTCTGGGCAGCATATGACTTCCTTGCCTGCCCTCAAACCTACCTTCAGGAAGTTCTGGGGATGCTGATAAACTCCCAGAGGCTGGTAGTTAAACTGAGTGTGAAATTTGAGGGGTGGGAGTGGAAGGGAATGGAGAATAGTTCTAGTAAGGCAGAAACAAACCTGAGACACCAAAACCAAGCAGAACCCAAATAGCAAAGCACTTATTTTTGCCTCTCAAGATGAAAAGGGAAAACCCAGCTCCACGGAAGAACTTATACTCCCATAGTTAGATTGCAAAAAACTGACTTTGTACTATGGTTGACCTGAAAAATGTAGAAGCTTACAAATGGTGAGCTGGCCCCAGCTGGGTTTTTTCCTTAGTGTCTGAGTCAGATTTTCTGTTGTCCTTGCATTGTACCCAGGGCTTGTGAAACTGCTTAGGTAAAAAGAACTTTGACTTCTCGTCAACATCACAGGGACTTTATTTGACACCTCCCTTTTCAATCTCTTTTATCCAAATCATCCAGGAAGACTTCGGACAGAAATAAGACCAAGGGCTCCTGGTCAGCTTGGTATAAGTACTCTTTTAGTTTTGTTTTTAGGTCAGCTACTGAAACTCCAAAACAGCCCTCTGTTGCTCAGCCTAGTAAAGTTCTCTCTCAGGTGTGGCTTTGGCAAATGCCTCACTAAAATTAAGACCCACCGAGTGTCATTGTGCCAGGCGGAAAGAGCATGGGACTTGGGAGGTCTGACTAGCCTAGTACCTGTTTGCCTGAATGAATGAATGAATGAATGGACGGATGGATGGATGTACTTTTGAGTCTTATATCTTTCATTTCCAGCGGCGACCTTGAGCAGGTTATTGACTTCTCATTTATTCACGCAGCAGATATTTATTGATTGCCTTCTGGGTTCCAGGCACTAAATGAAGTGTTGAGGCTACAAAGGTGAATAAGACAGCATTTGTCCTCAAGGTCTTGTAAGGTGATAAAGACAATAAAGGAGGGAATCTTCCAGGAGAGTAACTGACTCTGTGTACTGGGAGACTAAGTTACAGATGTAGTTACCCCGGACTTGTTGTTTCTGCAGGCTCGTGGCTTGCATGACTAACACGTTCACCCATCTTTGCCTTAGGAAAGTGGTGGGCACTGTTAGGAAATAACACTCCCTTCTGTGAATATTTCCAGAGGCTGATATTAGATATTTCAGTCTTTAACTTCCAGAATCTAATTTCTTCTTTAAGCATTTTTTAAAAGACAGATCAGGTTATTTCCCTGTCATCAGGCTTTGGCACCTTTCCTGTTATCCATGCTTTTGCAAAGATTCCTGGAAATAATTTTTCATCCAATGGGGAAGGGCTCTTTTGTCCTGGGGAGAAACTGTTCTCTTTCTCATGTTGGAAATCACAATGGGAGGGGAAGAGTTAAACTGTTTCTCTTCCAAGCATCTGTGGATGCAGGTGTGCTCAGATTTCATGGGCAGAATGTCAGATGGTGTGGACATGATAAAATTTAAGTTTGCCATTTGCCATAGTGGGGACACAGAAAATTCAGTCTCCTTTAGAGCATATTAAACTAAGCATAGAGTCTTTCTACTGACTTTATATAGCTGTTTATTGATTCTTTGCAGTTACAGAGCTTTTACTATATTCTGGGCATGCATCAAATGTTCTACATGCATTAACCTATTCAATCCTCAGGAAAAACCCATGAGGTAGATATTCTTATTAATCCCATTTTGCAGGTGAGACCCAGAGGGTTAAGTGTCTTGCCCCAGGTCACAGCTAGTAAGTAGTGAAGCTAGGATTCAAACCCAGGCACTTAGATGCTACTTTGCCTATCTACCTGTCTGATGTTTAATTCAAGACATTAGTGAAGAAATCTCCAACTGATGATTCATGCAGGAAGGAGCTGTTTCCTTCCTTGAAAACTTTGTAACAAAAGTATTTTATGTTATGTTCATGTTTGTGGGGCATGCTTCCTTGATAATAATTTTCAAAGAAAATAAATAATCCAAGTCCTGGCTTAGCATATTTCTGAACCCATGCAAATCATGCAAAACATCATAACAAATGACCCAGAGCTGCAGGCCTGTGTTGCACTGAACAGGACTAAAAGGGTTGAGGTCTGCCTTTCACTTTTAAGAAATAGCTACATTGGAAAAATAAAATATCAGTAAAGTTTGAAATAAGTCATGGTGTAATATCTGTAACAGGCAGCCTGGCTGGTTTCATTTATTCTGTATTTATTCCCATTACAAGCCTTGAGTGCTCCCTGGGCTCAGTCTTGCTAAATCAATTTTTCAGAATTCTCAGTGGCTTGAATTTTGTAATCTGAGAAATCAATCAAGTGCCTCGGGAGAGTACCATATCTTATTCTGCTCAGAGCCTCCACACGTCTCTTATAATTAAGTATTAGGTGGAGTTCATTGCACTTGAATAATGAGGTGATGTTTGGGTAGGCTTCCTTTGTTGTTTTTTCTTGAAGAACATTGCTTCTGTTTTCTGGTTAAACAATCACTGTCATCATAAAAGTGCAATTTAAAGCCTGCATAATCATGACACTTAGCATCTCCTAAAACCAAATCCAGTAGTTCATGTTCACTAGTGAGCTGCTTGAGCCAGCGCACGTCATAGCCTTGGCATGCAGAGCGCCTGCCTGGGATCCTGGAGCTTTTGCAATTGAGTTTTACAATGAAAGGAGACCAGGGTTGGGGGACTTGAACTTGTTCCTTTTTTAATGGCCTGACTTGCTTGATTACCAAATGAATGGCTGAATAGTCTCTGTTACAGAGACTATTACAGTTTGGTGACTGGTTCTAATTCTGCATTTGCTCCTGGACCATATAAATTTCTTGGTATCCTGCTGTTGTTTTACAGGGATAATTAGTTAACGGTGAAAGATATATACAAAATCACACATAAAACATAATCTGTAATAATATCTGTAATAATATTATACAATAATATTATTATTACTGTTAAATAATATTAATAAATGTTAAATAATTATAGAAAACAGACCCTCATGTACCCACCACTTGGATTAAAATATAGAATTTAACTATACCCTTAGAAATCCTGTATAACCACACCCCCTCCCCCCGACATGGCTTATTGTTCTTACTCCCAGTATAGCCATTGTCTTGAAATTTTAAAAATATTTTATTTGCTTTTCTAGATAGTTTTACACACACACACACACACACACACACACACACACATTCTCAAGTAATACATTGCTTAGTTTTGCCTGGTTTTGAACTTAAATGGGGTCATATGGAATATATTTTTGTGATTTGCTACTTTTGCTCACTGTTGTTTTTGAGGTTCTTCTATTTAGTGATGTACGTAACAGGAGTTTATTCATGTTCATTGCTGTATGGTGGCATTCTAAGACATAACTATACCACAGTTTTTTAAAAATCATTCTATGTTAATGAAAATTTGGGTCATCTCCAGATTGGAAAAATTATCAACAGTGTTGCTATGAACTCCTTTTTACAAAAATAATTCTCAGATGTATTCCTGGCAGTGAGATTTCTGGAGCATTTTATCATCTTCAGCTTTAAGAAATAACGCCATACTTTTTTTATATTCTCACCAGCAAGTTATGAGAGTGTTCGTCACCCACAGCCTTGTCAGCACTTGGCATGGTCAGAATTTAGTTTTTTCCCATCTGGAGGGTCTGATAGTAGCTCCAGGGGGTTGTGATATGTATCTTCCTGATGACTAATGAGCTGGACCATCTTCTCATAAGTTTAATGCAATTTAGTTTCCCTCTTTATATGACATTACTATTCATGTTTTTGCTGATTTTTCAGTTAGGTTGCCTGCCTTTATATCATTGACTTACAGGGTTAAAAAAATTGTGGATATTAGTTATTTGTTGGTTATGTGAGCGGCAAACATCTTCTCCCTGTCTGTGCTTGTCTTTTTCATTATCTTTATTTGTTGGTTTTTGCCTCCCACAGTTTATATATTCATTCTTTTGTTTATTTATTCATTCATTTATTTTAATACTTTTTATTATTACAGAAACAGTACATGCATACTATAGAAAGTTAGGATATACAAAGAAGCAAACATTTTTTTTTAAACAGAACTTTATATTCCTACTGCCCAAAGGTGACCAACCTTAACATCCTAGTTCATGTTCTACTGAGTTGCATTTGTGTGTGTGTGTGTGTGTGTGATCACAATGAAAGTGCAGTTAACAATTTCCATCTTTGCATTTGAGTAAATGTTCATCTCATGGCATATGCAAACCATCAGATTTCCCCCACTGACCACCAATATCCTTTACAGCTGTGGTCAAACCAATATCCAATCCAGGATTTATTGTGTATTTGGAAGAAACAAGTTTTCCATATTAACTGTAGTCAGTTTCATCAATTCTTTCCTTTATGCTTAGTACTTTTTGTGGCTTTTGAGACATGTTTCCCAAGCCTAAGACTGTTATCTTCTAATTGCTTTTCAGTTTTGTTGTCTCTTTTAGGTCTGTAATCCATCTGGAATTGTTAATGGTGAATAGTGCCCAGTACTGGGCCAATTTTATTTTCCCTATGGATACCCGTCTTTCCCAGCACTATTTATTGATCTATAACACAACATCTACCGCATCTTGTGTGCACACAAGGATGGGTCTTTTACTTGGCTCGCTCTTTTCTGATCCATGGGTCAGTTTGCTTATTTCTGTACCAATGCTGCAGTGTTTTTATCCTTATAGCTTTATAAAGACTTGAAATTTAGTAGGGCAAATCTCCCTGTTAGCGAGGATAGGTGGGCTATCTTTGAATATAAATCTCAGTGGCTTAAACCAAAAAGCGTTGTTTCTTGCTTATGTTATGTGTATAATTGTAGTCACTCGGGGCCCAGACAGACAGAAGCTCCGTTGCCATATCACCCTGTGCTTCCAGAGGGGAGAAGAGAGAGTGCAGAGT
This sequence comes from Mesoplodon densirostris, assembly GCF_025265405.1. NCBI lineage: Eukaryota > Metazoa > Chordata > Mammalia > Artiodactyla > Ziphiidae > Mesoplodon > Mesoplodon densirostris. The sequence goes on along the minus strand of NC_082661.1, from coordinate 11,449,676 downwards.
CAGCCCTTGACGCTTCCTCCCAGAAGGTCTGTTCTCCTCATGTTTCATTGGCAGAGCTAGTCACATGACCACACCTAATTTCAAGGGTGTAAGGGAATATAGTTGCTCTGTAACTAGAACTAGAGGATTGTCTGCCCTCTCCAACTTTGTTCTTTTTCAGTAGTATTTTGACTCTTCTCAGCCCTTTGCTCTTCTGTAAGTATTTTAGAATCAGCTGGTCAAGTTCCATGAAAATCCTTATTGAGATTTTGATTGCTGTTTTATTGAGTCTAAGGTTTACTTTGGGGAGAAACGATATCTTCCTATCTAAGTGCATGGTATATTTGTCTATTTAGGTCATAATATCTTTTAGTCATTTTATACTTCTCCCTTTAAAGAACTTGCCCATAATTTATTACATTAATTCTTAGGTACTTTATATTCTTTTTTTTTTTTTTTTTTTTTTGCGGTATGCGGGCCTCTCACTGTTGTGGCCTCCCCCGTTGCGGAGCACAGGCTCCGGACGCGCAGGCTCCGGACGCGCAGGCTCAGCGGCCATGGCTCACGGGCCCAGCCGCTCCGCGGCATATGGGATCCTCCCAGACCGGGGCACGAACCCGTATCCCCTGCATCGGCAGGCGGACTCTCAACCACTTGCGCCACCAGGGAGGCCCGGTACTTTATATTCTTATTGGTATTGTTAATTTTTTTTTAAATTATTTTTTAAATTACTTTTTCTATCTTATTTTTTATAGTGTCCAGAAATACAATTGACTTTGGTATATTGATTTTTTTGGTGCAGAATTTTACTAAACTTTCCTAGTAATTCTCATTACTTATTCATAGATGGTTTTGGGTTTTCTACAAAGAAAATCATGTTACCTACAAATATTTATTTTTTTCCTTTCCAATTCTTAAGGTTTTTATTTAGTTTTCTTATCACTTCATTACCTAGGACCTCCCTGTAAAAGGTTCTGGAAGTGGGGATAGCAAGCATCCATGTCTTATTACTGATACAAAGGGAATGCTTTAAACATTTTACCATTAAGTATGACTCTTTTTTGGTAGACATTCTTTATCAAGGTCCTTTTATTTCTAGTTTGCTAAAAATGAACTTTGAGTTTTGTGCATCTGACAAGTTGGTATTTTTCCCTTTAATGTGTTAATGTGGTGATTAACTTTAAAAATATTAAACCAGTGTTAATTTCTATAATTAACCCACTTTGATGAAGATGTATTCCCCTTTTTACTTAGTGCTAGTCACTGTTATCAAACCAGACAGAAGTACAAAAAAGAAGTACAAGATTTACAGAATTCCCCAGAATGGTTGGAAACTTGAAATATTCACTTCAGTGACTAACAAATCAAACATAAATGGGAAAATATATAAGACTTGAACAGCACCATTAACAGGCTTCATTAAAATGAGCATTCCCTCATTTTTAATTCTCTGTAAAGAGTCTGTGTAAGATGATTTATTTTCTTTTGGGATGTCTGGCAGATATGCCCATAAAATATTTGGTCGTAGAATTTAAAATACTGAATCAGTTTACCTAAGGTTATAAAATTCTTGTGTTTTAAAATTTTTTTCTTCAGAAATTTTTGGTAATTTCTGTTTATTTTTAGAACTTAGTTCTTTCACATAAACTTCCAAATGTATTGACAAAGTATTTCATAGTATCATTTGTTTTCAATTTATATCTGCATTATTCATCTCTATATTACTTATATGTACTGTCTCTCTCTCTCCCCTAAATTTTTTTCGTGCTAATCTTACCAGAGGTTAACCTATTAGTCTTTTCAGTGAGCCAACTTTTGCTATGAGCCTCTTTACCACGTGTTTGTTTTATTTTTCGTTATTTCTGCTGTTATCTTTATTATTTCCCTCCATCAACTTTAAATGTATTCTGTTCTTTTGTGAATTTATTAAGTTAACTTAAATGCATTGCTTAATAATGCTAGTCTTTCTTTTTCTAACTTAAGCAATTTGTGCTATAAATTTTCTTATAAATGTTTCTTTAGCTACATTCTATAAGTTTTTTTTTTTTTTTTTCTTTTTGCGGTATGTGGGCCTCTCACTGTTGTGGCCTCTCCCGTTGCGGAGCACAGGCTCCGGATGCGCAGGCCCAGCGGCCATGGCTCACGGGCCCAGCCGCTCCGCGGCATATGGGATCCTCCCAGACCGGGGCACGAACCCGTATCCCCTGCATCGGCAGGCGGACTCTTAACCACTGCGCCACCAGGGAGGCCCCTACATTCTATAAGTTTTAATGAATATTGTTTTCATTAAATTTACTTTTGAAAATTTTCTAGTTTTGATTTTTCTTCTGTGACTCATAAGTTGTTTAGAAGAGCTTTTTTTAAAAAAAAAACAACCCTAAACATGATTTTTTCTTTATATTTTTAAATGATTTATAGTTTAATTACATTGTGGTCAGATAATATGATCTGCAAAAATTATCAATCTTTTGATCTTGAGGCTAGCTTTGTGGCTTAGCATATGGTCAGTTTTCATAAGTATTCCATGTGGTTAAAAAGAATGTAAATTTTTTAACTGCTGGCAATAAAGTTGTATATATGTCCATTGGACTAAGCTGGTAAATTGTGCTGTTCAAATTTTACATATCCTCTCTAAATTTTCTGTTTATGATTAATTAATGCTTAGTTTATACAATTAAAGAATTAATATTAATTTATGCTTAATTTATTTAAATGCACATTAAAATTTTCCACTGTTAGAGTAGATGTTGTAGTTCTGTGGTCTTTGTAATTTTGCCCATTTTTTATTCCTGTATTTTGAAGTGATGTGTAAACGTAGTTTAGAATTTGTCATACTTCCTATTATACTTTCTACTACTTTTATAATTAAGTCCATGACCATCTTTATTTCTAGTGCTGTTTTTTACAATAAAGAACATTTGACTTTAATATTGAGACCAGAGACTTCCCTGATGGCACAGTGGTTAAGAATCCACCTGCCAATGCAGGGGACAAGGGTTCAATCCCCGGTCCAGGAAGATCCCACATGCCACGGAGCAACTAAGCCTGTATACCACAACTACTGAGCCTGTGCTCTAGAGCCTGTGAGCCACAACTACTGAGCCTGCACTCCACAGGTACTGAAGCCCACGTGCCCTAGAGCCATGCCACAACTGCTGAGCCCACACACTGCAACTACTGAAGTCCACACACTCTAGGGCCCATGTGCCACAACTACTGGGCCCACGTGCTACAACTACTGAAACCTGCACGCCTAGAGCCCGTACTCCACAACAAGAGAAGCCACTGCAATGAAGAGTAGCCCCTGCTCGCCACAACTAGAGAAGAGCCCGCGTGCAGCAATGAAGACCCAATGCAGGCAAAAAAAAAAAAAATATATATATATATATATATAGAGAGAGAGAGAGAGAGAGGCCAATTTTCTATTGGTTAAAGTTTGCTTCTTGTATCTTTTTCTGTCCTGTAACTGTTTGTACTCTATTTTTTTTTTTAAAGAAGATGTTGGGGGTAGGAGTTTATTAATTAATTTATTTATTTTTGCTGTGTTGGGTCTTCGTTTCTGTGCGAGGGCTTTCTCTAGTTGTGGCAAGTGGGGGCTACTCTTCATCGTGGTGCACGGGCCTCTCACTATCGCAGCCTCTATTGTTGCGGAGCACAGGCTCCAGACACGCAGGCTCAGTAGTTGTGGCTCACGGGCCTAGTTGCTCCGCGGCATGTGGGATCCTCCCAGACCAGGGCTCAAACCCGTGTCCCCTGCATTGGCAGGCAGACTCTCAACCACTGCGCCACTAGGGAAGCCCTGTACTCTATCTTTTTATCTATGTATTTTTTTAACTTTTACCTGGGGAGCTGTTTTCAATTATAGTTACTGTTATTACTTATATATTAGGATTTATTTATATCATTCATTATGTACTGTTTCCACTTCCTTCTTGTACCATTTTCATCTTCTGATTCCATTATTTTCCTCCTTTTGTTTGCAAGTTCTACCAAGCCTCTTGGTTAACACATGTAGTTAACAAAGTCTCAAATTAATTAATATTTTTGTTTTTCTTCTTCTGAGCAACATAAAGACTTTAAATGCTTTAGCTCTGCTAAATGCATTTTAATATATCTGGTAGTTTTCTTTGGTGTTTAATTCTAGCCTGATTCTTCCTCTCTGTCCCCAACAAAACCACCAACCTGTGCGTAGTTTAACCATATACATACCATTCTCTTTTCCATCTCAGCCTTTCCGCTTTCTGCCAAAAATATATCCTTTAAATTTCCTTCTTTTGATATATCTTTTGTGGTAAATGCCCTGTTTTTGATTTTTCTAAATTTTCTTTGTTTGACCTCATTCTTGAAAGATAACTTTACTAAATATGGAATTCTTATTTGACAGATTATGTCTCTCTGAACTTTTTCACCATATTATCCTTGTCACTCAGCCTCTCTTCATATTCTTCACCTCTCTCTCAATCCTCCTCTCCCTCCCCCTCTCCCTCCCCCCCTCCACTCCCCCTCCTTCTCCTTCTCCTCCTCCTCCTTCTTCTTATTCTTCCTCTTCCTCTTCAAGTGCATTCTGGAAAAATTTTGAACTGACCTTCCAATTTACTAATTCTCTATTCAGCTTTGTCTCACCTACTATTTAATCTATTTATTATTTAATCCTATTTTAAATTCAATACTAATTTTTTATTTACAGAAATTCTTTTTTTAACAGAAATACTATTTGTTTTTTTAAAAAATCTGCTTCATTTTTTTTTTTTTTTCTTTTTGCGGTATGCGGGCCTCTCACTGTTGTGGCCTCTCCCGTTGCGGAGCACAGGCTCCGGATGCGCAGGCCCAGCGGCCATGGCTCACGGGCCCAGCCGCTCCGCGGCATATGGGATCCTCCCAGACCGGGGCACGAACCCGTATCCCCTGCATCGGCAGGCGGACTCTTAACCACTGCGCCACCAGGGAGGCCCTGCTTCATTATTTTTTATAATGCTTCTTCATCCTTATTTTCATGCTTCCCTATAATTTCCTTAAACATATTGCAAGTAATTACTTTATATTCTGTGCCTTATAAAGGTTGTTGTGAATATGTTTTTCCTATATATGCCCTGGAATCTTTTGTGTTTTGAGTTTTCTTATGCTGGGCTTTTAATTTTTCCTAGAACTTTATTTTGGGGAGTATTTTGATTTCTGGGTTGAAGATGAATTCCTCCAGAGAGCACTACCTATTCCAGGGCCATCCAAAATTAATTCTCCACTTTAGGTTTTTTGGGGACCATATGAGAAGCATGGACGGGACAGCAAAAACCTACAAGAGTTGTATTTATGAAATCTCTCCACACAGCAGAAAAATGGAGACAGAAATTTCCTTGCTGTTTCTTTCTGAAAATCAAGCTTCCTTTCTTACTTAATCTAAGGCCTTTAGGATCTAAGGTTTATTCAGGGGTCTTCTGTTATATTTTCCCACTTGGATAGGCCTGAGACTTTGTTTCTTTACTCCTGTGCCTCAGGGAGACATCGTGAAGCTCAAGGTCTGCAGGTTTCCACAGACACACTTAGGGCACAATCTGGCTTTGCTGTTTCCTTGTGTCTAAGACCCTTGTTTTCCTTTCATTTTGGGAAACCTTGCTTTCAGTAATTCTTCTCTTAATGTCAACTCAGTGATAGGTTTAAAAACTTGTTTGTTTGTTTTATATTTCATCCAACATTTAATTATTTCCATCAGGATATATAACCTGCCACATCGCTAGGAATAAAGTCTTGAGTTTGGAAATTTCTGGATAATTCTGTATGGGAAAAGAGGATTAAACTTGGGCTTAGAAACGGTCAGCTCTGGGCTCAAGACCAGCTTCAATATTTCTAGTTACCTGTTTCCTCAGCTTTACTAACACCTTCCATTTGTTTCTTGAATTTCTGTTTACAAAGTACTTTCACCAATACCATGTGTTTTGAGAGTTTGGTGATGTTGTTGTCCCCATCTGGTGAACAGAGGAGACCACTTGGGGGGACACCACCCTGACCTAGAACCCAGATCTTCTAACACCTAGAAAAGTTCTCTTTTTGTTCTATTTTGTGCTGTCCTAGATGAAATGATTTAAAAGCCACCAAGGTGGATTTCACCTTGTTGTGTGGGGCAAGTCGCTACTTGGACACTGCCTTGACGGAGTTCCTGAGTCCAAAACTGGCTTCTGGATGAAGTCCCTTGCTGCCAAGATCACAGGAGATGAAATGCCATATATTTGCTTTCCAAAATTTAAATGGCCTTTCTAACTTAAAAAAAATCCACAATTCTCATATGAACATAAAACAAACCTTTTTTTTTTTTTTTGCCATACGCGGGCCTCTCACTGTTGTGGCCTCTCCCGTTGCCAACGGAGCACAGGCTCCAGACGCGCAGGCTCAGCGACCATGGCTCACGGGCCCAGCCGCTCCGCGGCATGTGGGATCTTCCTGGACCAGGGCACGAACCCATGTCCCTTGCATCGGCAGGCGGACTCTCAACCACTGCGCCACCAGGGAAGCCCCCACAAATCTTTTTTGAAGTAACAACGGGGAGACAGCCTTTGTGTACATCAACTAAACGAAACTCTTGTCCTATTTATGATCAGTTTCCTTAGGGGTGTAAGTGAGAGATGAGCCTGGTTGGTCTTTGGTGATGGGAGTTTGGTGTCAGAGAAACAAGGATGTGGGGGAAGGTTGGGAAGCCACCTGATCGGCCACCATGTCACCTGGGGCTACAGTCCTGAGACTGGTGGTGCAGTTTTCTTCAGTAACCAAAACACTGGCCTAGCCTAATGTAGAGCAGAAATGTGAAGTCCATTTGTCTTCCCCTTTTCCATTTACACAATATTGGGAAGGTTTGATTGGGCTGTGTGGTCAGCACCCATCACAGGCTGCCCTGGTGGTCAGCATTTGAGTCAACTACCTTGGAGGTGATAGATCTTTTTTTTTTCAAGTAGATGATGTACTTTTTGGTAGATCTTCTTAATGCTCGGCCCATTTACAGTCTGTGTCAAAAACCCAGTCTTCCTCCTGTGTTTCTTCTCTCTTCCATCACACTACTGTCACACTCACAGTGCTTCTGACGCCAGATGTGCAGGGCTTTCCCCACCAAGCAATTCTCTGCTGGGCGTCCTACAATTTAACTCATTTCCAACACTCGCTATCTGGAGAGAACCTCAGATCCCAGAGGTGAAGGGCTCAGTCCCACCAGACTGCCCCCATGTCAGGCTCCAGTCACAACTCCAGGTTGTCACTTGTGTTTCTGATCAATCAGCTACAGATCTGAGGTTCGCATAACCCCGTCCTCCGGTTTGATTAATTTGCTAGAGCAGCTCACAGAACTCAGGGAAACACTTACTGACATTTACCATTTTATTAAAGGATTTGATAAAGGATGCAGATGAGCAGCCAGATAAAAAGATACATATGGGGCTTCCCTGGTGGCGCAGTGGTTGAGAGTCCGCCTGCCGATGCAGGGGACACGGGTTCGTGCCTCGGTCCAGGAAGATCCCACGTGCCACGGAGCGGCTATGCCCGTGAGCCATGGCCGCTGAGCCTGCGCGTCCGGAGCCTGTGCATCCGGAGCCTGTGCTCCGCAACGGAAGAGGCCACAACAGTGAGAGCCCGCGTACCGCAAAAAAAAAAAAAAAAAAAAAAAGATACATATGGTGAGGTCTGGGAGGGTCCTGAGCACAGGACATTGTGTCCCCATGGAGTTGGGGTCACCCTCCCGGTATATGGATATGTTCACCAACCTGAAAGCTCTCTGAATCCCCTACTTTTGAGATTTTTGTGGTGGCTTCATCATGTCGGTCTGATCAATCATGAACCATTTCTAGTCCCCCTCCCCTCTCTGGAGAATGGGAGATGAAAATTCCAAGCTTCTAATCATGGCTTGGTTTTTCTGGTGACCAGCACATCTCCAGGAGCCCCCCAGACTCTCCACCACAGAACAAAAGGTGCTCCTTGTGCTCTTAGCACTTAGGAGTTTACAAGGATTTTAGGAGCTCTGTGCCAGGAACCAGGGGCAGAGAGCAAAATATATATTTTATATATATATATTTTTTTCTATTATTTTACACATTCCCTTCCTGTTCAGGCTGAGATCCCCAATCAAGGCTGCTAGGGGCAAGTTAGAAGGGTTGTTTTCCCTGACAAATCATACTGCAGGTGATATACCATTTCACAAAAGGCAGATGTTGAGGCCACTTCCTTAGAAGACAGCAAGACAGTAGCAGTCATTAAGATTTCCAAGGTTTCTCCTGAAGACCGTACACCCCGTGGAGAGGCTAATCAGATGAGCATACTGGGCAAGTTAATGGCTACTGCCTTTTTAGTTGTTTCTCAAATGTGTACCTTACTATTCAAATCTTGCCATCAAATTTATGTTCTGCTAAGGCCGTTGGTCAGAGGTAAAATAAAGTTGTTTTCCATTAAAATGTTATCTTTATCTGAATCCTGCCCATGCTTTTATCAGCTCCCCTAACAGTGTTATGGAAAAAGGTAATTTCTCCCTTTTGAGGGCTTACTCTTATATTTATGTTTCAGGTCATTGTGGCATATAATCAAGACTGAAAAAAAGCAAAAGTTGTCCTGGGGATTTAGACCTTCAGTAGATTAGGATGTTGTGATATGCAAAATCACATCCCATCTTGGTGACTGTTCTTAGCTCTCTCTAGGGCAAGGAGTAATATTTATGATTCCTAATAATAATTTTTCATCAATCGGTGTAGGGTGGATGCGGGGAGCCAAAGTGGCTTCTGTCATTTAAAAACCCTTAATCCTCTGCTGATGCTTTGCTGCTTCCCAGGATTGGTGCTTCCCGGGTTTGACAGAAGGACCACCGTCTTCTCCTCCAGTCAGTTTCTTCCCCTACCACTCGTGCTTCCTCTGCACTTTTCACACATTGTGCCTGGGTTGGTTCTTTTATTTTATTTTTTTCAGAACAAAATCCTCTTTGGAGATGCAAACTGGGGTTATGCAAGGAATTTACAGTCTGCTTTACTCTGTTTGTATTTCCTGCCTCTGACATTTGCTTTCAGACTAATTATGAGCATTTTGGTACCTTCTCCTTTTCCCCATTGCTCCTTCCTTAAACAAGGCTGAGCGATCCTTTCCATCATGAGATGGAAATCTTGTCTGGCTCAGGTGGCTGAAGAATCACCCTGCCTAGAAACAGGGAATGGAGGACATGACCTTTCATGGCCATATAATGTCTTTCTGTCCCCAAGGACCTTGGCCTTTTGCCAGAGTACTTAATTGTGAGTGAAGTTATGTTTGTGAAAGAATAAATAGTCTCTACCATTTATATATTCATTCAGTCACCGTGTTTTGCTGACTTCTCCTCCCAGGCAGTGTGCTGCGTCCTAAGGCTTCAACAGTGACCCTGATAGTCACATGCCTACAGGGGCTATAAAACAAATAGGCAGTTAGCATTGCTATAACTACAACTATGCCAGGAAAATCTGTGATATTTTTCTCTATTTAGAAATAATTCACAATTTCTTAAGGACTGCATTAACCGTCGGTAGGTAATTTGACCTGAGCCTCCATTTCTCACCCATAGAACAGGCCCAACTTCTACATCACTGTGCTGTTCTAGGGATGCAGTGAAGCCAGGTAATGAAAGCTTCCTAGCACAGAGTCTGGCAGATGGAGGCTCTCAATTACGGATGGTTTTGTTGTCCTCCTTCTGATGGAACGAACACTCCTGGGACCCGGTAAACAGTTTCCACTTTCCTTCTTTTCTCGTTCATTGAAACAGCACTCCACCTGCCCTTCCTTCAGACCCTTAGAATCTCGTGTTGCTTCCCTTTCTATAGCTTCTTAAATTTTTCCCCAGTATTTAGCCCAGATATCTGGGAGGTGGCTGTCAGTCTCTGGAGAACAGAGGGACTCCTGCTCTGAAGGCTCCAGGAGGATTCTGGGGTCATCCTCATAGGATGAGCCCAGGGAAGTGTGTGTGTGTGTGTGTGTGTGTGTGTGTGTGTGTTACACACACACACACCATATGTCTGGAGGGTGGGCTGTGATAAGGAAGAATTAAATGAAGGCCCAGCTCACCTCCCTCTCTCACGTTATCCTGAGCCAGTGCAGTTCCAAGCCTGACTCTAACCCTTCTCCTCCATTGGATGCAGCCCTGTCTTCTTCCTTTGTGGAACCTCCCCTGATTATCAGGTCTTTAGCCATTCATTCAGTATGTACATTTATTGAGCACCTAGTGAGTGCAGGCACAGGGTACACAGCCTCTGCCCTCGCAGAGCTGAGAATCTAGTGGAAGGGAGATAGATGCTGGACAGTCACATAAATGAAAAGAGCGGTGCTAAGTGTTATGAAGGACAGGTGCAGAGGGCAGTCAGAGCCTGTTACACCTGCTGGTGGGTCCAGGGAAGGCCTCTGAGGAAGTGACATTTAAGGAGTCTTGCAGGGTGAGTAGGAGTTTGTTAGGCAGAAGAGGATGCTCATCACTGTGTTTCCTTAGAGCCCTCAAGAGTACACATCTTCTGGCCCAGTTTTCATATTACCCTTCATGTCATTAATTTGTTCATTCACTTGTCTTTATTGAGCACCAGTGATGTGCCTGGCACTGTTCTTGATGTGAGGGATATAATGGCAACAGACACAGACACCATCTTGGTGTCTTGGTCATGGAGCCATTCTGGTCCGTGGAACTCACATGCTTGTTATCTTTGTATGTGCATTTGTTTTGTTTCCTCTTCCATGTTCTCAGATTCACTGTGGGGAGGTAGCATGGTTTTGAGAAAGAGCATAAGTAGAAAAAACAGATGAAAGGGAAAAGAGATCAGATTTTAACTTAGGGCCTAAGGCGTGCCAGGTGCTTTGTCCAGTGTGCCATGGACACTCTGTCATTGGTTCTCTCAATTGCTCTGTGGACAGCTGTTGACTTGTAGATGGCGAGCCTGAACTTCAGAAGTTAAGCTCCTCTCCTTAGGTCACACAGGTAGGAGGTGATGGGGTCAGGTCGCCTACCTGGGTCCATCCAGCTGGGCTACAAGAGTACTTCTTACCTGTGCTCAGTCCCTACTCCACCTCTGCCTCACTGTAGGTCCTCAGTTCATTTTACATCTTTGGGGTTGTATCCACTAGGTCTTCTTGGCTACGTTCGGTGGGCCAAGATGGTTCTCTCCATCCCTCTGGATCAGTTGGTCAAGTGGTGTTGGCTTCAACAGCCTCAAACTCTGCCTGCCTTCCTCAAGGAGCTTAGGACCCACCCATTCTCCTTTGTCCTCACCAGCTGAAAGATTTAACTCTTGTTAAATCTTAAGGCTAGGAGGTGGGTCAAAAAGGATCTTGCTGTGATTTATGTCATAGAGTGTTCTGCCTATGTTTTCCTCTAAGAGTTTGATAGTTTCTGGCCTTACATTTAGGTCTTTAATCCATTTTGAGCTTATTTTTGTGTATGGTGTTAGGGAGTGATCTAATCTCATAGTTTTACATGTACCTGTCCAATTTTCCCAGCACCACTTGTTGAAGAGGCTGTCCTTTCTCCACTGTACATTCCTGCCTCCTTTTTGACCCACCTCCTAGAGAAATGGAAATAAAAACAAAAATAAACAAATGGGACCTAATGAAACTTTAAAGCTTTTGCACAGCAAAGGAAACCATAAACAAGACCAAAAGACAACCCTCAGAATGGGAGAAAATATTTGCAAATGAAGCAACTGACAAAGGATTAATCTCCAAAATTTATAAGCAGCTCATGCAGCTCAATAGCAAAAAAACCAATAACCCAATCCAAAAATGGGCAGAAGACCTAAATAGACATTTCTCCAAAGAAGATAGACAGACTGCCAACAAACACATGAAAGAATGCTCAACATCATTAATCATTAGAGAAAGGCAAATCAAAACAACAATGAGATATCATCTCACACCAGTCAGAAGTCTATCATCAAAAAATCTAGAAACAATAAATGCTGGAGAGGGTGTGGAGAAAAGGGAACACTCTTGCACTGCTGGTGGGAATGTGAATTGGTACAGCCACTATGGAGAACAGTATGGAGGTTCCTTAAAAAACTACAAATAGAACTACCATACAATCCAGCAATCCCAGTACTGGGCATATACCCTGAGAAAACCATAATTCAAAAAGAGTCATGTACCAAAATGTTCATTGCAGCTCTATTCACAATAGCCTGGAGATGGAAACAACCTAAGTGTCCATCATCGGATGAATGGATAAAGAAGATGTGGCACATATATACAATGGAATATTACTCAGCCATAAAAAGAAACGAAACTGAACTATTTGTAATGAGGTGGATAGACGTAGAGTCTGTCATACAGAGTGAAGTAAGTCAGAAAGAGAAAGACAAATACCGTATGCTAACACATATATATGGAATTTAAGAAAAAAAAATGTCATGAAGAACCTAGGGGTAAAACAGGAATAAAGACACAGACCTACTTGAGAATGGACTTGAGGACATGGGGAGGGGGAAGGGTAAGCTGTGACAAAGCGAGAGAGAGGCATGGACATATATACACTACCAAACGTAAGGTAGATAGCTAGTGAGAAGCAGCCGCATAGCACAGGGAGATCAGCTCGGTGCTTTGTGACCACCTAGAGGGGAGGGATAGGGAGGGTGGGAGGGAGGGAGACACAAGAGGGAAGAGTTATGGGAACAGATGTATATGTATAACTGATTCACTTTGTTATAAAGCAGAAACTAATTTAAAAAAAAAGTCTTAAGGCTGATGGTACCAGAGTAAGTCATTCTACCTGAGGCTGTTGGCCACTGACCTGCCTGGAATCACAGGCAGCTCTACTGCAGGGATGAATAAACTTAACCCCCAACCCCTGGATTATATCAATTGCAATGAACTCTTGTTTTTAAAAGAAATTTTAGAGGAATCATTGGCGTGAAATTCAGAAGATTTCTGGGATTTTGAGAATTCTCTTCATTCCAGTCAAGATAGACTTTTTGTCTCCTACATCAGAGCAAGACAATCGCATTACTGCTGGATTAGAGAGAAGGAGAGACTTTAAAAAAACCACTGTGGGTACTGAGTCTATTCTGTAATATTATCAGAATTTCCCCTCGAAATTATGACTCTGGTTCAGTAGCTACATCAGATGCTAATGATCTTCTGTCAGTCATTTCATGAGGAATAATAATTGGCTTTCCTGTTCGGTTGAATGAGTTAGGCTACAGATGCACTGTGGACCCACATTCTAAGATTTGTAGCCATCTTCTTTCATCCTTTTTTGAAACTGAAATCTCTTCATCAATAACTTAGAATGTTAATGTATATAGCTTGTCATAAAAAAGAAAACAAAACGGGCATCTTAGCTAGAATGAACTATGCATTGAGAAACTATGAAACTGAAGCTATGAATGAGAAACTAGTCCTCTTAAGGGATTTGGGGCCACAGGGACATAAAAATAGGTTTCAACACAGTGAAACTTGGAATCGTAGAAACAAGCTATGCGATGATGGGTCATGTAGCATAAGAATGGCCTTCTGGTTGTCTGACCGTCTCATCTGAGAGCTTCAGGCGTCTGCAGAGTGGGGTGGGAACAGTATCTCCGCTGGCTCCTTTAAGTTTGTTCATTTGACCAGCTAAGATCATTTTACATCTGCTGAGAGCCACAGGGGCTGCAGAATTGTGAGAGGCTGAGAACCCGGTTCCAGAATTCTCTGTGAGCAAGCATGCAGTTATGTAACCGAAGAGCTGCAGATTGCAAGAGTGGAGCTTGTGAAGGCTTTTCTTTGAGGACGGAACTTTACAGAACCGGGCCGGATACAGCAGCAGCACGGCAGCTGCGGCAGCCGGCAGTGTTAGGAGAGCCATCCCCCGGCGCCCAGTAAGGACGCTGAGCATATCACAGGTCCCCGTGAACGCATCCTCAAGATGGCTTTGTGGGTTGAGTGCTACTAGCCCCATTGCGCAGATGAGGAAACTGAGGCCTTCAGAGATGAGCTCTCATGGGAGAAAGTGGCAGAGTTGAGTCCACATATGCTCGGTTTGCCTGAAAAACCCGCTTTCTTCAACAACGCACAGTACTCCCTCCTGTTGAATGGATTATTCAATCCTCAAATCTCCTGTGTAACTTAATTTGTTGTTGTTATTGGTTTAAACAAAACCACCCCCAAACTTACCGAGTGCTTCTTTGCTCTAGTGTGAAGAGAAGGGATGAATTGGTGTGCATCATGCTCAGCGCAAGCTTAGGCGGTCATTTAAACAGTGGACCATTAGCGCCGGAAGGCAGGTGAGCTCTTGAATTGGCAGCCTGCAGACCCAGCCCCCAGCCCTGTTGGCCCGTGGATGAGTTCATTTGGTCTGTACTGTATTCATTTTTGATGAGTTGTTAATATTTAAAATGGAGACATTTCCCATAAATATCAGGATTTCCTTCTTCTGTTACAAGATCAAAACTTCTGGGAACACTGAGCCCATGTGGCAGACACCAGCTTGAGCAGAGGTGGGGCTGCACCTTTAAACAGGCGGATGTTCCCCAGTTTGCTCCAGTCCTCACTACTCCCAGATGTCTCCCAACAGCGAGGCCAGGTATTAGTTGCCATTTATAATCACAAACGAACCATTAATTTTTTCTGGAAGTGAAGTACTTCCTGGATCTGAGCGTCTAGCAATAGAACCCGGGAGGGTTTTCTGTTGCACAAAACATTGACTCAACATCCAACTACTTTACTCATGCTCCCCATCTGCCTGGCTCCCCCGGGCGTGATGTGGTGGCCGCTTGTGGTTCAGCCTCTTATTTTGCAGAGCAACCTGAGGCCCAGAGAGGAAAAGCAACTTATCCAAGATCGTGGATTCAGTTAATGGCAGAGCCAAGGTGGGAACCTGGATCCCTGACTCCCAAGAGCCCTCTCCTGCTGTCAGGGGTCTGCAAGGTGCTGACTAGGCATGCTTGTTCCCTCGTCCTTGGTTTTGGGTGGTCTTGTGGAGATGCACTGGCAAACTCAAAACACCCTTCAACATGAAAAGTTATTCAACCACCTGGTATTGCCCTTCTCCCTCTTGGAAAAGAAAATACTAACTCTTTGAGGATCATATAATGAAAAATTTGTACAACTGCATTAGAACACAATTCCATTTGTGGTGCCAGGAATTATCAGTTTGTCTGGAGAAATTCATTATAATTAGCAGAACTGAAAAATGCAACACAAAAAGCTGGGTCTGTCCCCCTGATTCTTATCTCGTTTACTTTTAAAGCTTTTCTCTTTGGTGCTTGTTTTCTTATTTCTTGCAATCCTTGGGGTCGAAACCTCCTCCACTTGGTTGAAAAGTCAACGGGGGAGGAAAAAGCAAAATAACGTTCTTTCACCTAAGCTGTCTCAGTAAATAGACCTTTCTTTGCAAAGGGCCTGTTGTAAACCTGTGACAATTCATCTGTGCAGCTGGAGAGAGGAATCAGTGATTTCCTTTCAGAATCACTGGGAAGGCAGATAGACCTGTTAATGCGACATGCCTGGCATCACCACCTGGACCAGCAACTTGTATTGTGATGCTTTGCTTATTGACTCTCATTGATGACAGCCAAGTGAGCACTGAAAATGCCAGAAACAGGGTGGGGAAGCCACACTCTTTCATCTGCTTCCTAGTTTAGAGGCTCCAAGAGCATCTTCACTTTTCACAGCCAGATCAACATAGAAATATTTACAGTCAGCTGCTTCCAGCCAAGAAAACCTGCTACAAGCTCTGAAAGGAAGGGGCATATGCTCTTCCCACCATCACCGTGAGTGCTTGTGTGTGTGTGCGCGCGCGCGCGTGTGTGTGTGTGTGTGTGTGTGTGTGTTCTAAACTCTGTTCTACCCCTGGAGAGGTAGACTTTCAGTTTTCTCTCACACCACTGGCTTGGGACTGTTCTAATCATATTTCTGTTAATAATGTTAGCAAAATATGAATGCATTTATCCTCTTTTATAATCCCGACCTTCCAAAATGTCCAGTGCTCTACCTGCATCTTTGTTCAATTCTCCGTTTTATTTCCTAATCATGCTGGAAGCAAGGACCGTGTTTCAGGGGGAAGACGGTCCCTTGGAACGAAAGTCATCTCACCTGCCCCTCACTAGCATAAAAACTTCTACAGCCCCTCAGGGTCTCAAATGCATGTTTCTTTGAGAAGAGAAGAGGGTGGTGTTTGGCTAGAATTGGAAAGAATTTCTTTAAAAACCTTTCTGTTTTCTTTTTCTCCCAGTTGAACTTGAATCTGAGCCTTGGTAAGTCCCAGGATCTCAGAGCTGGCAGGCTCGTGGGAGATTACATCCTGGTCCCAAAGCCCCAGCCTCACAGGAGGAGGTGGCAGACAAACTGTGGGATCCTATGAATTCAGGATGATTTGGTAGAGCCTAATTCTTATTCAGTTGGTACTTGGGAAAGCAGGAATTTTGACAAAGCACCTGAGCTGCCCACAGCTGGGACGTGCCTCCTGGGCCAGAAGGAAGTGCCTCAGGAGCCCTTTGCCAAAGGACATCATGCTGGTTCAATAACTGTAGGAATATCAGTGAGAAAATGGCAAGCATAAGGTTTAGCATGGAATCCGAGTCTCTCATGTCAGCTAGACAAAGGTGCACAGTGCTGCTGTAAAAATGCTGCCCGGAGGCCCAGTAGGATATGAGACTGGCTGCTGCTGGTTGCCCACATGATCCAGGCTGTTGAACTCAGCCTTTAAAATGCCTTTGAATCCCTCCTTCTTTTCAAAGAAGTAGATGCTTCTCCATTTCGGAGGACCTGCGGCGCGGGTCCCACTGAGCAGGAGGGAATATGCTTTACCTGCTCTCCAAAGAATGAGCCACAGCCTCCACTGTCAAAACTGGCCAAATTTGAGTTCCTGGGGGCAAGGAGGTGACCGGGTGGAGGCTGAGGGTCTGGCCTCAAACCACTTGCCCCAGGACTTGACCTTGGAGGGTTTTCAGTGGCCCTTCTCTTGTCCATCTTGTGAATATGCCCAGAGGCTCAGGGCTGTTGGCTGCTGAGCCGGGACTCATAGTTCTTAAAGTCTCCAAACCATTTTTTATGGGGACATATACAAATTCCTGCTCAACATCCCCTCTACGCTCACTGACCTTCTTTTTAATGTTTTCCCAAGAGGTGACAACTTGGCAACACCCAGGGCTGCCTCTCCTCTGATTCAAATCTTGGAAACTTTCATCCATAACCCTACAAAGCTCCAGGGCAGATCTTTTAGGCTCGCCACATTCAATGTACATTCATCCCTCAGCATCCTTTCGGGGAATGGTACCAGGAGCCCCACAGATACCAAAATCCATAGATGCTCAAGACGCTTATATAAATGGAGTAGCGATAATTAGGTGGGTAGACTGCTAAACTGTCAGATTTGAACGAAGTCTGTTACTCCTCTTGTAAGAGCTCAGAATGAGGCCGGTACCCACCAGAGCCAAGTGTCCAGCCCTCCCCCACTCTGTTACCTCAGGGCAGAGTGTGAACGAAAAGCAGAAACAGAGCAAAGTGGGTGAGGATGGGCAATTAAGAACCCGTTGCACTTGCTAGGGGGGTGATGGCCAAATGGGGCCGCTTTGGACACCCTGTAAACCATTTAATACCTTTCATCATAGCAAACAATCTAGAACAGGCCTGGGCAATGCAGTTTTGCACATAGTTTTACTTTAAACAGAATATTCAATATATGTTGGCACTGCTTTCCTGTTTGAGTACAAATCATTATTCAAAAATGTTTAAGTGCTTCATTTTTATTCCTGAGATAAACCTGGCTTAATATCCTGTTTAAAAAAAAATACTCTGTTACCTTGTTTAATTTGATTGCTGAAAAAGTTCTGCTTTGGTACAAGCTTGTGTTCATACTTGGGGAACCCCGTTTAAGAAGACACATTATTATCAGAGATAATTTGTTAAAGTTGCAGGTTATTCATTTTTATGTACTATAACCATGATTATCTTGAACCTACAAGTTAGGCTCTTGCTTTTTTCTCTTAACATTGTGTCCTAAGTATTGTCCGTAGTGCTACACAATCACAATAATTTCCATGGTTGCATCATAATCCATTGAATGGAAATATCCCAGTTCTTTATCTTTACATTTTCCCATAATTATAAATAACTTTGAGCAGAATATCTTCTAGATTTCTCTATAGTTTTGTATTATTTCTTGAAGATGGACTCTCAGAGATGTTGTATAAAGACCACGAATGTGCTGTAGGCCAGACCTTCTCAGGCTTTGGGGCACATACAGCTCGCTTGTGGATCTGGTGAAATACGGATTCTAACTCAGTAGGTCTGGGGTGGGTCTGACATTCTGTATTTGTGACAAACTCACTGATGCCGAGGCCGCTGCTCAGGTTTCAGACAGTCTCTTAAAGTCCTTGGTGTTATGGCATTAGACCCATTCTACCAAATCTACCAAATCACTGTGCGGTCTGGTTACCTAGGAGCTCTGCCCCTCAGGCCTCAGGAGTATTTTCTCATCAAGAGGAAAGTTTTGAATAGGCTGGTGTCTAGAGACGGTGGGAGCTGTAGCCCCTGCCTTCAACAAAAGCATCTAAACTCACTCCTGGCTGCCATTACACTCACCTGGGAGGACTTCCCTGGTGGCACAGTGGTTAAGAATCTGCCTGCTAATGCAGGGGACACGGATTCAAGCCCTGGTGTGGGAAGATCCCACATGCCGCAGAACAACTAAGCCCGTGCGCCACAACTACTGAGCCTGCGCTCTAGAGCCCGCGAGCCACAACTACTGAGCCCATGTGCCACAACTACTGAAGCCCATGTGCCTAGAGCCCGTGCTCCACAACAAGAGAAGCCACCGCAATGAGAAGCCCGTGCACTGCAGTGAAGAGTAGCCCCCACTCGCCGCAACTAGAGAAAGCCGCGTGCAGCAACAAAGACCCAACACAGCCCAAAAAATAATAATAATAAATAAATAAATAAATATTTTTTAAAAATAGAATCACCTGGGGAGTCCACACACACACACACAGGCACGCACGCACGCACACCACTAAGGTCCACTCCAGACCAGTGCAAACAGAATGTCTGACGATGATACCTGGCTACCAGTAGTTTTGAAAACTTCCCAGGTTTTAAAGGTGACTCCTTGTATAGCCGGGGTTGAGCACCGTAGTTCTAAGTCCACAGAAGACCCACCTTACTCACTGAGTTCAACTGTGGTTTAAACCTGACTGGATGGAAAGCTTGGGGTTCACATACTACCCCCGACTCCACACTGTCGACAGTGGATTCAGCACAGCTATGAGTTGTCTTTGCAATTCTAAAAATTAATAACCATAATTTTTAAGAGGAAATAAGGAATTTGTCATCATTGGCTTCTCTGTCAAGCTCACTTCTCCACAGCACTTACTGTTGCAGCTTTACTGAGTGCCACCAAGCCAAAAATGCCTTACTTTCCCTCTCCCTTCAAAGCTATGCTGTCATCACAATCATTTGTTTTGCATGCACTCTTTTTGCTTGTAGAACTCAACAGATGGTGTGGAAACTCTCTATTAGCGTGGCCATCACCTTCGTTCAGACCGTGAGCCCCTTGAGACCAGATACAGACTCTGAGGCATCTTTTTATTCCCCCCACCTTGATCAGTGCCTGTCTAGCACACAGTAGACACCCATTAAGTCATTGTTTCATGAATGAATGAATGAAATAGAATAGATTTTGATCACATGCAAGCCTGGAAGGTCATTCTCATTGTTGACCTATTCTCATTCTCATACCAGCGTGGTTCTAGCAAGAGCACAGATTGCCTAGATGGTGCCTGGTGCCAACATGGCCTTGGCCCTGGTAGTGTGCAAGATGGCAGACAGAATGCTCAGGGTGCCCTGTGTCCCTGCTGCTTCCCATCTGCTAGAGTAACACCTGCTGTTTCTCTTCGGCAGTTGCCTTTTCAGGACTTGGCTTCACGACGTTTTACTTGGCTGGCAAGCTGCACTGCTTCACCGAGAGTGGGCGGGGGAAGAGCTGGCGGCTCTGTGCTGCCATCCTGCCCCTGTACTGCGCCATGATGATCGCCCTGTCCCGCATGTGCGACTACAAGCATCACTGGCAAGGTGAGTTCCTGCCTGGGGCCCGCCCAGTCCTTGGGCCGTCTGCCTCTTTCCTGCAGGGAAGGGGGGAGACATGCACCTACTGGTGAGAGGTAAGTGCCCACTGTGAGAAACCAGAGTAGGCTGAAAGGACAGAGCAGACACAGTTTTAAAGAAAATACACCTGTTCAGGTGAGTTCTGGCCTTCATACTGTCCTTGCTGGGGACAGAATCGGAGTTCCTCCCCATCCTTCATGCTCCAGTAGACCCCTCAGGTCCTGCTAGGATGGCAGGCCCTCAGTCACAGACTTAGATGGACTTCCCTGCTGGACCCCTTGCCTCCATCTCAGACTCGATGCCAAGTGGTTGTTGGCTCCTTTCACATCTCAAATCCATCCCACAAGGACATATGTGTCACCATGTCCAGCCCAGAGATGGATGCCAGCAGCCACTGCAAGGCTGAGTGAGGCTTACCTGTATGTATCAGTCCTGGGGCATCTGTGCAAAGTCAAAATAACACAGAACAAGTGAGGGGCTTGTTCCTGGAATAAAACTAAACCATGCCATGCCCCTCTGCAGATCAGCTGCAGCTCTCAGCTTGACTGGACCACAGTAGCATCTGCCACAGCAAGAAAGGGAGCAGAGGCAGAGGCGACGTCCACAGGACATGTGGCCTCCAGGAGCGCAGGCTCTAGGGCTGTGTTTCCCAAAGGCCAATCCTCAGATCACCTGGATCAGGCCACTCGCAGCTAGGAACTGGATTCTTGGGGGTGGGTCTGGAGTGGCGGCCAGGAAGCTGCATTGTTAACAAGCCAGTTTGTTAATTCTGATGAAGTCTGAGAATTACCATGGAGAGCTCCAGTGTGTCAGCTTTCAGCAAACGCACTGAATTAAATGTGCCTAATCCAGCTTCCCTGGACGAATGGCCTTCCACGATTGGTCTGTGGCCTCCCCCTGCTCTTCCTTTCCTGCCTTCCTACTGTCAGCAGGCACCGTTCCCCTCCTGCCCCTTTTCTGACCGCCCTCTTCTCACCTCTTCCCGGGTGTTCCAGTAGTAGTGAGGCTACAGTCGAGGCTAGAGGTGAGGGAGCTCCTGGTTGGAGGTGCCGTTGCCCCACCTTCTCCGGCCGCCTTGTGCTCCTTCTCTGGCCTCAGCTCCACCCTCCACCCTCCTGGAACTCACGCTCTGGGTGTCATGCTCCTCCAGCTTCAGCCTTGGGGGAGAAGGGGGAAAGGGAGACTGATGCACAGTCTGGACAGGTGGAGGCATCAAGTACTGATCGGGGTCTTGAGGCCATGCTGATGGGGGCAGTCAGTCGAGGCCCATCAGTCTGGATCCTGAGCCCTCCCTTGTTCTCTGCTTTTATCAGTGACTTGGATGCAGTTCTGGATATAGGAGGCCACGTAATGAGAGGGGGGCAGGGAGAGGATCACTGAGTCAACAACACAAGGGCATAACCATCGCCCCCTCGGAACTAGGAATATTTTCCAACAGAATCATTGTGGCGCATGTGATTAGGGCATTTCCCCACGAGAACTGTTATGGGCTAGATGGCATTTCACGGACCACTTCTCATTGATCCTTGTAAACTGTAGTTTCTTCTTCTGAACATGGGAACAATAATCCCCCAATATTTCCCAGAGCCGTTTCACAGGCTGAATGAAATAATGGATCTGAGTGTACTTTGTAAATGAAAATGTATTGCACAAATGTGAATCAGTATTGTCGATGCTTAGTGCATCATTTCTAAAGAAGGATGTGTGTGTTTCCCAAACCACTGATTTCGAGGTGGACACGCTTTTGGAACATGGTCTGTTTGTAAGCTGTGAATCCCTGGTTTCCACTTGTATTCAGCCACTTAGGATCTGAGAAATGATTAAGGGTTTTAGAGTTGAAGAGATTTGGGCTTCCTCTTGGAAGGTAGTAAGAGCTTTAGGGTAGTGATCGTGTCTTGAAAACCTAAGACGTGAGGTTGGCCTCTATTAAATGCTCTTCTGTTACTCATTACCGAGCTGCGGCTGGCGTGTCATGAAAGGATGCAGGATCACAGCTCTTGGCTTTGGGGAGATGCTGGACTTCTGATGCAGCTGGCGCACTTGAGGCCTGCTGGCAACAGGGCTTCACACCCATTCTGTCCAACTGGCACAGAAAGGAACTTGGAGCAGTAGAGGGAGAATATTAATGCTCTGTGGGCTGATGGGAAAGCAAAGCAAGAGAATGTATGATCAGTGGTGTTTAGGGCCATACTTGGGATGGGGGGGTCAAACCAAAATTGCATCATGGTAGACTCCTGCAGCCAAAACTGAACGTGCCTCAGTTGGTACAGGTCATGGGTGTGGGCCTCAGTTGGTACAGGTCATGGGTGTGGCCCAACTATCCATTCAGCTGTGCCATCGTCTGTTCAGTTTGTACCCTGGAGTCAGCCAGGAGTGGAGTGTGCCTTTCCTTGGATCCTCTAATGGGCTCTGAGTCAGGCTTATTTCACCTGAATTCCCCTTTATGAGGCCATCTGTCACTGTCTATACCAGTGGTCTCAATGGGGGCAACTGAACCTCCCAGGGGACATTTAGCAATGACTGGAGACATCTTCACAAGTAGAGGTGGTCTTTGTGGTGGGTGCTACTGGCATATGGTAGATAGAGGCCAGGGATGCTATTAAACATCCTACAGTGCACAAGATAGCACCTTCCCCACAGCCCCGAATGTCTGTTGCTGAGGTTGAGAAAGCCTGACCTGTAGCCACATCTCAGCTCCATCTTTCTTTCCCTTATTACGTGTTAAGAAGACGCAATGTTCAGTGAGTGGCAAATTGTATTCATTCAACACTCACTTATTCAGGGAGTAATCAAAGAGGCTGCCAAGGTTTCCAGCTTGGAGAAGGGATGGATAGTGAGGCCTTCGACTGCTGTGCAGGTGGGTGTTTGAGGCAGGATGCCCGACCGAGATTAATAAGTTGTTGCTCTTTGGTGGACTGAGGTGTCCAGTGACCATGGGCGGGGGTCATCTGTCATGATGAAAATTCACGGGGAGACCCATAGGCAGCAGCACAACCTGAGAACCTCTCATTATAGACTTTAGTTAGCAACATTTATATTATGAGATTTTTATGACTCCATTCCAGTTTTGATTTAAGCAACTGCGCCTGATGTGGAAGGATATCCAATTACTCGATTACATATTCATATACAGTAAATAGCCCATATCTCAAACGCTTTGCTCTGTTCATTATCATAGTGGTTTTCTGTTATCGACGCCCTTCTGGTCTTTTCTGCCTTTCCAGCTCCACTCCAAACACACAAGTCTGTTGTTTCATTAAGTGAGGAGGGCACAGGCCGTGGTCTGGAGGGGCAGCGAAACACTTAGCAGGACCTCTTCAGAAATAAAAGCACTGGCTGGATAATAAATCTTTATCTGGCTAAGGTCCTCCACGTCTTTGTGACATGCTGGCTTTCGGGTCACCCAGAAGCTAGAGAGTCCATGGGTGATGCCAACCACAGGGCCAGTGCTTCACAAAGAAGCTTACCTTTGTGATTAACTGTGTGTTTTCAGAGTTAAAACTTGTGGAATTTCCATGCTGGGAAGAACATCTGGAGAGAAAAACGCACAGAAAGAACAGAGCGCCTCATTGAACTCTCTTCTGCCCCAACTCACAGTCTTGTGTGTGTGTGGCTTCCAGTCAGTGGACAGTTATCACTAGAAGGGTCAGGAGTGCGTTGTTTTTCTCCATTAATGGACTTAATAAGGAGCTGCCTCTGCCCTCAGATCCCTGTATCTGCGTCCAGGCTTTCCTTGTGTGACTCCAGCTTTCAGGTAGCCTTCTAACCAACACTGATTCTCTAATCATAGGTCATTTGAAGCAGCCCTGAGTGCCTGTGTAGTGTTTCGTCATAAGAAAGAGCACCTCCCTCTGAATATGATCCAGAAAACCGTGTCTCAAGGGAGGAAGCAGTTGTTTGTTTCCACTCAGCCTGAGGCTGGAATGCATCCATGTCAGTCACAGATACCATGCTTGACTGGGCTGAAAATTTCAGGATGGTGCCATTGCCTTTGGCAGGTTTCTCTGACCGGGCTGTGAAGGGTCTGTGATGTGAAATGAATTTACGTGTAGTTTCCAGTCTCTGCAGATGGGGTGTTTGGGGACAGGGACACTGTGCCCGACTGTACATGAGCCACACTAAAAAGCCAGGTAGAGGCTGCTCCCTCCTCTCCCCCCCCCCCCACCACACACACACAGTTGAGGGACACACACTGTTCACCAGGCCTCCCTCCCTTGGGCTGTCAGAAGCAATCTCTAAATTTTCTAAATGAAGTGACTTGAAAAGGAGACTTTTGGAATGAAACCATTGTTCCCACCAGAACCCACCAGCCTTACATAGAGCAAGAACACTGAGGTTCTCCCTCCGAGATCCCCCGTCGTCTCCCCTCATCTTCCCTCTGCAGTCAGCTGTCCCGGGTGGTGGGGTCTGCATTCACACTCGTCTTCAGCTGCCCAATGCTGCTGCTTGGGGTCTGGGGACCTCTGAGCCTTGACTGCCCATGAGCCTGCCCATCTCTGCCTTCATACCCAGGGCATCCCCGGGGGAGGGCTCGAGCGGTCTGCAGCCCCAGGCCGCCCCCTCCCTTTTAATCAGAACCCACTGGACAGAGAGCTTTGGGCCTCAAGAGAGGCTTTCTCAGCCAGGCCCTCTGCCCTCTGCCCTCTGCCCTGGCGTCCCTCATTTCTTAGTTCCCAGGGAAGATAGGTTTTGGCTGCTCCCAAGTCTCGTTGACCGCCTGGCTTCATTTATTCCAGGGAAGCTCCCCTCTGTTTGCTGTGATTTTCTCTGGTTTCTTCTGTTGGCTCTATGTTCAGAATAGTTCCAGAATCCAACTTCCTTCTCCCACTGTAGTCCACCCTCACCTGTTGCCTGGGTTATTGCTGAAGCCCTGCTACCATCCTCCCTCCTTCCTCCTTCGCCCCTCACACTGCAGCCAGAACGAGCCTTTAAAGCCCTGTCACACATGGTGCCTCACCTCCGCGAAAAGCCCCTGGTCACTCCCCACTGCTGTCAGCGTCAAAGCCCAGGTCCTGCAGTGGCGTTAAGATCTGGTCCCTCAGTTCCTGCCTCCCTGTCAGTATTCTGCGCTGCCCCTCCTTGTTCATGCCAGCACTTTCCCACCTCAGGACCTTTGCACTGGCTCTCTCCCGTGCCTGGAATGCTCTTCTCTCAGATGTGTGTGTGGCTCCTTCCCTTCCCCCTCCTAATCTTAGCTTGAGTGAGGCTGTCTTAAGTGACCATTCTGCTGAAATCGCAGCCCGTCCACCACACTTCCTGTGGCTCTCACTTTTGCTCATTTATTGCCACCGTCTGACAAACTAAGTCATTTCTTAGTATTGATTATTGTCCATTCTTATCTACTTGAGTAGGAGTCTGCAAACTTTTTCTGTAAAGGGTCAGATAGTAAATATCTTAGGCTTTATGTGGGTCATACAGTCTCTGTTGTAGCTCCTCAAGTTGGCAGTGGTGGCGTGAAAGCAGCTATAGACAGCATGTAAATGAATGGTGCACATAGTTTGCTGAGCTCTGTACTAGAATATACCCTCTCTGTGTGCAGGGATTTGTGTCTCTTTTGTTGGCATGACACTTAGTAGGTACTTGTGTTGGTTTCCTAGGGCTGCTGTAACAAAGTTCCACAAACTGAGTGGCTTGGAAGAATAGAAATCATCTCATGGTCCTGGAGGCTAGAAGCGGAAAATCAAGGTGTTGGCCAGCCACACTCCCTCTGACACCTGTCCGGGAAAGAGCCTTCCTTGCCTCTTCCAGCTTCTTAGCCCCAGATATTTCTTGGCTTATGGAAGCATAATTCCAGTCTCTGCCTCCATCTTTACATGGTATTTTCATTGTGTTTCTTCACATCATGTTCCCTCCGTGTGTGTCTGTCCCTGTGTCCAAATTTCTCCTTTTTATAAGGACACCAGTCATTATTAGATTAGAGCCCATTCTACTGATCTGATTTTAACCTGCTCATCTTTGTACAGACTCTATATCCAAATAAGGCTATATTCTGAGGTACTGGGGGTTAGGACTTCAGCATATCTTTTGGAGGAACAATTCTTGATGCATAACGGTGCTCAATACATATGTGTGGAACGAATGAATGAATGACTTTGGCTAAATCATATTCCTTTCTTACTAGTATCATTTTTTCTATACACTGGTTTTACTAAAATTATTCTTTGCAAGTTCTTTCTCTTCAAAAAGGAACAAAAGAAGTGAACTTTACAGTTCATCCATTCACTCATTCATTATGTTGCCTGTGTGCCAGGCATTCTCTGATGGGGGCACAGTATTGAGGTAGACAGACTTGGCGCTGCCCTGCCAGCTTACAGTATACCAGGTGGATTGTGCATTCTGTGCTATGTAAGTTCTTTTATAGAAACTCAAAGTCACAAAAACAGGACGCTTCATTAGTAGTAGAATAAAAAGAACAGAAACAATCACGTGAGGTTGTTGAGTTATCCAGAGCTGGTATTTACCCTAGGGTCTTGGGTCATAGAGCCCAAGGCACACAAGGTCCCAAGTCACACCAGCTGAGTGATGGTGGATGTTGCCATGGCAACAGAGAGGGACGTGTTCCTCCCAAGGACTTGATAGCACATCTTCAGAAGCCTTTCTGCTTGTTTGTGTCAGAGCAGGTGAGCAGGGCTGGCACTCAGTAGGCCAGACTCCATGAGACCCTTTCCTGTCCTTTGACCTCATGAGAAGGGGTTGGGGTCATGCCCATTTTATGGGTAAGGATTCAAATCCAGGTTGCCTGATTCAAAGTCTAGCCCTCTTTCTACTACCATTGGAGCATACTAGGTGTTGATTCTAACCTCCCCTTTTAAATAGCTTTGTTGAGGTATAATTCATAACTCATAATTCATAAATTCTCCCTTGTAAAGTGCACAATTCAGAGGTTTTTAGTATCTTCAGAGTTGTACAACCATCACCACCATCCAATTCCAGAAAATGTTCATATCTTCCATCCACTGCAGCCCCTGGCAGCCATGAATCTACTGTCTTTCTCTGGATCTCCCTCTTCTGGACATCGCATATTCTGGGCATCACACAATATGTGGCCTTTTGTGGCTGGTGGTGTCTGTTCCTTAGTGCATCTTGTAAATGTTATTCAGTGCATCTCAGTTCACCAAACATTTACTGAATGTCTGCTGGGCTCTGGGGAAATGAAGGTGAGGCAGTCAAGGTGCGAGTCAACACCGAGAGGTAGATGTGGGCTGAGAGGTGCACAGGCAGCAGCCCAGAGAGCCAGTGGGGACCCTGGTCCAGGCTGAGGGGACGTGGAACACCCTTCTTTTCCAGCCCACACCAGAAGCCTAGTCAACTTACGTCCTATAGACTTATAATGACACCACCCCCTGAGAGAAGATGGACCTTCCTTCAGTTTCTCAGACTTGCCACGCCCCTTCCTTCCTCCTCCCTGCCTCCACTTCCCCCTCCCCCGGCTTCACACCTGGTTATCCTGCAGGGCTGGCTGGTGGGTCTTGGCCTCAGTGAAACTCCCCCGGTCCAGACAAGCCAGGGCGCTCTGCTGGCTGATCTCACAGACCCACCTTCTCCCTCATGGCGCGCACTATAGCTGCAGCTCACTGATACGACTGTCACTTCCCCTAGGACTGGGAACATGTCTGTTTTGTTCAGCCTCGTGTCCTAGGACCGGGCATCACGCCTGACACCTGATCCCCATGCAACATACGTGATGGGATGGATGAATGACATGAAGGCTGAGTGAGGAGACTGCAGCGTGTGTACTCCGGGGACACGGAGCTCCACATGTGCCCCCACTGAATCACAGCCCCACCCCGTCCCATGCTACCATATTTGGGGTGAAGTCAATCCCAAGTAGTTTCTTTCCCTAATAAAGGCCCACTTGTCCCCTGCCTGCTTTTCTGTCAGCACACACTCTACAGAATGTGAATGTGATTTCATCAAGTGGCACTTGGTGGCATTCTCTCTCATAAAGTAAGTCATTTTGTAAATCTTGTTCACCACCTTTGTGATAAACAAAGCCCCGGATGACTGTGCTGAGAAGGCGCCTTCGCTAGACCTTTCATTGCCCTGGTTCCTTCTGATAACTGTGGTGGCACCTATGATACCACTTTTTATTCATGCCATTAAATGGGAAAACAACATTGACAGCAATCACCATTCTCTGGCTGCTGCCGCACCAGTCAGCCTGGGGAACATATACTCAGAATGATTTGATGTCTTTTGGTCAGTGATGCACCTAATAAAATGCCTTGTCACAGAAAATAGAAAGTCAAATGGCATTATTTGTAGGTTTTGCTGTGTGATCTGTTCAGTAGTCAATGGCTTAAATGCAGTTGTCCTGGATCATTTCAGATACTAATAAAAATAAGACCCTGTGGGGCTGTTCTCTGGGGCTATTGGAAAAACAAAACAATAGTGTGACTCTAAGACCTTGAACTGGAAAAAGCCCTGGCACGTTTCACAGGCTGCTGGCCACAGGCTTTGTGAAGAGTTTTTCAATTTAAGGAATTTGATTTAATCGCATTAATTATGCCTTGTGACTCCACTGAGGAATTCATAGTACATATCACTTTCCAGTTTCTTGGGTGACAAATGTTTTCTAAGTTCACGCGTTTATTTAAAATGCCGTGAAAGTTTGGCCATGCTAAAGAGATGACAACTGTAGACTGCTGAGTTGGTATGTGAGAAGAAGGATGGGGAAGGACTAGAAAGCCCCCAGTAGTGCCGGAGAGGAACGGAGGAACAGTGGTAGACACTATTTTTTTAGACAATGTATTTTAAGGTCTTGTTTTGTGTTGTGCTCTGGGATACACTGCTCAGAAGCAGTTCTCATTAAATCATTGTCACGACTCAATGACGTGGATATTGAAATTTGTGTTTGAGAGCTAGGGAGACTGAGGCTCCGAGGTGCAGTGACTTGCCCTGGTCAGGGCTGCAGTGTCTTTGTCGAGGATTCCTCAGCTGGGAGGATTCTCAGGCCGGGGGTGAGAGTAGATGCTGGATACCTTACCATGGCCCCAGATGCCTGTTCTGGGAGCAAGAATGGGCCCCTGGGTCTCACTGATGTCTCTCCGATGGTCCTCTCCTCCCCTACTACCTTGGAGGCTACTCACCAGGGCTGAGTGACCACTAATCTGTTTGCCTCACTTTTCTGCCAGGTGGTGGCCACAGTCGCACCATGTTTGCACTCCTATGGAGAGGAAGTAGCTACAGTTATTCAGTCTCTCTCTGACCTGTTAGAATGACCTTTGTTTGTAAGAGATGTTTTATCCCAATCAAGAATAGGACCTACTTTCTGGATATGCCTTGGCAGTTTCCAAATGATCTGAAGGCAGTCTCAGTAGGCTGACCCTGGGGACCAAATTCCTGGGACACTCACATGAGAAGGCCTCTCAGCGGCCATGCACTTGCTCCTAATGAGGGAACTGAGGCCCAGAGAGGGGAATGGGGCCCACACAGGACACCACAGGACAGTAACCAGAATCTAGCCCCCAGTTACTGTGCACATATTCATTCATCCACTTCCTTCCGCCAACTTAATTCTGCGTAAGGTGAGCAAAGTGCTGTTCCAGGCACTGAGGAATCAACAGCCAATGACCCAGACAGAGGCCCCTGCCCTGGTGGAGTGTAGAGTCCAGTGTTAAACATTACATCATTGCACAGCTCAGAACTATTTGCCATTCTTATCCCCCGGGGGCTAATGAAAGTGTATCCCTGGGAGACAGTGTCTAGTCTGGAGGTCAGGTGATGCATCCTTGCACAAGGATGTTGAGTTGAGCTTGGAAGGATGAGTAGAAATTGAATAGGTGAGATGAAGGGAAGGGATTCCCAGGATGGAAGGGGAGAAGGGGGAGGAAGCAGAACTATTGGAGAAACAGAAGGAAGACGGTGGCTGCAGCAGAGTCAGGGGACGGGGATGGCTGAGAGGTTGGCAGGACCAGGTATGTGGCTTTGAAGGCCGTAGGGGCTTAATCAAGTCACTAAGAGCAGTGGGAAGGCATCTAATCAGGCAGATAACCTCATCTATTGTTATGGAATATGATGTTATGGAAAAACGCAAACAAACTTTTTGGCCAACCCAATATTTGCACTTGGGAAACAATCCCTAGCAGCTGTGTCCACCCTCAGATGCCACAGCAGGGTCTGGGCACCTGTTCTGCACACAGTGGACCTTCATTACCCTTTTTTTTTTTTTTCTGCTTTATAACCAAGTGAATCAGTCATACATATACACCTGTTCCCCCATCCCTTCCCTTTTGTGTGTCCCTCCCTCCCACCCTCCCTATCCCACCCCTCCAGGCGGTCACAAAGCACCGAGCTGATCTCCCTGTGCTATGCGGCTGCTTCCCAATAGCTATCTGCCTTACGTTTGGTACTGTATATATGTCCATGCCTCTCTTTCGCTTTGTCCCAGCTTACCCTTCCCCCTCCCCATATCCTCAAGTCCATTCTCAGGTAGGTCTGTGTCTTTATTCCTGTTTTACCCCTAGGTTCCTCATGACATTTTTTTTCTTAAATTCCATATATATGTGTTAGCATACGGTATTTGTCTTTCTCTTTCTGACTTACTTCACTCTGTATGACAGACTCTAGGTCTATCCACCTCATTACAAATAGCTCAGTTTCGTTTCTTTTTATGGCTGAGTAATATTCCATTGTATATATGTGCCACATCTTCTTTATCCATTCATCCGATGATGGACACTTAGGTTGTTTCCATCTCTGGGCTATTGTGAATAGAGCTGCAATGAACATTTTGGTACATGTCTCTTTTTGAATTATGGTTTTCTCAGGGTATGTGACTAGTAGTGGGATTGCTGGGTCATATGGTAGTTCTATTTTTATTTTTTTAAGGAACCTCCATACTGTCCTCCATAGTGGCTGTACCAATTCTCATTCCCACCAGCAGTGCAAGAGTGTTTCCTTTTCTGCACACCCTCTCCAGCATTTATTGTTTCTCGATTTCTTGATGATGGCCATTCTGACTGGTGTGAGATGATACCTCATTGTAGTTTTGAGTTGCATTTCTCTAATGATTAATGATGTTGAGCATTCTTTCATGTGTTTGTTGGCAGTCTGTATATCTTCTTTGGAGAAATGCCTATTTAAGTCTTCTGCCCATTTTTGGATTGGGTTGTTTGTTTTTTTGCTATTGAGCTGCATGAGCTGCTTATAAATTTTGGAGATTAATCCTTTGTCAGTTGCTTCATTTGCAAATATTTTCTCCCATTCTGAGGGTTGTCTTTTGGTCTTGTTTATGGTTTCCTTTGCTGTGCAAAAGCTTTGAAGTTTCATTAGGTCCCATTTGTTTATCTTTGTTTTTATTTCCATTTCTCTAGGAGGTGGGTCCAAAAGGATCTTGCTGTGATTTATGTCATAGAGTGTTCTGCCTATGTTTTCCTCTAAGAGTTTGATAGTTTCTGGCCTTACAGTTAGGTCTTTAATCCATTTTGAGCTTATTTTTGTGTATGGTGTTAGGGAATGATCTAATCTCATACTTTTACATGTCCCTGTCCAGTTTTCCCAGCACCACTTATTGAAGAGGCTGTCCTTTCTCCACTGTACATTCCTGCCTCCTTTATCACAGATAAGGTGACCATATGTGTGTGGGTTTATCTCTGGGCTTTCTATCCTGTTCCATTGATCTATCTTTCTGTTTTTGTGCCAGTACCACACTGTCTTGATTACTGTAGCTTTGTAGTATAGTCTGAAGTCAGGGAGCCTGATTCCTCCACCTCCGTTTTTTGTTCTCAAGATTGCTTTGGCTATTCGGGGTCTTTTGTTTTTCCAAACAAATTTTGAAATTTTTTGTTCTAGTTCTGTGAAAAATGCCAGTGGTAGTTTGATAGGGATTGCATTGAATCTGTAGATTGCTTTGGGTAGTAGAGTCATTTTCACAATATTGATTCTTCCAATCCAAGAGCATGGTATATCTCTCCATCTATTTGTATCATCTTTAATTTCTTTCATCAGTGTCTTATAATTTTCAGCATACAGGTCTTTTGTCTCCTTAGGTAGGTTTATTCCTAGATATTTTATTCTTTTTGTTGCAGTGGTAAATGGGAGTGTTTCCTTGATTTCACTTTCAGATTTTTCATCATTAGTATATAGGAATGCCAGAGATTTCTGTGCATTAATTTTGTATCCTGCTACTTTACCAAATTCATTGATTAGCTCTAGTAGTTTTCTGGTAGCATCTTTAGGATTCTCTATGTATAGTATCATGTCATCTGCAAACAGTGACAGCTTTACTTCTTCTTTTCCAATTTGGATTCCTTTTATTTCCTTTTCTTCTCTGATTGCTATGGCTAAAACTTCCAAAACTATGTTGAATAAGAGTGGTGAGGTGTCTCTGAGTTCCTCACGGCAGAGGGTCCCCTGAGCCCGTGGGACCCTATTTCTGAGTCGCGTAGGCGGTCATGGGGGAGTGCCCAGCTCCCTTCTTGAAGTGCAGGTCACAGGAGGAGGGCGCACAGAGGGGCGGACTGGCGAGGTAGCTGCAAGGACACCCGGGGGAGAGCTGGGGAGATTGGTACCGAGCCAGGCAAGCTCAGCGAGGAGGAACGGAGCCAAGGCTCGGAGGAGCGGGAGAACCAGGGCGGGGGCGGGGCTGCCGGAGCCGCAGAAACCCTCGGGGTGACCCAGGCGTCCGGAACCCCCAGACCCCTCCGCTCGGCATTGAAGGAATCGCGAGAGACCGCACGTAGGCAGAGGATGGTGGGGGTGGGGACTCCTGTGTTGGGAGGTGGGGCGAGCGGGAGCTGCCAGGCTTCGGGGCACCAGGCTTAGCCCCTCAAGCCTTCCCCTTGCCCTCGAAAGCAAGGAGACTCGGGGTTATGGGCGAGAGAGAAGGGAAACTGAGGCATCGTCTGGCCGAGAGTTTGTGGTCCAGGCCCACCCCCTTTCACTTTCGGGGAGCCCCCGTCAGTCGGGGCCCCGCTCTTCCGAGTCCCTGGCCTCAACCTCCCAGGCAAAGAGACCCCCGGCCCGGAGACCCCGCCCCAGCCACTCACCCGGGCAGCGGTCCGGCCGCGCGGGCCGCCCCCCGCACAGTCGCACCTTGGACAGCAGGATGAGGAGCTGCTTCTGGCAAAGGGACTTGGTGCCGCGGGGACACGCGCGCCGCTGCGCCGACACGGGCCGGCTGCCCCCGGGCTCGTGGACCTCCCGCTTCTGCCGGATCAGGCTGCTGGCCAGTGCCGCCATGGTGCCCCGGGAGGAGACACCCCAAAACCGGCAGGCTCCCGGAGCGCGCTGGGGCCCCCCCGGAGAAGCCCGCTAGCTCACCAGGACATGCTCTTGACTCTCCGGTCCGACTCGCCGCCTCACCCACGGGACCTGAGGATAAGCCCTAGACGACCCCCACCCCAGGCACCAGCTCCCACCCTTGGGCCTCGTGCTAGCTTCACCAGACCCAGCAGCCTATGTACCTCTCAGTTGACCCCACCCTCGACCTTTGCCCCCCACAGAAAACTCCCCCTTCTCTGATCTCCAGTGTCCCTGTCCCCCACTAACACTATCCCAAAGCCAAGACCCTCAAATTTTCCAGGATGTGGTTCCAATATCCCCAGGCACCTTTCCACCCTATTTCCGGGCCCTGCACTCCTGCCAAAGCCACTCTTGTAATTTTAAGGGTGTGGGTCCTTAGCTTTGGGGATATTAGCTCACCCCACCCCTGCTGGGGTGATGCCAGTGTCTAGGAAGAACCCAACCTTGGTGTCTTTTCCTTTGCCACCCTCTAACTGAAGAATCCCCCACTTTTTTTCACTGAAATCCCCAAAAAACTATGCCTTGAAATATCCAGACTCTCGCCAATCAGCAAGAAGAGGTTCCCAGACCCTGTCTCTGGACGATACCGCTTTTTACCAAGTCACCCCCATTTCTAGTGGCACAGCGTTGCAGCTGCTGAGCCCCTTTCCTCACCTTGTTACCATCCACTCCTTTTGAAGTCACCTCCAAGTCCGCCCTTCCTAGTGGTTACACCAGGTGGTTGTCTGGAGGGCCCTCTGTCACCTCGGAATAAGGAGCATAGGTTTTCGGCTTTTTTGGTTTTTTCTGGCAGCCCCTAATTTCCTCGGGGACAGCTGGTGCTGTTTAGATCCCACGCCCTCCAATCCAACCAGCCCCCCGAGAGAGGAGTGCACCCACGTTGTCACGGGTCCCCAAATAAAAAAAAAAAAAAAAAAAAAAGAGTGGTGAGAGTGGGCAGCCTTGTCTTGTTCCTGATCTTAGTGGAAATGGTTTCAGTTTTTCACCATTGAGGACGATGCTGGCTGTGGGTTTGTCATATATGGCCTTTATTATGTTGAAGAAAGTTCCCTCTATGCCTACTTTCTGCAGGGTTTTTATCATAAATGGGTGTTGAATTTTGTCGAAAGCTTTCTCTGCATCTATTGAGATGATCATATGGTTTTTCTCCTTCAATTTGTTAATATGGTGTATCACATTGACTGATTTGTATATGTTGAAGAATCCTTGCATTCCTGGGATAAACCCCACTTAATCATGGTGTATGATCCTTTTAATGTGCTGTTGGATTCTGTTGCTAGTATTTTGTTGAGGATTTTTGCATCTGTGTTCATCAGTGCTATTGGCCTGTAGTTTTCTTTCTTTGTGACATCCTTGCCTGGTTTTGGTATCAAGGTGATGGTGGCCTCGTAGAATGAGTTTGGGAGTGTTCCTCCCTCTGCTATATTTTGGAAGAGTTTCAGAAGGATAGGTGTTAGCTCTTCTCTAAATGCTTGATAGAATTCGCCTGTGAAGCCATCTGGTCCTGAGCTTTTGTTTGTTGGAAGATTTTTTAATCACAGTTTCAATTTCAGTGCTTGTGATTGGTCTGTTCATATTTTCTATTTCTTCCTGATTCAGTCTTGGCAGGTTGTGCATTTCTAAGAATTTGTCCATTTCTTCCAGGTTGTCCATTTTATTGGCATAGAGTTGCTTATAGTAATCTCTCATGATCTTTTGTATTTCTGCAGTGTCAGTTGTTACTTCTCCTTTTTCATTTCTAATTCTATTGATTTGAGTCTTCTCCCTTTTTTTCTTGATGAGTCTGGCTAATGGTTTATCAATTTTGTTTATCTTCTCAAAGAACCAGCTTTTAGTTTTACTGATCTTTGCTATCATTTCCTTCATTTCTTTTTCATTTATTTCTGATCTGATTTTTATGATTTCTTTCCTTCTGCTAACTTTGGGATGTTTTTGTTCTTCTTTCTCTAATTGCTTTAGGTGCAAGGTTAGGTTGTTTATTCGAGATGTTTCCTGTTTCTTAAGGTGGGATTGTATTGCTATAAACTTCCCTCTTAGAACTGCTTTTGCTGCATCCCATAGGTTTTGGGTCGTCGTGTCTCCATTGTCATTTGTTTCTAGGTATTTTTTAATTTCCTCTTTGATTTCTTCAGTGATCACTTCGTTATTGAGTAGTGTATTGTTTAGCCTCCATGTGTTTGTATTTTTTACAGATCTTTTCCTGTAATTGATGTCTAGTCTCATAGCATTGTGGTCGGAAAAGATACTTGATACAATTTCAATTTTCTTAAATTTACCAAGGCTTGATTTGTGACCCAAGATATGATCTATCCTGGAGAATGTTCCATGAGCACTTGAGAAAAATGTGTATTCTGTTGTTTTTGGATGGAACGTCCTATAAATATCAATTAAGTCCATCTTGTTTAATGTATCATTTAAAGCTTGTGTTTCCTTTTTTATTTTCATTTTGGATGATCTGTCCATTGGTGAAAGTGGGGTGTTAAAGTCCCCTACTATGAGTGTGTTACTGTCGATTTCCCCTTTTATGGCTGTTAGTATTTGCCTTATGTATTGAGGTGCTCCTATGTTGGGTGCATAAATATTTACAATTGTTATATCTTCTTCTTGGATCGATCCCTTGATTATTATGTAGTGTCCTTCTTTGTCTCTTCTAATAGTCTTTATTTTAAAGTCTACTTTGTCTGATATGAGAATTGCTATTCTAGCTTTCTTCTGATTTCCATTTGCATAGAATATCTTTTTCCATCCCCTTACTCTCAATCTGTATGTGTCTCTAGGTCTGAAGTGGGTCTCTTGTAGACAGCATATATATGGGTCTTGTTTTTGTATCCATTCAGCCACTCTGTGTCTTTTGGTGGGAGCATTTAGTCCATTTACATTTAAGGTAATTATCGATATGTATGTTCCTATTCCCATTTCCTTAATTGTTTTGGGTTCGTTAGTGTAGGTATTTTCCTTCTGTTGTGTTTCTTGCCTAGAGAAGTTCCTTTAGCATTTGTTGTAAAGCTGGTTTGGTGGTGCTGAACTCTCTCAGCTTTTGCTTGTCTGTAAAGGTTTTAATTCCTCCATCAAATCTGAATGAGATCCTTGCTGGGTAGTGTAGTCTTGGTTGCAGGTTTTTCTCCTTCATCACTTTAATTATGTCCTGCCACTCCCTTCTGGCTTGTAGAGTTTCTGCTGAGAGATCAGCTGTTAACCTTATGGGGATTCCCTTGTGTGTTATTTGTTGTTTTTCCCTTGCTGCTTTTAATATGACTTCTTTGTGTTTAATTTTTGACAGTTTGATTAATATGTGTCTTGGCGTATTTCTCCTTGGATTTATTCTGTATGGGACTCTCTGTGCCTCCTGGACTTGATTAACTATTTCCTTTCCCATATTAGGGAAGTTTTCAACTCTAATCTCTTCAAATAATTTCTCAGTCCCTTTCTTTTTCTCTTCTTCTTCTGGAACCCCTATAATTCGAATGTTGGTGCGTTTAATGTTGTCCCAGAGGTCTCTGAGACTGTCCTCTGTTCTTTTCATTCTTTTTTCTTTATTTTGCTCTGCAGCAGTTATTTCCACTATTTTGTCTTCCACGTCACTTATCCGTTCTTCTGCCTCAGTTATTCTGCTATTGATCCCATCTAGAGTATTTTTCATTTCATGTATTGTGTTTTTAATCGATGCTTGATTCATCTTTAGTTCTTCTAGGTCCTTGTTAACTGTTTCTTGCATTTTGTCTATTCTATTTCCAAGATTTTGGATCTGGGAAATAGAATCTTGGATCATCTTTACTATCATTATTCTGAATTCTTTTTCAGGTAGACTGCCTATTTCCTCTTCATTTGTTAGGTTTGGTGGGTTTTTATCTTGCTCCTTCTCCTGCTGTGTGTTTTTCTGTCTTCTCA
Organism: Mesoplodon densirostris; assembly: GCF_025265405.1. NCBI lineage: Eukaryota > Metazoa > Chordata > Mammalia > Artiodactyla > Ziphiidae > Mesoplodon > Mesoplodon densirostris. The sequence continues at coordinate 11,412,527 of NC_082661.1, read as the reverse complement.
TTTTGCTTATCTTACTGTGTTTGGGGTCTCCTTTTTGCAGGCTGCAGGTTTGTAGTTACCGTTGTTTTTGGTGTCTGTCCCCAGTGGCTAAGGTTGGTTCAGTTGGCTATGTAGGCTTCCTGGTGGAGGGGACTAGTGCCTGTGTTCTGGTGGATGAGGCTGGATCTTGTCTTTCTGGTGGACAGGTCCACATCTGGTGGTGTATTTTTGAGTGTCTGTGGACTTTTTATGATTTTAGGCAGCCTCTCTGCTAATGGGTGACATTGTGTTCCTGTCTTACTAGTTGTTTGGCATAGGGTGTCCAGCACTGTAGCTTGCTGGTCGTTGAGTGACGCTGGGTGCTGGTGTTGAGATGGAGATCTCTGGAAGATTTTTGCCATTTGATATTATGTGGAGCTGGGAGGTCTCTTGTGGACCAGTGTCCTGAAGTTGGCTCTCCCACCTCAGAGGCACAGCACTGACTCCTGGCTCCTCAATTTGGGATGATTCGTTGTCTATTCATGTATTCCACAGATGCAGGGTACATCAAGTTGATTGTGGAGCTTTAATCCACTGCTTCTGAGGCTGCTGGGAGAGATTTCCCTTTCTCTTCTTTGTTCTCACAGCTCCCGGGTCTCAGCTTTGGATTTGGCCCCACCTCTCCATGTAGGTTGCTGGAGGGCATCTGTTCTTCGCTCAGACAGGACAGGGTTAAAGGAGCAGCCTCTTCGGGGACTCTGGCTCACTCAGGCCGGGGGGCAGGGAGGGGCACGGAGTGCGGGTGGAGCCTGCAGCGGCAGAGGCCCGCGTGACATTGCACCAGCCCGAGGTGTGCCGTGCGTTCTCCCAGGGAAGCCGTCCCTGGATCCCGGGACCCCGGCAGTGACGGGCTGCACAGGCTCCCCGGAAGGGGGGCGTGGACAGTGACCTGCGCTTGCACACAGGCCTCGCGGCAGCGGCAGCAGCCCCAGCATCCCACACCCGTCTCTGGGGTCCGCGCTTTCAGCCGCCTCGCGCCCGTCTCTGTAGCTCCTCCAAGCAGCGCTCTTAATTCCCTCTCCTCACGCACCAGGAAACAAAGAGGGAAGAAAAAGTCTCTTGCCTCTTCGGCAGGTCCAAACTTTTTCCCGGACTCCCTCCCGGGTAGCTGTGGCGCATTAGCCCCTTCAGGCTGTGTTCACGCCGCCAACCCCAGTCCTCTCCCTGCACTCCGACTGAAGCCCGAGCCTCAGCACCCAGCGCCGCCCGCCCCGGCGGGCGAGCAGACAAGCCTCTCGAGCTGGTGAGTGCCGGTTGGCACCGATCCTCTGTGCGGGAATCTCTCTGCTTTGCCCTACCCAGGTACGTGGGGAGTTTCTTGCCTTTTGGGAGGTCTGTGGTCTTCTGCCAGCTTACAGTAGGTGTTCTGTAGGAGTTGTTCCACGTGTAGCTGTATTTCTGGTGTATCTGTGGGGAGGAAGGTGATCTCTGCGTCTTACTCTTCCGCCATCTTCCCCGGAAGTGCTCCTTACCTGTTTTGATGCTGTTTATAAATAAAATTACATGCACTAAATTACTATATTTATTTGAAAGAGCTTAAAGCTATTTATTATAGTGATTTTAAACGTTTTACTCTTAGTCTAGTAAAAATGCTGAAGGTAGAAACAATTCTTCAAAAGATAATAAAATACCAAAATATTGTCGTTTTCCTCAGAGATGATCCCCGTTATTCTAGATGGAGCCAGAATACCTATCACAAAAGGGCTGATAAGTGGGGTGCAGATATCTAAGGGTTGAACAGTTTGTTTCCTTGGAAGATATATTTCTTTGACAGCCACCCCAAATTCCCCTGCAGGAGACACAGGAGAGTCAGCTTGTGACTTAAACTGAGGTCAGTACACAGTGTGTTGCTTACTGGGAAGGGTATGGAGACTTAACATCCCTGACACTGGTAAAGGAAAGCTGTTGTCCCCCATCTGAACCCAGGTGCACTGCCCTTCGGTCATGGCCTGCTGTGTTCTGAAAGCTGGGACAACAGAAAGCTTGGGATGAACCTCCCAGGGTTTGAGCACAGCCTTGAGAAGCAGTGCAGGTCAGAGTCGGGACACCAGAGTTCAAGGCCAGTTCCATCATTAACAAGGGGTGGGGCCATGGAAAGTTTGTTGGCCTCTCTGGGCCTGAATTTCTTCTGTAAAATGGGGCTGATGCTCCCTGCCCATAGCAAGTGTGGGCGATTCAACAAGGTAATGAAGGTGAAAGTGGAAACCCCCAAATGGAGGATGACAGTTCAGCCAGGCAGCGACCTTCATGAGAGTGCAAAGTTTCTCTTATCAGGGGAGGTCTTCCATTATTTTAGGACCTTTTTGGCAAGAATAACCCATAGTCAGTTTAAAGGGCATGCATGCACATGACACACACATGCACACACACACACAAACACACACAGTGAAGATTGTTGGGATGGGCTGCTTTCATGGGGTCTCTACTGGGAACCAGCTGAATGCCTTTTTTGGCAAGGGGCCGCCATAGAGGTGGTGAAGAGGCCTGTTTCACCCACAGATACCCTCTCCTGCCTTGTCTGTCCCCCCAGCACCCTCCAACTTGACAAAATCTGCAGCTTTTCGGAGGCATTGGGCCCCTCCCGCCGGGACTGTCGAGTTTGCCAATCCTGGTGTATCATAAAATGTTTCATTCACTTTGTGACTCAGAAGTTTCATTTCATCCCTGGGAAATCACTGACTGTGAGGCCCCGCTGGGTTTCTGTGGTGCACCGGCAGTGTTGCAGGAGTCCAGTGGGAACTTGCTAAAGGAAAAGAAATGACAGCCCCCGAGGGTATCCAGATCCCATGGAGATGGCCGGAATTCTTCCAGAATTTGGAATTGATTTTCAAAATCAAGAAGGCAAATCTGAGTTCATGCTGTGTTCAGCTGCATATTCTATAAAGAGAAGACTCAAGTACACGTTTAAAAGGGATGTTTAAGTTCTAAAATGATAAGAGTTTGCAGAGGCCGCAAGATCTATAGATCCAGTGAGGTTTCTCTTTGCTTTAGTCTTTCAGGGAGTCCAATCAGCAAACCAGTCATTGCAGCTGGTAGGAAAAGTGCTTTCTGGAAAACATAACTGGCCACATTTGAATGAATCATAACGCGTTTCTCCCGGTTCTGCTCTTCTGTCCTAGATTCTTTTGTTGGTGGAGTCATTGGCCTCATTTTTGCCTACATTTGCTACAGACAGCACTACCCGCCTCTGGCCAACACAGCTTGTCACAAACCGTACGTCAGCCTACGAGTCCCGCCGTCGCTGAAGAAAGATGAGAGGCCCACGGCCGACAGCGCAGCCAGCCTGCCCCCTGAGGGGATCACCGAGGGCCCTGTATGACTGGGACCTCGGAGGATGGACGCTGAGCCCAGGCCACACTCTACCACCTGTCATAACACGGTAGAAGAGGTTTTCTGTAGTGTGTTCCTCATCAGTTGTTTCTCCACCTTATCCTTCTGCTTCCATTTTGCCGACGGTGTTCCTGCTACTTTAAATGTCTACTTTCAGCTCTCCTGAATTTGCAGGGGAAGGACCCAGGAACATTCTCTGAGAGACCTGTGGGTTTGGAAGGAGGCTGCAAGGGTGGGCGGGCGCAGCTTGGTCGATTCCTCCATCTGAAATGTTTTCTATCTCAGCCACCGTCCGATGATTTCATGGTTGTAAAGCGTAATAAAATGTCCCACCTGGAAGACGTGGTGTTGGCCGTGCAGCGCACAAGTCATTCGGGGCCGCAGTGAGTCTCACATCCGCCGCCGGGTGAGCAGCTGGCCCAGCGCTAGCTCTGGCTGTGGTCGTTCTAGGTGTGGAGCTGGGGGCAAAGGCTGAGAACTTTCACAACAGTCAGCCACAGCTTATGTCTCTGAAATGGACTTGCAACTTGGAGATACAGCCTTAGTATCTCCAGGGCTTTTTGCATCGTTGAATCTAGAAGGAAGTGAGATGAATAAGCTCACGCATAGGCTTCCACCAAACACGATGCAAATAAAGATTCCAAGCATGGGGAGGGGGTCACTGCAGTTTTCTGAGGGCCCTGGCTACCGTATCCTTTCAAGGGAACGGCTGGGTGACGATGGAGTAAGCAGCCTCCAGGTAGGAGTTCTTCCCCTGTAGGATCCCAGTGCTTGAAAGCTTCTTCAGGCAGTGGCGGCACGTCCCCATTCCTATCTGGCAGGTGGCGTTACAGCATGATGGGGCGCGGCAGAAGGTGCCAGAGCACAATCAGCAGTGTGCTGTCTCTTGCTCAGCTCTTCGAACTGTTGAAAAGCGGCCAGTCGAGAACCGTTTTTAGTCTCAGTACAGAGCCTGCCGCTCCTCAGCCGGCTGGTTCTCTTCAAAGCAGCAGGTGTCCCTCCGTTCAGTTCTGGTCACGCGCCCCAAGTGGTTCTCCAGATTGCTGGGCCTGCTGCGATGTGAAGCGTTTCTGGTGTCTGAAGACTGTCACTTCCCAGCAGTCCATAGAACAGACTGCATTTGGAAAGACTCGAGTGGCTGGAGAAGTGGTCACCTGCATAGCTCTGCCCTGGGTGTGCCCGTTGGAACCATCAGGATGTCTGTGATCAGCCACGTCCGCTGCGGGCTCAGCCTGGAAGTGTGTGAAGATCTTATCAAATGAGCCCCAGTGCAGCCCTCCTGCTGTGGTCCTTCCAAACCTGTGTCTGCACCGAGCCAGGGAGCCACCATCCTGTTGTGGGGTCGGGGGAGCGGAAGTCTTGAAGTGACATCCTTCCAAAGTCAGATGTTTTTAAATTGCAGCAGTTACACTCACAAGCAACTTTGAAAACACATGTGAGATACTTTAAACGCTAAGTCATAGCAATTCATGAGACATCATTTTAAACCCAGAGCCGAAATTCATGTAAAATTTTAAACAATATTCTGATCTAACTAAAAATTTCGTCATTTTCAAAATAAAGTCAAAAATAAAAATGCAGGAAAAGGAGCCTTTGCTACCTACTGTTTAAAAAAAGAACACCCAATGCAGCCCGTATACTTCTTTGATTCCGGTTTTCCCCATACTCTGCATAGCAAGCAGAATGAAAGTGAGAGAGTTAACACTTTACTTAATGATGACAAAATTCTGGACCGTGAAATGTAAATTTAATATAAACACATTTAAAGATAAATGGAAGGACTCTGAAAAGTAACAAAGAACAGAACGTTGTTAATGCTGATGATTATTCAGTTGAAAGTCCTGAGACAGGCCATGTAAATGCTTTCATTAAATTGTAATTAAAATCACAAAGGGCGTAATAACCTGAAGTGTGTGGCAGGATCCTTAGGAGACATAATTAACAGTACGAGCCAGTTCACAAAAGGCAGGTGTTTTTGTGGATCCATATATTTTAATTTCACGCTCCATTAAGGTGAAGGAAATGCGACATCTCGAGGCACTAATAAAACGGCCAGGAATGAAGGCATTTGTTCCCCAGCCCCCGGTCTGTTTTGTATGTGAGGGGTTACTAATCCAGTCTCTGGCAAAGCAAGTTGCAGACGGTGCAAACGGACCCCAGCTTGAAAGCTGTGGTTCGCGAGACTCTTCTTCCCTCCCGGAGTGAGCGTGCTCAGAGTCCCTCTACACTGGCCAGCGCTGTGTCCTCTGTCCTGTGGCCAGCCCAGAAGTAAGGGAGCTTGGAAGGGAGAGTCCCCAGCATTTTCCCCTGTCGCCTTTCTCCAGGTCCTCAGGTTACCTGTACGTGGGGGCGGGGTGGTTTCCTTGTTCATTTTATTTTATTTTATTTAGTATTTCATTTTTGGCTGTGTTGTGTCTTTGTTGCTGCATGCGGGCTCTTCTCTAGTTGCAGTGCGCGGGCTTCTCGTTGCAGTGGCTTCTCTTGTTGCGGAGCATGGGCTCTAGGCATGCGGGCTTCAGTAGTTGTGGCATGTGGGCTCAGTAGTTGTGGCTCGTGGGCTCTAGAGCACAGGCTCACTAGCTGTGGCGCTCGGGCTTAGTTGCTCCACGGCATGGGGGATCTTCCCGGACCAGGGCTCAAACCCGCGTCCCCTGCATTGGCAGGCGGATTCCCAACCACTGAGCCACCAGGGAAGCCCCCCTTGTTCTCTTAATTACTGATTCCCTGGTGCCACCCTGTAGTTCATGAGTTAGAGGGAAAGGAGGGACCCGGAATCCGTAGTGAAGACTCACAGCAATTCTCAGGCGCTGTGGCTGGGAGCCCTGCTCCTGCCTCCCTTTTCCCTGAGGACAGGATAGGGGAGAAGGGGACTGTGCTCCGGGGCTGTTCTTAGAGTGTCCTCTACTCTGGGAGGGAAAGATCTTGCAAACGATCACGTTTTATTTTTGGTTGATAATTTCAGTCAGTGCTGCATACTGTGTCCTGTAGGGCCACTATCAACTCATCTGCTGAAGCCCCAGCCCCAAGCATCTCCCTTGATGGTGTCTTTTCCCTGATTCCCTTCGTCCCATGCGTAAGCAACTCCTCTTGGTTTTACCTTCAAAATACACCTCACACCTGCCACTCCTCACTTGCCCGCTCCTCCCCTCTGCTGTTGCCGCCCTAGTCCAAGGGGTCACCCTCTCTCACCCCAACTGCTGTGATGCCTCCTACCTGCATCACCACGTCCACCTCTGCCCCCCAATCCATGATCCACTTGGGAGCCAAAGTATCCATGTGTGTGCACGTGCATGTGTGTGTTCACGTGCGTGTCTGCATGTGTGTGTGTGTTGGAGGGCCCAGCATTGAGGCCAGGTAAGGATCATGGGACTGGAGATGTACAAAATATAGTCAGTATTTAATTCACAACTCACACGGTTTATTGCACCCAATCAGAACACAACACAGGTCAGACAGAGTAGGGAAAATAGAAAAAGCGGGTAACAGCCCTCTTAGGAGAAGTCCGGGAAGGAGGCGTCTCAGCACAAGCGAAGGTCCCAGGTCAGGCACAGGTCACAGGGCCTTGGGCAGCTCCATCTGGAACAGCTCCTAGCAGACTGGAGTCAGGTCCTTCCAGCAGAAGGGCCTTCCAGCCGCTTGGCGTGGCGTCTCTTTTTAAGGAGCAACAGGGGAGGGGTCTTGGCTCTACCAGTTGTTCCTTGTGTTCCAGTGATGTCCGTGGTGCATTAGACTTTTTATCTCAGTACCACTCTTAGTTTATCCCTCTAAGACACTCGCAGTCCTACGGCAGACATTTCAAAACAACTGCATGGACATTTAGGTTGGCCGCTGTGACTCCATTTTGAGCTACTTAACACGTCTTAACATGGCTTAAATCCTGTAAGTATCACACAGAAGCAATCACATCATCACCGTGTGTTCTATTTTTATTGGGGTATTATTTACATAGAATACACCTCACCTATTTTGAACATCCAGCTTTTTGAGTTTTGATCATTGTACACGGCTGTGTAACCACCACCACAAAATACAGAACTGCTCCCTCCTCCTGGGAGCTTCCTTTTCTCCTCTGCTCGCCATGCCCTCCTCTGTCCCTAGCCCCAGGCGACCATGGATCTGCTTTCTGTTTTGAAGGTTGTACCTTTTCTAGAATGTCCTATAAATACAACCACACAATAC